>NC_045970.1:25224864-25838435 GCF_010909765.2 Amblyraja radiata | reverse complement strand
CATTCCTCAATGACCATTAATATGTATGCAGTTCTCTTCACTTGGCTGCCTCCCATGTAATAGAGTCATACAATGAAGAAACTGATCCTTCAGCCCCGACATTCATACCAATATCCTCCACTGATGCTGCCTGACCTGATGAGTTACTCAAGCACCTTGTGTTCTGCTAAAGATTCCAGCATCTGTATTCCTTTTGTCTCCATTTTGCTTATTTTGCCTATTTTCAAGAGGTTCTCCTCCTTTCACCAATGGGAGTTCTGTGTAACTTTCTCTCACTGCTGCCCCTGAGGTCTGAAGAAGGGTCCCATCCCAAAATGTCACCTGTCCATTCCCTCCACAGTTTCTCCAGCGCTTTGTTTTGTTCACAGCGATCATGGATATACTGGACACAAGGAACCTCAGATGTTGGTTTGCAAAAAATGACACAGTGTTGGAGTAACTCACCACGTCAGACAGCATCTCTGAGGAACATAGACAAGTGACATTTCAGATCACGACCCTTTTAAATACTATTTAAATGTTGTAAGAGTTTATGCCTCCAACAGCCCTCCGGCCATGACTTCCAGATTTCCAAAACCCTCTAGATGAAATAAATTATTTTTGAAATCCCCACAATATCTTACTTAAACTTGAGCTCTCAGGTCATAAACACCACCACCAACAGGAGCTCTTTCTCTCGATTTATGACCTATTTATGCACCCTCCACTGTTTATCCACCCGTATAATTTTGTATTCCTCAATTATCAGGTCACCCCTCAAACAACTCTGCTTCATAGAGAAAAAAAACACCCTACCTAATGGTGTTCTGGGATGTCTTCCTCTCTCTGTAAATGTGATCTCCCCTTCTCCTGTATTTGACTAGGCTCTCAACCACATCCCTTCCATTCCTTCCACTTCCATTCTAAACTCCTCTGCTCCCAGCTAGAACAAGAATAAGATTCTTCTTGTACATACCTTCCACCTCACCTGCCTTCATGATCCATAAATCGTTCTCTAAAATCCTTGCCATAGTCAATGTGAAACCGCAACCAGACGTATCTTCCTGTTCCACTATGATTCAGCACTCTGAAGGGACCATTCTTTTCATAACACTTTGATTCGCTCTTCTATCACCACCAACCACTCCTCTTCCCCTGGCACTAACTCATGAAAGATGCACAGCGCCTGTCCATTTACCTTGTGGTCTCCAGAGGGTAGAAACAGCTGTCATTTAGTGGAAGAATGGAAATTAAGTATAGCCTTGACAGATGTTTGGAGATTGCCACATACCAGGATACCTAATAGTCTGTAAAGTTGCTTGAGGATGTTAAGAAAATATATGTAGAGATGTTAACAGTGCCTTCATTGAAGAAGTGAATTTCCAGGACTGGATCCAGCATGAGATACATTAGTGTGAAGTTCTATCAGCTTCACCAAGTAGCAGCCAAAATTGGGAAATTGACTTCAATAAACCAATATCTCAAAAGCAATGAGACCTGACTCTAGTTGGACAAGAAACCAAAGGTCCACGCTAAGTCATCTCCAACAGGACCTCAATGGCAGACAGAGGCTCTGGCAATTTCCATGGTAATAAGAGATAACTAATGGCCTAGATTCAGGCAGAGAATTACCTGAGTGATGAGACCTGGTTATTAGACCCATGTGGAGAATGAAGACAATATAAACAGTTACGAGCAATGAATGCTCCTCTCTACCTAATTGGCTCAGTACCAGTATCTAAGAAGGCATACCATTGGTAACATGGGAAATGGGCCACATGATACTGTGGTAGCTAATAGTCCAGATGCAACAAGACCAAGATGGCTGAAATGTGTTGGACCTGTACTAGATTATTACAAAAGTACTGGTTCACTGGAGCAGAACAGAAGGCATAGGAAGGAGATAGGGGTGGGAGACAGGAGTTAACTTCTGACCAAACCCTAGAACAGCGAGAATGTAGGATCGCAGAGGGAACCAAGGACCAATTTGTACAAGAGAGACCCTGAATCTGGGATTTAGAGACAGCAAAGTCATAAGTCTGGCTAAGACTGATCAACTCAAGGCTTGAAAGGTGTGGTAACTTGTACTTTGCTGTTGTCTTTACAATCAAAAGATTGAATAAAATACTTTTCATCTCTTGGCAATGGAATAACTCTAAATAAGTGCAAGTTCAACACAGCAACCTCATCATTTCCCACCATCCAGACACACACATTCCTTGCAGGGGAAGCAGTGGTTCACTTTCTGGTGTGCCACATGTTCTTCTCGTGATGTGGTCTCCTCCATATTGGAGAAGTGCCGACTTACTGCCTACTTTGTAGAACACCTTCTTTCATTCTGCAAGGGTAAGCCAAGCTTCCAGTTGTCCATCACTTTAATTCTCCATCCTGATTTCTCTATCTGAGGTCTCTTTAAAAAAAAAACCCAAATAAGCTTGAAGAACAGCGCGTCATATTCTAACCTGGCACATTGGAGCCATTAATCTATCCTTCAATCTATACCAGAAATGCTTGGTTCTGATGAAAGGTCTTGAAGCCATTAAATTAATTTAGGTTTTTTCTCTCCACTAGTCGCTGCTCAGCATTTATCACCTTCTGTTAGTATTTCTTTTCCAGCGTCAACCATGTGTTTAATTTCCTAAGATTGACCTCACAATTCCCGTGTTGTTTTCCTTTTTTTCTAATTCTCCACTTTCTTATGACATTTCCTCCAGAGAGATCATTTACAATTAACCGCGACACGGTGGCGCAGCAGTAGAGTTGCTGCCTTCCAGCGCTTGCAGCGCCGGAGACCCGGGTTTGATCCCGACTATGGGTGCCGTCTGTACGGAGTTTGTACGTTCTCCCCATGACCGCGTGGGTTTTCTCCGAGATCTTCGGTTTCCTCTCACACTCCAAAGATGTTCAGGTAATTGTAAGTTAATTGGCTTGATGTAAATGTAAATTGTCCCTAGTGTGTGTAGGATAGTGTTAATGCGCGGGGATCGCTGGTCGGTGCGGACTCGGTGAGCCAAAGGGCCTGTTTACACACTGTAGCTCTAAACTAAACTAAACTAAAAGTCTTCACCGTCCTTTAGCAGCAGGCATCAGCACCACTTGTGTCATTCAGTCTCTTGGATTTCACCCAATCATGGGCATTTCCTCTCTTCTCTCTCAGTCCCACTCCTTCTCTGCAACTTAAAACATATTTTATTTTCAACTTTTCTCTGTTCTTTTGAAAGTAACCAAATCATAACTTTCACTCATTTTTCTTCTTTCTGTAAAATTGCTACCTGACATGTTGTGTATGTTAGGTTTCTTTTTTCTATTAGATTTCCAGCATCTGCCAGATTTTTCATTTTTGCTCCTCTATCATTACATTATCATTCCAATGCCATTAAATTACAATCGACCTTTCTTTAAGTCTGCCAAAGTATGATCCACTACATTTAGTACAAACATGCTGATTTAATGAACATAGCAACTTTAATAGGATTTAGCAATTTCTCTGTTGGGAATTGAGGCAGCATTTTATTATGCCTTAAACATTGCTTCTGCATTAAAACACACCCTCCTTTTGCCATATCTGGTTTAGTTTATTGATACAGCGTGGAAACAGGGCCTTCGGCCCACCGAGTCTGGGCCAACCAGCATTTCCTTACACAAGCACTATCCTACATACTGGGGGCCATTTACAAAAGCTAATTAACCTAGTAACCTGCACGTCTTTGGCATGTGGTAGGAAACTGGAGCACTTGGAGAAAACCCATGCAGTCACAGGGAGAACGTACAAACTCCGTGCAGACAGCACCCTTGGTCAGGATCGAACATGGATCCCAGGTACTGTAAGCAATTCTGCGTCACTGTGCCACCATCCCTTTGGATGAGAAAATAGTTTGGGGGAGAAAAAGTACAAAATGACTAGCCATTATTGTTGCCCAGATAACGTTACATTAATCATTACTGTACATACTGCTGCTGATGGATGCAAAGTCGGGAGCAGCTCAGTGCAATAAAATAGTGAGTTGCAAAGAGTTAGTATAACATAACTAACCCTCAGGGACAAAATCTCCTTCTATGCAAAAGCTCGCAGGTATTCCTTGACGCAATACTCTTTAGATATCACTGTCTGAATACAAAAACAATTTAAGATCTGTTTTTAACTTATACCAACCTCTATTAATAATGTACACCATGGCATCAGCCCCCAGGGTATCATACAGTGGTATCACTGACATGGAGTAGGTATAGCATGCCAACTCAGAAATTATCCACTGATGAGAAAGGAAAAGAAAGATTAGAGCCCTAAAACAAGTCCTGAAGTTTGATAATCTCAATTTATAAAATTATTTTCCACAGTAGAAATATCAAGAAACTGCAATGGATATAAGTTTCAAGACAAAGTTGTCTATATATAGGCTGGGCCTTGAAAACAATATTACAGCAATATAAATGTGTTGCTCTTAAATATATGCCAAAGTTCAATTATTCAGTCAAAATGTTTACTGCAGGAAAGTATGTGTTGCCAAATGTTCAGCAAATAGATGCTGTATATTTAAGCAATTGTAATACATGTGTAACTGAAAATACAATGTTCTGAGAATTGGAGATAAATTTGAATGGTTCAAGTGATTTTTATCTTTTCTAATATTCTTAAAATAATACTTTCTCTCGGTTCAACAGGCCAAGAAAATCCTGGCCACAGAGTCAAGGCTGTTAGAGTCATAGTTATACAACCATACAGAATAGAAACAGGCCCTTTAGCCCAATTCGTCCATGCTGACCATTTTGCCTTTATTTGGCATTGTTGGCTGTATGGTGAATAAGTATTAATAGCAATAGATTTGAAAATGTTGCATTACCATATTTTTTTTAAGGTATTTGTCTTATCTACTAACTATTCATGTTGGCACATCTGTTTCAGTTTTCAGTTAATCATTAACAGCTAGAAATGGGACTTTGCCACTCTTGGCTTAAATTTGACAGGTTTAGTTTAGTTCAGAGATCCAGCATTTAAACTATGAGCCTATGCTGACCATCGATCACTCATTCATACGAGTTCTATGTTATCCCACTTTCTCATCCACTTCTGAAACTTTAGGAGCAATTTACAGAGGGCAATTAACCTTAAAGCCTGTCTTTGGGATGTGGGAAGAAAGCAGAGCATCCGGAGGAAACCCAAGTGGTCACAGGGAGAACTTGCAAACTCCACACACACACACACAGCTCCCGAGGTCAGAATTGAACCCAAGTCTCCAGTGCTGTGAGGCAGCAGCTCTACCACTGTGCTGTCATTGTTATGAGTTGTTATAGGGAAATATTGAAGTAATTCAAACAAAGTACTTTTCCTGCTCATTTTGATGGCTGAAGTTACCATGGCTGCCATGTCTGTGAGACAGCTTAAAGAGCAGAGATAGAAATTATAAAGATTAAATGATGCTTTTAAACTTGTAACATTACAAATTTACCCAGTTGTCAAATGACAAAGTTCATTTCAGGCAATCAGGCAAAATATCACAACTTGCCAAAATGAAATCCATAACTTAAAAAGTAATGCCCTTTATTACAGGTTTGTGAAGCATAGCTATTAATAGTGTAATAGTGGTTAGCACAGTGGCACAGTGGTAGAGTTGCTGCCTTATAGCGGCAGAGGCCTGGGTTCAATCCTGGCTACACGTGCCGTCTGTAAGGAGTTTGTACGTTCTCCCTGTGACCGCGTGGGATTTCCCAGGTGCCCCGGTTTCCTCCCACAATCCAAAGAAGTACAGGTTTGTAGGTTAATTAGCTTTGGTAAAATTATAAATTGTCCCTAGTGTGTAGCGACTCATGGACTCGGTGGGATGAAGGACCTGGTTCTGCAATGTATCTCCGAAGTCTAAAGTCCAAGGTTCAATATCCTTTACCTCAGGTCTATTCTGAGCGAATATCCCAATGTACTGGTCTGGGGATGGTTTGCATCCACGATGTAAAAGGCCTGATCCGAGATATTCAGCTCTATCAATCACCTATAGGTAAATGAGAACAGTTAAGTATAGATTTAAACAGAACACTTGTGCATTTTTAACCCATTCCATCCATTTAGCATCACACAACCTACTGATCCCAGCTAAGTTATGTTTTTAAGTCAATAGTTAGTCATGTATGGCCCAATGTTGAATTTTTATTGACTCCTTCGGTCTACACCTTTAAGCACCATGACGTTTGTTGCAAATGTCCTTGTTGTAATGTTGCAATTTGTTTCCAATGAGAACGGTGTCAACTGCCGCCAGTATTCACATTAAAAGGAAGATTGCAACTGCACCTTGGATACATTATATTAGGAATATTTAGTTTCTTATTTCAGAAGAAAAATATCAATTGTAAAACATTAATCAAAATATAAAAAACATCCAGGTGCCATGAAACAGTGGTCTAGGTTTGGATCACTATCAAAACACACTTTTTCAGCTGTTCATTAATCCCAGGGATGATTGGGTTAACGTATGATGAGTGTTTGGCGGCACTGGGCCTGTATTCGCTGGAGTTTAGAAGGATGAAGAGGAACATTGAAACAGTGAGGCCAAGCCAATTGATATTTTTATAGCAAAGATTGACAGATTCTTGATTAGTAAGGGTGTCAAAGGTTATGGGGAGAAGGCAGGAGAATGGGGTTGAAAGGGAAAGATAGATCAGCCATGATTGTTTGGCAGAGTAGACTCGATGGGTATAATTCTGCTCCTCTGACATAAACTTATGAATAGACAACCTTTTCTAATTTTGTATGTTGACACTATTGAACTTAATAAGATAAATACTATGCCTTCCTGTTAGTTCATGATTTTTCAGAGATAAATACACTTTCTTATCTTTTGTAACTTTCATACATCTCTCACCTAACAATTCAGTCAAGTGCAACACGCAAAAGGAAGCTATGGTCCAAAGTTCATTAGCGCAACTTTGCAATTCAGGTGGAATTCACAGTGTGAATCGGTTTCCTGAGGAGTTGATGTGTATTTAAATAGACTGGGGTGTGGAGCTGAGACTGACAGCTCATAATGACAGTTTCACCACATACAAACCCTCCCCAACTATTTATCATTTTCCTCTTCTCTGAGTCAAGACCCCATCCTAACAAACTGTACCTTTCTATTCCCCAAGCTCGTCCACAATTTGGATCTCTGTACTATTTCCTGGATTTTCTCATTAATTCAACACCTCTTACCTGTTTGTAAGAGAGCCACTGATAAGGCTGGTTAGGTTTGCGGTAACCCAGACAAGGCCCATTACCTGACAGGAGAGAAATATGTAATTCTGTTAAATAGTGAAATAGAAAAAAATGATGACAGATCCCAGTGCAGTGGTTGTGGAGTATTTTAATACCTGATACACGTAAACCTCTTTGGAAAGCTTCATAGAGTGTTTTGACATCATCATAAAAATGAGATATCACTTCATCGTCTTTCAACAATGCACTTCTCCTGGCACCTCCACTATTCTGCAAATGAAAAAAAACAAAATAAGCTTCCTTTCACAAAACGTCTTCATGAAGCAGATGATACTGAAACCCAGATTGACATAAGGTTCAGAGAAACACGAGAAACTGGAAATGGTGGAATCGTGAGCAAAAAATGAAGTTCGGGGGGAAGCAAAGGCGTCAGACTGAGTCAGTGGAGGGTCTGGACAGACGATGTTTCAGGTTGGGACTAATATAAAGCACATTAATATGGAGCAACTCCCAGATCAGCTGACAGTACATTCTGATGCAAAGAATCCTCCGACTGTTCTACCCCAGTGCATTTTTGTCGTATTAATCTGGAAAATCTATACGGATTTACAATCCGTATAAACAAGAGACTAATGACAATTTCATTGATGAGTTATATATTTCAAGCAGCTTATGATTTCAGAATAACTAACAGTACATTGAACCAGCTCAAAATAAATTTTAACCCATCTGTCTAGTGGAGACAAAATATTTGATTCACAGCCTTAACTTGCCCAGAATGGATTCAGTATTGATGGTCAAGAGACATGATCTCATTCCCTCTGCCCTGATTAAACTTACCAAATAGTGAAAGGCCTGGATCATTACAGCCTCGATTTCCACAGACCCCTGTAGAGGCCAAGTTAATGGATATTTTTAAGGTGGAGATTGATTTTTTTCTTGATTCGTACAAGTGTCGGGGGTTATGGGGAGGAGGCAAGAGAATGGGATTGAGGGGGAAAGATAGATAGCCATGATTGAATGGTGTAGTAGACTTGATGAGTCAAATGGCCCAATTCTGTTCCTACAACTTATGAATTTATAAACTACAACTATCCTCGATAAGTCTTGTTTATTCTTGGTTGAGAAATCATTGACCAGCAACATTTAATGCATTTAGAAAGAGAATATGAGGGAAATTGTCAAAAGATGGTTTGTGGCAAGCCAGTGTGATTAATTTGTTGCTTCTTCATAAAATGAAAATCTACATCAAACACACATTTCATACATATTAAGCTTATCCTTAAATACATTTTTATCTACTCGTACCGTCTTTATTATCTACATTTTGTTCAACTCACCTCGATTTGCACAGATTGCTTGGAAAGATCACATAATGTTTTGATGGGTTTTGGTTTGTCTCTCAACCAGTAAATAATAGTAGCAATCAAGACCAGAACTGGCACAGAGGCAGCCAGGAAGAAGCTCATTCTTTAAGTTCTGGTGCTAAGTTGTGGCTGTAATAATTATATAAAAACAGGCACTCAATCATTTTGCAATATTCATCATCTCAAATTCTTGACCAATCTTGATTGCAATTTTATCAAGTACATTTATATGATACCTAATTTTATTTACATCCAGAGATTGAGAATTGAAAACCTAAGCTTATAATGGCACAAATTAGTTTCTTGGGTCTTCATGATTTTCATAGAGCATACAAGATTGAATAAAGCAGTATGAATAATTTGTATTTAAATTTTTTTTGTACGAGTATTATGGTTGTTAATTTGTTGAGTTTTTGATTATTATATTTATCCATGCATATTTATAGGCCTGTTAACTGCTACCTGAATGTCATTGTCTGATGTCGCTACATATGACAAATAAACACTCTTACTCTTGACTCTCTTGACCGATTAAGTTTTCAACAAACTGCCACCACCAACAAACTATGAAATGCTACTGAGCAACTAAAACCCTTTCTAGTATTTTTGAATACACCCCCACTTCAAATTCTGCAATTGTATATTTTAATAAATGGTGATTGTGATTTCATGACAAATTGATTCACGAGGTTCCACTGAAGATCATCTCTGAAAGATAGCTTACTTCCTTCAATCACCACTTTACATCAAGTAGTCACGTTTACTGCTAGATTGCTTCTTTGCAATATCTTCATTAACTCATCTGCAATATAACTGCAATCTGTTTCCCATTGTCCCCTTCCCTCGGTTGTTATCACCCTCACCCTCTCCATCAGCATGTTTCTTTGTTTAATGGCCCAATTTTCATTGGAAGCTTTTTCCACTGAATAACCTTAATGTTCCTGAAACAATCACTCCCTCATGGTGAGAGAGGGGTGGTGAATACTATTAAATTCTAGTTGAAACAAGTCAATTTTTAGAACTAGCATTAAGAGATTGTTTATTAAACAAAATGATAAGTGTATGTACTCTAGGAAAGAGAATTGGAGGCATAGCAGTGTGATGCTACAAAAGCAAGAAACATCCTGGTGTTATTCAAAGTGAATCCACTGAGATGGCCAGTGAGCTTACTGATTTCTAATAGCTTGTGACGTAACTGATTCTCACTTATACTTGGAGTAGAACAAAATTTCATCAACCAACAATATTCAGAGCAAAATAAATAGTTTATTTGCAAACAAGAAAGCAGACATTTTACATTGCCGTTAGTGCAATATAAAGTGGAAAAATAAAATCAAATTTAAAAGTACAGTATTTTCATGGCAAGTGAGAATGTGAATATCTGTAATTTCTTTTAAGTGGTCTTTAAAAAAAATTAATAAATTCCTTCAGTAAGATATCCAATTATTAAAATGCATCTTATTGAATATTATAAACTTTATTTCAGCTGTGGTTCATATTGCTTATTCATTGCCTCTTTACTGGTCCACTAATTGCCCTCATCATTCCTTCTTTTCTATTACACGGATACCTCTTTGTAGGTTTCTCACTGGTCAGGTCACTGCCACTCACTGCTATGGTCTCTGCACCTCAGTGTGTTCACTCAGTGTGTTCACTCAGTGTGTTCACTCAGTGTGTTCACTCAGTGTGTGTTCACTCAGTGTGTTCACTCAGTGTGTTCACTCAGTGTGTGTTCACTCAGTGTGCATTCACTAGCCATTTCTGGTGCTGCTCTCTCATTTGCCAAACCTGCACCCACCAGTACTGTTTCATGTGATAGACTGTGATATCAGTAAT
The DNA here is from genome assembly GCF_010909765.2 of Amblyraja radiata. NCBI lineage: Eukaryota > Metazoa > Chordata > Chondrichthyes > Rajiformes > Rajidae > Amblyraja > Amblyraja radiata. The sequence continues at coordinate 25,828,070 of NC_045970.1, read as the reverse complement.
TCACTCCAGTGTTGAACAGTGACAGACCTGCACCCACCAGTAGGGTCCGGACCCAAAACAACTACTATCCATAGAAAATAGGTGCAGGAGGAGGCCATTCGGCCCTTTGAGCCAGCACCGCCATTCATTGTGGTCATTGCTGATCAATTTTGATCATGGCCTCCAGAGATGCTGCCTGACCTGCTAAGTTACTCCAGTGCTTTGTGTTCTGTGAATGCGTCCAGCATCTGCAGGTCCTTATGTCCCCACCAGTATTGCATTTGTTTTATGCGAACAGACTCATGCCTTATCAGCATAGTGTACAGGTACCTGGGTCCAGCGATGACTATGGACCTGGGTATGGGCTTTGGACTAGGTCCAACACAGTCCCTGAGTTTCTGCTCCTGGCTACCACATGTCAGGTCCACAGTCCCAGTTCTCGATACTGTAGGTCCCGGGTGTCAGGAAGGCCTGGTGTCAGGAAGGTTATGGGAGCAGAGTCATAGAGTCATACAGCATGGAAACAGGCCCTTTGGCCCAGCTGGCCCACGCCGACCAACATGCCCCATCTGCACTAGTCCCACCTGCTCACATTTGGCCCATATCCCTCTAAATCTGTCCTAACCATGTACCTGTCTAAATGATTCTTCTAGTCATTCTAGGAATTGTCCAGATATCCATCCTACAGACTGGATATACTGTAACTGAAGGTCACATATTGTGCATCACAGAACTACACCCATATGGTGACAAACAGAGGCACAGGCTTATGGCTAAATGGCCAAAAAGCCACGTAACATTAATATGAGTCCATGTATGTATTGAATCATTTTAAATTTTGACTTCTGACCCTGTTTAAGACATTTCCAATTACTTCAATGTACCACAATTGTGTATTTCAAAGTATTATGTGATTGTAGTTGCCAAATCGTTTTCAGAAGCACATGAGGTCACAGCTGTAATTTATCACCTAGTTTATGGGTCAAGATATGGGAGGAAATATGATAAGGCCTTGTTTAAACAAATTACAGAATAGCTTCTTAATCATCATTGAATGACGTTTATGCTTGAGGCAACGTGATTGTTAATCTATCTCCTGGGTAAAATGTAATTGCATTTTTTTCAGCGGAGGTTGGGCGATTGTTTAGCCGAACACCTCCGCTCGGTCCGCAATAACCAAGCTGACCTCCCGGTTGCTCAGCACTTCAACTCCCCCTCCCACTCCGTCTCCGACCTCTCTGTCCTGGGTCTCCTCCATGGCCACAGCGAGCAGCACCGGAAATTGGAGGAACAGCACCTCATATTCCGCTTGGGGAGTCTGCATCCTGGGGGCATGAAAATCGAATTCTCCCAATTTTGTTAGTCCTTGCTATCTCCTCCCCTTCCTCAGTCCCCCTGCTGTCTCCTCCCATCCCCCAGCCTTCGGGCTCCTCCTCCTTTTTCCTTTCTTGTCCCTGCCCCCCCCACCCCCCGATCAGTCTGAAGAAGGGTTTCAGCCCGAAACGTTGCCTATTTCCTTCGCTCCATAGATGCTGCTGCACCCGCTGAGTTTCTCCAGCTTTTTTGTGTACCTTCGATTTTCCAGCATCTGCAGTTCCTTCTTAAACATCTTATCAAGCCTTACTGGACTTTATCTTGAACTAAACAGCCTTCCCTTTATCCTGTATCTGTAGACTGTGAACAGCTTGATTGTAATCATGCACCCTTTCCACTGACTGGATAGCATGCAATAAAAAAAGCTTTTCACGGTACATCAGTATGCGTGACAATAAACTAAACTGAAACTAAAGCAGAAAAACGACTCCATCACTGAAGAAGGATCCCGACCTGAATTATTATCTGTCCGTTCCCCCAATACGAGGGAATTGAATGCAACATCTCCAAGTTTGCGGATGACACAAAGCTGGGGGGCAGTGTTAGCTGTGAGGAGGATGCTAGGAGGCTGCAAGGTGACTTGGATAGGCTGGGTGAGTGGGCAAATGCATAGCAGATGCAGTATAATGTGGATAAATGTGAGGTTATCCACTTTGGTGGCAAAAACAGGAAAGTAGACTATTATCTGAATGGTGGCCGATTAGGAAAGGGGGGGATGCAACGAGACCTGGGTGTCAAGGTACACCAGTCATTAAAAGTAGGCATGCAGGTGCAGCAGGCTGTGAAGAAGGCGAATGGTATGTTAGCATTCATAGCAAAAGGATTTGAGTATAGGAGCAGAGATTCACCACTCTCTGTGTGAAACATGTTTTCTCATCTCGGTCCTAAAAGATTTCTCCCTTATCCTTAAACTGTGACCCCTTGTTCTGGACTTCCCCAACATCAGAAACAATCTTCCTGCATCTAGCCTGTCCAACCCCTTAAGAATTTTGTAAGTTTCTATAAGATCTTCTAAATACTCCAGGCGTAATCTGAGGAAAGCCATTCTTGCCATAGAGGGAGAACAGAGAAGGTTCACCAGACTGATTCCTGGGATGTCAGGACTTTCATATGAAGAAAGACTGGATAGACTCGGTTTGTACTCGCTAGAATTTAGAAGATCTTATAGGAGCAGGGAGGTTCTACTGCAGTTGTACAGGGTCTTGGTGAGACCACTCTCTGGAATTCTCTGCCACAGAAGGTAGTTGAGGCCAGTTCATTGGCTATATTTAAGAGGGAGTTAGATGTGGCCCTTGTGGCTAAAAGGGATCAGGGGGTATGGAGAGAAGGCAGGTACAGGATACTGAGTTGGATGATCAGCCATGATCATATTGAATGGCGGTGCAGGCTCGAAGGGCCGAATGGCTTACTCCTGCACCTATTTTCAATGTCTATGTTTCTAATAGATGCTGCCTGACCCGCTGAGGTCGTCCAGCACTTTGGTTTTGATTGAAGCAATCTAATGTATTAGATCAGTCTACTCTCAGAGAAATTGAAGCAGTCGCTATGTGAAAGACATCAAGAAGGATGCTGTCTATGGGTTCTTATGCTGCACAATTGTGCAAGTCAATGTGGTTCAATGTGAATTGACTTCCGTAATAGAGTCATTAGGCCACTATTAGGAGTGCCGTTGATGATCAACATGAAATGGTATTCATGGCAGACCGCAGTCACTATCAATGAGTGATCAAATGGCCCTCTAATCCAGTACAGAATATGATTCATAAAATTCAACCTTACACCCAGGATGGGAGGATGAAATCAGCTTTCAATGAGTGTTTGCTTTCACATTCAGACATAAATCACATCATGATTTTGCTGATCACTTTGTTATTAATTTAGTTTTTATCAATGGAAATATATACAGCAGCTTGAGAATAAAAATTACACAAGGGTGGGGGGTGGTGGATATATTGAAAGCTTCGAAAGAATGTCAATGCTTGAAGTTCACAAGTTCACAAGTTACAGGAGTAGAATTAGGCGATTTGGTACATCGAGTCTGCTCCGCCATTCAATCATGGCTGATCTCTGCCTCCTAATCCCATTTTCCTGCCTTCTCCCCAAAACCCTTGACACACGTTCTAATCAAGAACTTGTCTATCTCTGCCTTAAAAAGATCGTCTGACTAGACCTCCACAGCCCTCTGTGGCAATGCGTTCCACAGATTAACTACCTTCTGACTAAAGAAGTTCCTCCTCACCTCCTTTCTAAAAGTGCGCCCTTTAATTTGGAGGCTATGACCTCTGGTCCTAGACTCTCCCACCAGTGTAAATATCCTTTCCACATCCACTCTATCTTTGCCTTTCATTATTCTGTAAGTTTCAATGAGGTCCCCCCTCAACCTTCTAAACTCCAGTGAGTAGAGGCCCAGTGCTGTCAAACACTCATCATATGCTAACCCACTCATTCCTGGAATCATTCTTGTAATCCTCCTCTGGACTCTCGCCAGAGCCAGCACATCCTTCTTCAGATATGAAGCCCAAATTAGAAGAGGATAATTGCAAAAAATCATGATATATAAAACCCAATGATGAATATTGTGTCTGGCTGCTACATTACAGGAAGAATGTGGAGGTTTTGGAGAGGGTGCAGAAGACGTTCACCAAGATGTTGCCTGGATGGGAACCGTAAGGAGAGGTTGGTTGAATCTAGATTTTTTTTTCCTCTGGAACATCAGAGGCTGAGGGGTGATCTGATAGAAGTTTATAAGATTATAAAAGGCATAAATAGGATAGATAGTCAGAATCTTCTTCCCAGGGTGGATGCATCAAATACTAAAGGGGATTGATTTACGGTGAGAGGGGAAAAGTTTAAAGAAGATTTGCAAGGCAGGTTTTTATACTAACAATGGGGCTGCCTAGAACACATTGCCAGCGGTGGTGGTGGAAGCAAATATGATGGCACTGTTTCAGAGGCATTTAGACAGGAATGTGAAGAGGCAGGGAATGGAAGGATATAGACCATGTACAGACAAATGGGATTAGTTTAAATGGCATCATGGTCAGCACAGACATCATGGGCTCGAGGGCCTGTTCCTGTGCTGAACTGTCCAATGTTCTATGTATATTTACATGTTTTCAGATTCACTATCCCTTTCATAAAATAATCATTTTTAGGGCTGTTTAATTAAACATTTGTAAAAAAACCCCCAGTTAATCCTAGGTCTAATCTTCATGAGCAGTGGATACAACATACAGTTGTCTCATTAGTTACGTAGATAAAATGTCTGCATTCTGATAGGCTAACTCATTCACCGCAGAGAAATGTATTCTTAAATACATTTTTAATTTTGAAGGAGCCGACAATAAAATGTACCAAATGCAAACTCACAATGCGGTCAACAAAATTAAAACTATGTCCAAATGAATCAAAACTTTTATTTGCAGCTATTAAAATGTTGAATGAGTAACCTTGGACTTGTGATAGGAGTTTCAAGCTATGGGCACAATTTAAAGGGAAATCGATTATCTCTTATTGCAAACACGTTAAACAGTATCAGCATTCACATTTCACAAAGTACAAAGCTCACAGTGCTACACCTTGGCATTCTGTTGATAGAAGATTAAATCAATGCTACTAGCTCTTTTTATGAAACATTGCAATAAAGGACACATGTCTGTTGTCAGGTAGAAATTTGCACTGAAGGTTGCATTTTAAAAGTGAAAAATCTTCATGGTGAAAATAGCATCTTTCAAATTTATAGCAATCCAGCTATGAATATAACCAGAACATATTTCACCTAATGAGAATTTGTTTTGCAAATTCTGATTACAGCCATAAACAGCGCAGAACTATATCAAAACTCCAATGATTACATTTTGTGACCAAAACATATAAAGCAACAACACATCTAATGGACTGGAAATCCACTATAATTTTATGTGAGCAATGCTTTTTACATTGTACAGAACAAATCAAAGCTATAAAATGAAACCAAATGCAATATTCACCAAAAACAAACGGAAACAAACTACATTTGTTAAGAAATAAAACATTTATGTGCTAGCAGATAACATCTACCAGATACCAGCATCTGAATTATTTTAGGAAGTTACTTTGGGAAAGGGAAACATCAAAATGAAATAGTTAATATGGATTTAGCCTTTTGACCCATAACTTCCTGAAGATGCGATAAAATATATTGTTATTAGTTATAGTTTTTTGTCCCAATTCATTTCCCTTAGTTTTTGCGTATTATTGCGTACAGTTTTGGTCTCCTAATCTGAGGAAAGACATTCTTGCCATAGAGGGAGTACAGAGAAGGTTCACCAGACTGATTCCTGGGATGGCAGGACTTTCATATGAAGAAAGACTGGATAGACTCGGCTTGTACATGCTAGAATTTAGAAGATTGAGGGGGGATCTTATAGAAACGTACAAAATTCTTAAGGCTAGATGCAGGAAGATTATTCCCGATGTTGGGGAAGTCCAGAACTAGGGGTCACAGTTTAAGGATAAGAGGGAAGTCTTTTAGGACCGAGATGAGAAAATCATTTTTTACACAGAGAGTGGTGAATCTGTGGAATTCTCTGCCACAGAAGGTAGTTGAGGCCAGTTCATTGGCTATATTTAAGAGGGAGTTAGATGTGGCCCTTGTGGCTAAAGGGATCAGGGGGTATGGAGAGAAGGCAGGAATGGGATACTGAGTTGGATGATCAGCCATGATCATATTGAATGGCGGTGCAGGCTCGAAGGGCCGAATGGCCTACTCCTGCACCTATTTTCTATGTTTCTATGTTTCTATGTTTCTATTAGTTTGGGTAAAAGTTAGATATTTGTATTGTGACATCACTATGTTAAGACAGTGGAATCTAACATTGCTAACTGTAATCTTTCAATCAATACATTCAACAAATATAACAAACTTAATTCTGTCATAAAGCATAGAGCTAAAGCAAACAAGCAAAAATACATTCTTAGCATGCCTCCTGATATTTGCTTACGAATAGATTTCACCTTTATGAATATTATGTATCAAGCTAACATTAATTTAATATTATGAATTCAATAACTTAAGCAAGGTATAGTAAAGTTAGAATTGGATTTGTTTGAACCAAAAGGCTAAATTTAGAGAAAATGTTTCACTCAGCTCAGAAAAAATAAACAATGTTCAAATGTCAAGTATATGTATTGACGAATTTGATCAAAAAGCAAAGAATGAGTTGACGAAAATTTGAATTATTTGCATCTTATCACAAGCAATGGACTAAAAACGTCAGAATTATGGTAACAAAGATAAAGATAACTAAGCTGAATATATCAACATGGAAGAAAGCAGCCTTACATACCTAATAGTTGAGCCGTTAATGACCGAGAGTTGCAATGGAAGACACACACTTAAAGCTGAAGCTCCTATCTTTATTACTAGAGCTACTTTGTGAGAGGTACTCTGCCAGTAGTTTGGGTTTAAAGTTTATATGTATATGTACACATGTTGCTCACACAGCACTTGCTCAAGATCATTTGTTCTATGGTAAAATTTCATTCCTGTCACCCATGGCAAGTAGCCAACCTGATTAAAAAGGCCACTGCACCCAGGTATCTTTGAACCTCTGCTGAGATGAGTTCAAAGGTTCAATTGGCTCAATCAATGTTGATTGTCGCAATAACGTCTCAATAGCAATATTAATCTTGAGCAGTTTAATTCACCTTCAACTCCTTTGTTCATGGTGACTGTGATACAGATGCGAGCTCAATCCATATGTGTGCGACTGGTAGGGTGTCACAGGAACCAGTACTCAAGCATTAGCTATTCTATATCATTTAAGAAGGAACTGCAGATGCTGGAAAATCAAAGGTAGACAAATGTGCTGGAGAAACTCAGCGGGTGAGGCAGCATCTATGGAGTGAAGGAAATAGGCAACGTTTTGGGCCGAAACCCTTCTTCAGACTGATGGCGATTCTATATCAATGGTTTCAATGGGGAAACATGAATGGGGGAGGGGGAATGCAAGCTTAGCGGACATGAAGATGCTGCAAAGATATACAGTGCATGAAAACTGATTGAAGAAAATGGCAGATTAAGTAAAATTTGGGGAAGTTTGAAGTTGTCCTCCAAAGAAGGAAGAATGAAAAAGTAGAATTTATTTTAAAGGAGGAGAGAAGAACAAATGCTCATTTGTAAATTGATTTAAGAGCTGTTGAAAATATTGTGTAGATGTAACAACCGGTTAAAAAGACCATTAGTATATTACATTTTATTGAAAACTTGTTGGAACATAAGAATAAGGAAATATTATTGCAACATCTAGTTTTGGTGAGACTACACCAACAATAGAGAGAACATAGTTTAGCTTTGCAGGATGTATTTCTTTTAGGAATGAAGTGAGGAGAAATTTCTTTATCCCAAAGTTGTGAATGTTTTGAATTCTCAACGTCATTGGATCATCAACCAATACGGCTATTTACAACAGAAATCAATGCATTATCAACACTAAAGAAATTAAGGATTATGGAATGGGGAAAATAAAAGTTTAGTTATGATCTAACTGAAGGGTAAAACATTATTGAGTAAATATGTGACCTACTCCTGACACTATTATGGTCAGACACAAAGTAATAGAAATATATGTTTGTGTAGGTGCATGACTGAGATTTCCATGTTATTGACAAAGATTATTCCTTAATCTTATGAGCTTTATGAGCTCTCAATATGGCTACATCTAGTAACATCTGTATTACATTTCTAAAATAGAGACGTGTAGAACAAACGTAAAAACTTCATAAAGTAGGGTGCGACCGCCACCACCACCGGAGTATTGTACTCACTTCTGGGCATGCTTCAGGAGAGATATGAATGTCATTAAGGGGCAGCAGAGATTAGTAGAGTGTGTGCAATGGTAAAGCTGTGCAAAACATTGGGTTGATAAGATTGTTCTGGATGTAAAAAGGAGATTTAAATCATGTGTTCACAATACTGAAAGGTTTTAATGAAATAGAAAGAGAAAAAAAATGGTTTCCATTGCAACACCACTAGCATGAAAACCTCCCTATCTGAAGAAGGGACTCGACCTGAAATGTTTCCTATTTCCTTCGCTCCATAGATGCTGCCTCACCCGCTGAGTTTCTCCAGCATTTTTGTCTACCATCTGTTTTTATATCCATCTTTGCAATAATGGCCAAAATTCTATTAGCCTTCATAGTTACTTGTTGTACCTGTATACTCATATTATGAGTTTCATGTACTCAAATCTTTGCTATGCGCCACAATACTTAGCAATCACACTCAATATAAATCGCTGATATTTCAGAGTGCCTTAAACTCACATTCCTGTAAAATATGCTTTGCTGTTATCCACCATTTAGAGAACAATATGGGAGTTTTCGACAATGTCCTGGCTCTCTATTTTTTCCCTGATCATTTATCACATTCCTTCATTATAACTGTAACTGCACGCCACACACTGACTGCACAATCTTTTAGAGTATCCTCCAAGTCATGAAAGATATGATACAAATGCAAATTTTCTTCCTCTGTATTAAATTCAATTAAGAAAAAAATACAACTGCATGAAATGTTATCAAAGTACAATGTATTGTCAGGCAACTTTGCTTTTTGATATCTTGATGCATTGTTATCAGATATCTTGTCTCTAAAAATTCTGTAATATGAAACTATTGATAAAAGACAAGGTATTGCTTTAAATTAAACTTTGGAATTGGCGGAATAATTCCAACAATTTAACATGCTTGGATCCCCAAACCCAATTAGTAAAACAAATATTGGTTTAGTGGGTTTCTTAAACAGTATCTCAATAAAAGCTTAACGATAGCTATAAAATAGCCATAGGTATATCTATTCCCTAGATCAAACGCTACAGAAATGCATTTGTCTTCCCTGATTTGTCAGAGTGGTCTAAACTCATCATATCATAAAGTCATGTGATAGGAGCAGAATTAGGCCATTTGGCCCATCAAGTCTACTCCGCCATTAAATCATGGCTGATCTATCTCTCCCTCCTAACCCCATTCTCCTGCCTTCTCCCCATAAACCCTGACACCCACCTCATGTTCCTCCTCAATGGCTCCCAGCCAGACATATTTTTTTTCCAGATGCAAGAACAGGGACAGTCTCCTATCAACAATTTCCCACTCAACGCAGTGCTGGTTTATATCCCACCTTTGGGTTAATTGATACCTGATTTAAAATATCATGGATGGCTCTTGTTACTTACATGATTTGCTTAATAGCTTCTCCTCCAGGTTGTGATGTTACATTTTCTGTCTACAAACTCTCCACACTTTTCACAGTCATTTCCTTTAGTCCAATTGTACTTTGCATCCAATAGTACATGTTTTTATAAAGTCTGCCCTTTGAACTACTTATTTTGTAACGATTGCAAACATTGAATGAAAGTCTCCTGTTAATTAGTTACTAACTATTAAAAAGCTTCTATTAACCTCTGCAAATGAAATCTAGGCCCCGAACCTTTTATTGTCTTTACCATCCCGCTCTGCCAAAATAGATAAGATAAAAGGTTATAGTAGACCCCTAAGTGCAAAGTAAAAGATAACTTGCAAATGCTGACAAAGGTCAAAGGAACACACAAAACAAAATAGTAGTGTAGGTGTTTGTTTAAATCCCATGGTGGAGGGACATTATACAAGGATCAAAGGTACAACTGGTTATGTTACCCATGGAATTTGTAGGGGCAGGTACCATCAATGAACACTGCTACCTCACCGAAAGATACAGAATAGTGAAAGGCTTGGATAGAGTGGATGTGGACAGGATATTTCCATTAGTGGGAGAGTCTGGAAATAGAACTCTTAGCATCAGAATTAAAGGATGTCTTTTAGGAAGGAGATGAGGAGAAATTTCTAGGGTCAGAGGGCGGTGAATCTGTGGAATTCTACCACAGAAGTCTGTGGAGGCCGCCAGTGGATATTTTTAAGGTAGAGATAGATAGATTCTTGAGATAGAGATAGATTGATTCAGGTGTCAGAAGTGATTGGGCACTCTGAACCCGAGCACCAAGGTGTAAGCGGCCGAAGGAGCGCATCCCTCGGGTCAGCCGCCACTCTCCCTCCGGGGTCAGCGCAGTCCGGCCATGGCCGCTGTCCGCCTCGTCTCCCGCGAGCGGCCGCGGCTCCAGGTAGTGGACACACGGGGACAAAAACCCAGCAACGTCCCCGTCAGCTGCAGCAGAGTTGGGGACAGTCTGGTCCCTCCGCCCACCCAGAGTCACTGACCGCGATGCAATGCCACCGGCACCCGACCCCCACACCAGGATGATTCACCCCCCCTCCGACCCCCGGACCCCAACCCACACACGGGGAGGTTCACCCCCCGACACCCACACCGAGTGACTCACCCCCCCCGGCCGCAGGGACAGATGGCCCGGGCACTGGCAGCCATAGTAAGTGCTTACCTGACGTTCACTGCTTGTACTCCAGAAGGATTTGCGTGGCAACAGTACGGGTCACAATTCGTGACCTCGACTGCCGTGCAACCTCCCTATATGAATATTGGATGCATATCGGCAGTACATTTCATATGATTAATTATTAAAGCAGGCATCCGCCAGTTAATGGCTAGTGTTTCATCGCGTTTTTAGTCCATTTCGTAATAGCCCTGATAATGAGATCAAACAACTAACGTCCAGTTTACAAAATAACGTGGAGATTTATACATCCACAGGTCAGAAATAGTGGGACGTATATTCATTATTTTTTTAAGTGTCTTTCGTTGAAGATAAGTGAGTTGTTCGTTGCTTGCGGATTCCCTCAAGTTTTTTTAATGTTGATTTGTATCAAGTGGCATCGTTTCAGGTTTCACATTTGAAATTTATTTTGGAGCTGGGTTCAGCTGGAGGTCCACGGAAGTTAGAAGAATTCCGCTTACTGGTATGGGCGGAAATCGCGTTTAAAACATGGGGGGACACAAATTCCCTGGCGGGCCGATGACAAGTGTGCACGACAACGAACTATTTTATCTCTTCCCACTCCCCCCCCCCCCCCCTCCCACCTTGACAACAAGAAGCACGTTTTATTTATTGTTTAAACACAGTAATACCGTCTAGTAGGGGGCGCCGTCGAGTATGGTCAGGACTTCAGCTTCGGCGGCGGCACCGCGCTGAAGCACTATCACGGAGCGGGCAATGCCTTACCCGAGTTGCTGTGCGGTGGCCTCCGGAGTGCTGAGACTGCTGACTCCAACATCGCGGAGCTGCGGTCTGTGGAGCGTCCAGTTGCGGGGCGGCGCTGAACTTTAAACACCGCGGAGCCTGGGATCGCTCGCCTAGATCGCCAGTGTTGGAGCTCCGACCAGCGCGGCCTGTGGACTTCGGGAGCCACGGTCTCCGGGGAGGAAGCGGCCGTTCCAGACACTCCAAGTCGCTGAGAGGGTTCTGCCGATGCCGGAGTTCCATCATCCGGCGAGAGGGCCTGAAGCATCGGGCTGCCGTAACGGCGACTATGGAGGCCTCAATAGGCCCGACCATGGGTGAATAGGACTGGACTTTGCTGCCTTCCCTCACAGTGGGAACCATTGTGGGGGGATGTTTTTATGTTTATTGTTAAATTCTTTAAAGTTGAGTCTTATTTTTATTTGTGTGCTGCAAATGGCAAGTCAAATTTCACTACACCAATTGGTGTATGTGATAATAAATGTCCTTTGTTTGTTTGTTGTTTGTTTGTTTGGCTGCCTGTGTAATGCACACAACATGCTCCCACGCACAAAACACCAGATAATTTGTATTTTTTCAGTTCATTTGCAGTTCATTAGTTTTTTTTAACTTTGCGCATTTAACGGTGCCATTTTAGCAGCGGTATCGAGTAAGTCGTACTTTTTTTCCCCCCGCAGACGATACATTACTCTCAAATCACGTACCTTACCCCTCTACATAAAAACAAAGTGTCAATGCCTCTTCAAAGTCTACTAATCCACCCATAGCTCCAGCTGCAGGTACAGCTGAAGGGATTTGGCACTCAGGACATTAGAAGATCATCTGAGCATCTTGAAATCAATCCCACGAGCACTAGTCAAGCAGTGAAAGATAGCCGGGCCACGCGGTATTGATCAGCCCACGTCGCACAGTGGAATGGAAATTGCAAATTATTCAACTGCAACTTTACCCCTTCCCCGACACAAAGGCAGCAATAACATATTTGCCACATGTTTAATCTTTTTCCCAAATATGGATAAAAGAGGCAGTAGACTTGAAGACTGAGTCTGAAGGGTCTTGACCCGAAACATCACCCATTCCTTCTCTCCAGAGATGCTGCCTGTCCCACTGAGTCATTCCAGCATTTTGAGTCCATCTTTGGTGTGACAGTTGTCTCATTTCATCAGCTTCATGTATTGTGCGCATGGAAGAGATGCTAGACGTTTACATGCCGCTTGCATCTATCCATCCAAGTGTGCTCAATGAAATCTCACATCTTTGCGAGGGAGGGATGGAATGGATGTAACCACCGGCTTAAAGCAAAGGCTAAGTTAGAACAGGGATATAATCCCACCACTTAATTAGCCACAGCCCCGCTCCACCCAGCCCCGTGTGTGTGTGCGCTGCTGACCCGCAGCCCGTCACAGTGTGGCCACACGGGGGAGACGAGATGGCCGGACAGTGCTGACCCCAGAGGGAGAGTGGGGGCAGTCCCGAGGGATGTGCTCCTTCGGCCGCTTCCACCTTGGTGCTCGGGTTCAGAGTCCCCAGCCACCCTCCAGCCCCGGGTGGTCTTGTGTGGGAAATCCCCACCCTCCCGTCTCCCCCGGCCAGTGATGTGATGGACACGGGGGTCTGGACCAATCGCTGACAAGTCCCGCCCCCGGCGATGTCATGTCCGTTATTTGGATTTTCGTCGTTGCGTCTGTTCGGTTAGTTGGCTTTTCTGTGTCGCGTACGTTCGGTTAGTTGGCTTTTTGGCATTGCGCCCTTTTGGTTTGTGGCTTTTCGGCGTCGCACACTTTCGGTTATTTGGCTTTTCAGCGTAGTTTCCGTTTGGTTATTTGGCTTCCACTTCTTCGGTGGCGTGTGGGGAGGGTTGGGTGGCATGGGGCGGTGTGGGGTAGCATGGTGTGGGGTGGCATGGGGCGGTGGGGGGTGCGGTGGGGGGTGGGGTGGCATGGGGGAGTAGCGTGTGGGGCGTGGGGGGGTGGTATGGGGGGGAGGTATGGGGGGTGGTGTGAGGGTACCGTTTTTTGCGCAAATTTAAAGAAAAGCAAACAGGAAGTGGTTAAGACGAGAGTTTTAGTAAAATTTATAGATGTGACTAGCAATGTTTTCACATAGAGCATAGTGGGTATATAGAACAAGCTGCCAGAGGAGATAGTTAATGAAGATAATTTAACAAAGGTGGCACAGTGACCCTGGTTCGATCCTGACTATGTGTGCTGTCTGTACGGAGTTTGGACATTTTCCCTGTGACTACGTGGGTTTTCTCCGGGTGCTCTGGTTTCCTTCTACATTCAAAGATGTCCATCCTGCGCACATTTATAGGTAAATTGACTTCTTAAAATCGTCCCTAGTATGGAGGATAGAACTAGTGCACGTGTGATAGCTGGTCGCTCTGTATCTCTAAACTTAACTAAGCTAAATAATTAAAAGACACTTGGACAGGTACATGGATATGAAAGGTTTAAAGGCATATGGGCTAAATGAGGGCAAAAGAGACTGGCTTAAAGCCCTGTCCCACGATGCAAGTGCTCTTCCGAGTTTAAAAAAAACAAACTCGTGGTAAGTACGTAAAATGTACGTAGTGGGTACGTCGGAGCTCGTGGATGTCTCGTAGCGGCTCGTAACGCTAACGGCAGGTACTCGGGAAACGCGGAAACTCATGAAGTTTTTTCAACAGTGTGAAAAATTTCCAAGAGTAAAAAAATACTCGTGATGAAGTTGATTTTTTTAAACTCGGGTGAGCTCTCGGGTAAACTCACATCGTGGGACAGGGGCTTTAGATGAGGCATCTTGGGGCATGGTCATGTTTGGCCGAGAGGCCTGTTTCCATGCTTTATGACTGACTAATTTGCATCACAGAGCTATTGTTCTCTTGATCGTGGATATTATCGTTGCCATTTGATTTTACCCCTCCGGTACTTTGCATCTGTTATTTTTTATGTCATTTAGAAACATAGAAAATAGGTGCATTCATTGTGATCATGACTGATCGTCCCCTATCACTAACCCGTGCCTGCCTTCTCCCCATATCCCTTGACTCCACTAGCCCCTAGAGCTCTATCTAACTCTCTCTTAAATCCATCCAGTGACTTGGCCTCCACTGCCCTCTGTGGCAGGGAATTCCATAAATTCACAACTCTCTGGGTGAAAAAGTTTTTTCTCACCTCAGTCTTAAATGACCTCCCCTTTATTCTAAGACTGTGGCCCCTGCTTCTGGACTCACCCAACATTTGCTGGATATGTGGATAGCACCGTGTTTGCAATATAGAACATACTCATCAGATTCTTTGAACAAAGGAGTTCACTGGTTCCGCCACTGGTTTCTAAGACTCCGTTGTATTCTTGATGGCACTCATGTGCTGTGAGAAATATTATGGTCACCAGCCAATGGCCATGTTACATTGCTGCTCTGCTGTGTTGTGAGCAGAGCAATTCCTTTCTCATTATGTAATTGTAACATCATTATCAACTTTTCCAACTATCTGAAACATACATATATGATCATAAAAGACCATCACACAAACCAGCCTCCCTCCTATTGACTCAATTTATACTACACGCTGCCTCGGCAAGGCCAGCAGCATAATCAAGCTCTGTTCTGCGAGCGGGGGCTGTGCACTGTGTTCTGTGAGTGGGGGCCCACACCACCCCCTCCTACATACACCCCCTCCTCTCACATACACCCCCTCCCCTACCCCTACCCCCACACCCTCTCTCTCCTACACCCCTCCCTATAACCTCCCTACCCCCACCATCCCCCCTACCCCCACCATACGGTACACCCCCCACACACCCCCTCACCTACACCCCCCTACAACCACCCCTCTCCTACAACCCCCTCCACTATACCACCCCTACCCCCACCATCCCATCCCTACCCCCCACCATCTCCCCCTCCTCCCCTACCCACACCATCCCCCGTCCACCCCTACCCCCACCCACCCCACCCAACCCCTTCATCCCCCAATCCACACCCCCTCTCACACACACACCCTCCCCTCCCCCCACACAACCCCCCCGACAGGACCCACCTGAAGCTATCCCCGTCCCCCGACCATAGAACACTCCCGCTGTTGCATTGGGGGACCAGGCCTCGCGTGCAGTGGCGTAGGGTGGGTTTTGCGCGCCCGGGGCAGTTTAAAATATTGCGCCTCCTCATTAGCGGTTTTTGGTTTCTTCCTTCGGGGGATGCGACTTCTTTTGTCGTATCCCCCGTCTCCGCCTGCGCCGAGGCCTAATGGCGGCTTCGGAGCTGGGGCAGCGGTAGCGGCGACCAGTACTCGGAGCTGGGCAGCGGCAGCGGCGACAGTGGCAGCGGCGGCCTGGCCTCGGAGCTGGGACAGCGGCAGCGGCCGCCCGGCATCGGAGCTGGGATGGCAGCGGCAGCGGCTGGGACGGCGGCAGCGGCGGCCTGGCCTCGGAGTGGGGACAGCGACAGCGGCCACACGGTATCAGAGCTGGAGCAGCGGCAGCGGCGGCCTGGCCTCGGAGCGGGGACAGCGACAGCGGCCACACGGTATCGGAGCTGGAGCAGAGGCAGCGGCGGCCTGGCCTCGGAGCTGGGACAGCGGCGACCAGAACTCGGAGCTGGGGCACGTTCCGGCAGCAGCGGCCACTCGACCCGACCACGGGCCCAGTGGACGACAGCGGCGGCTGGGACAGTGGCAGTGGCCTCGGCGCAGAGATCGCTGGTTGGTTAAAATTGTTGGATAAATTTTTAGGGGCGCAAAAAAATTGTTAGATAAAAAAAATTATAAAATGGCAAAAAAAATTTATTACAATAATTCAGGGGAAGGCTGCTAAAGAGGTGCAGCGTGCCTTTAGAACAATTTTTTTTGCCATTTTATAAAAAAAATTTATCCAACTATTTTTTTGCGCCCGCCCGGGGCAACCGCCCCTCTGGCCCCCCCCACGCTACGCCACTGCTCGCGTGTGACTGGTCATTTACACTATAAATTGCTCGATTGTAATCATGTTTTGTCTTTCCGCTAACTAGTTCGCACGCAACAAAAGCTTTTCACTGTACCTCGGTACACGTGACAATAAACTAAACTGAAAACTGAAATAACTAAAGCGAAGAACCCGAGGGATCCTGGCAGGTGGATGTGAGGAGAATGTTCCCTCTTGTGGAAGAATCAGAACTAGGAATCACACAGACCGTGTCCATCTAAGGCAGCAATGTGGCGAATTATTGTTCTCTGAGAAGATGGTGAATTCTTGGAATTCTGTACCTTAAAGGGTGAACGAAGCAGACGAGACGACTGATTACTGAAGTGAAGGTTCACAAGCTAGGGAGAGAAGGGGGGGGGGAGAAGGGGGGGGGAGAAGAGGGGGGGGAGAGGGGGGGGGAGAAGGGGGGGGGAGGAGGGGGGGGGGGAGGAGGGGGAGGAGCAGAAGGGCGGGGGGAGAAGTGGGGGGGGGGGGGAGAGGGGAGGGGGAGACCACTTTCAAGAAGCCAGACAACTTTTAATAAGCCAGAGATACACAGCTGTGAAGTTCGATGGACATTTAACATTACCGGTCGGTTATCCTTGGTTCTGAAAACTCCTGCTTACGTTTTTTTCCCCCAATGAGCCAATTAAAATGACCGGTCAGCAAAGGCGATTAACTAAAAGTACCTACGACTACCTCGACTACGCATAACTACATGGCAACCCCACTACAACTGAACCTACGACTACAAGATTATCAATTTTCTCCATGGCCACCAATTTTTGGTCGCAGAAAAAATTTCAAAATGTTGAAAAATGTGGGTGACCATACTGAGGCCGTGACTAGTTCCCAGAATGCGGGAACTCCTCGCGACAATGAAGGCGACTCACCAGTGACCATCAGCAACCATGTGGCGAGCGCAGAGTCTCCTGCACTTGCCTAAAAAGTCGCCTAAGTGGGACAGGCCCATAAGATACAAAGGGACAGAGATCAAGGTGATATCATAGACAGTATGTTGGTGTTATCTTGATCCAATGCCAATTACTTGATTATTTTTTTTAAATTATATTGTTGAGATCTCTGGAAGAACCTAAAACCAGTCTTATCAGGTTGAATTCACTGACAGGAATGATCAGAATAGCGGAGAAGCAGAATAAGGACGGGAAAAAAACAACTTGTACCCAGGTGCAATTTCTGGAGCTGATTTGTTTTAACCTGAGCCTAACACTTAAATCAAAGTTGTGACATGACAGTCAGGAATTTCTGCTAATTAGTGACAAAGAAGTACTTGTCCTGCCATAGGCACTCGGGAATTAACACATCCACCTCCTGCATTGGTTATAAATATATGTGATCTGTGGTACTAACATTGTTTGAGGAACTGACCACACTGACTTCTTCACTCAGTGGTTGGGAGATGATGCTAAAACAATCTAAATTTCATCATAAAGATCCTGGTTTGTATCATTGCAGTAAACAGCATGTACAGGTTGTGTCAGCTGCTCTGTGCTATGTCTTTTTGTTTTCCTGCATGCTTTGTCCCGTTCACTGCACTGAGTCTTCGAAATTCTACTTAGGACTTCAGCTTCCCAGAAACATCTCCTTCCCCTTCAGTGCCTTGAGAATAGGGTCTGCCATCCAGCTCGCCATTGACAAAATAAATTTAGACCCCAACATCCTACCTAATCATACGTTGGACTTTGTATATGCCGACAGTGACTGCAATCCTAAAGTATCCATTCGCGAGTTCATAGATCAGGTTCAAAGGTACAATATTTCTGCTCTTTTTGGACCAGCTTGCCCGGATGTGTCAGAGGTAAGAGATTATTTATACCGGATTTTGTGTTTAGTCATTAATATATTAGTGTCTGTTAAATGATGTCTCCTGAAAAATGAACGTAACTAAAATTATTATGTCAGGGAGAAATCTTCTGAAACAAAATCTAATATTTGTGGAGGAAAATGGAGCAACCTGCAATGTTTAATGTTTGGATCAAATTGTAAGTGGTCTCATAAAAAGGTTCTACTTTGGGAGAACTGGTTGGTACCAATTTTACAATTTACCATTGGTTGCTTTTGTTACGTTGATGCTGAAATTAAAATATCATATTTTGCATTGTGAATGGTACACCTTTCTGAAATAGTGTCTATTACTTAGCATAGCTAATTATTTGATACCATGAAGGATGGAAAAGGGGGATATGAGGGGCAGTTTAAAGGGAAGAGCTCCTGATACAAACGACCCACCCATGAATGAGAGGAGACCGAGTAAGCAAAGAAAATAAATCATTTCCAAAGATTATAAAATAAAGATGGAATATGAAGTCAAATTAGTCACCATAAAAGATAAAGTAATTAGAGAAGCAAAAAATTCATTCATTCATTCATCATAGTTGAAAACATTCGCAACGCAGTGATGCTGGTTTCCGATGGGAACAATGAAGGACGTACCACACACATCTCTGTCCTCCAGCTCCTGTGGACTTCCGCCGCTGGAAGTACAGGATTTTGGTGTGTGTGCTTCATCATCGTTCCTTACAATGCTATGTACGACAGTGATCGCAACTACTACTGAAGTGTGGATGGCTGTTGGCTCGCTAGAAGCTCATCCGCCCTTTGACAGGTCTTGTTTTTGGTCCTGCTGGGGGTCCACAGCCCCCTCTTCACCTGGCAAACCAGGTGGGGGAGACGGTTTAGTCGCCGACTATCCGACCATGGAGCAGGTAGCACGGAATTACATGGTACCCGTGACGTGGGGAACTCCCCCCCCGACCTGACCTGAAGAAGCAAAAAAAGAACGGTGAAATAAAAAAAAAACTGATGTGGGCAAGGAGCGCTTAAGGTGAATGTCATGGAGAAAGAATAAATTAATAACCAGGAAATGAATAGATGAAGTAGTCACACAGAATAAACAAGAGAGTTCTCAATGGTAGGAAAAAACGCCATCTCCGTTGCACTACTTATTTTGATAAATCCATGGTCCATGTTTTGCTGTTTAGATTACAGGTCTCCTTGCCTCTCAGTGGAATATCCCCATCTTTGGATTTGCTGGTCAGGCCCTTGCCTTTGATGATTTCTACGTGTACGATACCTATGTCAACCTGCTGTCTTCACTCCAGAATATGGGTAATGTCCTCACTAAAACCTTGCGTTTCTTTGGCTGGAAGAACGTTGCCATGTTTGGAGGGTCTTCCGAGGAGTCCAGCTGGGACATGACTGACCAACTCTGGCAAATCATTGCCGATGAGCTGGAAGAAAACTTCACCATTATAGCTGAAATCAGATATGACACAGGCGACATGGCCCTCCACCAGGTGAAACTCAAGGAAGCTGCAGTTTCAGCGAGAAGTAAGTGTTACTGATAGCAAAAACAAGCAAATTGTTATCCTGCATTTCAGCCTGCTTTACAGTTATCATTCTATCAAAGCTAACCCCTCCCAAGCACATTTAAGGCACAATTGCCTTCTAAGATTTTTTCTTAACTATCTTCAAAATGAAAATAGTACTAAAGGGACCACTGCGGGGACCTAATTTGCGAGTTTAGAAGAGTTTGCGCTTGACTCAAACTCACAGCATGGTCGGCACGTGGTTCATGGAGGTCGTGGGAGGTCGCTGTAACTCTCATTCATGCTCGAGGGAAGTTCCCGCATACTTGTGGCCTCAGTTTGGTCGAGGAAAATTTTTCAGCATGCTGAAAGATTTTCCGCGAATAAAAATTGGTCGGCATGATTCTTTTGAACTTGTAGTGCAGTGGAGTGGGGTCGCCATGTAGTTGTAGGCAGTCGAGGTAGCCGTAGGCAATCTCCTTCACTGACCGGGCATTTTAATTGGCTCATTGGAGTTTTCAGAACCAAGGAAAACCGACCATGTTAAATGCCCGCTAAACTTTATTAAAAGTTGCCTGGCTTCTTAAAAGAGACTGACAGATACTTGATTGGTAAGGGTGTCAAGGATTATGGGGAGAAGGCAGGAGATAGGTATTGAGAGGGAAAGATAGATCGGCCATGATTGAATGGTGGAGTAGACTCACTGTGCCACTCTAGAAAAGATGTACAACTTCAGCCATCTGTTCTCAGAAAATTAAAGCTCATCACTGTTACTTGACTTTCAATAATTAGAAAGACGACGGGGTAAATAAAATCTATTTCTGCAGGTAGAAAGAATCCAGAACCAGGGTACAATCAATAAAGTGAGAACATCAAAAGGAATGAGGAAAAGGCAGGTAAATGGGATTAAATTTCAAATTTGCACCAACTAATTGAATCCCACAAACCTATATTCTGAGAATCATATTCCTTTTAAATACCACACTATAAAACCTTTAAATAATATTCACGAGTAAATACCATTCACCGAGATTATGCTACAATTGCCATAGAATACATAGATCTCTGTCGCAAAGTATAATTTGAGGGTTAGGCAAAATCATATTGCAATAATTAGAAACCATTTCTATTTCATTTGTAAGTCATTATAACAATGATCACCACCTGTGTTTATTATTCCCCATGTATTTGTATTGATTTTCTAAAGATATGGCAAAGTAAAAAGTGAACCCAGTTGCTCTCAAATGAATTAAGCTGGAAGAATTGTTGGTTTGATGGAGATAACCTTTGACCCTAAAACAAAGCTGCTCTGGTTCAGCTGTGTGAATGTTAATGTAGGATTCTGTGCTGCAGCAGACAGGACTGAAGTTAGCTGTGGAGTGGAGAGTTTTAGTGGACTGACTTATTTATATCAGTGATAGTAGCCTGCGGCATGCAGCAAGAACAATGTACTTAATTATCACCTTTGTCAAGAAAGCAGGTACAGGAGTGAGGCGCTTGGCCCAGCAGGCTGATCTATGCTGGCCTCAACTCCTCTCCTGGTAAGTGACAATAAAACACTCTTGACTCTTGATCCTTGAGGTAATGAAATAATATGGCAATATTTCATTTGTTGGTCAGGGCAGGAAGTTATGGTGCAGCTGTATAAAACTTTAGTTAGGCCATATTTGGACTATTGTGTACAGTTCTCGCTGCATTACAAGGAGGGTGTTGAGGTTGTAGTGAGGATGCAAAAGAGGATGTTGACTGGATTACAGTGTATTAGCTTTGAGGAGATATTCTTGGGTTGATTTATCTGGTGTATCAGAGGCTGAGGGCAGGTCCGATAGAAATGTATAGAATTATGAGAGGCATTGATAGGGTAGATAGTCAGTCTTTTTTGCAGTGTGCATAAGTCAAATACTCGAGAACATAGTTGCAAGTGAGAGGGACAGTTTTAGTGAGAGTTGGAGATGTGGAAGGCCAATTCATTTTCAGGGGTAAGTAGTGAAGCAGATACGATAGCTAATTTAGGAGGCATTCAGAATACCACTATTGATCCAGAATACCACGATAGGGCCTGTCCCACTT
This sequence comes from Amblyraja radiata, assembly GCF_010909765.2. Lineage (NCBI taxonomy): Eukaryota > Metazoa > Chordata > Chondrichthyes > Rajiformes > Rajidae > Amblyraja > Amblyraja radiata. The sequence goes on along the minus strand of NC_045970.1, from coordinate 25,806,232 downwards.
GGGCGTCATTTGCGCGACATCATTTACACATCACGACGCACGACGCACAACGCGCACATGGCAGTGACGCGCGGTCGCCCGCGGCACCCCAGGATTTTGGGATTCACAAAGTCTTCGCGCGCCACCTGCGTGACACGCAAATGACGCCCAAGTGGGACAAGCCCTCATTGATTTAAAGATGGAGGACTACATCCAGTTAATCCAAGCGGCCATAGGCATGTCAACCAGAAGCTACCAATCTGGTAATTATTTCATTCCGCACAACACTTCATTAGCACTTTCTAACTCATTTTTCTTCAAGACAGCGAGGGATTAGAATACCCTACCAGCCAGCATCAGAGATCTCCAAAACATCAACACATAGGAAGGTGCACTGACTCAAAAAGCATCTCCGTCTCGACCAGCATCATAGTGCCGAGTGATTCTCTACCTAGAGCTTTTCAGCGTATTACATCCAGATCCAGGCACGTGAACATGCAGGGATATCAATCGATTATTCAATCATTATGGAGAAAGGTCCTAACCCAAAATGTCATTTGTCCATTCCCTTCCACAGATGCTGCCTAACCCATTGAGTTCCTCCAGCATTTTGTTCTTTGGTACTCCATTAAACAATGTAACAGGCAGCCTTTTTGTATTTTTAGCTTGCAGTAACAACAAGAAAACTTGAGAAGATCTTTATATTTGAAAATCATGTGGGGAAAAAATAACTTTGAGTATGAAACGACCTAGCACCTAACGTTTTTTCCCCTATTGACACAATTATTTTTATAACACAATTTTCATGAACTTTCTTAAGAACATGGAAGGTCACAGTGTCGCAGCGGTAGAGTTGCTGCCTTACAGCGAAAGCAGCGCCGGAGACCCGGGTTCGATCCCGACTATGGGTTTTGTCTGTATGTAGTTTGTACGTACTCCCCGTGACCTGCGTGGGTTTTCTCTAAGATCTTCGGTTTCCTCCCACGCTCCAAAGACGTACAGGTTTGTAGGTTAATTGGCTTGGTGAATGTGAAAATTGTCCCTAGTGGGTGTAGGAGGGTGTTAATGTGCGGGGATCGCTGGTCGCCGCAGACCCGGTGGGCCGAAGGGCCTGTTTCCATCCCTAAACTAAACACAGCTACCCACATAAAATGGTAAATTTTAAAACTTTAATTCAGATTTTGAAATGTTAAATCATTTTAAATAGTTGATTCTTTTTACTATATATTTTAATATTTTTAACAAGCTTCATGATAACATTGACAACCAGAAAGGCAAGAGGCTCTGATTTTTAACCAACTTCCTTTGCCCAATATTTTCCCCCTTGCCATTCATCCCGACACTGTCCGCCCTCCCTCCCCATGTCAGGACTTATAATTATTCCATGACACAAGGTTAAAGATTTCTAAAACTATTTTGGAATACAAACATAATGATAAAATAACCTAATTGAACAGCAGCGATACAAGGAACGGCCGTTGCTGGTTTACAAGACAAAACAAAGTGCTAAAGTAACTCGGCAGGTCAGTCAGCATCTCAGGCTGACATGGATAAGTGACATTTCTGATCGGGTCCCTAATTTAGACTGATTATAGTAGTGGGGAGAAAACTGGAAAGAATGGGAGCGAGATAAAGCCTGGCAAGTGATAGGTGGATACTGATGAGTGGAGGGCAGTGGAAAGGGGGTGTTGATTGGCAAATGGGCTAAAGATGAAAATGAGACAAAAGGGTGTTAAATAAGGACAGAAGATGAGTGAAATGTAAAGTCTGAGGGGAGGGGATGGGATATCGGTGGAAGAGGACGGGGAAAACATTGCCTATCCATGTCCACCTGACCTGCTTGAGTCAGTCCACCACTTTGTGGGTTTTTTCTCATTGTACTATGGTCGGTTAAAGTATTACAATAATGTATCCGATACATGTTTATGTTTTCAATCAATAATACTGCTTCACATTTATTTTTCAGTTGTTATCTTAATTTGTGCTCCTGGGGTGGCAAGGTCCATAATGTTGGAGGCATATCGTCAAGGCATGACGAATGGGAAATTTGTGTTTTTTATCATTCAGCTGTTTGAACTCAGCAGTTATGTGGTAAGTACATTTTAAGAATGTTTTTTTTTACAGTTGGCAAGCAGTCACTTTTGTCTGACTAGAACCATTGCACACAACCATAGCCTCGTGGGCTAAAGGGCCTGTTTCCATGTTTAATCTCTTTGCTAAACTACTTTCCCATCGTCTTTTGTGTAGAAAACTTACCAGTTATACCTTCATACCTACATCTTGAAAGGCTGAAGGCAACCCTGTGGCATTGTGCTTTTCCAACCAGAAGGTCTCATGTTTATGCTTATTCCCTGGTTCTTGTTTGCCAACCAGTCATCCAATCCCACCAATGTGTTACCTCCTACACCATGAGACTTTATTTTCCAAAATAAGAATCTTATCAACACCTTCCCAAAATCTAGATGTAAAGTATCCACTAACCCCCCTCCTTGATCTCTATAATCCAATTCCCTATTTACTGCTGTGTCTTGGATGTTCCTTCTGTTTCTCTATTTCTCTATGGGAAAGGCTGATACAAAATACCTGTTTACTTTATCTGCATCTCTTCATCTTACATTACTAATTTCCAAGATTAACTTTCTACAGGTGCGATACTCGATGCGTTACTCTTTTATCTATGAAAACTCTTACAAACTGTTTGTACAATTGAAGAAACATGATATGTTGCTTGTATTTTTCTGTTGTCCCTTGTCCATAGCACAGCTTATTTCTGCAAAGAACATCGATAAATTGGTCAAACATGATTTTCCTTTCCGCATGTCGACATTGCATGATTACCTTGAATTTTTCTCAGCACTCTGATATACTGTGACATCCTGCCTGAACGCTAGCATCTTTCCTAATATGAATGTTAAACTAATTTGCTAAATTGCAATCTAACAATAACTTGTCAAAATCAAATTTTGGAACATTTAAAGCAATGCTTCAATTAAAACCTCACTACGGCAATGCGGTTAGTCAATGCTTATTTCCACACATGACACCCAGAAACATGTTAAGAACTGTTCAATGCTCTTGCCTTCTCCATAGGATAACTTTTGGAAATCAGATGTGCCGGATGAGAATTATGAGGATACCTTTGCGGCATATGAGCCAGTATTTCTCATTACTCTGCAGTCATACAGTGAATATGAATATTACACCTTTCTACAAGAAGCCTACCAGCGATCCAAAGGACCTCCCTTTTACAGCAATTTGTCTTCAGTGGCAGAGGTTTATATTTAATTTTACTTGCATTGTTACAGCACATTTTCACTCCTTAGTGGAATGAAACTGAATTTAAAACAACACAGAGAATGCTGGACCTACTTAGCAGTTTAGGGAGCACCTGTGAACGGAGAAACGAAATTAATTGGGAAATGATCTTTCTTTTGTTATGCATTTGTGCCTTTACCACTTTCTGTTAATTGGCTCCATCATCCATTTTAATCTCTAATCCCAGACTCTCCTCTTTGTTGTCTTCTTCCCTCTTCCTATGACAACTTTCTTTGCATCTAACTTTTCCTGGAAGAAAGGTCATTGACTTAAAACAGTCATTGACTTTAAACTTTGTTTCTCCCATCGCAGATGCTGACTGACCTGCTGTTTCTTTTTGCAGATTTTCAACTACTGCAATTTAAAAAAAAATTAAAACAACTCCACTGATCTTGTGAAAGTGCATCATCAAAATGATGTAACAAGAGACTGCAGATGATGGTGTACCTTTTGTGTACCTTCAATTTTCCAGCATCTGCAGTTCCTTCTTAAACACAAATGCAGATGATGGTTATTTGTTAATAACTATGATTATTTTTGTCATGAGTGCCACAAATAAATAACGCATTGGTAATAACTAGGCGAACATATAAAGAGAGAAAAATTGCTTCATGATAGATAAAGTAGAATGCTAGTAATAAACACTCATATTAACTAGACTGTTCAATAGAGATGAGAGAACAGATGAATGTGAAATAATGTATTTTATCACATATGTATATTGTTTTAACACAGATGAGCTCCGATTCAGCTTATCTTTATGATGCAGTAACGCTGTATGCTTGGGGGGTTCAAGAAATGTTAGATGCGGGAATGGATCCACGCAATGGAAGAGAATTTGTTAAGAATTTGAAGGGTTACGGTAAACGGCAATTTTATGGTAAGTAAGAAAATGTGATATCACATGACTTTTTTATTTATTTGCCCACACAGCAATTCCCGTTTGTATTCATTCTCTCAGCAGTAAGTTCAAGATACATCATGTAACCTTCCTGGAGTAACTCCATACCTGACTTCCCTCATCTGTTGGTGAATATCCTTCTCTTGCTACTAATGCAGCCATAAACGGCCAGCAAAATAAATTCACATTGGCTCCAAAAGTAATTTTAAAAAATGATGATAAATTATTTTTTATTGGGATATTGAGCAACTTTAATATATTTTATGAGAATTGAAATATCAGTGCCAAGGACAAATTTCATGTTCGATGATGGAACTTACTGACTCTCCTACTCCTGTACATTAAAGGAAAGGAGGCAGAGTGATGCAGCTGGTAGAGCCACTGCCTCACAGCAGCAGAGACCCGGGTTTGATCCTGACCTTCAGCTTCCACATTTTGCCTATGACCATGTGGATTTTCTCTGGATGCTCCAGTTTCCTCCCACATCCCAAAGATGCATGGGTTTGCAATTTAATTGACTTCTGTAAATTGGTACCAACTATGTGGGGAGCGGATGAGAAAGTGGAATAGCATAGAACTAGCATGAATGGGTGATCGATGGTGGCATTGACTTGGTGGGCCGAAGGGCCTGCTTCCATGCTGTATCTTTCAATCACAGCATGAAGTCCAGTTTACCACAGGCACTGAATTCAATCTGGGCCAGAGGACTTGGGTTATTTTCCTTTCAAGGTAAGATATTCCAACTCTGAGTAGCCCATGGCCTGGCTGAAATTAAATAAAACATGTTATTATGTTGTCAGCTAAAGTTGTGCTCCAATTAGAAATGTAAGATAGACAAAAGGCACATTTCTTGTATTAATGTTCTATTTTTTCCTTCCCACAAATGGGTTGGACCTTTTTCTTTGATGTAAGGGCTTACCAGAAAACTGACAATATTCACACAATCTATTTCTTTATTTTCTCTTTCTTAAACTAATCTTTTTCTTTCCTTTATTTCCCTTCACTTATGTAATTTGGTATAAAATTCACCAAAGCTAGTTGAGCTTCCTTCTGTGTCCCTGTGTTGTTTATTTCTCAATCCATGAATCAAGATGCAGGAAAAACGTTCCCGATGTTGGGGGAGTCCAGAACCAGGGGTCATAATTTAAGAATAAGGGGTAGGCCATTTAGGACAGAGATGAGGAAAAACCTTTTCACCTAGAGAGTTATGAATCTGTGGAATTCTCTGCCACAGAAGGCAGTGGAGGCCAACTCACTGGATGTATTCAAGAGAGGGAGAGATTTAGCTCTTAGGGCTTCCGGAATCAATGAATATGGGGAGAAAGCAGGAACGGGGTACTGATTTTAGATAATCAGTCTTGATCATATTGAATGGCGGTGCTGGCTTGAAGGTCTGAATGGCCTACTCCTGCATCTATTTTCTATGCATCTATGTTGCTATGTAAGTTGGTTAAAGAGATTCCCAGATTCCTGGTCTTCCCAGACGGCTGACTTCCCCAATGCCCCATTTCCCAGGAGCCCAGTTTCCCAGGTACCTGTTTCCTTGATACTGTTTCCCAGATGTCCATTGTCCCTGATGTCCAGGCCCTTGTTATCCAGATGCCAAATTTAATGTCCCAGTGGATTAATTTCCTAGATGCCAGATTCTCTGTCACCCATTTCCCCAGACACCCAGCTGCACAATCTGCATTGCCCAGATGAGTAGCTTCCTGATACCCAGATTCCCTCGCTGCATTGGGGCAGCACAGTGGTGCAGCTGGTAGAGCTGCTGCCTCACAGTGCCAGAGGCCCGGGCTCGATCCTGAGCTCGGGTGCTGTCCTGTCTAGTGCGGTCTGTGTCATCCTTATTATTTTAAGTCTAGTGACAATGATGAGCCTTAATGTTCTGAGGACACAGACTGAAGGAAGTAGAGTATACCTTTTCTAGAGTGGCACAGTAGCATAAAGTTAGAGCTGCTGCCTCCCAGCACCAGAGACTCCGGTTCGATCCTGACCACAGGTGCTGTCTGTCTGCCGTTTGCACATTCGCTCTGTGACCCCCATGGGATTTGCTCTCTGACCCCCGGGTGCTCCGATTACCTCCCACATCCCAAAGATGTGCGGGTTTTGTAGGCCTCTGTAAATTGCCCTGATTGTGTGGGGAGTACATGCAAAATTGGGATAACATAGAACTAGCAATAATGGGTGATCAATGGTCGCCATGGAGATGATGGGCTGAAGGGCCTGTTTCCGTGCTGTATCTCTAAATTACAGCAAACATCCACCATTGGTGATTCCTGATTTGTCATTGTAAGTGAATGCTCAACGACCAATGAACAATGAATTACTGAGCATTCGTCATCCTAGTAACAAAGACGATAGCATTTATTGTAACAATAAATATAAGGATATCAACATTGCACTGGGAGATTAGTTATTTTTATGTAAAGGACAAGAAGCCCATCAATGCGATGAGTACCAATTCAACTCTTTCTTTATGTGTATAGGTCTGACTGGCTTGGTGAATATTGATTATTCCGGAAGAAGATCCTTGAATTATTCTGTGTATGACATGCAAAAATATGTAAATGGCACAAAGTTTGTTCCTATTCTAGAATATGACAGTTACAGCAAGTTGCTCAGGTAGGTTCTGCTCTGCAGCTAATGAATGGGTTGTTGAATATTGTGTGAACATATATTATTCCCTCATGTCTAGAGCCAGATTAAGTCTATCCAAGGCTTATAAAAAATGTTCATCAAATTTGCATCTGGTCACAATAATATTGCTCTTTGAAAGACACGATATGTTTCAATAAATTAATCTGAATGTTTGATAAACAATTTTTGTGCAAGCAAAACAGAAAGTATTAGAGGTACTCAGCGGGTCAGGCAGCATCAGTTGATGGAATGGACAGGCCATGTTTTAATTCAGGACCCTTCTTCAGACCCTCCACTTTCTGGAAAGTATGATCTTTAAAAGGCAGTGATTTTCAGAGTCAGAATGCATATATTTTTCTTGCATGCTGTGATCTTAATGGGTGATATCTTCCTCTCAGATGTGCTGCCTTTTAAACACTTAACTGGGTGAAGGTTGGGTTCCCTGAGTGCAGAAATGTAGCTACCTGCTCCGAATATGCGCTGGTTTCACTCTCATGGGCGGGCGCCGATCCGAGCGAGGCCACGGGCGGGCGTGGATCCGAGGACCCGAATGAGGCCGCCGAGCGAGGCCGCATCTTCAGTGTGACTGGGTCAGGCGGGCCAGGCAAAGGGGGGGGGGGGGTCCAGAATATTCCTGTGTGGTTCCCCCCTCCTTGCGAAGAATCAGTGGTTTATGAAGTTAAAACCATTGGGGAGGTGGAGAGGGTGGCGACCCGCTCCCCTTGAGGGAGTACTGTGATGTCACTCGGAGCTGCTTGAAGAATCTGTGAGTTTTTTGAAAGGCTGATTTGGCTTTTTTAAAACTTTAATGATGAATAACGTGAAATATAACATGAAATATGAAGGGAACCTGTTTATTGCGTCGACCGGGTTAATGTGAGTAACAATCTGTAAATATTTTAGTAGACATGTGTTCAGTGTTATTCACAGCTTAGACTGAGAGACGTGACCCTCTTGCTCCCCCCATCTTGCAGAGACTGACTGAGGCACTCAACACTTCTAGGTTTTATAGTCCCTCCAGAAGGGGCGTGGCCTTCAGGAGAGAGAATCTCAACATTTTTTAAACACTAATAAATTTTATTTTTCATAGATGGGAAAAATCCTCTTGTCCTGCGCAACGGAGGGGGACTCTGAGTAAGATGGCCAAAAAATCACAGCCGTACGTGGCAGCGTTGTTTCTAAAATCAATATACAGAACAACAGGAAGTGGTCAAGATCAGACTTTTAGTAATATAGATATATATGTATATACATGACTATCTCAATGTTTAAGAAACATTTGGACAGGTACATAGATAGGACAAGTTTGGAGGGATATGGACCAAGCTCAGGCAGGTGGGACTAGTGTAGCTGGGACATGTTGGCTGGTGTGGGCAAGTTGGGCCGACGGGCCTATTTCCACTCTTGATCATTATATGACTCAATATATATATATATATATATACACACTCACTGTCTCACAGCTCCAGTGATAAGCAGTTTATTCCTGACATCCAATGGAGTTTGTGCAGAGTTTGCCTATGCTTTCTCTGACAGTAGATTTCATTTTTCAGTCCCACTGAAGATTTTCCAAACATTGGGTGGCCTGATGGAACTCCGATTAAAGACCTCCCTGAGTGTGGGTTTTACAATGAAAATTGTCATGATGGACTAGGTAAGCATTTACCCAAATCAAGCTCCTGTAATGACAGAATGCAGGGTGCGGTATTGTGATATTGTGTGATATTGTGACATGCCATCCCTTGGATGGAAACCCCTCCTTTGGAAAGTTGCCCATGAGGGAGGCTATATTATTCCTGTCACGATACTGACGTCAATAGGATTTAAATTTAAACCAACATTGGCCACACAAATCTGTACTCGCTGGAGTTTAGGATGAGGGGAGATCTCATTGCAACCTACCAGACAATGAAAGGCCTAGATAGAGTGGACATGGAAAGAATGCTTCCAGTAATGGGAGATTCTAAAACCAGAGGGCACAGCATCAGAGTAAAAGGATATATGAATGGAGAATTATTTAGCCAGAGGGTGGTGAATCTGTGGAATTCATTGCCACAGAGGCTGTGGAGGCCAAGACATTGGGTATTTTTAAAATGGAGATTGATAGGTTTTTGATTAGTAAGTGTGTCAAAGGTTACATGGAGAAGACAGGAGAATGGAGTTGAGAGGGAAAAAATAGATCAGCCATGATTGAAAGGTGGAGTAGACTCAATGGGCTGAATGGCCTAATTCTGCTCCTATTTCTTATGGTCTAAATCCTTAGCAACACCCATCAATTTGGTCTTGCCTTGTACACACTTGTTCTTCTGTTTTACAGATAGCTATGTTGTGATTTTAATCGTTGTGATTGTGATCATGTCTATTACTGCGGCCCTTGTCATTGGTTTCCTGATGTCACACAAGCACAAATCCCTAAACCGATATAACGATACATGGTGGAAAATAAATTATGAAGACATTGCTTTTATAAAAGATACCAAGGTACAGGTCTGTTGTGAACAGATCCATCTTACTCTTTGTTTTATAGAGTAAAACAAAACACAATTTTACACAAATTTAGTTTTTTATTTTCATACTAATGCACAGAAACACGATGAAAACCCATCAACAGGAGACGGTGGAGGTAACGGATCTAAAAGTAATGTTTCAAGTCATCAGAATTATGGTGTTAAAGATAAAATGGATAACAGAACTATTTATACCACAGTCGCCATTTACCAGGTGAGTTTACTTCATGAATTCTTACACAGTTTTTTTTTTAAATAGTCATTCTTGTTCAAGGTCAGATCATTTGCAGAGAGTATTACAGAATTTGATTGAAATGGTATTTGAAATATATTTAAAGCACAACCTTGAAATGTATGCCAATTCAACCCAGTGGGATTTTAACCTCACACTGTGAGATTTCACATACACCGAGAGATTTTACATCAGAAGTTTTTAATGCAATATTCAAACGTTTCTACCACCGCACCACGGCACTGTGGTCTCCACAGCGCTCTCATTGATGAAAGGTCTGGGACACAGGCTTGCAGTAGCAGCAGGAGGAACATCAATCAGAAATTTTCATCAGCCAGGCTTGCATTTTTAAAAACTTTGATTGGAGAATGAAGGTTGGAAATTGAAGGAAAAACCAAATAAGGTCAAATGTTTCCTTGGTTTTACTTGCAGTTTGTGCACCCCTGAATGATTGCACCTTTCCAGGCACCGTGCAATTTCTAGCCCACTTCTCGATCTACATTTGGCTTGTTTCTTCTTTGTGGGTCTTACTTGTCAGCCACCATTGTCCAAAGAATAATGATGATCCATTGTCCACTAAGCAATAGTGATTAACCTCTGATCAATATCACTGGCTGTTATCGACTCTTGGATGACCTGAGAATATAAAGGCTTCATTCTTCCGAGGTTAATGAAGTCACGTTTTTCAAACAACTTAATTCAGTGCTTTTAAATTTCATTTGTAGCGTTTACATAGATAAGTGTAATGTACGCTATCTCTTGTGTGTGATATTCCAAAGGATGTATAAAGATCTGTGGAAGTTTATTTTATTTTAGAGACACAGTGCGGAAACAGGCACATTGAGTCCATGCCGGCTAGCAATCACCCCAGACACTAGCGCTATCCTACACACTAGGGACAATTTAAATTTTACTGAAGCCAATTAACCTACAAACCTGTATGACTTTGTAGTGTGGGAGGAAACCGGAGCACCCAGAGAAAACCCACACGGTCTCAGGGAGAATGTACAAACTTGGTACTGACAGCACCTGTAGTCAGGATCAAACCCGGGTCTCTGGCACTGTAAGGCAGCAACTCTATCGCTGCGCCATTGTGCCACCCTTAGTGAAGCTATAATTTTCCCAACGAAGCCCGCTCTCGTCCTCGGAGAATCCAGAGTTAGAAACATAGAAAATAGGTGCTGGAGTAGGCCATTCGGCCCATCGAGCCTGCACTGCCAATCAATATGATCATGGCTGATCAACCAAACTCAGTACCCTGTTCCTGCTTTTTCCCCATATCCCTTGATTCCGTTAGCTCTAAGAGGTAAATCTAACTCTCTTGAAAATATCCAGTGAATTGGTCTCCACTGCCACCTGTGGCAAAGAATTCCACAGATTCACAAATCTCTGGATGAAAAAGCTTTTCCTCATCTCAATCCTAAATAGCCTACCCCTTATTTTTAAAGTCCTAAATGGCCTACCCCTTATTCTTAATTCTTAGTTCTTAGTTTGTGTGTGGCTCCAAGCAGCCTTGAGATCTCGCAACAGTGTCCCTCCCACAAAGTGGTGCCGTCCACAAGGGTCAACTAGGTGTTAGGAGTGGAACTCGAGGACAGACCTCCTGGTGGCTTTTGGACAACTCACTCCCAACCATGATCAACCATTTGTAGTTCAAAACCTTTTTTGTTACATTTAATGCAAAGAGCTCTCACATTAATATCAATAGCAGCTGAAATACATCCAAGTTTTTAAACATGAGAAATAATTTCATTTTAAAACACATATGACTGCTCCAATTTAATTTGTTACACCATTGTTAATGAAAATAATATCAATTATTATATTTAACAAAATACAAACTATTTACCTTCTCTTCCTTTTGCATCCAATGTCTACATAGGGTTCAGGCGAGGGGGTGGGGGAAGATTTAATAGGAACCCATGGGGTAACTTGGTTACACAAAGGGCAGTGGGTGTATGGATCGAGCTGCCAGAGGAGGCAGTTGAGGCTGGGACTATCGCAGCGTATAAGAAGCATTTAGACAGGTACATGGAGTGGATAGGTTTAGAGGGAAACGAGGAAAAAACACAGGCAGGTGGGACTAGTGTAGATGGGGCATGTTGATCAGCATAGGCAAGTTGGGCTGAAGGGCCTGTTTCCTCAGGCTTGACTCTATGACTGGCCCCATTCAAATGAAAGGGACCTTGCTGGGTAATCTAGCTAAGGCTGAGAGGCCAAAGGCAGCGTTTATCTGCTCACCCACCTCAGTATGATGGAGAACCTCCCCTCAACTCAGTTTTGTACAGTGCAGAGATCAGGTGCCCTGACATTTGACCTCCACCACATTCCCTACTTCCGCACTGCAGTGCAGTGAACTAAGGAACAGGTTTAACCATGCCGATGGTCAAATGGCCAGCTAACCATTATCTGGCCCAACATTTAAAAAAAATTTAAAAATTGTTTGAAATCCTCTCAAATTCTGCTCATGAACAAAAACATCAAATCATAAAAGTGCTAATACTACGGTGGTCCATTACTGACTCAACTACTGTTGGCTTTGTCAGATCACAAGGGATGAATTAAACCCAAATAGACTCTATTCCTGTGCTGAAAATATCACGCACAGGAAAACAAAAGCTCTTTGCACAAAGAGTAGCTTGGAAGCACATCAGAGTTGGTTGATCTAACAATGATGTTCTTTCATGTTCCCCAGTTTTAAAACTTTCTAAGCAGCTGTTTGACTACTTGACATATACAGCGGAGCATGAAATAACTGTGTGAAAATCATTAGCAGTATTTAACGAATAAAGGAAAATTGTTTGTGACTGATGTGATCATATCTGATGAGATCACTGCTTGGACGTGGGCTGAATTATCGAAAGAGGCTGGGACATTCTACATTGGAGTGTAGAAGGCTGACGAGTGATCTTATTGAGGTATACAAAATGATGAGGGGCATAGATAAAATGGTCACTCGCAGTCTTTTCCCCAGAGTAGAGGATTCTAAAACTAAAGGGTATGGGATTAAGTTGAGAGGGAAGAGATTTAAGTGGGACTCACCCAGACAGTAATCCTTATCTGGAATGAGCTGTCAGAGAAAACTATAGAACTGGATACAATTCTGACTTTCAAAAGACATTTGGACAGGTATGTGGCTTGGAAGGATTTAGAAGGCTATGGGTCAGATGGTGGCAAACTAGCCTGGAGTGCCAATTTGGTCACCATGGGCAAGTTTGGCCAAAGGGCCAGTTATCGCGTTGTGTAGCTCCATGACTCTAAGTGTGACCTATTTCATCTCTTTGATCTGAATCTTTCAGCCAATTTTCCACCAGTATACTTTTACTTTGGAACTGTGAATGAGAAGGGATAATAGATTGCAGGGAAAACCCAGAACCCCAACCCTCTGACTGCCATAGTGGCTCTGGAGCTCATTCATCTGCTGGTAATCCCTGGTAGTTGTCTCTCAAAGGGATGTAACATTTTCAATTAACACTATGCTATTTAAGAAATAGCCTGTACATAAGCTTTCATGGTAGATGAACTAGATTACTTGTGGATCATTTATCTGACAAACATTGTAGCAATGTTACAACATTTTGAGATTTTAAAAATCAAATCTGTAATTTATCCCATCAGATAAAGCATAAAAAGAAGTTTAATTTGACACCTAATTCACTTTCATATCTTTAGTATTAAGAAAGTTATGGCCATTTCCATACTCAGAAATTAGCATCTTGTTCCCTATTGCTTTTCCATTGACTTAACACAAAAGCTGTGATCGAGGACAGCCAAAAGCCCGTAACTTTCTTAAAAATTAAGAGAACTGAAAGAAATTTTCAGTTATTTTAGATTGAAGCATTCTGAAACAAATATGAAACAATCTTACTTAGATGATGAAATTAAAGCATATAATTAGTTAGTTACCTAATTGTAGCTAATTACAAAATTCAATTACTAGATCTAAACATCTATCAATTTCTTAAGAATAGATTAACATTTTTAAATAGCCTAACTGTCCAAATAACATTCACACAAGAATTCTCAATATAACATAATTTTTAAATCTCATTGTCATGGATTTATAGGCCAAGTGGAAGGAATTTAATGTTTAATTCCGGTAAATTAATGGCCATTTAACGTTGCGGTTGCGGTGAATTTAAACCCCATATTGGCAGGAAAAATACTGCCGGTTCGTATAGGGGAAAAAAATCACAGTTTCGCAATGTAAAATGCAATTTAAAGGCATCTTAAGGAGCACTTTTATACATAAAATAAACGGCTTTCCTTTAAGTTCAAGTTCAAGTGAATTTATTGTCATGTGTCCCTGTTTAGGACAATGAAATTCTTGCTTTGCTTCAGCACACAGAACATAGTAGGCATTTACTACAAAACAGATTAGTGTGTCCATATACCATAATATAAATATATACACACATGAATAAATAAACTGATAAAGTGCAAATAACAGAAAATGAGTTATTAATAATCAGAGTTTTGTCCGAGCCAGGTTTAATAGCCTGATGGCTGTGGGGAAGTAGCTATTCCTGAACCTGGTTGTTGCCGTCTTCAGGCTCCTGTACCCTCTACCTGAAGGTAGCAGGGAGATGAGTGTGTGGCCAGGATGGTGTGAGTCTTTGATGATTCTGCCAGCCTTTTTGAGGCAGCGACTGCGATAAATCCCCTCGATGGAAGGAAGGTCAGAGCCAATGATGGACTGGGCAGTGTTTACTACTTTTTGTAGTCTTTTCCTCTCCAGGGCGCTCAAATTGCCGAACCAAGCCACGATGCAACCGGTCAGCATGCTCTCGACTGTGCACCTGTAGAAGTTAGAGAGAGTCTTCCTTGACAAACCGACTCTCCGTACTCTTCTCAGGAAGTAGAGGCACTGATGAGCTTTCTTGATAATTGCATTAGTGTTCTCGGACCAGGAAAGATCTTCAGAGATGTGCACGCCCAGGAATTTGAAGCTCTTGACCCTTTCAGCCATTGATATAATTGGGGCTGTGGTTCCCCCTCCTACTCCTTCCAAAGTCCACAATCAGTTCCTTGGTTTTGCTGGTGTTGAGGGCCAGGTTATTGCGCTGGCACCATATGGACAGTTGCTCGATCTCTCTTATATACTCTGTCTCATCCCCATCAGTGATACGTCCCACAACAGTGGTGTCGTCAGCGAACTTGATAATGGAGTTCGCACTGTGACTGGCTACGCAGTCATGAGTATAGAGTGAGTACAGCAGGGGGCTGAGCACGCAGCCTTGAGGTGCTCCCGTGCTGATTGTTATCGAGGCTGACACATTTCCACCAATACGAACAGACTGTGGTCTGTGAATGAGGAAGTCGAGGATCCAATTGCAGAGGGATGCGCAGAGACCCAGTTCTGCGAGTTTGGTAACCAGCTTGGAGGGGATGATTGTGTTAAATGCCGAGCTGTAATCGATGAATAACAGCCTGACATATGAGTTTTTGTTGTCCAAGTGGTCCAGAGCGGAGTGGAGGGCCAGCGAGATCACATCCACCGTTGATCTGTTGTGGCTGTAAGCGAACTGCAGTGGGTCCAGGTTTTTGTCGAGGTAGGAGATGATTTGCTCCATGATCAACCTCTCAAAGCACTTCATCACCACCGTTAGTGCCACTGGTCGATAGTCATTGAGGCACGTCACCTTACTCTTCTTAGGCACTGGTATGATTGATGCCTGTCCCGTACGTGAAATCCGTCCCTGTTGTCGGCGTTGACGGCTTTAGAAGCAGATTTTAAAATTACTCCAGCGCTGAACTTGTTGGGCGATTAAAAAAAAAAAAAAATACACAGAACGCCTGTCGGAACGATTCTTCAGCAAAAGCTTGCACTCCAACGAAATATAATCCAGGACAAGGTAGGAGAAACCTGCGTTTTAACCCCGCCCCCCCCTCAAAGGCGCCAAAATTGCGCACACGGCCAGTGGCAGAATTGCAGCGCCGCTGAAGGTAAGTATTGTAACATACCTAAACATTGTCTTCAAAAATATGTTATAACAACATTTTAAAGACATCCAGACAGTTACATGGATAAGAAAGGTTAAGAGGGATATGGGCCAAATGGGCAGATGGGACTATAGTAGATGGGTCATCTTGGTTGGCAATCATAAATCCACAAATTGATAGTCCACATCTGGGAAGAGGCAGATTAAGCAGGTGTCTGAGATGCTGGAACCATGACCAGCTACAAGAACAACGACAAATCCAAACCACTATAGTGGAGTCTCCCTGCTGATACCGATGAGAAAGTTCTCTCCAGGGTCCTTCTCGACCTCTGTCATCAAAGATCTCCCCAAATCACACTGTGGATTCCATCCATCTGCAGGCTCGGTGGATGTGATGTTCACTTTATAACAACTCCATGAGGAAGTTAGGGGGAAGTCTTTTTTAACTTCATTAAAACATCTGACTATCGGGTCAGATATTATTGCCTCAGAATTTGAAGCTGCTGGCTATCTCCACTGCAGTCAAACAATTTTTGCGTTGATTAGACTTTGTATTCACTAGAGTTAAGCAGAATAAAAGGCAACTTCATTGAAGCATTCAAAATTCTGACATTACTTAAAAGTTTGGTTCCAGTGTTTTGAAAGTCTCAAACCAGGATCACAATTTAAAAGTACAGGGTAAGAGAGTTATCATCTGAGATTAAGAGAATTTCTTCACCCTATAGAACTCTTTACCACACACAGTTGTGGAGGCCACATCCTTGAATATATTTAAAGGTATGAAGGGGGGAATATGGTGTTTTGATGGATGATCGGTTATGAAAGGGATGAATAGCCTGCTCCTGCTCCTTTTTAATGTGTTTCTACATCGGAAGGAAGAAGGAAGTGTATGCAGGCTTACTGGTCAGATCCATAAAATCTAGGAGAAGGTGGCGAGGAGCTTGGGTAAAAGTAATAAAAGTGGACGGGAAGTTTAGATACACTTGCAGGCTAGCCGATGTATTTCTACGTGTGATTTATGACTTTATGGACTGGGGAGAACTTACAGGATGTGGCATTTCAGGCAACCTTGTTCTTGTCCTTTCTGGAGATAGAAGTTACGCATACTACTTGCACACGATGCCCGAAGGTGCAGAGTAATGGTGAACAGAACAGAGATGGGCCAAGTGGCCTGTTTCCATGCTGTACAGTTGTTTGATTCTATAACACTGTAATTGATGGCAAATTGTTGAATGGATAGCACTGAATATGGCCAGGAGTTGAGTTGGATAAGCAGCCACACCTTGAATCTTTCAATATTTCCCAAAGAATGCCTACCACAGTTTTGCCAGGAACCAAACATAACATTCAGCAGCCTAATACCCTCAAAGCTTTATCACAGTAATGCCACTTTGTGTCGGGGCCAGAGCATTTTTATCTGGTTGATAGTTGAGGATTGTCGTAGATGTATCCTGTACAATGTGTCTGCTGTTTGTGCATTAAGTGGCTGCAACAACTATATCCTGGTTGGATTTGATCGCAACCTTCCAAGCTCCATGTGTCAGGTCATCACCAGCTGGCTTGAGATGGTGAGCCTGTGTCTGGGAGCAAAGCACTGCAGAACCACCCAGTGGAAATGTTGGGAATAGCGTGTGGCTTCAAAGTGCGGTTAGTTACAATGGATGGTTACATTGAGAAGGATCATACTACGTTGGCCTGCACCGCACTCTGCGTTTAACAGATGCACTTGTCTTTTGCTGTTCCTGGAGTGGAGTGGTTTACAAGCATTTAAATGTCCTCAGGCACCCAAACTGAGGCCCCCTCCTAGAACACCCTGATTCCCTTCGGCAGCCCGTGATCCAAGGCATCTGGAAACAGTTACATTGTAGATTTTTAAAGATCCTTAACTTACGTGAAGTAGTTTAAAATAGTAGCAGTAAGTAAAATAAAATAAAATAAAAACAAAGCACTTGGCTTCCCTTACATTTTTTAATGGGCCATTGCCTGCATGTGAGTTATGGCCGGGGTAAAGATGAAGGGACAGATATAAAGTGGGTATGAGTACATTAGCAATTGGCTTGTGGGGGAATTAGCTTGTCGATACAAGGTGGTATGGCGGCGCAGTGAAAACATTGCTTACAGCCACCAGAGAACCGGGTTCAATCCTGACTATGGGTCTGTACGGAATTTGTACGTTCTCCCCGTGACCGCGTGGGTTTTCCCCGGGTGCTTTGGCTTCCTCCAAACCGTTCCTCTGCACAGTATGTAGGCTAATTGGCGTCGGTAAACATTGTACCATTTGATGAGACAGCTTCTGCTCCAACCCCAATTGCAGTCAATGGGCAAAAATACCTTGCGGAAAGCAAATGGTGACTGTGGTGTCCAAATTACTACTGCACTCATTCTTTTTTGCTTTTACAGGGAAATCATGTGACAGTCCTGAACTTTGAGAGAAAGACTCCTCCGGACATGAACAAGCGTTCAATACTATATGAAATGAACCAGGTATGTTGGACATGTTCATGGTTTCAAGGCCACAATTAAACACCCCTGAAAACTGGCTGCCAAAATCCTTTATTTTTGTTTTAGAATTTTTCTTTTTCCGCCTTTTTAAGGTTCTGCTGGGCTCTGGTTCCTCAGCTTCCCCCTGAGCGATGAGCTTGTGTAAGAGCCTGGGCAGATTGTCTATCACTGGCAGTTCTGAACCTGTTTTCACATTACATAAAATGGGGATAGAAAGCCCTAGCTTTCTGGGGACAGTAGGTCATGTTTTGTTTACACCAGTGATTCCCATCCATAGTCCAGGTGTAATGATGTCTGCTGCAACTTCATTTTAGCCATTTCCCTCCATACCCACAATCTTCTCCTCCTTCCTCCTCACCAATGCTGGGGCAACACGGTGGCGTAGCGTTAGAGTTGCTGCCTTACAGCGCCAGAGACCCGGGTTCAATCCTGTCAGTACAGAGTTTGTACGTTCTCCCCGTAACTGCCTGGGTATTCCCCGGGAGCTCCAGTTTCCTCCCACATTCCAAAGGTTGGTAGGTTAATTGGCTTTGGTAAAGATTGTAAATTGTCCCTAGTGTGCAGGATCGTGCTAGTGTATGGGGATTGCTGGTCGGCACAGAGTCGGTGAGAAGAGGGACCTGTTTCCGTGCTGTATCTCTAAATAACGGCTTTCTTTCCCACACCCATCCCATCCCATCGTCTTTAAGCTAACGAGTCAATGATGAGACCAACTGCTTTGTACCCACCATAAAATTATCATTTAGTTGGAAATGATGGACTTCACTAACACAGTTGCAAGAAATTGTTAAACCTTCCATTAGAATTAAACATTTCCTTAGGACATATGTATTAATTCTGTCATAAGATGGACTGCGAACAAAGAGATGTTTATGATTCTGATCAACAGACAATGGAATATGAATAAGGGCAAGCCATTTAGAATGGAGATGAGGAAATACGTTTTCACACAGAGTTGTGAGTCTGTGGAATTCTCTGCCTCAGAGGGTGGTGGAGGGCGGTGGAGGCCAGTTCCCTGGATGCTTTCAGGAGAGAGTTAGATAGAACTCTTAAAGATAGCGGAGTCAGGGGATATAGGGAGAAGGCAGGAACGGTGTACTGATTGTGGATGTTCAGCCATGATCACATTGAATGGCGGTGCTGGCTCGAAGGGCTGCACCTATTGTCTATTGTCTATTGTCCATTGTCTAACTTAGAAGGCATAATTTATCTGGTACATTTTATTGGTTTAGGTATATTAATTTGAATTATTAAATTATTCATGATTTTTTTTTCCAGTTGCGAGAACTAAGACATGAGAATCTCGTAATGTTCTTCGGTGTGTGTGTTGATGCAACAAGAGTGTTTATAGTTACACAATGCTGCAAAAGAGGAACCTTAATGGTAAGCCATTTGACATAAGGGTTTTTTTGGCATTGCTTAGTATTCTCAAATGTGTAACATGCACTCTCAGGTTAGCGTCTCCAGTCCATGAAGGTGGAGATGATGTGGTCAGATGCCCTGACTATTTCCTTCACTTTGTCTTGTCCACCAAAACAAATCTTCTCTCCAGCCTTCTTGAGAGCCCACGACTTACTCCATTTATTAAGGTGCTTCTTTTTCACGTTGAAGTATAAAATGTCAAAGTGTTGTTTGTTATTGGGTCATAAAGTCAAACAGAGTGGAAACAGGCCCTTCGGCCCAATGCCCACACCGACCAACATGTACACTGGTTCACCTGCCTGCATTTGGCCCATAATCCCTCTAAACCTACCCTATCCATGTACCTGTCTAAGTGTTTCTTAAATGTTGCGATAGTACCTGCTTCAACTACCTGCTTCAACCTACCTCCTCCAGCAGCTCGTTCCATATACCCACCACCCTTTGTGTAGAAAAGTTACCTCTCAGGTTCCTATTAAATCTTTCCTCACTCATCTTAGTTGTAGTTACCTTCCACCTTGTTGTAGTTTTAAGTAGTGAATGAACAAAGCCAAGCACTGATACAAATTACAGCTTCCACAGGTCAGAGATTTGTTAAATATGCTTGTCCATTCACAAGTTAAGTTATTTACAATTGCGTCCAATTTCCAAATGGATGTAAAAGTCTACGCAACGTTCTAACCATCACACTTTATTTAAAATATTCCATTTCTTTCAATAGGACATCCTGAACAATGTAGAATTTGAACTTGACTGGATTTTCAAGCTCTCGTTATGTTATGATATAATTAACGTGAGTATCTGCAGGTAATATTTGGACATTAGCAAAGTAACGATTCACTGCAATATTGTGATATCAAGTATATTTGCATGGGTTCTGTTACATTCATTGAGCAAAATAATAAGGCTGGTTGTGATTTAGTTTCAACCGTTTCCGTCTGTACTTCCCACCCAACCCAAGCCTAATCCTCCATCATCTCCGACTTCAAGTTAATCAAGAATGGATTAGGACTCAAAGTTGGCATCAATTTTAAAATTGCTTTATCATGGGGTACATTGATCAGATGTAAGGTAATGGGCCTCATACTGTAGCTATTGATGACTGGAACTATCATACTGTACGTCCTAATTAGTAAAATCACAAATTAAACATTTCTTCAGCATGTTTCTATTAATTTTGTCACAGGAATGATGAAGGAACTAATCATTTATTTCTTATTAAAACAACACAAACTGAAAACACAACATTCCAGTTTAATCTATTAACTTCTCTTTATTCAATTACCCTGATGAAAATTCATTCATCTTTGAAGCATCCATTATAAATTTGATTATCTCTCTTTCTATGGAAAGTTACAACCAGTTTGTAGATAGTCCTACGACAGAAGATGAAGTACTAATTTCTCTGTTAAATTCAAAATGGTCATAGACAATAGACAATAGACAATAGACAATAGGTGCAGGAGTAGGTCATTCGGCCCTTCCAGCCAGCACCGCCATTCAATGTGATCATGGCTGATCATCCCCATTCAGTACCCCGTTCCTGCCTTCTCCCCATATCCCCTGATTCCGCTATCTTTAAGAGCCCTATCTAGCTCTCTCTTGAAAGTATCCAGAGAACAAGCCTCCACTGCCCTCTGAGGCAGAGAATTCCACAGACTCACAACTCTGTCAGAAAAAGTGTTTCCTCGTCTCCGTTCTAAATGGCTTACCCATTATTCTTAAACTGTGGCCCCTGGCTCTGGACTTCCGCAACATCGGGAACATGTTTCCTGCCTCTAGTGTGTCCAAACCCTTAACAATCTTATATGTTTCAATGAGATATCCTCTCATCCTTCTAAACTCCAGAGTATACAAGCCCAGCTGCTCCATTCTCTCAGCATATGACAGTCCCGCCATCCCGGGAATTAACCTTGTAAACCTACGCTGCACTCCTGTGTAATCAATAGCAAGAATGTCCTTCCTTAAATTAGGGGACCAGAATTGCACACAATACTCCAGGTGTGGTCTCATTAGGGCCCTGTACAACTGCAGAAGGACCTCTTTGCTCCTATACTCGACTCCTCTTGTTATAAAGGCCCATATGCCATTTGCTTTCTTCACTGCCTGCTGTACCTGCATGCTTACTTTCATAGACTGATGAACAAGGACCCCCAGATCTCATTGTACTTCCCCTTTTCCCAACTTGATGCCATTTAGATAGTAATCTGCCTTCCTGTTTTTGATACCAAAGTAGATAACCTCACATTTATCCACATTAAACTGCATCTGCCATGCATCTGCCCACTCCCCCAACCTGTCCAAGTCACGCTGCATTCTCATAGCATCCTCCTCACAGTTCACACTGCCACCCAGCTTTGTGTCATCTGCAAATGGTCATGGAATGGTAGAGGATAGTTTGGAAATTAAGTTGCTGAATTGGAGGAAGACAGAACCTTGCTAAAAAAAAGTCTGGGAGCAGTGACATTCAGATATATCAATATCTGACAAGGGGGAGTCTTATAAAGGTTTAATCATAAGGGTTCATGTCTAATAAGCACCTTTCAGAGTGAAATGCGAGGAAGAAAAATTCAGGGAATCGTAGATCTCTAGGTATATCAAAAGTTTGATATAGAAAAATAAAGAAACATCTGGCAGGTAAAGAGCACAGAGAACATGTGACACCCTTCAGGAGAGTAGAACATGGCATGGGGTACTTAGAATGAAATTAGGAAGACAAGGAGGTGCTTCAAGTTGTTACTGGCAGATAAGAATAAGGAAAATGCCTAACTACAGGCCAATTTGTCTAATGATACTGATAGGGAAGATAGTGTCATTGAGTGATAGCATCATAGCGTCATAGAGTCATAGAATCATAGTGATAGCATCATAGAGTGATACAGCATGGAAACAGGCCCTTTGGCCCAACTTGCCCACACCGTCCAATGTGTCCCAGCTACACTAGTCCCACCTGCCCGCGTTTAGCCCATATCCCTCCAAACCTGTCCTATCCATATACCTGTCTAACTGCTTCTTAAACATTGGGGGTAGTCCCAGCCTCAACTGCCTCCTCTGGCAGCTTGTTCCATACATCTACCACCCTTTGTGCAAAAAGTTACCCTTCAGATTCCTATTAAATCTTTTCCCGTTCACCTTAAATCTACATCCTCTGGTCCTTGATTCACCTACTCGGGGCAAGAGACTCTGTGCATCTACCCGATCTATTCCTCTCATGATTTTCTACATCTCTATATGATCACCCCTCATCCTCCTCTGATCCAAGGAATAGAGTCCCAGCATATTAAACCTCTCCCTAAAGCTCACATCCTCTACCCTGGCAACATTTTCGTAAATCTTCTCTGTACCCTTTCCAGCTTGATAACATATTTCCTATAACATGGTGCCCAGAATTGAGCACAATACTCTAAATGTGGACTCACCAATATCTTATACAACTGCAACATGACCCTCCAACTTCTATACTCAATACTCTGACTGATGAAGGCCAAAAGCCTTTTTGACCACCCTATCCACCTGTGACTTCACCTTCAAGGAACCATGTACCTGCACTCCTAGATCCCTCTGTTCTACAACACTCTCCTGAGCCCTACCATTCACGGCCCATGTTAGACTTCCCAAAATGCAACACCTCACATTTCTCTGTATTAAATTCCATCAACCATTCCTCAGCCCACCTGGCCAATTGATCAAGATCCTGCTGCAACTTTTCACAACCTTCTTCACTATCTGCTAAACCCTCCACTTTTGTATCATCTGCAAACTTGCTAATCTTGCCATGCATGTTCTCATTCAAATCATCGATATCGATGACAAACAGTAACGGGCTCAGCACGGAACCCTGATGCACACCACTAGTCATAGGCCTCCAGTCCGACAAGCAACCTTCCACCACCACCCTCTGCCTCCTTCCTTGAAACCACTTTTCTATCCATTCAGCTATCTCTCCTTGGATCCCATGTGATCTAACCTTCCAAAGCAACTGACCATGTTGAACCTTGTCGAATGCAGAAAGTCGAAAGTCATATGGTCATAAGTGACCTTCGGCCCATCAAGTCTACTCCGCCATTCAATCATGGCTGATCTATCTCTCCCTCCTAACCCCATTCTCCTGCCTTCTCCCCATAACCCTTGACATCTATACTAACCAAGAATCTATCTATCTCTGCCTTAAAAATATCCATAGACAGCCTCCACAGCTTTTTGTGGCAAAGAATTCCATAGATTCACCATCCTCTGACTCAAGAAACTCCTCCTAATCTCCTTCCAAAAGAAATGTCCTTAAATTCTGAGGCTATGACGTCTAGTTTTCTAAACTCTCCCATTAGTGGAAACATCTTCTCCACATCCACCCTATCCAAGCCTTTCACTATTCGGTAAGTTTCAATGTGTGCCCCCTCATCCTTCTAAACTCCAGCGAGTACAGGCCCAGTGCTGTCAAATGCTCATCATATGTTAACACTCATTCCTGGGATCATTCTTGTAAACCTACTCCTGACCCTCTCCAGAGCCAGCACATCTTTCCTCAGATATGGTGCCCATAATTACTCACAATACTCCAAATAATCTCAGCATTACATACCTGTTTTTGTATACAAGCTCTTGAAATAAATGCTAGCATTGCATTTGCCTTCCTTACTACCGATTGCAAATTAACTTTTTGAGAATCTTGCACCAGCACTCCCAAGTCCTTTTGCACCACCGATTTCTGGATGCTCTTCCCATTTTGTCCATGCCTTTTTTCCTACTACCAAAATGCATGACTCCATACCTTGCTACACTATATTCCATCTACCACTTCTCTGCACACTCTCCCACCTTGTGCAAGTCCCTTTGCAGAGTCCCTGCTTCCTCTACACTACCTCACCTATTTTCGTGTCACCTTGTCGAACGTAAATCAACTGATAGGAACAGTGCAGTTGATATAATTTTTAGAGGCTTCAATAAGGCCTTTGACAAGATTCACCTGGGAAACTAGTCCAAAGGGTTATAGCCCATGGAATCCAATAGATAATCCTAGTTTGCAAATGGTCAGAAGAATGGCAGATAAAATGTGGTCCCAATAAGTGTGGTGATGTATTTTGGAGAGGGGAGGGGGGGGGGGGGGGGGGGGGGTTCTCTAAGAAGGGTAGGACATATACCATGAATGGTAAGGCCCTGGAAAATATTGAGGAAAAGACAGACTATTTCATACAAGTCGAAAGACAAGGCGACAGCATAGACAGAAAAAAGTAAAATAAATTAGCTTCAATCAGATTATTAGAATAGATAGAATGCCTTTTATTGTCATTCAAACAACTTGGTTTGAACGACATTTCATTTTCTACAGTTTTTACTTTACAAAAAAACCCAAGACCCACACTTAACATAGTTTACATAAACAATATTAATTTCAACTGTTGTAATAAATGTTGCCTGTGAAGAGAATGAATGATGTTTTGTATTTTAACTAGGGCATGATATTTTTACATGATAGTCCAATGAAGTCTCATGGTAACCTAAAGCCTAAAACCTGTCTAATAGACAGCCGAATGCAAGTAAAGCTATCAGGATTTGGACTCTGGGAGCTCCAATATGAAACCAAAAGAAAATTAATCTTTGCTGAAGATATGGATTACACAGGTAATTCAAATAACTCCAAAGCGTATCTTAGAAAGGGTAAGCGATTCGGAATTTACAGTTTGTTCTCACATGCATTCCATTTATCTTCCGGCAGATCTATACTGGACTGCCCCTGAACTATTACGATGTGAGGAATGCCCATACAATGGGACCCAGAAAGGGGATGTATATGGTTTTGCCATCATTACAAAAGAATTGATTCATCATGGAGACAAAGGTCCCTACCACGATTTTCTGATGGAGCCAAAAGGTAAAATAGATCATTTATCACCATGAATTTTATTATGCTATTTTTCATTTAACACAACTATCTAGATTTACAAGATCAAATATTGTGTCATTGCTTAGAATCTATTTTTGCATCGTTGTCCTTTCTAGTTTGGGATCAACTCCATTGCTAAAGGTTGATTCACAGAGAAATACGACAGGGAAACAGTCCTTCCACGCCTACACCGACCATCAAGTCCACACTGACCATCAAGTTCACACCGACCACCACGCCCACACCGACCATCAAGTCCACACCGACCACCACGCCCACACCGACCATCAAGTCCACACCGACCACCACGCCCACACCGACCATCAAGTCCACACCTCCACACCGACCATCAAGTCCACACCTCCACACCGACCATCAAGTCCACTCCGACCATCAAGTCCACTCCAACCATCAACTACTCATTTGTGTAATACTACATTCATCACATTTTCCCTACATTCCCCACATTTCTCCCACATTCCAGCCCTCACCTACACACAAGCGACAGTTTGCAGGGGCCAATTAACCTACCAACTCACCCATCTTTGGGATGTGAGATGAAACTAAAACATCCAAAGAAAAGCCATGCAAGGAGAAAACTCGACACAGACAGCACCCAAGGTCAAGATTGGTACCTGGGTCTCTGGGGCTGTGAGAGCTACCTGCACCACTGTTATCACTAATTATCTGATGCTAACTGCATCACTAATTATCTGATGTCATATTCTAGCTTAAATTAACAACCATAAGTAGACAACAAGTCATATTTATTGCCAGGAAGTGTTGGAAATTTGAAGATAGAATGCCAAATTGTCATTGATATGCTTTAATGAAAATTAATGAATGAATTTTCACTTAGGCTGCTGTAGACCGATAGTCCATCAGGCATCATAGTTAGTCTGGTTCTTGCACCTTTACACTTTAGAGATACAGCATAGAAACAGGCACTTTGGCTCACTGAGTCCCCGCCGACCAGCGATCATTCCATACAGAATAGAATATAGAATAGTTTCTTTATTGTCATTGTAACATGAACCATGTACAACGAAATTTAAAAATGTCAGCCAGTCAGTGCACCATTCAAACATTTCTAAAAGCTAACGATACATACAAGGTAAAATATTAAAAAGATAAACAACTAAAATAAATATCATGAAAATAGCATGCATAAACACCCAACCCTACATCCTTCTGTCGATTTCACAGTGTACCACAGTCCCTTAGTATGTATCGCCCCTGCGTTCCTTGGCAGCTACATTTAGTGCCTTTATAGCAGTGGGGTAAAAACTGTTACTAACTTTAACACTAACATTATCCTAAACACTGGGGACTATATTTGTTTTACAACTTACCAAAACCAATTAACCTACAAACCTGTATGCCTTTTGAGTGTAGGAGGAAACTGGAAAATCCACCATGACAGAGAGAGAATGTACAAGCTCCGTACAGACAGCACCCGTCGTTAGGATTGAACCTGGGTCTCTAGCGCTGTAAGGCAGCAACTCTACCGCTGCGCCACTGTGCTGCCCCTGCTGCATATCTTCCTCACAGTAATCTTTTCCCAATCTGCTTCTTTATTCTCTCACCTCTAGTCTCCACCGTTCTGTTACTCACTTTTTCCTTACCTTTCTCAAACTTTGCAACCATCGCTATTAGATTCATTTGGTGTTTTTAACTTTTAACCCAACAATAATTTTGGCACGTTAAATTTAGATGTGTTAATATTGAGGAACTTTCTATCTTGCATAAACAAAATCAACTTAAAGTAGTCAGGTGTAGATCAACATTTTCTCAACCAATTGTACTGGTTCTTAATGACAAAATAAGAAAACCATCCCTTTAATGTTGAGACACATTCTCCAGAAAACTGTTAAAACGTTCTACTTTTCTTCACATTACTTTCAGATCTGTTGAGCAGGCAGTACCAAGCTTAGTGTTCTACCTAGGATCATAAAGTCATCAGGTCATAAGTGATAGGAGCAGAATTAGGCCATTCGGCCCATCAAGTCCACTCCGCCATTCAATCATGGCTGATCTATCTCTCCCTCCTAACCCCAATTTCCTGCCTTCTCCCCATAACCCCTGACACCGGTACTAATCATAGTACATTTATACATAGTATGTAATAATCATAGGGTATCACATGTTCTTCAGCCTACCAAATCTGCCAGGACCATCAAGCACCCATTTACATTAATTTTATTCCAATCCTATTTTATTTCACCCACATTCTCAGCATCTGCCCTCAGTTTCCACCACTCACCTAAATTGGGGATAATGTACTGTAGCCAATTAACCTCCCAAGCGCGTGGCGTGGAAGGAAAATGGAGCCCCTGGCGGAAAACCCACAGGGAAGTAGCACTTATGGAGCAATAGTAAGCAAGTAGAAGTCTGATAGCAGCAAAAAGGACAAAATATTCAACAACATGATATCTGAACTCAAACCAGAAAATGCTGAGCAAAGTCAATAGGTTGGGCTGAGGACAGAGAGACACTTAATGGCAATAACCTGTAAATGTTTAATCAGACTTTACTGGATTTTAATTTGCACTAGACATTATTCCCTTTATCATTTATCTGTATATTGTAGACGGCTAGGTTATACATCAATCAAACATGTATAGTCTTTCCGCTGGCTGGTTAGCACACAATAAAAAGCGTTTTATTGTACTATACTCGTGACAAAAAAATAAAATAAAATAAATGTTGGAGATATAACAGCAATGAAGTGTCTGTTATCACCCTCTTTCATCGACCTTTGTCAACTCCTATTGCCATTTCATCTCTGTCATCTTCTCAGTCCTTCCATTTCCTTCTCGCTTCTTGTCATTTTTCTCTTCATCTTAAAACCTGTTAACCTCAACATTTTTCCCAGTGCAATGCCGCCTCTGGTTCAGGTAATGTCAATGAAACACGTTAAAGAGTTTTAAGAAAAAGTCTATCTTAATTATCACGTTATTTTGCTGTTCATTTTATTGTACTTAGAAATTATTAGTAAACTCATAAACCCTATAATGCTGCTGAGACCCACCCTGTCGGCTGAGAAGTGTACGGAACAGATTGTCACTCTGCTGAAATCCTGTTGGGATGAATGTGCTGACAAAAGACCAGGCTTTCACTCAATCAAACATACACTGCGAAAGGACAATCCTGAAGGGTGAGTCTTAAAAGATGCACCGCTTGACACTGCTGGAAGCTTCTCTGGTCCTTAGTATTGACCTGCACATTAGCTAGTTAGGAGTTCACAACGACTGATAGAATCAACGCTTCCTAATATCAGTGGGGCAGCTATTTCTTAGAGACACCAGGGACTGGGGGTGGAGTATGGGGCAAAAAGCAAACTGCTAGATGACTCAACGGTTCTGGCAGCATCTGTGGAAGGAAATGGACATTTATGGGTTACCAGAAATCAGACAATTCAATATTTATGACTTCAGGTTGTAGACTGTTCATGCGCAATATGATGTGCTATTCTTCAACACAGCCCGCTCACCCAATGCCCCTTTCTCTCTCCTGATCTACCCAGGCTCTCTCATGCCACCACTTTTTTCCTACATTCTCGTCCCCAGTCACCTATCACCCAGTTTGCTTCACCTCTCCCCACCGACCCCCTCTGCTCATCACCTGCACACTCCTCCCACACCTCTCCCTCCACTGTAACCATCTGCCCACTGTCCCTCCCTTCTTTGGTTCTACACTTCCTTTTGAATCAGATTCCACAGCCTTTTGTTGCCTCCACTTTATCACCTCCAGCATCTGTCGCCATCTCTTCCACTCTCTCTCCGTCTGAATCCATTTGCCAATAAACCCTCTCCTCAACTGGATTCACCTATCATTTGCAAGCACCCCTCCCCCTCACCTCTTTATATCACCTTTCTCTCCTCTATTCTTTCAGTCCAGCTCAAAGGTCTCGATGGAAAATGCCGACTTACCATTTGACACTCCATAGACCTCCATAGACACTGCCCGACCTGCTGAATTTTGTCAGCAGTTTGTTTTTTGCTGTCATCAGTTTATCATCCAAAGGAAGATATTTTTGTGGTGCCGTTCATTTCTCAGAGATTTCTGTAAATAATGTACTGTCTGAAACAATTGATGAATGATGTCAATAGTAAATAATAGTCTCTTCTGATAAAGGTTATGAAACCTCTCTTTCTGCAATATCTTCTCTAAATATACCAGCAAAGAAATCTGTGTGTCGATCTGCTGACTGCAAACATAGTCCCCAAGCTAAGTGAGTTTTGGGAATGGCTGTTCTTCTGAGTTATAGGGAGAGGTTGAGGGGGTGATCTTATAGAGGTGAATAAGATCATGAGAGGAGTAGAGGAAATCAAGAACCAGAGGACTAAGGTGACGGGGGCAAGATTTAAAAGGAACTTCAGGGACAATGTTTTTATACAAAGGGTGGTAGGGATATGGAACAAGCTGCTGGAGGAGGTGGTTGAGGCAGGTATTATCACAATGTTTAAAAAACTTCACAGGTACAGGGATAGGATAGGGTAGGTTTAGAGGGATATGGGCCAGACGCAGGAAGTTGGGACTAATGTAGATGGGGCACGTGGGCAAGTGGATCCGAAGGGACTGTTTCCACACTGTATGGTTAGATATTTCTCTTGATCTTTATAGTGAAGTGAGCATTCTAGATGCTATGGTGGATAAACTTGAAAAATATGCGAATCACTTGGAAGAGGTGGTTGAAGAAAGGACTCGCCAACTCACACAGGAGAAGGCGAAAATTGACCAGCTCCTGATCAACCTGTTGCCAAGGTACTGCCTCCTTGACTTTCCGATAAGGAAACTCACAAAGTTAAACTTATACCATTCTTATTTGAAGTCTATAAATGAACTATTCTAAATATAAATAGGACTGCGAATAAATATGTACTGGAAGACTACACTATCATGAAACATTGGATCTTTATGAAACACAAGGTATAATCCTTTCATGACCACATTGAACATACTGAGATTGAACGACCCAGTTCCGACTCTGGCAAGTCACTTGTAAGTCTTTGACAAGTGTCAAGAGTCAAAATTGTCATTTGCAACAGGGACAGAATAATGAAATTGTTACTTGCTGCAGCTTAACAGGCACATTAAACGTAATAATACAGTATAACATGATGGTGTAAGCTTTAGTCCATAGTGTGACTTCAGTGCAAAGTCCATATTTCAGTGCTGAGGTAAAGCTTTGGCTAAGGTTGTGCAGGTGGTTCATGAGCCAGATGGTTGGTGGGAAGAAGTTGCTCCTGAACCCGTAGGTAATGGTTCTCAAGCTCCTGTAACCACTTCCCAGGAGGAGCAACGAGATAATAAGATGGCCACAACAGTGTGGGTCTTTGATGATGTTAGCTGCTTTCTCGAGATAGTGCTTCCTGTAGATTCTTTGCTTGTTGGGGGGGTCGATGCATGTGATGGGCCTGGCAATTTATCTGCTGCCTCCTTTGTTCTTGGGCATTCAAGTTACCGAACCAGGCCATGATGCAGCCACTCAATATGTTCTCCATTGTACATCTGTGGAAGTTCGATAGAGTATTTGGTGGCATGCAAATATTAAGCAAAATTCCCATTTAAGTACATTACGCATCAATATCTGTATTAATACCTTTTTGTAGAGTAGCTGAAACCCTGAAGATCACAGGGGCTGCACAGTGGTGCAGTGGCAGAATAGCACCAGAGACCCGGATTCAATCCTGACTATGGGTGCTGTCTGTGCGGAGTTTGTGTGTTCTCCTTGTGACCACATTGGTTTTCTCCAAGTGCTCTACTTTCCTCCCACACTCCAAAGACGTGCAGAAATTTAAGTTAATTGGCTTCGGTAAAATTGTAAATTGTCGCTAGCGTGTAAGATATGGAACTAGTGTACTGGCTGATCGCTGGCCGGTGCAGACCCATGTGGGCCAAAGGGCCTGTTTCCGTGCTGTATCTATAAAGTCTAAATCAGCTTTTTAATCTTTCAGGTCAATCACTTAGCCTCATTTCTGTATATGGTGAAGCGGTCAACTGTTGATGCCATGGATGATGCTAACTATTTTATTTACCAACAGTTTCATTGCCGAGCAACTCATGCTAGGAAAGGCTGTGGAGCCAGAATTCTTTGAATCAGTAACCATCTTCTTCTCGGACATCGTTGGCTTCACCAAGCTTTGCTCCATCAGCACCCCTCTGCAGGTGGTAGATATGCTCAATGACCTGTACAGCTTATTTGATGAAATTCTCAAGTTTTATGACGTATATAAGGTAAGACTGGATATTGAAAGAACAAGGTAAAGTCAAGTCGCAGATAGCCATTGTAATTGCACTTCAAATGCTTGCAATCGGTGCTGTTTTAAAAAAAAATATGTTTGAAATTAACCCTCACATTGTATGATGGTTGCATCCAGTCTGTTGATACTAACTAATATCCCACTGCTCAATTAAATTTATATGCTTTAGCCTTCAATAAATTCAGCTTCTTCATGCTCAAATAGAGACATAGTCATATAGCACAGAAATAAGCCTCAGCCCAACTTGTCCCTGCCAACCAAGATGCCCCACTGGTTAGTCTGATTTACCCGCATTTGACCGACATTCCTCAAAACCTTCCCTATCCATGCACCTATCCAAATGTGTTAAACATATTGTGACTGCCCCCCAACTACCTCCTCTGGCAGCTCTTTCCATATACTCACCACCCTCAGGTTCCCAGTATATTTTACCCCTCTCACCTTTTACCTATGCCCTCTAGTTCTTGATTGACCTACCCAGGGAAAGAGACTGTGGTTTCACCCTGTCTATCCCCCTCATGATTTTATACATCGTTATCAGGTCACCCCTCAGTTTCCTGCACTCCAAGGAGTAAGGTCCCAGCCTTACCCTACAGCTCAGGACCTCGTGTCCTGGCAATACTCTTGTAAATCTTCTCTGCACCCTTTCAAGCTAAATGGCATCTTTTCTCTAGCTGGAAGTGACCAAAACTGAGCACAGCACTCCAAGAATGGCCTCACCAACATATGTGTGATGGGTACTTGGAGTCATAGTGTCATACAGTGTGGAGACAGGCCCGTCGGCCCTACTTGCCCACACCGACCAACATGTCCCATCTACACTCGTTGTACCTGCCTGCGTTTGGCCTATATCCCTATAAACCTGTCCTATCCAGGTACCGTCCAAATGTTTCTTAAACATTGTAATAGTACCTGCCTCAACCACCTCCTCTGGCAACTTTACTGGGAGAGTTTGGCCATTGCTTATTGTGATGGTGGGCTGCCTCCTTGAGCCACCAGGACCACATGATGAAGATAGTCCATGGTGTTGCTAGGAAATGAAGTCTAGGATGTTGAACCACCAGTGTAAATGGGATGATAATAATTTTATTTTAAAATATTCCACCTGGAATGGGATATTAAATGCTAACTTAGTTACATCCAAGGCTGGTGCAACTGCTCCTATCATTTAACTATTCCTCATATTGGCAGTGAATTGTTGTTGAAATTCAATAAAATAACCAGAGCAATGGCAACATTTAGCAAGTTCAAATAGTATACAATATGGTGAATGGCAGTGTAATGATACTTGTGCACAGATAACCCTCATATGGGGGGGATGATGTCCGTTATAGCCCATTGTCCGCTATAACCAAGTAAGAGATTTGTTCTAAACCACCCAGCAAGCAAAGAGATTTTCTCAAATACAAAATTATTTTTAACAGCTAAAACATGTATTTTTGTTGTTGCAAGCTAAAAATACTAAAGGCTGTTTGTACATTGTTTAATAGTGCATCATTGCACAAGTGTTGATCGAACCAATTGCTTGTCAAATTCAATGGCCTCCTGCAGTGTTCCAAGCTGCTTGTGTTCTAAACGAGGCGGTGGTGTCTGATTATCCCCTGTGGGGATACTGTCCATTATAACCAAAGTCCATTATAAAGAGGGCCGTAATAACAAGAGTTGACTGTGTTGTCCCACGCCTGACACCTTTTTTCTTTTGCAAAATACGAATCCAATGCAAAAAGAATATTGTTAGTTTGTTGCCTGCTCACTTTGGTTAGTTTTAGATGTTTGTTCAGTTTTTTTAATTTCCTCTGTTATTTGACCACAGGTTGAAACAATAGGAGATGCCTACATGGTAGCAAGTGGACTTCCAATTCGCAATGGAATGGAGCACGCTGGGGAAATTGCCACAATGTCTTTGCATTTTCTCAGCTCCATCGCCGCCTTTAAGATAAGACACATAAAAAATGTACAATTGCATCTTCGCATCGGTCTCAATACAGGTAACACTAATGTATTGTCTGTTTTAAAGTGGGGGGGGGGGGGGGGGGGGGGGGGAGGTTGGAGTATCCTGTTCCAGCCTCTAAGATCTTGCAAAATGTCAATCAAGTATCACAAGTGACAACAATGGTTTGGGCCTAAAATAGATGCTGTATTAGTAGTCTTCTTCTTCTTATCGAGTTCACACACAAGATTAGAAGTTGTTCAGCCAGAGCTGAACGCACTTCTCGGCATCTGCACAATGGTGTCTGTCTTGCGCTTCTTGTGCTTCTTGTGCGTGGTGGTGGAAAGATTTTTGAAAACAGGGCTGTGATGTGAACACTCTTTCCTTGACCCCTGTATTAGTAGATTTGTGTTAGGGGACACACCCATGAATCCAAAGGTTGTGGAGGAAGGACTGACAATTAGTTTTAAGAGACACAGCTTGGAAACATGGTCTTTCGGCCCCACCGAGTGCATGCTGACCAGCAACCGGGAGATTCTTGCCGAATCAGGGAAAACGGTTGCCGAGTCTACACATAGACCCACCTGTACAGGAGGCCACGTTGGGAACACCGGATACAGTAGATGAGGTTAGAGGAGGTGCATGCGAACCTCTGTCTCACCTGGAAGGACTGTCAGGGACCCTGGATGGAGTCAAAGGAGGTGGTAATAGGACATGTACATTGGCGAGACAAATCATAGACTTGGTGACCATTTTACTGAATACTTACGCTCGCTGCACAAGGCCTCCTGGATCCCCGGGTTGCTAACCATTTTAACTCCCTTTCGCATTCCCACACTGACCTTTCTGTCCTGGGCTTCCTCCATCGCCACACGCAAATTGGAGGTACAGCACCTCATTTTTCACTTGGGCTATCTTCTTCTTCTTCTTGTTCTTCTTCTTCTTCTTGCGTATGGTGTGCACAGCCTAACAAAACACTACATCTATTTGTTTGTGCACGTCGGGTTGATTGCATTAGTTGAAACAGGGTGGACCACGTGAAGGTTGCAATCTCCCACCCCACTTGGGTTATAAACCCAGCGGTATTAACATTGAATTCTCCAATATTGTGTGCTAACCACAGAAGCTGATCTACATTCACATATTACAATCACTCCACACTCTTAAACCTCTACTCTGTAAATGGCTCGATTGTAATCATGGATTGTCTTTCCACTGACTGGGTAGCACGTAACAAAAGCTTGTACCTCGGTACATGTGACAATAAACTGAACTGTACTGAACTGGGGGGGGGGGAGTTTGAAGGACCTTGATTGCAGACATTGAGTTACATGTTCATTTGCTTCTGTAGGCCCGGTAGTTGCTGGTGTAGTTGGAGTCATTATGCCCAGATACTGTCTCTTTGGAGACACAGTCAATGTAGCTTCAAGGATGGAAAGCAACAGTTTACGTAAGTATTCCATCTTTTTCACCTTAATAAATACAGATAATGCTCAACTTGCCAGGCAGCATCCCGGGGAAAGAGAAAGACAGTGAATGCTTCAAATCCATATCCTTTCATCAATACATTAGAAACAAAACAGGTTTTAAGGTGGAGAGAAAGAGGAATGGGGGAGGAAAGATCAGAAACAATGTTCCGCGTTAGGGAAAAATACAGGAGGTGCTAAACGACAGAAGGGACATCAGACCACAGTGGCAGCAATGTTAATCAGACAAGTATTGGAGCTAAGGACATGTTGGAGATGTAAATGGGAACCGAAGAATCAATGTCTGAAATTACTGAACTCAATATTAAATTCCAAAGAGTGTAAGGTGCCAGCTATAAGAATATAGGCTGCCTGTGTTTAAACGAATATTCCCAGGAGGAGTGAGGAAGACTGAGGTCAGGAAGGTGGAAGAGAAGGTGGTGAGAATCTTGTGGATTGAGCAGAGATATTCAGCAAAGCAACAGCACATTTCACATTTATCTCCCCAATGTGGAAGACACAATGCCTTAAGCAACGTGCAGGATACTAAAATGAAAGGAGGGTGATTTACTTGCTGTTTCACCTGGTAAAAGAATCAAGGGTTCCAATTTCCAAAATATTTTGCTGTTTTTAATACCTTTTTGTTAATAATCATTGCAAGCTTGGCTTTCCTAAATGAACATGTAGTGTGCACAGAATTGTATACTCTGCTCATTCTGTTTTTTACACATTAATGTAAATGTGGAATACTTCATGCAGAACAAATGCCATAAACTCAGTGTTACCTTTGCCTTGGTCGGACACACACTGACAACTAACTGGAGGTTCCACGGAGAGCTGTGTGCTAGCTGCAGTGCCCATTACACTATCTCCTGGACTTCTGCTTATACCCACTGCAGCACGGAAGTTGGGTAGTTACCAGAGGGTAGATGCAGGCACATCTGATCTCCCGCTCAGCCCCTTGCACTCATCATGGGTTTCAGACCCACAGAGGTCAGGCGCACTTCGTATCTGGCCCCTCACATCATGCCGGCTGTAACTGGCTTACACAGCACATTCCCATTCATTTGAATGGCGTTGCTAATCTTCATTTGATAATTTAGTTATATATTTTTGTTTATTTGTCCTTTGTTTTGTTGTATATTTATTTACCTTTTTATCACGTGTCATTAAATGATTTTATCGTTCTTAACCCTATTATTTTTAAGGTGTTTGTCAAAGACATTGGGAAATAGCAGTAAAGGCCTTTGACAGCACTAGCTGTCATAAAGTAATTGGGACAGTCCTGCAGCCATAGTCTAATCGTTATCTACTGTATGCTGCTGAGGGCTTGTGCAGGCGAGGTCGGCACTGCATACAGACATGGACAGCAATGGAAGAGCTTTAAATTTCAAGACTGAGTTTTTGAGCACTTGCCCTTTTAACCAACTTTTGCCTTCATTATTTGCACTAAGGCAGCAGTAAGAAGCAGTCTAAACTTGTGCTTCAGCACGTCTTATGGGGAAAATCTTTGAGATGTTTGTGTACAAATTCACTATTTTATCAGCATGCAATTTGTGTTTAAGTGGTGCCTCTAATAAAGAAAAAAATCATAGTTCTTCATAGAAATGTACACATCCATTCTAGTGCAAAGAATGTGATATGGCTAACTCGGTACAGTTCAAACCTGTATGTTTAGGTTTCGGTCTATTATTGCCATGTGTACTGTGGGGTGAGTGAAAAGCTTTTGTTTGTGTACTATTCAATCAAATCCAATCTGAATGTATCTGTTCCGAACATAAATGGAGATGTGGAATCCTTCATGCATTACATTTACCCATCTGTTAACTAAACAGTGACATGCCGACAGTCTGATGGGACAGTTTACACAATGATCATTGAGAAATGTGCACTGTAAATTTCATTCTTAAGGGATGCAGTCTGGATAATGAACTAATTTTGTTCTTAGCCTTGAAAATACACATGTCGCAAAGCACAGTTGATGTGCTGAGGGGCTTTGGAGGATATGAAATAGTGGAGAGAGGGACAATAAAAGTGAAGGTAAGGAATCAAATCATAAACTTTTCCATCACTTCATTTAAAGTTTTTTTTTCCAGTAAAATTATTTTTTAATAGTTGTGCTGGAAAAAATGTATGCTGCTATTTGTGTATGGTTCTGTTGGTAAGGTTGTAAGATGCCTGCATTGAGCTCCATTCTCCAAAAACTGACTGTCTGGTGTACCAAAAACAACCTGGTACTCAATCCATCAAAGACAAAAGAGCTGGTCATTGACTTCAGGAGGAAGAGGAGAGAGGAACCTGCTCCCTTATACATCAAAGGAGACATGGTGGAGAGAGTCACTGGCTTTAAGTTCCTGGGAATAAACATCTCCCAGGACCTCAAATGGCAAATGAACACCGTCACTCTCGTGAAGAAGTCACATCAGCGGCTGTATTTCCTGAGGTCTCTGCGGAGAGCAAACGTCTCACAGCCGCTGCTGTTGTCCTTCTACCGATGCGCCGTGGAGAGTATCCTCTCCTATGGAATCCTGGTGTGGTTTGCTAGCTGTACTGTGGCTGAGAGGAGGGCGTTGCAGGGAATTATAAAAACTGCGCAGAACATTACAAACGCCCAACTGCCCTCC
This sequence comes from Amblyraja radiata, assembly GCF_010909765.2. Taxonomy (NCBI): domain Eukaryota; kingdom Metazoa; phylum Chordata; class Chondrichthyes; order Rajiformes; family Rajidae; genus Amblyraja; species Amblyraja radiata. Next base: position 25,768,631 of record NC_045970.1, on the reverse strand, counting down.
TTGGATGACATATATAGGGCCCGATGCTTGTGCCGGGCCACAAATATCAAGCAGGACACATCCCACCCTGCCAACCACCTTTTTACTCTGCTACCCTCTGGGAGGCGATTCAGGACTCTGAAGGCTCGCACCGGTAGACTAAAAAATAGTTTCTACCCATGTGCGATAAAAGAGCTAAATTCCAACAGAGAATGCTGGGGAAGCAAAATGTAATTTCAAGAAATGCCGCCAAATTCTTTTAAATTCTTTTAAATTCTTTTAAAATACCTATTTATTTTTTACTAATAAGTGTACATATGTGTTAATGGTTGTCGTGTTTGTATTTTTTTAACCGGAGGAGATGTAATGGAATTTCGTTGCACAGTATTGTGCAATGACAATAAACGTATTCATTCATTCATTCATTCATTCATTCATTCATTCATTCATTCATTCATTCAACATGAATTAAAAATGCTAGTACAACCTAAAGATGATCCTCTTTCAAATGTAAAAACTGATCGGGTTGATGTTGTTGTACCATTTGTTGCAGCCAAAACTATCAGCACAATGTAGGCTGCCACATGTCTCCAAGATTGTTTCTATAACCACCCTGCCATTTCAGTATCTGTGCCGTTTGAAAAGTTTAGTTTAGTTTAGTTTATTGCCACATGTACCGAGGTACAGTGAAAAGCGTTTGTTGTGTGCTAACCAGTCAGTAGAAAGACAATACATGATTACAATCGATCCATTTACAGTGTATATGATAAGGGAATAACATTTAGTGCAAGGTAAAGCCAGCAAAGGATGTCATATGGGCACAGACACTGCTGTGCAATTGACCCACGTTAGGAGCTGAACTGATCTATATGTATGTATATATGATTGAAATAATCCATCTTGGGCCGAGGTTGATTCTTTCTCATCCTTCCTACCTTTCTGTAATTAAATGGATGCATAGTATATTGTATGGAGTATCTGGAGGACTTGTACACCAGATCTTCACTGCAGTTTCCTGCTCCGAGTCTGGTACTGACTATTCTCCAGTTACAAAGGAGAAAATCACTTCATTATTTTTCCCTTCAACAAATTAAAATATGGTTGCATGATTTGCATAAAAATACATAAATCTTAGAAAAATGACTTCATTCATACTGTTTGGTAAACCAACTTTAGACTTTAGAGATACAGTGTGGAAACAGGCCCTTCAGCTCACTGAATCCACGCCGGTCAGCGATCACTCCATACACTAACATTATCCTGCACACTAGGGACAATTAACCTACAAACCTGTATGTCCTTGGAGTGTGGAAGGAAACTGGAGCACTCAGAAAAATCCCACATGGTCACAGGGAGAAAGTACAAAATCTGAACCGACAGCACCCGTGGTCAGGATCACACCTGGGTCTGTAGCTCTATAAGGCAGCAACTCTACCAGCTGCGTCACTGTACTGCACATGCTGTAATAATTTCCATTTATAAATTTAAAAATAATTTCAATTTTTTCCATTTATGAAATAAATCCCTTGTATTTTTCAAAAGGGAAAAGGAAAGCAAGCAACATACTGGCTTAAAAACAAAGCGGGATTTAACAAGCCTTTACCAACATTTGAATTTACTGCAGAGGAAAGTTCAATAGAGGAGGCAGACATGGATTAACTAGAGGTGAGTTTCACTTTGTATTGTGAATTCTAGCTGTGTAAACATACTGATTTAAAGATTTTGTTTGAAATATCTGTGGGGATACCCTTCCTCATGATCCGATCTTGAACGTTTCATTCATACAGAAGGAAAGACACATTACTGCAGTGTGTTCCTTGTCCTCTGAATTCCCCATCCAATAATTACATTTAAATATAAGAATTTGAAATATCAGCGTCTTCCATAAAGAATGCTGTTATAATGCTGTTATGATGTTACAAATTATATCATGGAGCCATAGAACTGATGCAGACATCTCAGTTCTACCAGCAACAAAGGTAAGAAGGTCTCTGCACACCAATTGTCTGCAAAGTTCATTGACGTTGTGTAATTGTTAAAATCAGGAACATTTCCCATTGTACAAATTCCCATTCCCATTGTACATGTTCCCATTCCTATTCCCATTGTCTTGGAGATGTTCCCAATCTTACAAGCATGAAAGAGAAATAACCTTTAAAAATAAAGACATTTCCTTGGCTGTCCATTTCACCTCTTTTTTGATGCAAGCCATCTCTTTTACTCATCTTTTCTTAGCAACTTACACCTATCTTCTTTAGCCAATCCACTGGCATCCACTAAGCAGTTTGCAGTCCCCTCTCACCTTCCCACCTCTGTCCACCCCTGGCCAACTGAGCCAACCATAAGTACCCTTCCCATTTCAATGATGGCCTTCAGTCCATATTCAATATGACCACTCCAGCCTCTTTAGCCTCTAGACCTCTGTTTAATTTAATTTAGAGATATAGCATGGAAACAGGCCACTTAACCAGAGTCCACACTGAACATCGATCACTCATTCACATTATTTTCCTTTAGTTTAGTTTATTATTGTCAAGTGTACTGAGGTATAGTGAAAAGCTTATTTGTTGCATGCTATCCAGACAGCGAAAAGGCTATACATTATTATAATCAAGCTGTCCGCAGTGTTCAGATACAAGATAAAGGGAATAACATTTAGTGCAAGATAAAGTCCAGTAAAGTCCAATTGAAGATAGTTCAAAGATCTCCAATGAGGTAGATGGTAGGTTAGGACCACTCTCTAGTTGGTGATAGGATGGTTCAGTTTTCTGATAACAGCTAAGAAGAAACTATTCCTGAATCTGGAGGTACAAACTTCTGTATCTCTTGCCTGATGGGAGAAGGGAGAAGAAGGAGTGAACCAGGGTGAGACTCGTCCTTGATTATGCTGGTGGCCTTGCCAAGGCAGCATAACACTTTTCTATGTTATCCCATTTTCTCATCAACTCCCTACACACTAAGGCTAGTTTACAGAAGCCAAGTAACCTCCAATCTTGCAGGTCTTTGGGATGTTGGGGGAAACCAATTCACCTAGGGGAAACCCACGTGGTCACAGGGAGATCATGCTAACTCCACACAGGCAGCACCCGAGGTCAGGATCAAACCCGGATCTCTGGCGCTGTGAGGCAGAAAGACTACCAGCTGTGCCACTGTGGCGACCTAGACACTCCTACATGTGCTATGCCATTCTATGTGTAAAGCATGTGGAATTAATATTTGTTAGACCCTGGCACATTGTTTGCAGTACTTCTAGTCCATTCTGCAATGCCTTGTTGAAACTCGAACATTCATGGCCAGCTTTCTAACTGTAAGTTTGCCTGCAGCCAGCAACATCAGCGTCAACACAAGAAATTCACCATCAGACCTTCCCCAAAATAAATGCACATCTCCGTTGGATCCACCTCAGAACGAGATAAAATGAAAGACAAACTCTACGGGTTAACACAAGACGCCCAGTGAAACTATGGAGCAATTTTGGGCAGAAACACTAAAATTAAATGATCAATTTACCAGAAGGATGATTTTGGTATATCTACAAATCAAATTTCTTGTGAGTTTCTTGAAATGTTCCTTTGAGAGAATGTGAGAGCTTTCTCTGTCTCCCGTGCAACCTCTGGCTCCTTCGTGGTAATCGTGTCTGTGTTGCTGCTGTTAGGCTGCCATGGGGATTCATGTCCTGAAAAGCATTGAGCTAGAAAGAAGAAATATATTAACTACAAATGCCTAATAATTAGTTTTAGGTTTGGTAAGATTGTGAAGTATTAATAGTAGTCTCTGGTTTTATGCCTGTTCACCAAACCAAGAATATTCCAATTTGACTCTCAGTCTGAAGAAGGATCTCAACCCGAAACGTATCCCATTCCTTCTCTCCAGAGATGCTGTGTGACCCGCTGAGTTAAGGGCTTGTCCCACTTGGGCGTCATTTGCGCGTCACGCAGGTGGCGCGCGAGGATTTTGAGCATCCCAAAATCTTGGGGCGCCGCGCGCTACCGCGTGTCACTGCATACGCCACCACGCCTCACCACGCGCGTGTCATGCACGCCATGCGCGCGTCACGACTCGCCACCCAAATTTTAGGATACCGTGTAAATGACGCGCAAATTACGCCCAAGTGGGACAAGCCCTTTACTCCAGCTATTTGTTTCTATCTTTAAAATTTATTTATTTATATAGCACATTTTTAGTCAACTTGCATTGACCCCAAAGTGCTTCACATAATTACATCCACACACACAGGCAAAGGTGGGTGAAGTGTCTTGCCCAAGGACACACACAGGCAAAGGTGGGTGAAGTGTCTTGCCCAAGGACACAACGACAGTATGCACTCCAAGCGGGATTCGAACCAGCTACCTTCCGGTTGCCAGCCGAACACTTAGCCCATTGTGCCATCTGTCTATCTTCAGTTTAAACAAGCATCTGCAGCTCCTTCCTACACAATATCCCTTTGTCTGTTTGATGCATATTATTTTTATGGCACGTTATTCGAGATAGATGCTGTTTAATGTACCTGTGCAGATGGGAGCATGTTATTTTGAGGAGGTTTACGAGATTTCTCCCAAGTTTTGAATGATGTAAAATGATTACCATTGTTTGTGATGCAGCAACATAGCGTCCAAGCTTACCGTTAGGACTATAGGCGGTGGGAAGATTGATTCTAATGAAGAGGCTTTTAATGTCTACGGATGGTGTCACCACATGGCTCCTAAAGCTATGCAAATCATAACATTTAAGGGGGAATGCGATAAAGACTTTGATACTCCCCACTGTACAGCTCTCCTGACAGTATGCCCTTGATGCGGAAATACTCTTGAGGTGCTTTGTGGAAGACAAAGAAGTCATAAAGTCAAAGAAGTAAACATAAAAGGTAGAGAGGGAGATTTGGTGAAATAGGTAGGTGATGTAGAATCTGACAGAGCAGAGAGGCAGAGAACATTCGGAAAAAGATTTCAAAGAATAACCCGCAAAATCAGAAGATTAAAAGCTGCACAAGAGGTGAGAATTAGTCGAATGGGGAATATAAAAAGAAGGGTTTAGTTTTGGTGGCAGTATAGCGACATAAGCCATAAATGTGGTTAGATTAAGGCATGTTTGTTGTGCATAAATCGTGCATAAGTCACAATAAACCTGGTGAATCACTTCTCTGTGACATCGTCTGTAGAATGTTGGGTGTGAACTCATTAGCACACCTAATATTTTTCTGGCATCACCTGATGATGTTGCAATTGCACCAACTTTAACCACGCTTACTAACTAAAATATGAAGCTTAAAGATACAGAAATAGGAATGACTAAAAACTTCTGACTAAAACATGAAGGAGGTGTAACTACAGATATGCTGAAGTTGTGAATGTAGAAAGAGGCTGTTAGTGCATGGAGGCAGGATGGTGGGGAAATGGACAATAGAGGACGAGAGGCAAGCTGAGCGTAGCTGGAACGAGAGTCTTCCTTACTTGTCAGGAACTTGCGCTTGAAGTAAACTTAAATCAACCATGAGCATCTTGTGATAACATCAGTCAGGTGAACAAACTGGTGGAATAACTCAGCAGGTCAGGCAGCATCTCTGGAGAAAAGGAATAGGTGACATTTCGGGTCGAGGTACTTCTTTAGACTGAGAGTCGGGGGTGAGGCGTGAAAAGGTACAGAATAAATCAGAGCCAGCACCGATGATGCAGGAAAGGTGGAGCCCACAATGGTTCATTATTGGCTGTGGAAGGGATACAAACGGTGAAACTTGCAGGGGTGAGGGACAGACAGGGAATGCAAGGGTTACTTGAAATTAGATAAATCAATATTCATACTGCTGGGCTGTCCAAGTTGCCCAAGCGAAATATGAGGTGCTGCTCCTCCAATATATCCTGGTATAGTGGAGACAGAGTGGCGATAAACTAGGGTTGAACATGAGGTGCTGGAGTAACTCAATGTGTCAGGCAGCATCACTGGAGAACATGGATAGGGGACGTTTCAGGTCAAGTTAACAGGTATAATTCTCACAGGTTATTGCAGCACTTCTGCAAACCATCTTCTGGTCTATTTATAGTAGTGTCGGAATAGTGAGGACATCCGCTTGAGGCAGTGAAGAATTGACACCCGCAACAATTGCTCAGCTCAGAACATTTAACTTTAAGTATCTGCATGCCTGCTAATTACTGTTTCACTTTGTATGTATTTCTTACCTTGTTTAAAGAACAATAAATGTGTCTCTTCTGCCATTATCGTGTCAGGTTGAACTAATCAGGAACTGGGAACTGCTTAGACACAAAATGCTGGAGTAACTCCGTGGGACAAGCAGCATCTCTGGAGAGAAGGAATGGGTGACGTTTCGGGTAGAGACATTTTTTCGGTTACTCCAGCATTTTGTGTCTAACTTCAATTTAAACCAGCATCTGCAGTTCTTTCCTACACCGGGAACTGCTTGTTCTATCAGTTATAAAGGATTGAGATTATTCTGTACTGAAAACAAAATGAGTTTAAAATGAGCTCATTTCCAGATCACCTGGGATTTCAAAGCTGCAAGCAGTGTGGTTCTGTGGTGTAGGAAAGGGTCTTAGTTAGTGAAAGGGATATAGATTAATGGCAGGGTGAATAGCTAATGGCTTTTATCTTCCCTTAGGCTTAAGATTGAAGTCCATTTAAAAACTGATCAATGTTCACAAAAATAGCTGTTAAATCATTCTCTGTAACCCCTGTGGCAACACAGGTCTTCCTATGGACCGCACATCGATTATGAGCTTGAGAGTGTTTGAACTCTCTGTCTTCTCACTCAGAGAATATTTATTGCAATTGACTGTTATTTTCTGTAGCTGGGCAGTAGCTATCACTCAGAAGAACTCTCATACATTCTGCACCGCTAACTAGTTAGAAAACCAGGAGCTAATTAAAATACTATTCCCACCATAGTGATAGATTACTAGCATTATCCAAAGATTTATTTTGTCAAATATTCTGTCATGTAATCCATGTAATAAATGAAATGTGAAAAGCAAGTTCACCCAGCTAAATATCACCACAGCTTTGGGTAAATCCACTGGCATTCTTCAGAGCTATGAATTAGTTGCTGAGCATAAATGTAACATTTCTGTGCTTACTGATCCTACTATTTACTCAATTAATTCTCCGTTACATGTTATCCATTCACTAATTAAATTTGATAATACCGTGTACTCTGTGTTGATTTGTACTTATCCGTTAGGAGAACAACTATAATTGTTTCATTATAGTAATAACATCTGATTAAAATTGCAATAGCATGGCATTAGAATGAAATAAATTCATCACATCACAGCACAGCAGCCACCTTGGCAATTCAGGCATTTCCATGAGCGCTGGAGCTGAATGAACAGCGCAGCAATAGAGTTGCTGCCGTACAATGCCAGAGACCCGGGTTCAATCCTGACTACGTGTGCTGTCTGTATGGAGTTTGTACGTTCTCCCCATGACTGCGTGGGTTTTCTCCGAGAAATCTTGGTTTCCTCCCATATTCCAAACACGTACAGGCTTGTAGGTTAATTGGCTTGGTATAAGTGCAAATTGTCCCTAGTGTGTGTAGGATAATGTTAATATGCGGGGATTGCTGGTTGTTGCAGACTCGGAAGGGCCTGTTTCCGTGCTGTATCTCTAAACTAAACTATAAACTAACTGAATCTGAAAGGTGGAGCATTGTGTTGTTGGGTTTACATCACCATCTATTGGACATCTGTATAAAACTCATTTCATACCCAAGTTGGTTATTTTTTGGTGTGAAAACTAAAACCCTCGAAGATTTCAGTTTGTAATCATGGCTTAATTAGGGCCAAGAGTAGAGCTATAATTTTCCATTACTTTCTACAATAGCTGTGCTGAATTTGTTTTGCTCTGCTCTCTGAGTCTGAAGATTAAAAATAAACACCGCCCACCACTGCTGGAGTGAGGGAAAATTTGCCATCGGATTGAGATTTTAAGATGCACCTTTCAAAGAAATGCTGTGTTACAGAGAGAATAGGTACAGGAATAGGCCATTTGGCCCTTCGAGCCAGCACCGCCATTCAATGTGATCATGGCTGACCATTCACAATCAGTACCCCGTTCCTGCCTTTTAAAGGTTATCCAACGGTCCTATCCATCATTTTCCCATTGCCTACTTTATCAAAATGCTATAACGAATCATTCACCTCACAGCTGATTAAGAGCTCTTGCTGTGCATATATGAACTGCTCTAATTGCCTCTGAAATAATTTGTGCCTGCAAATTAGAAATAAAATAGCAAGTCCCACAATACTTTATATGGAGATGTGCTAAAGAATTTTCTAAATGCAAGCACATTTTCAGTATATTTTGCCCAATTTTTTATATTTTGTGTGATGGTATAAAATAGGGTTACAGCAGATCAATGCCCCATTTCACATCCCTCCGGATTTTTATTATCATTAAAATTGATCGATAGCCTTTTCATGATCATTATCCTTCAACAATATCACAGCAAGCCATCAGAACGTTTGACTGCAAGAATACATCTGGCTTAAGGCTCACCCATTGAGGTGCCTTCCACTGCTGCATGATATTACTTATTGTTGGTTTACTTCTCAAGGGAACAGATTTGCAACACTGACTTGAAACAGGATCAGTGGGACCTGGCCTGAAATGTCACCTATCCATTCCCTCCACTGATGCTGCCTGACCCGCTGAGTTACTCCTGCACTTTGTGTTCTGCTCAAGATGCCACCATCTGCATTTCCTTGTATCTCGATCAGTGGATCCTGGTCCTGTCTAAAATTATAGCAAAGCTTTGAGCATTTCAATCCCAATTTACAAATAGTGCTTTGTCAGATTTGACAAAAAGGTGACTACAATGGGAGTTCTGCAATCCAAGCGTCGGACTCTGAGAGAGGAGTCATTTATAATGTTGCAGTGATTTTCCCATTCTTACAATTTTTTGCCTGCCTTATTTGTGCAGTGTATTGAAGTCTTCCTTCAACCTACATTATTCTTCCTCACTGCCCTGTATTGCAAGTTTGGGTTTCATGTGCAACTATCTTATCATGGCTCCTGTGCTCCCCTAAATAATTGATATAAACCAAGACAAATTAAATACCAGGAAGTGTAGGAAGGAACTGCAGATGCTGGTTTAAACTGAAGATAGACACAAAAAGCTGGAGTAACTCAGCGGGTCTGACAGCATCTCTGGAGACAAGGAATAGGTGAGGTTTTGGGTCAAGACCAGGAACCTCACTGCAGGTATTAGAATTCCCATTAAGTGCTATTCCTTGTTTTGTGCCACGGAGGTAACATTTACTTCCTGATCAGTCTACCATAGGCGACCTTATCAAACACTTTACTAAAATCAATGCCCTCTGGATTAAAGCATTATCTTCATTGCAGCTTCTCAGTACATAGTCAAGTTGCACAAAGTAGTGCTTCTCTTCATAGATAAATCCTAACCGCACTGGATTAATCTACACCTTTATAAATGATCATTAGGTTTGAAATGTTTAAGGACAAGGAAGGTCTTGCTGGGAATTTTCGCTCCAGGTCCACCACCAAATTTCCGGCACCCTTGGGTCCAGAGCATTTCTGGATTATCCATTTTGGAAGGAATTGTATTGGAAGTGGGGGAGGAGGGTGAGATATCAGCCCGCAAAGTTGCAGACGGGAAATTTGACCCGCCGATCAGCCACGGAACTCGCTATGGGAACGGATCTGCCGGTTCCTGCCGGGTCGGAGTTCCAGAGCCCCGGCCGCAGGAGGCAAATGCGACCCACCGATCAGTGCGGAAGTCCCAATGAGGTAGAGATCAGCTGTCTTAACCGTCCTCAGCAATACATTTTCGGGTGGACTTCCATGGGGCATTTCAAGTGTGCTCTCAGGATTTTGTCCGGGTTAACGGAGGCGCAGGACCATTAATTGCTGAAGAATCGGTGGTGGACCTGCACTAGCTCCAACAGACTTCAAGAAATCAATGGCATTTGCATGACAGGGGCACCCATTCTACCAGAGGCCCATTTACAGTTTCAGTATGGTGGAGAGGCTGTAAATCCCAGATTTCATCTCCACGGAAGCTGACTGATTTGATGAGTATTCCCAGCATTTTCTGTTTTCACTCCAAACTACAATCATAGAACATGGAACAGGAAAGCACAAGAATAGGCCCTTCTGCCCACAATGTCCATGCCGAACATGATGCCTAGACTAACTCTTATCTGCCTGCACATAACCCATTTTCCTCCATTCCCTGCATAACCGTATGCCTATCCAAAAGTCTCTTAAATGCCAGTAACGTTTCACTTGAAACACCATCCCCAGCAGTGTGTTCCAGGCACCCACCACCACGTGTATAAAAAACTTGCCCTGCACAACTCTTTAAACTTTGCTCCTCTAATCTTAAAGCTATGTCCTCTAGTATTTGATTTCTCCATCCTGGAGAAATGTCTCCATCCAGGAGACATTCTGACTAAAAGATAGAGAGGGTAAAAGATAGATAGACACCCTGACTGTCCCCCCTATCTCTGCCTCTCATCATACTAAGTACTTCTATCCCCGCAACCTCCAGCATTCCAGAGAAAACAATCCAAGTCTGTCCAATATCTCCCTGTAGTTAATATCCCCTAATCCAGGCATCAACCTGGTAAACCTCGTCTGCACCCTCTCCTAGGCATCATGACTTCCTTACGCTTATACTCAATGCCCCTAGCAATGAAGGTGATCATATTAAGGACAACTTACAATGACCAAATAGCCCACCAAATCACATATATTTTGGGATGTAGGAACAATCCGGAGAATATGGAGGAAACCCACAAGGCGACAGGGTGGAAACGCAACTCCACGTGGACAGCGCCCAAGGTCAGCATTGAATCCGGGTCTCTGGAGCAGGGAGGCAGAGACCATGCAAACAGCATTTTCCACGCTGTTAATCCAAAAATAGAGTTTAACATTTTTTCATATGAATTTAAGTGAACATCAGGAGCAGATAGGGAGAATCAAAAAATCTCAGCCAGGAATGATTTTCTTAAACATTTATTGTTTCTTCTTATCATTTAGTAAGATTAGAAATTCCAAACAAAATATCAATAGGACATTGATTTAAATGCAGTGGAATGCACCAGATTACAAACAAGTGTGCATCAAATAATTAAAATGACGTGTTTATGGAGTCTTAAAAATTTTGTTGATAAGTTTTGAATACTTAATTTTACCAACCATATCTTTATCGTACTTTGACATTAAGTGATACATTTCATCTTCATCCAACACTATATTACAGAGTTGAAGAACTGATTGAAATTCAGGCAGCGTGAGAAATCCAGTGCTAGCTTGATCTAATTTTTTACAAACCCTGTCCAATGTTTTCCAGTTACCAGCTAACTGTAGGAGAGAGAACAAAGACATCTTAGAGACGAGCAGTACATTCAGTTCAGCAAGAACAACTTTCACCCTAGCAGGTTATCAATATCAGCAATGTTTTAAATATGTTGGTGCATGTCTTCGAATTGCAACACTGGGGATAAAAACTAATAACAGCTGGGATTTATTTCATCTTTTCGAAATTTTGAAATTTTCACGTACCACATCGATGCATCATTCAAAATTAACCAAACTACTTTGATATAATAAAAATGAACTGCAGATACTGGTTTATACTAAAGATAGACACAAAATGCTGGACTAACTCAGCAGGTCAGGCAGCATCTCTGGAGAAAATGGATAGATGACATTTACGGTGGGGACCCTTCTTCATTCTGACCTGAAACGTCATCTATCCATTTTGATCAAACTAGGTTTGCAATTTTTTCAAACTTATACATTAAAGTTACGATAAAATAAATTGGACAACACTGCTTTGACAGTGGATGCAATTGAGGTAAGCAGGAACCAAGTATTGTTATTGTTGAAGTAAAGAACTGCAGATGCTGGTTAATACACAAAAGGACACACAACTCAGCAGGTCCAGTCTGAAGAAGGGTTTTGACCTGAAAGGTCACCTATCCATGTTCTCCAGAGATGGTGCCTGACCTGCTGAGTTACTCCAGCACTTTGTGTCCTCTTGTTATTGTTGAGTTTGTTAGCACACTAGAGTTATAGTTGCTTACATCTTGCTATTCCACGGAGAGGGGTTTTAGCTTAGTATCAATCGCATAACCTGAGTGTTTAACCCATCCGCTGTATATGACTGTCTATCATAATATGGATTGCGGTCCTTCAGCACAATTTAGAGATTACAACTAGACAGCTTCAAATACAAATATATTGCAGCATATATAGTAACTGTATATAACAACAATACCTTGCATCATATATAATAACCGAGAAAGTCAAGTAAAAGACACTGCTAATCCTTCTATTACCTTCCGCCGCAGTTTTACTGTAATGGTGCTCAGACCTTTATGCATAGATTCTGTGTAAGTTGCTAATTTCGGCTGTAACTGTTTTTGATTCTTTAAGTTATCAAGCTTGAACGACTTCCTTCGATCTTCAAATGGCTGGAGAAACTCAACATATGAAATCCTAAACAAAGTGCAGGCAATTAATGCAAAGAGAATTATTGCTAACTGATAACAATGCATAAGTTTAATGTTAATTTTTTGATTGGTTTAAAATTGAGACCATTTCACCTAGATTTAGATAGGCAATAAAATATACTTCATACCAAACCATATGTAATCACAAATGCTGCTAACTGCAGTTGCCATTGTAACAACTGGTAGATGCAGTATCGATTATTGTGACACTCGATTGATTGATGTGAACAAAACTGTGTGTAACAGCATTGGAAAGAACTCAGCTCATTACAGAACGAGGCATTGAATCCTCTCAATGTTTCATGCTTGTGAACTACGACTAGTATGCTGCCAATTGGTTTTGAATGGCTTGCTGCTATTTGCCCGATAAAGGCTTCCCTTGAAAATCTGTCCTAAAAAGGCATTTTCAGTTCACAGACATGCTGTACATTGTAAACTGATGTGCAGCCATGTGCATCTTTGATGTCCTCAATGTTTATCAAACACAGTGGCGCAATGGTAGAGCAGCTGCCTCACAGCGCCAGAGACCCAAGTTCGATCCGGATTCCAGGTGTTGTCTGTGCAGAGATTCTATGCTCTCCCTGTGTCCATGTGGGTTTTCTCCATGTGCTCCTGTTTCACACACATTCCAAAGATGTGCTGGGTTTTTTAAGTAGGAAGGAACTGCAAATGCTGGTTTAAACTGAAGATAGACACAAAAATGCTGGAGTAACTCAGCGGGACAGGCAGCATCCCTGGAGTGAAAGAATGGGTGACGTTTCGGGTCGAGATCCTTCTTCAGATTGAGAGTCAGGGGAGGAGGAGGAGGAGATACAGAAATAAGGAAGTGTAAGGTGTGAGAACAAGACATCAAAGGGCGTTGAGATCACGTAAAATGTAGAATCATTGTTAGCACGGAGAAGGCAACAAAGCAAACAGATATACAATGTAATCAGCGGGACAGTCAGAATGGAAGGAGAACTGGGAAGGGGGAGGGATAGAGGGAGAAGGAAAGCAAGGGTGACGAAGTTAGAGAAGTCAATATTCATACCGCTGGGGTGACAATACTTCTTTGTGTAAATGGCACCAAATTGTGGCCACTTGTGTGACTTATGCAAAAAGAATTTCACTGTGCAGTATATATGTGACAATAAAGAACCATTGAACCATTGTTTGGTGGGTGTCATATTGCCCCCTCCCCTCCCCCCCCCCCCACCCCTCCCCAGCATACGCAGAAGGGAGAAGATGTTGGAAGATTGGTGCACCATCGAGGCTAACCCAGACCTTCCCATCCATACTGACTTGAACAATCTGCCCAACATGCACCTGAAGTCTCGCAGACCCTTCTGGTCTTCCGTTAAATCCCTGGAAGACTTTGACTCCAAGACTGAGTGGCGCAGAGCCTGGAAAGATGCCAACACCAACAACAGAGAGGTCATCTCAGACCCTACAGTGAAACCACTGGGTTTTGACCCCCATCGCAAGCAATGGCTTGCCCTGAACAGAATCCGCACCCTCCATGCAAGAACAATCCATCCATCACCTGCACAAATGGGGGATGACAGACAGTGCTGCTTGCGACTGCGGACATCCAGACCAGACCATCCCACACATCGTGAATGACTGCTCACTGAGGCTTTTCAATGGTGGCATTAAAGCCATCCACCCAGTAACTGATGCTGTCCTAGCCTGGATGTCTACCCTTGATCTACAACTTTAGTCTATGCACGCCATACACGAGGAGGAGGAGAAGAAGAAGAAGAAGATTAGACGCCTCTATCAACACAACCTGAATATTCTGGTGTAAACCGGGTGAGGAAACTCATTTACAACCAACCACAGAAGATTTACGAACCGGTTCTGTCCATGGTCAAACTTGCTGGTGATCATCTCACAGGCCTGATCATTCAATGCCACACAAAGGTCCGTAAGGATGTCTTTGAATTCTTCCTTGCTCACAAAGCCAGTATTAAATTGGTCCAACTCATGAAAACATGTCCAAAGATCATCCAGCAAGAGCTGAACCTATAATAAGATAGGAGTTTGGTGGTTATCGGTGATAAAATTACTGTATTGCCAATTTAGTCCATTTTAATCACACAAACAGCATGAACAGATTAAAACACAAAATGTTGAGGTAACTCAGGCAGCATCTCTCGAGAACGTGGATAGGTGACATTTCGGGTTGGGATGCTCAGACTAATTTTTGAAGGGGGGGGGAGAGTGGATGAGAGGAGGGGCAGGACAAAGCCTGGCAGGTAATAGGTTGATACAGGTGAAGGGGAGGGAGTTGAACAAGAGATTAATCTGTTCACTGTCAATGGAAGAATTAAGTAGAGTAATTATTGACACTGAGAGAGAGATGGAGCTTATGAATCCTTACAGTCTATTATTCAGCAGTCAGAAGGCTGAGTCAATTTAAACAGCAGAGAAATAGAAACTGCACCAACTACTTCCAGTGACAACCAGATAATTTCCCAAATACAGTGGAGTAAACATGTCACTGTGACATGTAAATTAGTGCATCAAATCAACCTCAGTCACTTGCAGCAGTGTGGTGATCATGTTTGATTGAGAGAAGAATTCCACATCCATCTCCATTCATCTTGACTGACATTGTCACTGTAAAACAACTGGGATGAAATATATCCTTCAATTATCCACAAAAGGTGATGCTTCATTGTGAAAAACAGATATAGATAGAGTCGTACAGTCATAGAGCATAGAAACAGGCTCTTCAGCCCAACTAGACCACACCACCCAACATGTCCCATCTACATTAGTCCCACCTGCCTGCATTTGGTCCATATCCCCCTAAACCTGTCCTATCCACGTACCTGTATAATTGCTTCTTAAACGTTGTGATAGTACCAGCCTCAACTACCTCTTCCGGCTGCTCGATCCATACACCCATCATCCTTTGTGTGAAAAAGTTACCCCTCAGATTCCTATAAAACCTTTCCCCCTTCACCTTAAACCTCTGATTCTTGACTTCCTTACTCTGGGCAAGAGACTGTGTGTGTATACCAGATATGATCAACTAAAGAGAATAAACAGATACTTTGCCCTGACTTGTTTATCCATTGCGACCTGAATCTGAGTGCATTGTGATTGAATAGAATAAAGCAACCATTAAATCATATTTATGTGCAGATTAATCACACCAAATGCAAACACCTATTAATTTATTTTAAATGAATTATTACTCAACCTTAGCTTGCAGATGATTTTCGACGATCTCAGTATCACAGTTCAGCTTTCTAGATCGAATCAGAAAGTCACTGTCACCTTTAACTGGTGGACACATTTTTGCATTTGGGAAACAAGCTGATTTAGGTGAGAAGCCAAAGTGACGAACAAACTCATGGAAATCCAAAGTATTATTCTGGTTGGTAATTAAAGTGGTCCAGAGGTTATTGACTTCATCTCTGGAGATTGGTGGGTAAATGTCGAACCTGTGTGAAACAATACACTGTGAGCAATTTACTGGAATAAAAACCTATGACTATGAAATGTGCAATTCTGTTCATTATAGCAAAACAAAGAATATGTTTCCTTAACTGTTTCATTAGCTGGTACATTGATTCAGGAGAAAGTTGCTTTGTATTCATTGAATCCAGCCTAGTAAAATTTTCTTCCACCATTTGGTAACGCTTTTTCAAGATATTCTGTATAATTTTTGAGGTCTAGTGGAAGAAATTTATAAATTTTGATGAAATGAAATAGCATATGTTACAATCTGAATTACTTCCCGGTGTTTAACACAACCTTATACTCTAAATACTGAGGTTTGCATTGTCACAAGAAAAATATACAATACAATACAATACAATACAATACCATTTATTTGTCATTTGAACCTCACATGAGGTTCAAACGAAATTTGGTTTCTGCAGCCATACAAGAAAAGATCCAAGACACACACCAACACAATTTACACAAACATCCATCACAGTGAATCTCCTCCTCACTGTGATGGATGGCAAAGTCTTGTCTCTCCCCTGCTCTCCATTCTTCTCCCGATGTCAAAATCAAAGCCCCCGACGGGCGCTAGCAAGTCCACGGCCATTTAAAGCCACGGCGGGCGATGTAAGGCCCTGCCCCGGGTCTTGATGTTGGAGCCCCTGGCGGGCGCTAGCAAGTCCGCAGCCATTTAAAGCCGCACGGGCGATGTAAGGCCCCGCTCCAGGTCACTCTCAACCCCGCAATTCGAGCGGGAGAAGTCGCCGTTGCCGATGCCCCGCAAAGCGGTCTCCCACCGGGGACCCATGAGCTCCCGGTGTCACCATCCACCGGAGTCGGGTCGCAGCCGCGCGCCACCGCAGCTCTCCATGCTCCGAACTCCTCACACTCCGAAGCTGGCCAGCTCTACGATGGTAGGTCCGCAGCTCCGCCGGCTCCGTGACTTGAGCCCCCAGGTCGTTCCGGTTGGAGGCCGCTCCACGGTGCTAGGCCCCAACGACAACGGAGACCCGACAGAGAAAAAGGTCGGGTCTCCGTGCAGGGAAGAGATTTAAAAGTTTCCCCCGCCCCCCACACATACACATTTAAAAGCCCACTACAAACTATACCCTCAACGGGACAACAAAAAACAAAAAACAGACAGACTGCAGAGGCCGCTGCGACGTCGGTCGCGCCGCCCACCCACCCACACATATCTATCCAGTCTGAGGTTAAATATTAAAATAAACTAGAATGTGCAGTAAAAACCTCTTCAAATTTACATAAAAAGTCATGCAGCCCGATTAAGTAAAGCTAATAATGAATATGCTTTTGCTTATTGATCCATTAAGCAAAATAAATAATTGCAATAGGGCGGCACAGTTGAGCTGCAGCCTCACAGTGGCAGAGCCCTGGGTTCGATCTTGACCTTGGGTGCTGTTTGTGTGAAGTTTACACATTCTCCCTGTAACTGCATGATTTCCTCCATTGCTCTGGTTTCCTCTCAATTTACTGTATGGACACACTTGCATCCTCTTCCAACAGCAATACCTATGAGATGCATGCATTCCACAATGCTTCATCAGTTAATACTTTGTGAAGCTTATCTCAATGCAGATTGTGCTTGGGTGATAAACGTATTGAATAGGCTCTGAATCCGTACACGGTGATATAAAAGTGGTATAGATTGTCAACATTCAGAGTAAAAAACAAAAACTATAAATTCTACCTGATCTGTTGTTCTTCCTAAGCTGATCTCCTTCTTTATTGCCTGTTCCTTGCTGAGGTTTGTCATCATGGACTTGTCACCCAAAAGACTCTTTGCTCCTTTGCTATTAAGCAATCGAGACAAACATGATATGAAAAGTTACAGGAAGTTGTGATGGCCATGCACTATTTTATGTTAAAACTTAACTCAGATGATTCTGAGTGTTATAAAATAAATTGTTTGACTAGGTTTCCACTGGTTTTAAGGCCATACATCTCCTTGCTATGAAACTGTCCCAAAGCTCCTGGTTGTCTGATACAAAGACTATTTGCCAAACACGAACCCAAAGTTAAATTTAACCTCATAGGTTAGATCCGTCTAGCTTTCAGAAGGGACAAATCTCTCTAACGTTGTACTCTTGCCCAGACTTGCTAAGGCTAATTTGTAGCACACTTATCATCACTGGGTGACATCTCACCATTACATTCGCAACATCAGTTAAAGATGGCCAGAAATATTGGCCTTACAGTGATGACTTTATCCCATAATAAATGAAATGGATCTACAATTGTGAAGTTGTGCTGTCAACCAATACCTTACCGAGCGTGATTAATGATTAGTAAAGTTTATGTTGCTTCTTTAAATGACTAATTTAAAACTCATTAATTAACTAATTAATCGCACATTCCTGGTATGGTAGTCAACGAGTTATTTTAACCATCAAAATCAGATCACTAATATTATGAATGGTCATTTCCAAATTATCCTGCATAATTCGTCATCATCATCAAAATGGTAGTTAATTTGGACAAAAATTACAGTTATTAATGTAACTCTGTAAGATAAAATAAATTGGAGTTATGTAATTGTTTGATGTTTTAGTCTGAGGCACACATCAATGACCACCAAGAAGCTGAGATCTGGCAATATTTGTAGCAGGTACATTCCTGTCATTTGCTGTCAAGGATCAGTTTGGTGACCCCATCAGCAGACAGACCAATGTAGGATTGATCAGATGGCAAGCAGCAGCATTTTTTATCAAATTTTTAAACATTGAATAAGCTACAATATATGTTTGGAACATATTTTTAGGAACATATTTGAAACTCATTCTTTAGGGCATCTGAGATGTCCTCATTCTTTAGGGTGTCCGTGATGTCTTCATTCTTTAGGGAACTGGGATTTCCCCCTGCTATCATTGATGAGGCTCTCACACCTGTCTCCTCGGTTTCCCGCAGCTCCGCTCTTTCTCCCCCTCCGTAGGGGGCGCCGTCCTGTGTGGTATGGCTGCCCAACCTGCAGCTGTCTGTTTTTCATCTTTTTTCTTATTTTTAGTTAGTTGAGTGTTTTGTTTTTAGGAGTTCTAGCCTTTTTATGTGGGGGGAGGGGGAAACTGCTTTCTAGGGTCTCCTACCTGGTCGGAGAGGCAGCTTTTCTCCGGGCTGCAGTTTCGACCTGTCCTCGCGGCCTACCAGCGGGCCTGGAGCGGTGTTTCCTGAGGGGAGCGCCCAGTACCTCGGCTTCTGCGGCGGCACAGCGCTGGAGCGCTATCACGGAGCGGAGCGGGCGGTGCCTTGCCCGGAACGCCGCGCTGGAACTCCGGTGAGCTGAAGACCGCCGATGAACATCGCGGAGCTGCAGGACTGTGGAGCGGCCAGCTGCGGGCGGCGGCGCTGAACTTTACATCGGGAGCCTGGGATCTCGCGACGAGATCGCCAGTGGTGGAGCTCCATCCGCCGCGGCCTTGTTGGCTTCGGAAGTCGCGGTCTCCGGTAAGGGAAGCGGCCGTTCCAGGGTTCCCATGCCGTTGAGAGGATTCTCCCGACGCCGGAGCACCATCACCCGGCGAGAACGGCCTGGAACATCGGGCCTCCGTAAAGGCAACTGAGGCCTCAATGGGCCCGACTATGGGTGGACATGGGATGGGGACTGGACATTGTGCCTTCCCCCACAGTGGGAGCCATTGTGGGGGGATGCTTTTATGTTTAAATGTCTTTATTACTGTTATGTCTGTATTCTTTCTTCATGTGCTGCATTGGCAAGAAGCATTTCACTACACCTAGGTGTATGTGACCAATAAAATAACCTTTGAACCTTTGAACCTTTGAACCCCCAATCGTAACAGGGACGGAGTCCCCTAGTCCTCACCTTTCACCCCATCAGCCGTCACATAGAACACATTATACTCCGACATTTTTGCCACCTCCAAGGGGATGCCACCTCTAATTACATCTTCCCATCTCCACCTCTCTCTGCTTTCCAGAGACCGTTCGCTCCACAACTACCTGGTTCACTCATCCATTCCCAACCAAACCATCCCCTCCCCAGGAACTTTCCCCTATTTAGTTGAAGATAGAAATAAAAATATCATAAACAGATAATTTAAAACTTTAAAAAAAAATAATTCCAGGGGGGTAGAGGAGGGGAGGGGGGAGGAGGAGGAGGGGAGGGGGGAGGAGGAGGAGGAGGGGGGGGGGGGGGGGGGGAAAGTTGAATCAAAACAATGAAGTTCAATCGGACACTTAGCTTTAAAGATGTGGAAGTCAGCATGAAGCTTTGTTCATCAAAATGAGAATGACCGTTTGGAAAGTAAATAAAACTACTGGAGACCATGAGTATGAAGGACCTGTCCCACTGCGGGGACCTAATTTGCGAGTTTAGAAGAGTTTGCGCTCGACTCAAACTCGCAGCATGGTCGACACGTGGTCGTAGGAGGTCTATGCACCTCTCCTTCATGCTCGAGAGAACTGCCTGCACCCTCGAGGCCTCAGTTTGGTCGAGGAGTATTTTTTAGCATGTTGAAATTTGTCCACAAGTAAAAATTGGTCGGCATGGAAAAAAATCGATATTTTTTTAACTCGTAGGTCTAGTCAAAGTAGGTTGTAGTATGTCAGCATGTTATTCGTAGGTAATCAAAGGCAATCATAGGTAATCAAAGGTAGTTTAAGGTAATCGAAGGTAGTCAATGTAGTCATAGATAGTGTTAGTGTAGTCGAAGGTAGTCGAAGGTGGTTGTCTTCACTCTCCACTATTCGGTGTCCAATTTTCCAGAGAGCATCGGCGAGTAAATCGCTAGTCTTCAACATTGTCGAAGGAGGACGATGGAGATTGAAGGAGGTCTTCTACTTAGTCGAAGGAGGTCTTCTACATATTCGTAGGAAGTTCTCTACATAGTCGAAGGAGGTCGTAGGAGGTGCTCTACTTCGGTGATACAACAAGACAATGATACTTTTTTAAACTCACCTAAACTCTTCTAAACTCGCACAGTAGGTCCCCGCAGTGGGACAGGCCCTTTGGAATGTTCTCGAAATGTTAGCTGGGGAGCTCAGGAGAGCTCGGGAGAGCTTGCATGAAGTCTGGGAGCTCGGGGGAGGTCGGGGGATCGCGGAAGCTCGGGAGAGCTCGGGGTAGGTCGGGGGAGCTCGGGAGAGCTCGGGAGAGCTCGGGAGAGCTCGGGAGGAGTGGGAGAGGTGGGGGGGGGGCGACGTCACTCGGCAGGCAAGCAGAGTCTGTGACCTCATCAGCAAAAGACAGCAGTTTTCAAATTCAAAGTTCAAATGAGGCAATTTCAGAGTTCACGGGATAAATGTCTACAGTAATATGTAAACATTTTACACAGATATTTTGGATAACAGAAAATGCAGATACCTCTAAGGCCAGAGTAGGGAAATCGAGAATCAGAGGACCAAGGTTTAAGGTGAGGGGGGGGGGGGGAGGGGGGGGGGGGGGGAGGAGGGGGAGATTCAATAGGAACCCGAGGGGTAGCTTTTCCACACAAAGTGTGGTGGGAAAAAGTAGTGGTAAGTTGGTCTTTGTAATTTGGTCGTTGTAAGGAGTGGTGTGATAGAATGAGCTGCCAGACGAGGTCGTTGAGGCAGGTACTATCTCAATGTTTGAGAAACTTTTAGATGGCTACATGGATACCACAGGTTTGGAGGGATATGGGCATGCTATATGGGCACACTTGCACGCAGGTGGGACTAGTGTGGATTAGACATATTGGCTGGTGTGGGCAAGGTGGGCTGAAGGGCCTGCTTCTACGCTGTATGCTTCTATGAATCTATGACTGTTGCCAAGAACACTAAGGCTGCAATGACCTACAGCAGTCAACCCATTCATGGATATAACGGCTTCAATGCATTTTTCAGCTTGTTGAAACAAGCATGGCTTGCATTTGAGTTAGTGCAGGCTTACAGGGAGAAGGGTGACTCATTTCAAATATTTCTCACCATCCCTGGCAGCTGATAACTAGTGTAAGAAAGAACTGCAGATGTTGGTTTATACCGAAGATAGACACAAAATGCTGGAGTAACTCAGCAGGTCAGGCAGCATCTCTGCAGAAAAGGTACAGGTGCCGTTTCAGGTCGGAACCCTTCTTCAGACTGGGTTGTTTTCTTCTCCAGTCTGAAGAAGGGTTCCGACCCGAAACATCACCTATTCCTTTTCTCCGGAGATGCTGCTGCACCCCCTGGGTTACTCCAGCATCTAGTGTCAATCGTTGAAACCTATCTCTGAAGCAGCAAAACAACAGAGGTGCCAGCCTTGGGTAGGTTTAGCACTCAGTCACGTACCTGATCTCCAGCATTTTTAACTGTAGCTCAGGCTGAACACCCAACCCATGCTCCGCATCTCCAGCACCAGCCACAGCCACTATATCTATATCTTATCCATTCACTAATAGCAAATCAGATCAACGTCCAACTTACCAGCTATCAAACATGGACATGAACTCAAGATATTTTACATTCCCATGGTGATCAAGTGGTATCCTGCTCTTTAGATAATTCATTTCTTCATCAGTCATGTTAATGCCAAACCTTGCATGATAGAGACATATCAGATAATATAATTATTATTACACTGCATTACTAAAATACGATGCAATTTTAATCTCTTTGCAAAGGTCCATTTCTGTAAAACACACAAACAGTGCTATGTATTTGCAAGCAACCTGCATTACACAAGCACAGATATCCTACCACATTGATTATTTCTCCTGCTTTGGAATAATGGGTTAACATAATAACTCATCCCCTGTTGGGCGATCAGAAATATTTCAGAAACTTTGCCATATCTTAGAGGTAGTTGTTTTCTGTGGGAGATGGAAAAGAGGGAAAATTGGAAATTGCTGGAACTTTCCCCAGTTTCCCAAGCTCCGAGACAGGTTACTGAGCCTATACACATGGCCCCTACCCACCTGTATATGGATTTGATTAAATTATAAGTAGAGAATTCCTCCTAGGTGATGAATCCCAGCTGACAAGTTAACAAGCTGTTTCATCCACAATACAGGGAAGGTAATTTTATTAAATATCCAGCCTTCAAAATATTTGGTTAATACTAAAGATGGGCAATATATTCTTATTTGCATAATTATTGGCCTTTATTATTTGATTTCCACAATAATTCGGAGTGAAATTTTAAGCAACAAAATAAAACCAATTGCTGCTTCAGACTGTATGCAATATTGCAGTTTACAATACAGGTTGTAGTGCACAGTGGGGCAGCAAGGTGGCCCAGTGGTAGAGCTGCTGCCTTGCAGCTCCAGACACCCAGGTTCAATCCTGACTATGGGCGCTGTCTGTACATGGTCTGTATGTTCTCCCCGTGGCCGTGTGGGTTTTCTCTGGGTGCTCGAGTTTCCTCCTACATCCCAAAGACGTGTGGGTTTGTACATTAATTGGCTCCTGTAAATTGGCCCAAGGTAGAACTAGTGTACGGATTACTGCTGGTCACACAGACTCAGTGGGCCGAACCACGCTGTATCGCTAAACTAAATATAAACATATCTTTATATTGCAAACCTAATGTCACAGGTCATCAATATTATGTCTAGAATCTTTGTAAAGATTGTAAAGAATGTTCATGAGTTGATATTATTTACCTGCTGTTTAAGACTGCCCAGAACGCCTGCTGACTAATTACATCTAGTTTCTTGTCGTCGATTTTACTGCAAAGTAAGATAATAAATATGGATTTATAAAATGCATGTGATATTCTATTACATGAGCACGTGAAGAGATTTGATATCACGTGACGTGTGTGGCAGGCTTTAAGTCAGAAAGTTGTAATCAAAACATTATGCTGCATTAGCAGAATTATGCACAGAGGACCTGCCTTGTGCATGAGTGTTAAACCAGCCTTGTCTGGCAATGTAGAGAGATGAAATAATAATAATACCTAGATGATATTCAAAGAAGAGCAGGGAAATCTGTACTGTATCTGCCAACGTCATTTCATGGCAAATTCCAGGAAAATAGATTAACTGATCATTTAACTCATTACACAATTTAGGATCTTGATACAGGTAAATTGCCTGCAATATCAACAACTGTGATTCTACTTGGAAAATAATTAATTAACAGTGAAACAATTTGAGATCTCCTGAAGATGTTATTGATATTACATAAGCTATTATATTTCCTTATCGGTCTGTGATAATTATTGGAGGTATAACACTAAAAATGGGACTTACTGAAAAATCCCCAAAAGGGAAAGGAATTCATAATGCAGAAGATTCATTAGCCTTGCTTCCAAAGCAGTTACTGAGGACTGAGAACCAAGGCTACTCAGTTTGTTAAATCTGTGTGGACAAATAGAGAATTACTAAAACATCAAAGAAAGAAGCAGTGAATTGTGGACGCAGCCCAGACCATCACACAAACCAACCTCCCTTCCATTAATGTCATTTATGCCTCACGCTGCCTCAGCAAGGCTAGCAGCATAATCAAGGATGAGTTGCACTCTGGCCACTCCCTCTTCTCCCCTCTCCCATCGGACAAAATGTATAGAAGTGTGAAAATGCACAAATCCAGATTCAGGGTCAGTTTCTTCCCAGCTGTAATCAGGCAACTGAACTATCCTACCACAACTATAGAGCAGTCCTCAACTACAAATTACCTCATTGGTGACCCTCGGGCTATATTTGATCGGACTTACTGGCTTTACCATGCACTAAACGTTATTCCCTTATCATGCATCTGTACACTGTAAATGGTTCGATTGTCATCATATATTGTCTTTCTGCCGCCTGGTTAGCATGCAACAAAGCTTGTCACAGTACCTTGGTACACATGACAATAAACTAAACTGAATTCAGAAATAGACACAAAGTGCTGGATAGGTGACCTTTTGGGTCAGGGCCCTTCCTCAGACTCAAACAGAACTCATCCTGCAATCATTTCATAGGGATTACAGTGTAAAGGCACTGTATAATTTCTGTGGTCAAATAATCACTGCAGCTTCCAGGATGTGTTAAAGAGATAATGCCCAGAACGATTCAAATGAAAGGACGTATCTATGTTGGCCTGGCTCTTCATTTATCTCACCTGTGATTTTCATCACTGATAATCCTGTGAGGGATTCCGTTTTCACTTCTGTCTTGGAAATTGTGAAGGAATTCGATATAATTTATTTTTAGTGCATCTTCGGGGAGGCCACAACGCACAAGGAAAATATTTAATTGGTCATCTTTTAGGCGTAGGTCAAACTCTTTCAGGACACGCAAAAAGTTTTCTCTGGTTACCTTGATGTAAAATAACATTAATTACATTGGGAACAATGTCAGGAGTTTACAGAATTATAACAACTGTTCCAGCTGCTACAGTCAGGCAAACGCCTCCGTTGCCATGCTGTGAGAACGGAGAGGTTGAGAAGGAGTTTCTTCCCAGACGCCATTCGGACTGTAAACTCCTATCTCATCAGGGACTAACTTTACTGAACCTTTTTCCTTCCGCCCACAATATTTAACATGTAAAAGAATATGTGATTCTGTTTGTAGTTTGTTTGTTTGTTTGTCTTTTTGCACAAAGTCCGCGAGCATTGCCACTTTTCATTTCACTGCACATCTCGTATGTGTATGTGACGAATAAACTTGACTTGACTTGACTTGACATTACAAAAACTTTATCCTTTCAGTCTCAACTGGATTCCAACCAAGCTTTGTTTAAATCTCCCTTGCTTTACTACTATACATATTTTATTTCCAAAACTGGGCTTCTTTTAAATTACATGGAAAGTTTATTAAAGATCTTAGTAATACTGCCTGTAAATGATCTCATTGCGTATTTTAACAAAGGTCAGATGCATTTAAACAAATGAATAAACTTTTCCCAGCACTTTCCTCAAAAAGATAGAGCCTTTTTATTTGTCTCCATTCTATAATACTATGAACCAATGCTATTAAGTCCACATTCTGTTCTAATGTTACATGGAAATTGGTTATGACCTTTTGGCACATTCCCAATGAGCTGAAAGGAACCCAAACAAAAGCAAACTTGTTTTCTACATAAGAGCACTGAAGTTTATTTACCCCTCCTCATCATCATTGACGTACATATTTCCTTTTGAATAGAACACTATCAAAGACAGAGAGAAATATAAATTTGAACGAGAACAAAGAATAACTTTGAACAATTAGTGTAGTATTAC
Organism: Amblyraja radiata; assembly: GCF_010909765.2. NCBI lineage: Eukaryota > Metazoa > Chordata > Chondrichthyes > Rajiformes > Rajidae > Amblyraja > Amblyraja radiata. The sequence goes on along the minus strand of NC_045970.1, from coordinate 25,742,603 downwards.
CTTTGTTAATTTCAAAAATGCCTGTGAACATAAAGTTACCTTTCCAGAATTGTCTTGATCATAGTGCCAGAAATCAGTCATCATGCTCTTGAAACCTTCTCTAAATTTTTCCTTCAACCAGTTTTCAATGTCCAATGTCAGTTTTCTTTCCTTTTCTGCTTTTGTTCGGTTTCTTCCCGAGAATCCTGCATTTGAATGTATAAAATTATTGATTACTAGAAAATAAAACCCAGCTTGTAATGATATTAAAATCCCCAGTACAAATGGAAATTCATCTAAACCATGTTTACCTATAATATAAACTGCCACCATTTAAAACAAGGGTAAAACTATTCAAAATCTTGTAAATGCACTTAGAAACATATGTTGGACAAAAGTTGGACAGAAAATTATCAACGCAAACTTTATTTATTGTTTGACTGTACATTAACTATGCAGAACTCTCATATTCTTCAAGTTCATATTCTTAACTATACATTCAAACAAAATGACTCAAAACTTTTCATTAGGTTTAAAATATTATAATATTCATCTTATTCACGAATCCTTACAGGGAAGAGTTTTCTCCATTTGTCTGATAGAAATGGAGGATAGGTGAGTTGAAACGGAAAAGGTCTGGTTATGCTGTTGTTGTTGTTATGCTGTAATTTTGCTGAGGACTTAAAACTGGACAGAGGAGATATTTACTTGAAAGCTACAGGAACCTCATCTGTGTAGACTATCAGTGTCTGATAATGCAACTGTTTTTCTGAGCTGGCGATGCTTAAAAAAACCTCACAGCAATCATCCAAAAGCATAAGTATACCCAAAGCCATCTTAAGAAGGAATGACCAGTTTTAGAGATACAGCATGGAAACAGGACCTTCCACCCAATGAGTCCATGCCGACCATCAATCAGCCGTTCACTCGAGTTCAATGTTATTGAACATTCTCATCCGCTCCCTGCACACTAGGGGCAAATTTTACAGAGGCTCATACAAACCAGCACATCTTTGGAAAGTGGAGGAAATGGGGTCACAGGGAGAACATGCAAACTCCACACAGACAGCACCCAAAGTCAGGGTCAAAACCGGGTCACTGGCGCTGTGCAGCAGAAGCTCTTCCAGCTGCTCCACTGTGCCGCCCAGGTCTCTGGATGAACAATGGCCAACTTGAACTTTATCACTCTTTATCACTGATTATAAAACAGCTTCCCTCTTGTCCCATACTGGAGCTGGCAAAATGCCATGGCTCATGCGCACCTGCCTCTTAATGAGTCAAAGTGGACCCTGTGCCAGCATTATTGTGCGCCAAGCTACGCCCCATCAGACAGCTGTCTGATAATTAACACCATTCCCCTGATAGCATGAAGGATAGAAATATACCCATACGTACTGGGCTGATCTTCTGATAACCTGAATCTTTTTGTCTTGCCAAGAGCTGACGGGATTTTGGTCCATCCTTCATCTTGATCACCTTTAGTCTGGAAGCCCAATACTCTCATTAAGCTGTCAGCTTTAACAATTCCAGTGTCATTGAAGTCATACCTGAAGAAAACACAAGTGTTTGTCTGCAGAGTCAAACGCAGCCTTGTATTCATATCACTTCAAACCTGAAGAAGTCCTGACCCAAGAAGTTAACTATCCATATCCTCCAGAGATACTACCTGACATACTGAGTTACTCACCGCTGAGTTACTCCAGCACTTTGTCTTCTACGCAAGACTCCAGCTTCTGCATTGTCTCAATTCCTTGTGTTTCCATTCTCCATTTACAATGTTGATAACTTCTTCAGGCCTGGAATCCTAATTGTTTATATATCATAAACTTGCTGATATGAGCAATAATAATTTCTGGCGACCCACGAAACTGTAGCTGCTGGAATCTGAGCAAAACATAAAGTGCTGGAGAAACTCAGTGGCTCCAGCATCCGTGGAGCAGGGAATGGGCAGGTGACGTTTTGGGTCAGGACCCTTCTTCAGACTGACCTCAACAATGATTTCTGGTCTTTCATCACCAGGGAGTTAAATCACAATTAAATTGTCACGAAGCAAATTATAGCACCACTGTCATTTATAACACTCACTACCTTTTCAACAGTTTTCTGAATTCTTCTTGTTCCATTTCTATCCCTAGTTGATGCAAGGCTGTTTTAAATGAGGTTTGATGCATTCTGCCATTATCCATCTTCGAGAAAAGATCTCGCACTTCTATTGGTCTGGAATTAATAAAAATGGATGAGTTATATGAATGTAAAAAAAAAGATGAATTAATAAAAAATGAATGAATCTATACATCTGCAGATTTAGTGTTAAATATTTTTTAAGCAAATATAAGCACAAAATGGAGCATGAAGGTAAAGACAGGAAATTGAGGCAATTGGATACAAGTTTGAGCTTTCTTTGCTTGTGTGACATTAGTGTGCACCCATGTACAAAGTAAGTCATATAGTGCAGGTATGATGTCATGACATTGGCATACATGTAATATTAGTAAACATGGTCAATGTTATTCATCTGCAACAAAGTGTACACACAGTCTTACTGGGAATATTATGGGCAGTGGTCACCACGTCTGCAAAACTAGCACATAACGAACGCCTCCTAAATAGTGCAACACGCGATGAGGGTAGTCAAAACAAGAAGTGCACCTCAGCCCCAATAAGAAAACTGTGGGTGTAAGAAATTATTTGAAGTATCTGCAGAACATTGCTGATCAATGACATTGACCATGGGACCTCAAATCACCACAGTCAAAGAAGAAAAAAGTAAATGTGGTTACTGAAGCCTTTCCACATCGAGACAATAAAACTACACAGGCAGCAACATGTTTTAAATACATAAGAGTAGTCTGTAGTACTTAGAGACACGGATAACAGGAGAACACCTGGGAGAATTAAACAATGTACAGAGCAGTCTTGTGTACATGTCCCTGTTTAGGCAATAAAACAAACATCTGGCGGCTTGGGGAAGGACATGGGCAACTACAGCACCTCATTGCATTTATGAAGGGAATGAAAATGTTTGTTACTAGTTCTATCATTCACAAAATAGTGGATCGTGGTATAAATGTGCAGGCACTGAATACTGATATAACAGAACATTAGAAGGCTATTCTATTGACAGAGATTGATTCTGAAACTCAGGTTCCAAAAAAATTGGGAATAGGAGACCAAGGGCAATAGCAGGCATTTGTGTTGGGATTGTATGCCTGTGACTAGTGGTGTTGGGACATTTGCTGTATGTAACACATGTAAATGATTTGGATGTGGAAGTAGGGGATGTGATCAGATGACCTGAATATTGGAGGATTGAATATTCACCAGGATGTTGCCTTGGTGAAGTACTTCAGTTATGAGGAGAAACTGGAGAAGCTAGGTCTGTTTTGCAGCATCTCTGGAGGACATGGATAGGATGTGATTTAAGGTATGTGAAATGATGAGGTATAAATAGGGTAGACTGCAGGAAACTTTACTCCATATCAGAGGTAGATAAAACCAGAGGGTAAATGGTAAGAGATTTAGAGGGAGTTGGAGGAAGACCATTTTCATCCAGAGAGTGGTGAGTACCTGGAATACCTTGCCTGAGATAGTGCTGGAAGCACAGTTGCTTACAAAATGTAAAGTGTATCTACAGTATATGAGTACTTGAATCGCCTCGGTATAGAAGGCTACACACTGCCTCGGCAAGGCCACCAGCATAATCTAGGACCAGTTTCACCCACCCACTTCCTATTCACCCCTCTCCCATCAGGCAAGAGGTACAGAAGTTTGAAAATTCATATCTCCTGATTCAGGGACAGTTTGCTCCCAGCTGTTATTAGGCAACTGAACCATCCTCACACCTACTGGAAAGCTGTCCTGACCTCCCATCTACCTCATTGGCGTTCTTTGAACTATCTTTAATCGGACTTTATCTTACATTAAATGTTGTACCCTTTAACTGTACACTGTGGACACCTATGATTGCAATCATGTATCGTCTTTTGTTTGACTGGATAACACACAACAAAAAAGCTATTCACCTTACCTTGGCATATGTGACAGTAATAAACTAAACTAACCAAGTCCTGGTAGAAAGGATTAATATGGATGGATGCCCACCGATCCTCATGGACATGTTGGGCCGAATGGCCTGTTTCCATGCTGTGTGACTCTGTGACTCACTTGCCACTCTGTTGATCCCAGTGAAAGCCAAGATGTTCCACTCACAAAAGAAATGGTGCAGAAATGGAGAATGAATGAAGTATCAAATGAGAAACAGTCAACAATAGTGTGGGTACTTTAAAGGATTTATTTGGAATATGCAGCTTCTTAAACTGCATGCCACGGCATTTATTTGCGTGCGAGTGAAACGATGAGTGGATTCAATCCAAATCGTTAAACATGTCAAGTCTTATAAAATTGCAACCTCAAACGGAAATAGCAGTGAAGTTTGCCAAGGAATTTCTTCCATTAACATGTATAAACACAACAGTATCTTATTGCCAAAGGGCAGCACCAATTGCTCCACTCCTGAAGATAGGTCAATACCACATGAGTGCAAGCAGTGGAGTTGGAGCTTCAGATGCAATCGTAGATATTTCACTGATCGGTTTGATTAAAGAATGAACATGCTGCATATGCCAGAAGAATGAGCATAATAACAACAAAATACAAATCATATCCCAGAATAACTAACTAGTTCTGAGCTACCAATGCACAGATGCTTACATATCATTAAGGCTGATCCAGGTAGAGAAAAATAAACGTATGTAGCTTTCCTGCTACTTATGGAAATAGCAGGATGCAGCAAAGTTTCAAGATAAAATTGCAATTGAATAACTGGCTCAATGGAAATGAATATATAGAAAGAGCAGTGGAATTTGTCTATTATATAAGATACTTCCTGCAAAGAATTCAGTCATCAACCTAAAACAAAAAATGCAGGTAAAGTATAAATATATATAAAAATATGACATAAGTAAAAAGCACCTTGAACTGTAGTTGTACCCAAGGCTGACAAGAAAGCTAAATTATGCAGCTACGATATATAGTGCTCCCGCAAACCAAGTGGTTTAATAACAAACTGTGCCCATTATAAATGTCCCAAAATCCTCACATAGTTAGATTGGTAGCACATATACATTCTAGTAAATGTAGATGAAAAGAGTCAACATAACTTCATTATAATTTGCATTAGGGCTTGTCCTTTAATATTAAACTGGCATATGGCATTAAGGCATCACTGAAAAACTTCTATTTAACTTCGGGCAGGGTCCTTCAGAAGGTGCCAACCAACAGACAAAAGAGAGACCACTTTGTAGTTACCACAACTAGATCTCTCTCCATTCTTGAAGATGTCGTAATAATGACATCTCCGAGTTTCCCTGGTACATCCTCCTCTTGCCTGACAACGTTAAAAGGGTCTCGACCCGAAACGTCATCCATTCCTTCTCTCCAGAGATGCTGCCTGTCCGGCTGAGTTACTCCAGCTTTTTGTGTCTATCTTCAGTTTAAACCAGCATCTGTAGTTCCTTCTTACACAATGGTAGAACTTCAACAGGGATATTACCTGTTCCTGGGGCCTTGGCTTTTTGTTAGGATTTGGTCTTTCCAAATTATTATTGGACAACAATGGGGCTGAACCAAAAAAGCTGGTGTGGGATTGAATCATGGGCTGTCATGTCAAGGACAGACACAACAAGCTGGAGTAACTCAGCCAGTCATGCAGACAAGGAAGAAAAGGTCTGGGGAATAGGATTAGGTGACATTTCGGGTTGATACCCTTCTTCAGACTGAGAGTCAGGGTAGAGGGAACCGAGAGATATGAAAAGGTACATAGAACAAATTAATGCAAGAAAAGCAAAAGGACAGGTCAAAGCCAGCAACAATGATCAAGGAAGGATGGAGCCCACAATGGTCCATTGTTGGCTGTGGGAAAGGTGATAACCAGTAACACAAACAGTGAAACAAGTACAACAACTAAGTTGGAGAAAGGACAAAGAGAGAGGGTATAGGGAGAAAGGACAAAGAGAGAGGTCCAGCAGGTGGCAGAGGCCAGAACTCTGAACAAACTGGGTTCAATAATGACCAACCCCACACCCACTCCATGCCCTGAAGGTGATCAAGAGCAGCATCTTCAGTCATAGGCTGATTGCACCAATGTGCAAAACTGAGAGACATAGGAAGTCCTGTTTACCAGCTGCTATAAGGTTATATAATGCGCATAAATAACTGCACTTTTTTTTAATTAATTGTATTTTAACTTGTATTTTAACTTGTATTTTAACTTGTATTTTAACTTGTATTTTAACTTGTATTTTAACTTGTATTTTAACTTGTATTTTAACTTGTATTTTAACTTGTATTTTAACTTGTTAAGTATGGAAGCCATTTGAGGAAATGTGTGGTGTTATGTCTGTCTTGAAGCTGTCGTGGCACTGTAATTTCCTGTAAAGGATTATTAAAGGTATAATCAATCAATCAATCAATCAAAAGGGTTACTTGAAGTTAGAGAAATCAATATTCAGGCAGCTGGGTTGCAAGCTCCCCAAGCACAATATGAGGTGCTGTTCCTCCAATTTGCATCTATCCTCACTCGAACAGTGGAGGAGGCCAAGGACAGAAAGGTCAGTGTGGGAATGGGAAAGGGAGTTATAGTGTTTGGCAACCAGGAGATCACCTAGGCCAAGGCGGACTGAGGAAAAGTGTTAGAGCAGAGTTGCGGCCCAGGAGTACTTCAATGTTTTTTTTCCCCAGTGGAAGTCGACTGTCTCTGTGGTGTTGATTTTCCCTCATTGGCGCTCGGTCATTGGGGACCAGATACTTTGGCTGTGGATGGCCTTGGCAGCAACAAGGAGTCTATGCGTGTGTTAAGGATGCCAGGGCAATACTGGGCCTCCTAACCTCTTTCCATCTATTGTCTATTGCTTAGATTCTAGGTTTTCTGCTGGAGCTCCAAATTCAGGAGCCTGTGAACCTGTTGGCTTGGTGGCACTTCAAGTTCAGGAACTCCTCAGGTTTGTCATTAATTAACTCCTGGATCTCCTGGAGTTCTCAATAAACACATCCTGGTTCTAATTGGTATCTCTTCACAGGTGCTAATAATGGTGGGCTTCCAGAAGTTCCCCCTGCTACTGATGCCCTATTGTTCCTATTAGCTGGGAGTCAACCGTTGTTCGAGAAGTGGTATCTAAGAGTTATCTTTGTGTAGTCCTTGCAAGTTTAGATGTATATTAACCAGATATTGGCAAAAATCTATAAGACTGTGTGTTGTGATTGCAGAATGAAACTACTAAAGACACCTCTAGGTTAGCTCAACCATTTCAGAGAGCCTACACAGATTTTATTTTCAAATTCATTCTAAATGTGCTGATACTAGTTTAGATTAGAGTTACATCACAAAACAGGCCCTTCTGCCCACCGAGACCATGCTGACCATTGATCATCCATTCACATTAGTTCTATATTATCTCACTTTCTAACGCACTCCATACACACTAGGGGCAATTTTACAGAGGCCAATTAACGTACAAACCCGCAAGTTGTTGGGATGTGGGAGGAAACCGGAGCACTCGGAAGAAACCCATGGTCACAGGGAGAACGTGCAAACTCCACACAGACAGCACCCGAGGTGTGTGAGGCAGCATCTCTACCAGCTGCGCCACTGTGCCACCCTAGACATGGGATTATGTATAAAAGGAATTGAGGAGCTGAGGTTGATTACTGCAACCCTCAGTACACCTGAACAATTGGTGTCAAATAATAGACCTCAATTTACGCCACATCAATGTGGCTGCTCCATGCAGTAGAATGGTATCAAGTGTTCATTCATTCTCCCATACCACCCAACCACTAGTGGGTGCTGTTGAAACGCCTATACCTTTTTTTTTTAAAGCTTTGAGGAGAAAAATATTTCAAGGGTTTTTCGAGTTTGAACATGAATTATCGCTTAGTAAACTCAGGAATCCTGGATTCAGGAATGTATCATTATATCACCCCAGCAGAATTGCTGTAACACAGCAGACCTTGAGCATTCCTGAGTGTATTTCACCCTCGTTCCAAGGAGGGGTAGGTCATTCATCAACTGAAGCAAATGCAAAGTCATGATTGGATCCCAGGCACTCAATGGAGGAGGCAAGGTATAGCAGCTCAGTCAACATGAGAAAGGCATAGTATTTAGACCAATAAGTATGTTGCAAGGCAATGCAACACTGGTATGATAGTACAAGTCTTCAGTACTAAATGATATCTTGAAAAGCCTGAAATCTTTACTTCAACTAAGTGACTGCAGTCAGGGACACACCAGAGCAGACTGAAGAAATATGTAATGACAAGTTTATACCACAATTGTTCACAGAGCCAACTAATGAAGAGGATATACCTGTACAAGTCAACAGTGAGTTGAATTGGAATGTCACCCATTCTTCAGATTACAAAATAAACACAGCTGAAAACCAAACAGTTAGAAATTGAGAAAGTAAGTAATGTACGTTTACCTGATATTTTTAATCTAAATGTCAGAAACCTTGGTCAAGAGTTCTATATAGAGGACTCTTTGGAATAAAACGTTAGGTTAACAGAAGAATTACTCAAAGTCTAAGCTCACCCCAGTCAAGTTTTAATGCATCCATTTTCTTCCTATATAAAAATTAATGTTCTACTGAAAGAGTGCAATATTATAATTTTGTTTTGGCATCCATCTTTGCTTTTGCATGTATTTTATGAACCTATATCAATGGTATTATATTTCCATCTTGTGACTAATTCACGCAAATGATTGTACAGTATTTGCATTTTATATTTTGAATAATACCAAATATCTTCTGTTTATTTAATGAAGCACTGTTCAGTTGATCCATGATGTAAAATATGCTCTGGATTTTGCTTCCTTGTTTCATCTGATTTTGATTATTCATATCGACTTGCTTCCAGCAAGCTCGTGGTCACCTCTTAAAATAGAATTGACCTAACTGTTTGATTCCCAGCCTCTATAATAAGAACACAAAGGAAGAATGGACAGGGAGAACATGAGACAAACTTGTTTTTGCAAACTTCAAAGCCAAGCTTCTTAAGATTTCCCTTAATGTGGTTTAAACATTACATAATATCGTACTATATTGCTTTGTAGGATGTCATAGCCTTTGGACAATGTCATTATTGTGGAGTTTGCTAGTTGCTGGGTATAAAAGTTATTCAAACTTACCAATTAAGCAATGCACTGGAAAGTAGGCAACATGAAAAGTGGAGCTCATCATTAAGGATGCATGTTTTATTAAATGTATCCATAATGACAATTTCTTCATGACTAATGAATTTTCCATTAGTTGTATAAAATAATGTGATATACTGGATTTGTCACATTACCTCTCCCTAACCATTGCTTTCAGCTGCAAATGAGCTTGTGTTGCACTCAACATTTTGCTTTCATTGGGTCTTCTCACGGGATCCATCCAAGCCGGGTAACCCTTTGGTTCTTGATCTTTGAAATGCGCATAGAAGTTTTCAAAAGTAATGGTGGTCTTTTCCTTAAGTTTAAGCCTGTAATTGATAAATATTAAACAAAACCCATCAATGAAAATGCTGAGCAATGAATCAAGTCATGCAATAGACAGAAACAGTTTGGATTCCATCTTTAGTCTTTGTTTATATTTGTCCTTCCCCAGTAGATTGGTTGATGGTTGTGAACTACTTACCAGCACCCAATATTATAAATAGGTTTAAAAAAAAAAAATCATATTAGACTGATATTTTACATTAGAACTGCAGAGCAGTATAGTGGCACAGCTGGTAGAGCTGATGTAGAGCTCACAACGCCAGAGACCCAGGTTCGATCCTGACCTCAGGTGCTATCTATGTGTAGTTTGCACGTTCTCCTTGTGACCGCGTGGGTCACTTCTGGGTCCTGTGGTTTCCTTCCACATAGCAAAAACATGTGGGTTTGTAAATTAATTGGCCTCTGTGAATTGCCCCAAGGGAGTGGATGCAAAAGTGGGATAACCGAGAACCAGTGTAAATGGGTGATCAATTGCCAGATTGACTCGGTGGGCTAAAGGTCCTGTTTCATGCTGAATCTTTAATTCCACTGAAGATGGACACTAAAAGCTGGAGTAACTCAGCGGGTCAGACAGCATCTCTGGAAAAAAGGAATAGATGACGTTTTGGGTCGAGACCCTTCTTCAGGCCAGCATCTGCAGTTCCTTCCTACACTTTAATTCCACTGATAATTTCAATTACACATTTTGCTCATCATATTTTTCACATAATACACAGATTATTAGGAAAATAAAATTGAATTATAACTACAAACTACTCAGGGTCCTATGTGTAATATGATGTCCAAAATCCAGGGTATTACTTATTCAATCTTATTTGTCTACCTCCTACTTATTCAATCAATGTATATTAACACATACCTGAGCAGAAGATGATAGAACTCATTTGTAGCAATAAATCGTTTCAGAAATCGAGTTAGAACCGTCAATAACACTTCCCTGAAGTATAGAGCAATGAAATAAGAATATTATTGCATGTTATATAATTATATCCATAAGCAATGATTCTCAGTTATAATGCATGGGACTACACGTTTCTGTACTAAAGTCATTACTGTCTGTTTGATTATATTTGCCTTCTCAAGTGAATATATGATAGGTTATAAGTTATTACACAGGAGGGTTTGAAGACCACTACTCTTGGTACAAATACCTGTACCAATAACATGGCTAATGAAAGAGAAAACATGGGGAAAAAACTTAGAGATAGGGAAGAAAATAAAATATATCAATTTTAAACAGTGCCTACTAAAAACATTTGGCCACAATCTACTTAGAACACCTTACTAATTACTTCATGAAGAGTAATGACTGTGATAATAAGAGGTGAAAGAAAGTCAAATGCAGTAGAGAAGCAGAAAGTGAATAAAATGGCAGAAGTTGAAGTGTTGATTAACCATAAAATCAAGGAGACAGGAGAGCATTTGTCACTTCCCCAGTGGCTGTACCGATGACTTAACTGAAGACTTTTCTTCTGTATAGATTTTATTAACTTTTTATATATGCATTTTTAATAAAGCAAAAAAACTTGATTTTTATAACCTGCAAAAGGCTTGTAAATACTAGTCATGGCTTTCTATACATTGAGACTTAGCTAATTTCTTGGCATACAAATGGACTTCAGTCCGAGGTCTTACTCCGCAACAATGATTAGTGGCCTTTGTGGAAATATGTCAATTCATGAACACCGGCTGTAGTAAAATCCAAGGAGTAGGAATAGGCCATTTGTCACATCAAAAGCTTGCTCTGGCTTCGTAAATCTAGCAGACGAAGCGTCCCAAAATGACACCTTTCCATGTCCAGAGATGCTGCCTGAACCCCTGATTTATTCCAGCACTTTGTTTTGTTTTTTGTAAACCAGCATCTGCAGTTTCTTGTGCCTAAATCTGGCAGAAAATGGTGCCACAAAAAGCAGGAGACAGTATACTAGACTATACAGATTTCAGCTGACTTCCCAGCTAGTAAATCTCCACATCGTCAATTGAAAATTCACAAAATTTACCATCAGTTGCATGAAATAAAGCATAAATTACATGCTTGCTTCTTTTTGAAAATAATTTACACTGTAGAAAAATTGTGCAGACCCTCACCTTGTTACATGACCTCTGCCAGTAGGGTCGTTAGCCTGGAAAAGCTGCTTGAGAGTGTAAAATCCACCAGATCGAATCTTTTCATGCAGGAGATATTGAAGCTGGGGAAAAAACAGTACTACATTAGGCTGAATAAGATGCTACATATAGCTACAGTCTGGAGTAGGGTTCCCACCCAAGACGTCGCCTGCTCTGAAGATGGGTCTCGACCCGAAACGTCACCCATTCCTTCTCTGCCAGAGATGCTGTTTGTCCCATTCAGTTACTCCAGAATTTTGTGCCTATCCATGTCCTCCATTCTGACCCGCGGAGTTAGTTTAGTTTGATTTAGTTTGTTGTCACGTGTGTCGAGGTACAGTGAAAAGTTTTTTTATTGTGTTCTGTTCAGTCAGCGGAAAGACTATACCCGGTTACAATTAAGCCATCCACAGTGTACATATACAGGATAAAGGAAATTACGCTTAGTGCAAGATTAAGTCCAGTAACATCTGATTAAAATGCATGATGCAGTTTAATGTGGATAAATGTGAGGTTATCCACTTTGGTAGCAAAAACAGGAAGGCAGATTACCATCTAAATGGTAGGTAAACACAAATGCTGGAGAAACTCAGCGGGTGTGGCAGCATCTATGGAGCAAAGGAAATAGGCAACGTTTCGGGACGAAACCCTTCTTCTATCTAAATGGTGTCAATTTGGGAAAAGGTGAAGTACAACGGGATCTGGGGGTCCTTGTTCATCAGTCAATGAAAGTAAGCATGCAGGTGCAGCAGGCAGTGAAGAAAGTTGGCCTTTATAACACGAGGAATCGAATATAGGAGCAAAGAGGTTCTTCTGCAGTTGTATAGGGCCCTAGTGAGACCACACCTGGAGTATTGTGTGCAGTTTTGGTCCCCTAATTTGAGGATGGACATTCTTGCTATTGAGGGAGTGCAGCGTAGGTTTACAAGGTTAATTCCCGGGATGGTGGGACTGTCATATGCTGAGAGAATGGAGCGGCTGGGCTTGTATATTCTGGAGTTTAGAAGGATGAGAGGTGATCCTATTGAAACATACAAGATTATTAAGGGTTTGGACACGATCGAGGCAAGAAACATGTTCCTGATGTTGGGGGAGTCCAGAACCAGGGGCCACAGTTTAAGAATAAGGGGTAAGCCATTTAGAATGGAGATGAGGAAACACTTTTTCTCAGAGATTTGTGAGTCTGTGGAGTCAGAGGGCGGTGGAGGCCGGTTCTCTGGATACTTTCAAGAGAGAGCTAGATAGGGCTCTTAAAGATAGCGGAGTCAGGGGATATGGGGAGAAGGCAGGAACGGCGTACTGATTGGGGATGATCAACCATGATCACATTCAATGGCGGTGCTGGCTCGAAGGGCCGAATGGCCTACTCCTGCACCTCTTGTCTATTGTCTATAGTCCGAGGGCCTCCAGTTACTCCAGTACTTTGTGTTCTATGCTACTTATAAAACCTTATTCTGCCGTTGACAATTTAATTTGCGCTTTCTCCCAACACTCCCCTTCACAGACAAAAAGGTCTTTAAGCAAATCCACAGCAGCTATAATCTGAAACAAGCTATTTGTACATACTGTGAATGGGGCAACGTGACAGAAGTTTAAATGTTATGAGTATTAATGAAGTGCAAAACGCTGATGCACTTTGCACTCCTATCTTAAGTGAAAAGCACAAAACATCACATCAGCAGAATGTACAACCCAGGTTAAATCAAATAAATAACCTATTTTTAAGGAATGTGATTGCACAGATATTTGGCAAAAAAAAAGCATCATAAGAGTCTGCACATTTCTTAACCTGCTCCAAAAATAAATATTTAACAGCTCAAGAGTCCTTTTCAAACCTGTTACCTTGTAAATCATGCAATGGTACTTATATGTGTCTGTATGTGGTGGAGTTTTATGACTTTTGCAATTGGTTGATTTAATAGTAACTGAAAGGTTGTTGCTTTTTTTGGGAGGCTGAGACTGATAATAAAATGGAACATTTGCTCTGACAACCGAATCAAAGTAAAAATAACTTAAGTAAAAGTAAAACAATACTTTATTTGGCTTGACCAAACCAATTGTTTTGAATTTATGTAATGACAATTAACCTTCAGGTTGAGAACATCTAAGCTTGATTTGAGCAAATTGTTGGACAAAGTAAGCAAGCATTTGCAATCTATCCGGCTGATGTAGTTGGCTTTCACTTTGTTTAGTTTAGTTTAGAGATACAGCATGGAAGAAGCCCCTTCATCCCAACGTGTCCGCGCTGACCAGTGATCCCCGTACACTAGTTCTATCCTACAGACTAGGTACAATTTACAGAAGCCAGTAACCTACAAACCTGCACCTCTTTGGAATGTGGGTGCAAACCCACACAATCACAGGGAGAACATACAAACTCCGTACAGTTAAACAACACCTGTAGTCAGGATCGAACCCGGGTCTCTGCTTCTTGGACTCCAGCCCAGCCAGAGATGGCAAATACGTTCCCATAGCAGGTTCTGAGCCTGATGTCTAGTATCTTGGCCTCCCCTCCCCACCTCCCCCACCTCAATATAACACTGCATGGAGACACAATTATAGATATTTCATTACGGCACTGGTTTTATTTTCAGAAGGTTCCAATGGTTTTGAACCATAAGGATGCCTGTCACTTGTAAGTATCCCCCTTCAGAGGTTTTGCAGCCAAACTGAGAGTTTTATGATAGCTGCATTTGTCTCTATTTAGATAGGTAAGGACAGCTGAGATGTCAATTCTGCATTGCTGATTATTTCCGGCTTAAAAGTGGTCTTTATTGAAGAGGAGGCCTGTTTCTACTGCTTTACAGAAGTCTCAGATAATGGCTTGTGTATTTTTGCAGAGTATGGTGTGGGTCTGAGCCTAACGGATAGATCTCAGGGATCAAGCCTTCAGCTGCAGTGCAAACGCTGCTTCTGAGCTAAGTCATTATAAGCGGCAGAGAGAAAGGAATCAGTCAGAGTGTCTGCTCTTGTTTGGCACCTGGTGATTCTCCTGGCAGTAAGTGTGACAAAGCTGGATATCTGAAATAAGAATAGAAAATCCTGGTCTGTCATTGCCAAAGCAACGATGTATTTGTCTCTGAATAGATGGGATTAGATTCTTCAATTCTGTGGACCGAATCAAATTTGCTGTGCAGGTGAAAACCATTAAATGAAACAGCTGCAAGGCCACAGTAAGTCAAGTACATTATTGAAAAGAAAATCCATTCTGAGGTTTGGAAAAAAACAATTGACCTGGAATTTATGGTGGGATGAACAGGACTTGCTGTAGCAATAGAGGAAATCTAACAGCAGCTTCTATGTATATGATACCATATGATACGATACGATACAATTTTATTTATCCCAGGAGGGAAATTGATCTGCCAACAGTCATAAAAAACAAGATGCATGAAATGTGAAATTAAAGTGATGAGTGGAAAGAATTGGGGATGTGCAAAGATTGGGGTGGGGGAAGGGAGTCAGTCTACCCCACGACAGAAGGGGGAGGAGTTGTACAGTTTGATTACCACAGGGAAAAAGGATCTCCTGTGGCGTTCTGCACTGCATCTTGGTGGAACCAGTCTGTTGCTGAAGGTGCTCCTCAGGTTGACCAGTGAATCATGGAGGGGGTGAGTATGTACATAATTAAACATTATAATCCAGAATTACTTCAGTATTGGTCTGTTTTACTTGCTCATTTGCCTTTCTACATCAACCAAACATTTTCTGCACTATTCCTTTAAGGGCACCCGAGCCAATATTTGACAGGGGATAATTCAGTCTGAAGAAGGGTCTCGATCCGAAACGTCACCCATTCCTTCTCTCCAGAGATGCTGCCTGTCCCATTGAGTTACTCCAGCATTTTGTGACTACCTTTGATTTAAACCAGCATCTGCAGTTCTTGCCTACACCTAAAAAAAAATATCTTGTTGAGAAATACTGTAGGGTGTAACAATAAACCATATAATTTAAAAAGAGCACTCACCTCATCGATTTTCAGTCTCATCTGTGTCCCAGGCCTTGACACCACTGTTTGAGCATCATGATCAACTGTTCTAGGGTCACAAACCCATGGCTTTTCTAACAAATTCAAAAGTCATGATCATTATCACGTACAGATTATAAAATCATGAATTGAAGACTTTTCCTGTGAATAAAATGCATCTTTTCAATTCTATCGTTTTAAATTCTGCTTCTCCAACTCGATCTTTATGTATTTTCTTTTTCTTAAGTGTCATTGTCATAAGCATGTGAAGTACATCTGCTTGCTTTTTTTTCAGGATTATTCATCATTCATTCTCACTTCAAAAAGGGCATCAGATATTAATCAATCCCTCTCCATCGACATCAGTATATAAAGGACTGGGCCATGGTGACAACTCAGTCAATGGTTTTTCTCTCTTTCCCATTGCATAAAATGAAAGGAGGAAAAGGAAACATGAACAAAAAACACAAAAGGACATGGGCCCCAGAACTTCCTGCCAGTAAAGATATGCCTGTGTTGCAGCTGATCCACGTGGTAAGTCTAAACTTACCTTTACTGGAGATAGACACAAAAGGTTGGAGTAACTCAGCGGGACAGGCAGCATCTCTGGAGAGAAGTAATGGTTGACGTTTCGGGTCGAGACCCTTCTTCAGTTTACCTTTCCTGGATCTACTGGTGTCAGCTTCATGAACAATGCTGTACCAAACCTCATCTGTTAGGCCGCATATAATGACAAAGCACCGCATGTGCAGGTTTAAGCAAGGGCTGTGTAGGAAGGAACTGCAGATGCTGGTTTACACCGAAGTTGGACACAAAATGCTGGAGTAACTCAGCGGGGCAGGCAGCATTTCTGGATAGAAAGAATGGGTGATGTTTCGGGTCGAGACTCTTCTTCAGACTGTGGCGGGATCAAGCCTCCTCAATGAAACTGATGCAAAATAACTTGCCATCTCGCCTGGTTGGCAGTCAAAAACTGTGAATGTTTCAAAAGTAATTAAAAATTGAAATACAAAAAAAAACAAACATACTTGGGGGCCAAAAAAAAACTTCAAAAGATTTATTGAGTTAATTCAAAAGAAAGAGAACTTTTCAGTGAATTACGCACATCTCCCGCAACCTTTTTCCACTCAAATAAAATAGACATTGTTCCTCCACCAGGCTGACCTTTTACAGAGAAGGGTTTTGGCCTGAAACGTTGCCTATTTCCTTCACTCCATAGATGCTGCTGCACCCGCTGAGTTTCTCCAGCTTTTTTGTGTATCTCTGACCTTTTACAGATCTTTGAGAAGAATTCTCCAGGCAAAAGCTGGAAATTACTGTAATGCACCATTGTGGTATTTTAGGGACACCTGGCAGTACAGCAGAACCAGGAAGAAATGCAGCAAAAGAGCAGCATACAGAAGTTGTAGCTGTTAGATAACACGTGTGGGATTCCTCAACTTGATGGCATATCTATTTGAACGAAAATGGAATCTTGCTTGGTACATGTGACAATGTTGCCAGTACATGTGGAAAAACATTGGCAGCTCCCCCTGGACTCCTGACACTTCTGCATAAAGCCTAAGCCACAGGCTCTCATCTGCTCGGATCATTGCATTAATTAATGGCTGATCCTATGGTCCGTCTACTTTCCCACTTTATCATTATCTTGGACACTCCAGAAGACAGGGAGAATTCCAAATACGATGAACACAGAAGACTGCAGATATTTGTTGCACATTTTTGTTCTAGTGCGTGTGCGCCTCAAACTTTATGTTAATTTCTATGTAATGATTTAGATGTGATTTACATTCCTTACTTTTTACTTCCTACTTTGCTGCCCATGAGAATTCTTCAGTTTAATCAGCTACAACTGCCTGCCTATGGCAGAGGAGGCAACCATTTGGCCAATTAGATAGACACAAAATGCTGGAGTAACTCAGCGGGACAGGCAGCATCTCTGGAGCGAAGGAATGGGCGACGTTTCGGGTCGAGACCCATCTCCAGTCTGAAGAAGGGTCTCGACCCGAAATGTCACCCATTCCTTCTCTCCTGAGATGCTGCCTGTCCTGCTGAGTTACTCCAGCATTTTGTTTCTATCTTCGGTGTAAACCAGCATCTGCAGTTCCTCCCTACACATTTGGCCAGTTAGGCCGATATCAGTTTCTATCATTTTTTTTTTTGCCACAGCCCCGCAGCATGTTCTCTGTTACATGTTCAGCTATTACCCTTCAACATATTTGACACTTACCTACAGTAAGAAGCAATTGACACTCTCCAAACATCCATCCACCGTGTCTTTGGGATTTGGGAGGAGACGGAAAACTCCATGGGGAGATCATGCAAATTGTTTACAGGTAATAGCCAAGGTAGCATTGGACCTGGGTGACTGGAGCTGTGAGGCAGCTGCACAGACTTCTGATCTGCACATCTATCTGAAACTGATACTGCAGAAGGTAAAGTCCATGTTCCAGATGCTTCTCAATGGAGTTTCACGGCATTTATGTTTTCACCCAGAGAGTTGTATTTAATAATCTGTGGAATGTTTCACCCAGGGAGTTGTAAATCTGTGCAATTCTTTGCCAATTGCTGGCCAATTTACAATGTTTTCAAGAGAGAGTTAGCATTAGCTCTTCTGGCTAAAGGAATCAAGGGATATGGGGCAAAAGCAGGAACAGGGTACTGATTTTGGATGATCAGCCATGATCCTATTGAATGGTGGTGCTGGCTCGAAGGGTCGAATGGCCTACCCCTGCATCTATTTTCTATGTTACTATGTTGAGTGCCAGAGAAAAGCGGTAGGCATAGGCTAAATTTTAATTGTCAGTAAATTATATGCTGCAGTTGAACTGGCAGTTCTTTACATGCACTGCAGATTAGTTCTTTCATGTACAAGAGGGGGGTGATGCAGAGCAGAGGCATAACCTCAGTCTTGGTAATAATTAATTTATGTGAGCATTTGTATATGTGTAAAGAAAAAGGACACAAGTGCTGGAGTAAAGGGCCTGTCCCACGAGCATACGACTGCACGCGGCAAGCACGACCTAACTGGAAGCTGGGGCCGCGCGGAGGTCGCGTGGAGGTCAAGTGAGTGACGTGAAGCTCGAGCGAAGTCCGCGGGAAGTTCGCACGTGACGTACGGCATCAAGTCGCTGCATACGGCTTCGAGATGCTGCGTACGGCGTCGAGGCGGTGCGTACGGCGTCGAGGCGGTGCGTACGGCGTCGAGGCGGTGCGTACGGTGTCGAGGCGGCTGCGGGCCGGCAGGCCGTTGCCGCGCGGAATTTTTTAACAGTGTCAGTTTTTTGGAGCTCCGCACAACTCCATACGGCTCCGGCGATCGAAGTGGGACCGGACCCGCGAGGCCGTACGGCTCAAGCGACCACATTAGGTCGCGCTTGCCGTATGCAGTCGCATGCTCATGGGACAGGCCCTTAACTCAGCAGTTCAGGCAGCATCTCTGGAGTACATGCATAGATGACGTTTCGGGTCCCGAAACGTCGCCTATACATGTTCTCCAGAGACGTTGCCTGACTTGCTGAGTTACACCAGCACTTTATGTCCTTTTATAGCTTAGTTTAGAGAGTTTAGAGATACAGTGTGGAAACAAGCCCTTCGGCCCACCATGCCTGTGCCGACCAGCGATCCCCTACACTAGCACTGTCCTACATGCTAGGGAGACTTGACATTTTTTACCAAAGCCAATTAACCTACAAACCTGTATGTCTTTGGAGTGTGGGAGGAAACTGGAGCACCCGGAGAAAACACATGCGGACACGTGGAGAGTGTACAAAGTCAATACAGATAGGACCCATTGTCAGGATTGACCCCGGGTCTCTGGCACTGTAAAGCAGCAACCACCGCGCCACATTTGTGCAAACCAACATCTGCAGTTCCTTGTTTCTACAGCTATAAGCATGATATGCATTTAGTATGCACTTCAAAAGGCATAAAAGTTTCATTCCAGTGTACATCCTCATTCAATTATAATCATCCTGCCACCTATTCTGTTCATACACAGCCGCATCTTTTTTTTTATTTACAGAAACATGCAAAGTTCATGGCATTGACACTTACAAAATACGAAAATGAAGGACAAAAGATTTGTGCTGTGGGGGCAGCAAAGCTGATTGCTTCATTTTAGTTGGTTTGTAGTCGTCCATTAACTCCAGAAAAAAAAAGAGTTGGCGAGCACAATTTATTGCTGACCATTGGGTATGATTCACAAATACACCGTGGTGTTCCTGCATTATTCAGTAGAAGAGTGAGTGCCAGCTAATCTCTAAGGGTTATCCGACAACACCATTAGAAAATCTTGATAGTATTTCAATTTAAGCCTGTTTTGTAAATAGACCAATCCTAGTGGCCTGTGCACAACCTTCGGAAGGGGTGAGCATAAATTCACCAGGATCAGGAGGCATTTGAAAATTAGAACTTTACAGCTTTTCCTTCCAAATGTTCTGAGATTTGATCCTTTATACTTGATCATATGGGATATAGATTCAAATTTCAGATGGGGCTGTGGTCAGATGCATGGCTGGGAATATTAAATTTATTGGATGGTGACACTTAATTCAAATTATCATTAAAATTTCATTTAATATTGCCACTTACTGAGATTTAGCCAGTGATCCAGCTTCCTCCAGGTGTCCAGCTGCTCCATCTTGTGCCTTTTCATTGCATTTTCTATTGCAGATCCACATTCACCACTTTCAGATGCATTTTCAGTAAATTTTGATACCATCCTACTATTTTTAAGTTTCTGTGAACCAAATCTTCCACTGCCCAGTCCTCTGCTTGACAGCGTGGAAACACCCTGTACTGAAACCGTTTCAGGATCACCCAGCCTCGACAGAGGATGTTGTAAGTCGGGAAACCTGGATGAGAGACCTAAATGTGAAGCTGATCTAGTAATACTTACCTTAGCCATTTTAGTTGCCTTTATCTGAACAAGTACTAAATCACCATGATTGAAAAAACATTGCTCCCTGAGCAACAAAATAGGAACTAGCCACACCAACAACTCACTGTTACTATGGGCAACATCAATTCAATAGTTCTGAAAGGAATTAGCTGCAGGGGAGCTTTGGCTGAATGACTAAATTAAACATAGTCCTGCTAATACGGTTTAATGGTGTGTCATTATCAGAGAACTCAATAGTTTGGAGCTGTCTGTCACTCTTTTGTTCTTCCTTGAACAAAAGGATTTGTTTACTTGTCCCTCTTGTGCTATTATTTCGTATATTTTCATCAGTTCTTGAAAGTAACCACACTGTGCTCATGATTATAAACAATTTTCACCTTCTGAAGTTTTCCCTTAAAAAGACCACTGTAATATCTCGTAAAGAAAAATACAAAGTCCCATTCAAATATCACCCATTTAAAAAAAACATGCAGTGCTGGAGTAATTCAGCGGGTCAGGCACACCCTGGAGAACATGGATAGGAGACATTTCTGGTCGGGACCCTTCTTCAGACTGTTACACCAGCACGTGTAGGAAGAAGGGTCTCGACCAGAAACATCGCCCATTCCTTCTCTCCAGAGATGCTGCCTGTTCCGCTGATTTACTCCAGCTTTTTGTGTCTATCTTCTGTTACACCAGCACTTTGTGTTTTTATTTAAAAACCAGCATCTGCAGCTCCTTGTATCCAAACATCACCTGTTGTTTTCTACCAACAAAGACCATCTAGTTGGCATGGACGCGTTGGGCTGAAGGTCCTGTTTGACTTTGTAAGCTGTATGACTCTGTGAATATGACAAATTAAATTCCTATAAGGCCTTTACCTTCTCTGTCTCTGTTAATTATTTAATGTGCACTACCATGACCTTTTCAATAACACAGGCAGTATTTTGCTATCCAAACTCTATGGTCTTAAAACTTTGCTTTGTCTTGATTTCAACTCAAAGAGTCTGGCACGAAGACCTGAAAGAGGCAGGAGCGAACTTTAAAAATAATCATGTTTTGCCAAACACAGTGCTGGGCTAATTCAACGGGTCAGATAGCATCTGTGAAAGGAATTTTGGTTATTTCAAAAATAAACTTTATTAAGTTTACTTTATTAAATAAGAATTTTTAAATATATAAAATGTAAATTGTAAAAACTCTTCATATATTCTCAGTGACTAAACACACAGTGTCCTCAAACAGAACCCCCTTGCCTGTGCCCCTTGCCTCTCATGTGGCCTCCTGGGGTGGTAAAATTGGTATCACTTCCCTTTTTCAGAGGTGGCTCCACTGGACTTTGCAGATATGCAATCAGCTAAATTATCTGACTATGCTTTTGCAAAAGCGAGGTCACAATTGATTTGATAAAGCTGAAAATTGCTGCGTTCAAATTTAAATTATCTGTGGCTCATGCTTCATATTGTATCTTCAGAAACAAAAAAATAAAATGTCAAATAGTATAAACAATGTCCAGCGATGGAAGGACCATAAACTGTAGTCCTCCCCTACAGAGCCTTCACATTGGCTGCACCTAGTGTGTCCCCAATGTACTCCTGCAGTCTGGAATGAGCCAGTCAACCACATTCTTGGAAATCTTGCCATGGTGGGAGACCAATAAGTTTTGGGGCAGGCGCAAGAGCATCTTTCACTGAGTTGATGGTCTTCCAGCAGCCTTTAATACCCATTTCCCAACGTGTCCTTCGGAACAGCCCATTAATCAGAGTGTCCTCTGGTACGGAGCTGTTTGGGATGAACTGTGACAAGGACCCTTGCATCCTTCTCCAGACTCTCGTCACTGTGGAGGGATAAATAGGTGATGCTTTGTATCGGAATCCTTCTTCAGCCTGATTATAGTTTGGGGGGAGAAAGCCGGAGAAAAGAGGTGGGTGCGAGACAAATCCAGCAAGTGATAAATGGAGTGTTCAAAAGGGAACTGCAGATGCTGGAATATCGAAGGTACACAAAATTGCTGGGGAAACCCTGCTGGGGAAGAGTCTGAAGAAGGGTTTCGGCCCGAAACGTCGCCTATTTCCTTCGCTCCATAGATGCTGCTGCACCCGCTGAGTTTCCCCAGCAATTTTGTGTACCAAGTGATAAATGGATATTGGTGACGGTGTGAGTGTGGGGAGTAGTTAATTGGCAGATGGATAGAGTAAGTGACAAAATCTAGGAATGAAAAGAAGACAAAAGGGTGTCAGATAAGGAGAGAAGAGGAGTGAAATGTAAAGCTAGTTGGAGTGATATAGGTGAAAGGGAGGTGGGATAGTGGGAAAAATGGGTGCAGACCAGGATGGGAAGGGGCATAGGAAAATGAGAGGGTGAGGAGGGTATTATATTACTTAAAATTGGAGAATTCAATGTTCATACTGTTAGGCTGTACGCTTCCAAAGTGGAATATGAGGTGATGTTTCTCCAGTTTACATGTGGCATCACTCTGGCAATAGAGGAAGTTCAGGACTGTGCCTATCCATTGCCTCCACATATTGCTGTCTGACCCGCTGAGTTACTCCAGCACTTTGTATTTTGACCTACATCCCTTGCTCTGGCTTTACATTTTATTTCTCTTCACTCCTTGTCTTCCACCCTTTTGTGTCCTTGCCTCCTTAACTCGAGTTATGTGTATTTCACCTCTGGCAGATATATTCAAACAGCTAAATAATCTGACAATGCTTTTGCAAAAACGAGATCACAATTATTTTGATAAAGCTAAAAATTGCTGCGTTCAAAATAAAGTTCTCTATGGGTCATATTTCATATTGTATCTTCAGAAACAAAACAAAAAATGTCAAATAGCATAAACAATCAATCAGTATAATTTAATTGTTAGAAACAAGATTATACAATTAGATTCCACATGAACAGCTTAAGGGTTAAAAATGGACACAGAATTCATTTTTTGAAAACATGAGTCTAGCTACAAGGAAGCTAAACTGGTTGAATTATTGTGCAATTGCAGAAAAAACCCTCAATGTTCTAAGATTAGCTTTTCTTGCCTTTGGTGCAGCGGAGAATGTTGGAGAATATCCTGCTCTTTGTTTTTCAGTGCAGCATACTTGTTCAAAACTGGATTGACTGCCATGATGCAACTGACTAAGTGTAGGAACTGACCGGACATTGGGAATAACCGGTGGATTATGCTGACAATAATTACACCAAATAAAGGTAAACTGGTCCAACAGAATTAGGCTCAGGTAGCTCATGTAACCACAAATTACTTACGAGAAAAACAATAGTCCCATTTGCAGTTTCTCTTCACTTTTTATTATTGCATTTCACCTTTTTGTCGCTGGCTCATGTTGTTTTTAAGATGTTGGATGTCACTGGGGATGAAAAGCAGATGACATATTAACCCTCCTTGGGATATTTTCCATGTTAATAAAGGTAAATAAAAGCAAATTGTACTATTATTTAACAAAGGGAATGTGATTGGGTGTGTAACATGACAAAAAGGCAGGCATAACTGGGGCCATGCGAGTGCCCATGGCTACACATTTAACTTGGAGAAATAAATCAAAGGTGCAGTTGTTGAGGGTGAAGACAGCCAGCTCCACCAGGCGCAGGAGAGTGTTGGTGGAAGGAAACTGATTGAGCCTCTTGCAAGGAAGAACCAGAGGGCCTTGAGACCTTCCTGGTGGGGGATGGTGTAAAGAAATTGGACGTCCATGGTGAAGATGAGGCAAGGGTGGTCTGGAGTTTGAAAGCTACTGAAGAGTTGAAGGGCGTGTGAGGTGTCTCAAATGTAGATGGAAAGACATTGGACAGGGGGGGGGGGGGAGGGGTAAGAAGGAATCAAGGTTTATGGAGATGAGTTCTGTGAGGTACAAACAGGCAGAAACAATGGGTCTGCCAGGCCATTCACAATCCTGTTTGTGAATTTTGGGAGGAAGATAGAAGCGGGCAGTATGGTGCTGGGGAATGATAAGGTTGGAGGCTGTGGACAAGGGATGGCCAAAGGTGTTGAGATCAGAAACAGGCTGGGAGATGATGGCCTGGTGCATGACTGTGGAGTCATGATCAAGCAAGCGTTAGATATGAGGGGGTGTCCAAGAGCTGGCATTTGGCCATAACATGGTAACGGTTAGTCTGGCAGACTACAACGGCACCTCATGGTTGGTGGGTTTAATGAGGAGATTGGGATCCCGCATTCAACCCCCCCCCCCCCCCATGATACTACTGCATTGGAGCTACCTCCTAAACTTGTACAGAACGCATTGATTTCATTGACTTTGCCATTAACTTCCACCCTGTCATCATATTCACTTGAACTATCTGTGACACTTCTCTCCCTTATCTTGATCCCTTATCTCTTGGTCTCTGTCACAGGGGACAGGCTATCGAGTGACGTCTACTATAAACTTACCGACCTGGACTACAATTCCTCCCTGCCTCTTGCAAAGACGCTATCCCCTACTCTCAATT
Organism: Amblyraja radiata; assembly: GCF_010909765.2. Lineage (NCBI taxonomy): Eukaryota > Metazoa > Chordata > Chondrichthyes > Rajiformes > Rajidae > Amblyraja > Amblyraja radiata. Next base: position 25,717,673 of record NC_045970.1, on the reverse strand, counting down.
TCTTTGTCTCTGCGGCATCTGCTCCCAAGATTAGTTTTTTCCATTCTAGGACATCGGTGATAAAATCGTGATTTTTTTTCCCCCCAGCTCGTAGATAGATTCTTTGCCCACATCTTCTCTGTGTCCCATAGTTCTTCTCTCGCTTTTCCGTCCCCACCAGAGGGAAGCTTGGATAGAGATCCTTTGGTCATTATTGTTTACCCCACCTGCCTCTACATTCAACATATCAGCCACCGTCATTTCCGTCACCTCCAACGTGATCCCACCACCCGTCACATCTTCCCATCCCCACCCCTTCCCCCTTCCATAGAGACCACTTCCTCCACAACTCCTTGGTTCACTCAACGTTTCCCATCCAAGTCATCCTTTCCTCATGTACTTTCCCCTGCAGTTCCAAGAGATCTAATACCTGTGAGGTATTGCATTTTGGGAACTTTAACCAGCCCAGGACTTTCACAGTGAATGGTAGGCCCCTGGAGAGTGTTGTAGAGCAGGGAGGTCTAGTAGATACCTTTGTAGATACCTTTGTAACCATATGTGGGTACATAGTTGCCTGAAAATTGAGTTGCAAGTAGATAAGGTGGTAAAGAATACTTTTGGTACATTGCTTTTTCATCATTCAGAGCATTGAGTATAGAAGTGGGGCGTTATGTTACAGTTGTACAATGCGTTGGTGAGGCCATATTGGAGTATTGTGTTCAGTTTTGGTCACCTTGCTATGGGAACAGTATCATTAAACTGGGAAGAGTGCAGTGAAGATTTACGAGCTTATTACCATGACTCAAGGGCCTAAGCCATTGGAAGAGATAGGGGAAAGATTTAATAGGAAACTGAGGGGCAACTTTTCCACTCAGAGGGCGGTAGTATATGGAATGAGCTGCTAGAGGAGCTAGTTGAAGCGGGCATAATAATAACATTTAAAAGACACTTGGACAGGTACATGAATCAGAAAGATTTAGCGGGTATGAATCAAATGCAGACAAATGGGACTAGCTTGGTTAGGACTGCTTGGTCAGAATGGACGAGTTGGGCCGATGGGCTTGTTTCCTTGTTGCATGATGCTATGATTTTAATGGTACACAGAATTAATTACCTTATCCAAGTAAATTTGATGGCTAATTTGCATGAAGCAGGATCAAACTAATCGCAATTAGATGAATGGTCAGATAATGATTGAGGGAGATGTATTGGCCAAGGGAATTTCTTGACCTTCAATTATATTGCAATGGACCTCAGTGAAAGGCTGATACCACTTCTGACAGTACAGCAGGTACTCGTGTTCATGTACCCGTGTTGTAATCTAGATTACCATCCTAATCAAAAAAAGCAGATCCTAATTCCAGTAAGGAGGAAATAAACATTGAAAACCTTCAATATATTGCTTTAAGATATTTAAGGACATCTCACAATAGTCTTCATTCAATCTGCATTCAAAGATCAAATCATGCCTGGCCACTTTGGAGGTTGGGAGGAGTGATCATTGTGCTTAGGATTCCAATGTAAAGATCCTGGAAACTATTTGCAAAAGTAGTTTTCCACTTCATTGCACTGTGATCTAAATGAAAATGAAGTTGATAATCTAAGGATCAAAACAAATGAAGATTTTGTATAGATGCTGAAGGAATGACTATCTTTCTGAGATGGTACATGTTCGGACCCAAGCTAAAATGTGGGTACCAATGACGCAGCTAGGGACTAAATTAAAAAGCAGAGCCAAAAAGGTAATAATCTCTGAATTGCTACCCGAGCCATGAGCAAATTGGCACAGAATCGAGAAGATTAAAGAGTTGAATGCATGGCTCAAAGATTCTGTGGAGAACTGGATTGATATTTGTGGGACATGGTATTTGTATTGGGGATGGAGGTAGCTGTTCTGATGGGATGGACTCCACTTGAATCCTGCTGGAACCAGGGTTCTGGCAAACGGCATAACTAGGGCCGTAAATAGAGCTTTAAACTAAATAAGTTTCAACAAATTTGGAAATGTATGGATGAAATTAAAGGGACGAAGTTACTGACGTCACCAGAAGGACAGAAAATTAAAGAAAACAATAAGGGTCTAACGTCAGGCAAAATGGAGACCAATTTAAGAAGAGTGGTGGAGAATACTGAACTACAGATGTTATATTTGAATGCATGCAGTATACGCAACAAGGTGGATGAATTTATAGCGCAGTTAGAAATGAGTAGGAACAATGTTGTGGGCATCACAGACATGGCTGAAAGAGGATCAGAGCTGGGAGCTGAACATCCAAGGATATACATCTTATTGAAAAGACAGGCAGGTGGAGTGCTCTGCTGGTAAGGAACAAAATTCAATCCTTAGTAAGGGATGAGATGGAATCAGAAGATGTAGAATCCTTGTGGGTTGAGTTAAGAAACTGCAAGGGTAAAAAGACCCCGATGGGAATTATATATAGGCCTCCAAACAGTAGACAGGCTGCAAATTACATCAGTAGATACAATTGGAATGCAAGAAAGGCAATGATACAGTGGTCATGGGGAATTTCAATATGCAGTTAGATTGAGAAAATCAGCTTGTTACTGGATCCCAAGAGAAGGCATTTATAGAGTGCCTATGAGCAGCTTGTGGTCGAGCCTACTAGGGAAAATGCAATACTGGTTTGGTGTGTAATTAACTGGATTTGAGTAAGGAGCTTAAGGTAAAGGAGGTATAGGAGGTAGTGACCATAATATGATAACATTTAACCTGCAGTTTGAGAGGGAGATAATGAAATCAGGCGTGTCGATAATACTATTGAGTAAAAGTAACTACAGGGACATGAGGGAAATCTGGCAAAATGTTAATTGGAAAGGGACTGTTGCAGGAATGATGGTGGAGCAGCAAAGGCAGTAGTTTCTGGGAGTAATTCAGAAGAAGCAGGATCTTTTCATACCAACGAGGAAGAAAGATTCTGAAAGGAGGATGAGGTTACCGTTGCTGACAACGAAGTCAAAGGCAGCATAAAAGTAAAAGAGAAGCTATCAAATATAGTAAAGATTAGTGGGAAGCTAGAGGCTTTGGAAGCTTCTAAAAACTAACAGAAGGCAATTACAGTAACAGAGCAAAAGGGGAAAAAAAAGAAACATGAAGGTAAGCTAGTCAATAAAAGAGGATACCATAAGTTTCTTCAGATATATAAAGTGTAAAAGAGAGGCAAGAGTGGATATTGGACTGCTAGAACATGACACTGGAGAAGTTGTAATGAAGAGTAAAAAAAGCAGATGAATTGAATATGTTTTTTGCGTCAGTCTTCACAGCAGACGACACCAGCAATGTGCCTGAAATTCAAGAGCCAGGAGGAAGAAGAGGACACAGCCTCAGAATAAAATTATGTATCTTTAGAAAATAGATGACGAGGAATTTCTTTAGCCAGAGGGTTGGTAAATTATGAACTTATGAACATATTGAATGAGGAGACATTGCAAAAACTAGCCGCAGTTCGAGATTTACCGATAACCACCAATTATAACACAGAAAAATTGCCTATGTTCGATATCTTGTTCTGCTTCAATCCAGTTTCCCCTATATTAACCTATTAGGTCAGCTACATTTGCATATAGTCAAAATTTCAATTATCTGCAATTTCCATCAATCATTAAAATAAGCACAGACAAAGAAGATTTTTACAACAGAGATGAGGAAACACTTTTTCACACAGAGAGTTGTGAATCTGTGGAATTCTCTATCTCAGAGGGCGGTGGAGGCCGGTTCTCTGGAAACTTTCGAGAGAGCTAGATAGGGCTCTTGAAGATAGCGGAATCAGTGGACATGGGAGAAGGCATCAACGGGGTACTGATTATGGATGAAGAGCCATGATAACATTGAATTGCGGTGGTGGCTTGAAGGGCCGTATGGCCTACTCCTGCACCTATTGTCTATTGACACAATGTGCTGGAGTAACACAGCAGGTCAGGCAGCATCTCTGGAGTACATGGATAGGTGATGTTTCAGGTGCCAACCATTCTTCAGATTAACAGACTGCATACTAGTCCAGATAGCATGTAGCATAAAGAAAACAAGAAAAAAGCTTTTCCAAATATTACGAGCTTACATAGTCCGTATTGATTTTCACATTTCTGTTTTGAATGAACAAAACCCTGAAAAAGTAATTTGCACAAATAGACCTTGAAGTCGGCCGTCGAGGGCCGCCGTGAACGAAAACCCAGTGGGCTGACTGCGGACTGGTTCGCCACTGCAAGGAAGGACTCGGCGGGCTGCTGCCTGCAGAGGAAACTCGGAAAAAGCGAGGGGAGGAACCAGGGTATTGACTCCAGTTCCTTCAGTCGGCTGCAGGAGGTGCCCCCGGGACACAAAGGCGGTCAGGCGAGGAGAGAGACATCGGTTCGCGGGCAGAGCTGGTCGAGAGTGAGTGAGGAGGCACTACAGGGCTTACCTGAATCGTGGGAGCTCTAGTACATCCAGCATGTGAACTGGACTTTGGACGTCTTCTTTTGTAAATGGTATCAAAATATAGCGGCCTGTGCAAGAATGTAATTATGCAGTGCACACATGACAATAAAGAACCATTAAACTATAAAGAACCATTGAACCATTAGAGTGGCAGCTTTACTCAAACCAACCAGCAGGGGGTACTCAATGTTGCCATATATACAATATTTCAAAATGAGAAGTAAAAAGTAGCTCTGGCATATGTCTGCTTCACAATCACATTAAACACATTGCTGCAGCGTGATAACAATCCCGCTTGTCACAAGCTGCTCCTCTCAGGAATTTAAAGTGCATGTTGTTGGTGCCTGGTTTATTTTTAAAGCTCAACTCAAAGTTCTCTGTTTTGAGAATGTAAGAACTTGATAAGATAGTATTGTTTTTTTGAACAAATCTTATACAATTAAGTACAAACAATGTTGTTTGAAAGCTCTACATGCACTAAGTTTCTTCTTTTCAAAGTAAACAGTTGTTAGTTGGGGTTTAGTTTGTAGCTGTAGCTAACCAAGTAAAAACTTCAAGAGTTCAAGCCCCACTCCAGGACATGAAAGCATACAATACTGCATCATCAGAGGTGTCAGCCTTCATATAAGGTACTAATCTACTGATCTCTCAAGGGAAATAACATTTATCACGGCCTGCGAAGCAGAACAGTGGAATTATATCCAGAACCACGTCAATATGCTTCTTCCCAACATATTATTTTTTTTAAAGTCCAGTTGTTATAGGAAGGAACTGCAGATGCTGGTTTACACCGAAGATAGATACAAAATGCTGAAGTAACTCAGTGGGTCTAGCAGTATCTCTGGAGAAAAGGAATAGGTGATTTTTCGGGTGGAGACCCTTCTTCAGACTGAGAGTGATATTTCGCCTATGTTCTTTGTACCTTTCATACCTCTAGATTCCCTCTCCCCTGATTGTGTCTGAAGAAGGGTCTGACCCTAAATGTCACCTGTTCCTTTTCTCCAGAGATGCTGCCTGACATGCTGAGTTGCTCTCGTATTTTGTGTCTATCTTCATTGTCTAGTTGCTACTACATTACTACTTGTTTGACCCTATGTGTAAATTGATTGTCACGTTTCTCACTTTACAAGGGGGACTGTAATAAAAAATTACTTCCAAAAGTTATAAAAAGCACCTTGAGGAACTTTCTGACAAAATTGAATTATAAATATGTATTTATAATCTCTCGTTGTTTTACAAACAGTGTGAGGTGAGATACCCAGTGCAAAACAGAGGTTCAGACAATGCCATGGTAAATCAGACTGCCATAATTGTAGTTCAAAAAACTACTAAATTCTCAAAAACAATGTTTTTCGTATATATTTGGATTACATTAGTGACAGCCTTGAGCACATTTTAACAATCACTTAAGGCATCTTTCTACAAATGCATCAACTTGTTGTGTCTTTATAACTGTATTGTTTTGTTAAAGCCATTCAATTGACTATGTACTACTTCCTCAAAAGGAAAACATTCCAATCCAAATATTCTCAGTTAGCCCATTAAAAGAAAACTATTGTCTCAGTGCCACACAGTTTTTTAAATTTATATTTATTCAGTTAGGCACTGACATTTGCCAGGCCATTTGGGAGCATTAACATTATTTTACAGGCTAACGTGCAGAAGAATAATATAATATAATATAATTATTCTTTTTGAAGATTTGACACATCACATTAGGCCAAAAGAATGTTGGTTGCACATATAGACTGTATACAAAGAGTGGGGTCACTAGATCAGCCTGGCAAGTCTACAATGTGCCTACAGGAAGAATCCCCTCTGTAATTAAAGATCACCCTCAAGAAAACAATCACTTTGACCCAATGGTCTTTATGGAAACTGTTCAATGTTCAGTGTATGTTTAAGCTGGTAAGAAATACTAGGTTTCTGAATGCAACTCCACACAAAATAAGAAATTTATATTTATTTTAAAGAGCGACCAAGTATCAGGTTTGGAGATTCGATATTAGTTTGTTATTGTGACGTAAACCAAGATACAGTGGAAAAACCTAGTTTGCATGCTATCCAGTCAAATCATGCTAAACATAAGTATAAACAAATCATACACAAATCCAACATGTAGTGCAAAGAAAAAAAAAATATCAGATAGCATAATTGTGTTAGAAAAATGCCTGCAGAACATAGTGCTATTATAGTAAGGTAGTAATAGTATCAATAGGAATTTGTCTTATCCCAAATCAAGTATCTGTTGCCGACAATCTTTTTACTTGACGTGATTTTGCTTTCCACACTATGGCTCTAAATTAAGGCTTGTGATGTGATCTGGTTACAGGTTCTCCTTGAACTATGGAAGGCATTCTGTTCCTGAGAACTGATTGTAAACATAGCAGTTCTTAAATTGGAAATCTGGCCACAATGCCTGCTGTAGTGATTGTATCATAGGACGATAGTCTGGAATGCATTTAAAATCTCACTTTGTCATTCTTAATGATGATGAAGAAGCTGATATTAATAGATTTACCATATCCTATCTCAGGCTAATAATGTCTATTAAAATATTTTGCTGCAGACAAAATTTTAAATGCCATTGCTGGCTTTGCAAAGGACACTGCTGGACAGTGTGAATCTAGATAGGATTCACAAAATGGACATCAACATGTTAAATAAAGTGTATTTTTCCTGGGTGACACAATTGCAGCTCGTGTCAAAAACTTTGTCACCTGAAACCCTGCAGCAGCCATCAAATCCATCCCACCAGTCTCTCAAATGCTCAATCGCACGCAAGGACTATACTCAAGTCGGGCATTTGTAAACTTGATACGTCTAAAGTTAATCTAGCCCCATTCCAATGTTGGAAAGATGAAAGTAAAGTACTGTCTCACCTGAATGTGTCATAAGGGACCTGAATGGTGAGTGGGACAAGTGTTGTATCTCCTGTGGTTCCAGGGGAAAGTGCCTTGGAAAAGGGAAGAATAGGTGAACCAAAGAATCATGGAGGGAAAGGTCTCAGTAAAAAGCAGAAAGGGATGGTGATGGGAAAATGTGACTGGGGGGGTCACGTTAAAGGTGGTAGAAATTGCTCGTAAGACAGTGGAATTGATTGTAGACTTTAGGAGAGCTCCCCCTCCCCTCCCTCCACTCACCATCAACAACACCAGTCACATCTGTGGAGCCATTTATTGTGGGGCCTTGGAACCATCATCTCCAGGGACCATAAATGGGGGGGTCAAAAAGGACCAACAGAGGATGTACTTCCTGCGGCAGCTGAGAAAACACAATCTGCCATAGGCAATGATGGTCCAGTTTGGACTCTATACTGTCATCATAGAGTCTGTTCCCACTTTGTTCATCGTGGTCTGGTTTGGCTCAGCCACCAAGCATGACATCCGGAGTCTGCAGCGCATCATTCGATCAGCCGAGAAGGTTGTTGGCTGCAACCTTCCCCCCATCGACGAACTGTACACTGTAAGGGCCAGGAAGCGAGCGGGTAAGATCATCTCTGACCCCCACCCTGGCCACAATCTCTTTGAAGCACCCCTCTGGAAGGCGACTCCAGACTGTCAAAGCCGCCACAGCCAGACATAAAAACAGCTTTTTTCCCCCACGAGCAGTAGCTCTACTCAACAGCCAAAAGTCTGTAGCCTCCTTTTGTGGTATTTTATTTCATTCTTCACTTGTTTAAATTATAATGTTTTATTTTTAAATTGTTTACTGTATATCGTGTTGTTATTTTGCGAGCAAAGCACCAAGGCAAATTCCTTGTACGTATACATACTTGACTAATAAAATGTATTCAATTCAAATTCAATTCAAAACAGGTGGTGCAAAGAGAAATATACCAGAGTGCAGAATATGGTTTGTAGCATTATTGTGTTAGTTACAGAGAATGCGCAGATAAAAACATGCAAGGTTCACAATGAGGTTGGTTGGAAGGTCGGGAGTACACCCTAGCTTAGGGGTGGGAAGATGATGTTTTAGAATCTGGTTGTACATACTTTCAAGTTTTTTTATATCTTCTGCCCGATGAGCAAGGGGAGAAGCCAGAATGACCAGTTGAAAAGGGTCCTTGATTATGTTGGCTGCTTTCCCATGGCACAATGATATGCAGAATGATGTGTTGGATGTAGAGGCTGGTGGGGTGAGAGGTGAGGTAAGAAAATCATATTTCTAAATTTTCAAGTTGCAAAAGGCAATAAAGAGGAAAAGGTTCTCCATAAAGATCAGCTGGAAAATGTCACATTTAAAAAAGACTGCAGAAAGATGAAAGGAAGGGAACATAGCAACAATCTAGGATTACACATTACAAGGAAAGTTGAGGGGAAATGGAACAGAGACAGCTCCTGCAGAGTATACATAAGCACAAGAGTTAAGTGGGCACCATCCACACTGTAAAATGTTATGAATCAAACAAAACCAAGAATGTTTTCAAATATGCTGCAAGCAAATATTGAGCAACAGGATATATTCTGCCATTCACGAGGTTGGGAAGATGCTGTATTTAATGAGATGTTTAACTGTTATTTTGCTAATTAAACATGAATTAGGATAAATGTCAAGAATTACATCATGGCAGATTCAGATTCAGTCATTTTGCAATCACAAGAGAGTGAATATAGAGCAGATTATATAAAAACAAGACAATTGGCTATTGAAATTTTTATTCAGAATTTTAGAGGAAGGGCTGCAGTTCCCAATTACTTTATTTTTAAAAGCAACTTGGGCTGGGGGAGATGCCAGAGCTGATGATCAAACGTTGGGTGCAAATGGGCAATTTAATAGTAGCCTGCATGTCATGTCAATTGTGGCAAACTACTTCAAAGGCAGTATCAAGAATCACTGTGAGAGACATTGATTGACATGAAGTACTTAGTAAATCGCCAAACAACACTGGAAATACACAAAAGGTTATGAAGCATAGTTAACTATTTCACGTCAACACTCTTTCATCAGAACTACGGAAAGTCAAACAGATTTTAAATTACATGGAAAAGGTCAAGGGTAAGAGTAACAAAGGCGCAGGTAAGAGAGATTAAATGACAAAGCTTTAAAAGGGTTGTTACACACCAGGAAACAAAAGTTCTGACTGCAAGAGGTGTAAGCAGGATAAATTAAAGCATCCTCCAAGTACATTGAGAAAATATTGTCCTACATCTTAACTGTGTAAGCCTTAACATGTGATTCTCCTATCAGAAGAAAGATTGTGTCTGCATCAAGTCCCTTCAGAATCTTGTGATCAAAAGAGTCACTTCTTATTCTTCCAAAAAGCAGAGATACATACATAGCCAATTAAACTTTTTCTTAAAAGACAACCGGTTATGTCACATGTTAATTAAGTAATTATCCTTCAAACTTCCTCCAATGCATTTACATCCATCCTTAAATAAGACGAGTACAGTACACCCTCTTCCAGCTGTACTTGCACCAGTGGCCCATGGAGCACAACCTCTCTACATTTGCATTCAACTCCATCAGTAAACAATAAACTCTCTTAGCTTTCCTAGTTGCTTGCCATATCTGCATACAAACCTTTTTACGGATCACGCACTAAGACCGGCATATCCTTCTGCAATCTCTCGTCATTTGCATAATATAATTTGTATTTTCCCTGCCACCGTGGACAATTTTGTGTTTCCAAACTACTCAAGGAAACATATTCAAAAAAATAAAAATAGAAGTGCTCTTTTCCTGAAACTCCGAAAACCATTGGCTGAAGGCTGCGAAATGCCCACTTGTAAGATGAGGTGCCGCTCAACATAAGAAATAGCAGACATAGGCCAGCTGGCCCTTCAAGCTTTTTTTTTGCCATTCATCACGTTAAAGGCCAATCGTGCACTACAGAACTATTTTCCTGCTCTATCCCATTTCTATCGATTGACATAATTTTATGGAATCTATCAGTCTCTGCTTTGAACAAACTCAAAAGATACTACAAAGTCTCTAAGATAAAAAATACAGCGTTGTAATCTTCTCGTGAAGAATTTCTTCCTACTGTCCTCAGCAGCCTGCCATTTATTCTGAAAGAGATTCATCAATCAGGGGGAAATGTCCTCCCAGCCTGTCAAGCACTGAAAGAATTATATGTTTCTATGAAATCTCCTCTCATTCTTCTATTTAAACTCTTCCCACACAGCAACCCCTCCCCCAACCCAGCCTGTGCTGCTCCCTCAATTTTGAGCTTCACTGGAATAGTGTAAGAGTGGGAGAGATAATTAAAGTGACAGGCACAGGAGACTGAGATTTCCTGCTACAGTGAAGTTTTCCACAAGCAATACAGGTATTCCTTGATTTATGAATGGATTATGCATCAGGGAGGCATCTCATTAAGTAAAATTTGACTGAAACAGTCAATGCTATTATATTATATGTGTAAGAAGGAACTGCATATGCTGGTTTAAACCAAAAAGCTGGAGTAACTCAGCGGGACAGGCAGCAACTCTGGAGAGAAGGAATGGGTGACATTTTGGGTCAAGACCCTTCAGAGTTACTCCAGCTTTTTGTGTCTATCTTCTATTATGCTACTCATTATCAAAATATCTTTCACCTTTTTGGTCCCAGTGTCGAGATCACACTGTAAATGGCAGAGACACAAAAAGCTGGAATAACTCAGCAGGACAGGCAGCATCTCTGCCAGTACCGCTGAGTTACTCCAGCATTTTGTGTCTATCTTCGGTTTAAACCAGTATCTGCAGTTCCTTCCTACAGTTAATGGCTAGGTGTAATATGCTGCTATATCGAGGCATTTTTCCTGATGCCCAATCTTTGAGAGAGGGGCGTATAGAAAGAGCAAGTCTGTATGCCATGTGAAAGGGATGGATATTGGTGGAGACAGAATGAACTTTTTTTTCCAATCTCTTACCTGGACGGATTATTTGATTTTGATATATGATTTTTTTCCGTATCGTATCTCCGTCCCTACTGTGGCTTAACATCGTGAAGTTGCCGGCCTTTCCTGGAGACCGACGGGCGCTCAAAGCGGCAGGAGTCTGGCGATCCCTTTGCTGGGGATCGACGTTCCAAGCGCGGGGCTGTGGTCTTTAACATCGTGAAGCCCCCAGTCTCTAGAAAGAGGGGGTGGGAGATTGCAACCTTCACGTGTTTCATCAAGTGCAATCAACCAGGCGTGCACAATCAAATAAGATCAAATAGACCAAGTTGTCCTGCAACTTTAGGCTGTGCATGCTATACGCAAGAAGTAAGAAGAGGCCGACTCGGGAGCTCCATGCCGCGGAGTTTCAACCACCCCGACGCAGGAGTTTCGATCACCCCGAAGGGGGCTTTGATCGCCCCAACTGCAGATGGTTTGACTGCCCCGACCGCGGGAGAACAAGAGGAAGAAAATTAAACTTTATTGCCTTCCATCAAAGTGAGGGTTGTGGAATCCACTGTGATGGATGTTTATGTTCAATTTTATGTGGTGGTGCTTCTTGTTGCTTTTGACTTAGTATGGCTGTATGGTAACTCAAATTTCACTGTACCTTAATTGATACGTGACAATAAACTGACCTTGATTGAAATCACAGCTTCTATAAGGAATTATTGCACAAGATTATTTTATTTGTTTAGATAACTTGGGAAAAATGATAACAAGTAGTTATAAATAAGATCCAGTTGGAAATCAGTTTTTCACTGCTTAATACAAGGTTGTCGATTGTCATTTTATCAATGAGAAAGACTGGATTTAATTTGAAAGGTCACCATAATTGCATATATTAAATGGCAGGAATGGTTAAGGTTGAGTGTGTACATACATGGACTTATTTCAATGTGATGGGTTAGTGATCAGTAGTGCTAAATGGACCTTTAAATTAAAAAAAAGGTAATGTATGCCTCATACTCAGTAGATTTGCTGGATATCAAATGTTGTAAATGATAAATGGATGGACAGTGACCCATTTCCAAGCAGTAAAGGAGGGAAACATTGGCATTACTGGCAACCAGATAATTTAAAAATTGTATTGGGCCCTACTTGAGTACGGGAATTAGACATGTTTTACCTAATTACACAAGGCCTTGGTGAGACCACATTTGGAATCTCATCTCAGCAAGCACAGTACCTGGAAACAAAGGGGAAGCCTCCATTGTGTCCGGAAACGTGGCTGACGGGCAGGACTTCAGGTCAGACTGAAGCGCAGGGGACTTCGGCCCCCTCTCCCTGCTATCCTACTGGCCAACGTACAGTCCTTTGAAAACAAAGTGGAGGACTTAAGGGCAAGGCTGCTTTATCAAAGGGAGCTGAGGGAATGCTCTGTGTTCTGTTTCACAGAGACATGGCTCACTCCCAGCTCCCCAGACACAGCAGTCCAGCCTGAAGGGTTCTCCATCCACCGTATGGACCGTACACTGGCATCTGGGTAAGGGAGAGGAGGGGGCGTCTGCCTCATGGTCAACTCTGCGTGGTGCTCAGACGTGGCAATCCTGTCCAACTCCTGCTCTCCACACCAGGAACATCTGGCGGTGAAGTGCCGTCCCTTCTACCTCCCAAGGGAATTCACCTCCATCATCCTGACCACGGTCTACATCCCACCCCAGGCAGACGTCCGTCTGGCACTGGAGGAGCTGCACGCCGTGGTCAACAAACACCAGACGTCTTACCCCGAGGCATTTACCACCATTGCTGGGGACTTCAATAAGGCAAACCTCAAGAAATCACTCCCTAACTTCCACCAACATGTCTCCTGCTGCACCAGAGGACCCAACACCCTCGACCATTGCTACACCACCATCAAGAATGCCTATCGTTCTATCCCTCGCCCTCACTTCGGTAAATCTGACCATACCGCGGTGCTGCTTCTTCCTGCCTACAGGCAACAATGGAAGAGCACACCCCAGAGGTGAGGACAGCACAGAGCTGGTCGGGGGCGGGAGCAGAAGAACAACTCCAGGACTGTTTGGAGTCTGTAGACTGGGCAATGTTCAAGGACTCGGCAACGGACTTGAACGAATACGCCACAGTCGTTACAGACTTCATAAAGAAATGTGTGGAGGACTGCATCCCTACAAAAACCTTCCGAGTGTATCCCAATCAGAAACCTTGGATGAACTTTGAGATCCGCACTCTTCTGAAGTCCAGACACAGGGCATTCACGTCCGATGATACAGTGGCCTACAAGAAGTCCAGATACGACCTTGGTAAGGCCATCAAAAAGGCCAAAAGGGACTTCAGCTCCAAACTGGAGGATGAGACAGATGTTCGGCAGCTGTGGCGGGGCCTGAATGCAATCACCTCCTACAAGGCGAAACCAGGAGGCAGCTCGAACGTCGGCGAAACATCACTCCCTGACGAGCTCAATGCGTTTTACGCACGCTTTGATAGGAAGAATACTGATGTGCCTTCCCGAGCCCCCATTCGCTGTAATGGTATTTTAGTCTCAGTCACAGAAGCCGACGTCAGGAAATCCTTCAGAGGAGTGAACTCCCGAAAAGCGCCTGGACCTGATGGTATACCCGGTCGTGTTCTAAAAACCTGTGCGGACCAACTGGCTGGAGTTTTTACGGACATTTTCAACCTCTCACTTCTGAGGTCTGAGGTCCCCACCTGCTTTAAAAGGGCATCAATTATATCGGTGCCCAAGAAGAGTAAGGTGACGTGCCTCAATGACTATCGACCAGTGGCACTAACGCCGGTGGTGATGAAGTGCTTTGAGAGGTTGATCATGGAGCAAATCAACTCCTACCTCGACAAAAACCTGGACCCACTGCAGTTCGCTTACCGCCACAACAGATCAACGGTGGATGTGATCTCGCTGGCCCTCCACTCCGCTCTGGACCACTTGGACAACAAAAACTCATATGTCAGGCTGTTATTCATCGATAACAGCTCCGCATTTAACACAATCATCCCCTCCAAGCTGGTTACCAAACTCGCAGAACTGGGTCTCTGCGTATCCCTCTGCAATTGGATCCTCGACTTCCTCATTCACAGACCAGTCTGTTCGTATTGGTGGAAATGTGTCAGCCTCGATAACAATCAGCACGGGAGCACCTCAAGGCTGCGTGCTCAGCCCCCTGCTCAGCACCTCATGACTGCGTAGCCAGTCACAGTGCGAACTCCATTATCAAGTTCGCTGACGACACCACTTTTGTGGGACGTATCACTGATGGGGATGAGTCAAAGTATAGAAGAGAGATCGAGCAACTGTCCATATGGTGCCAGCGCAATAACCTGGCCCTCAACACCAGCAAAACCAAGGAACTGATTGTGGACTTTGGAAGGAGTAGGAGGGGGACCCACAGCCCCATTTATATCAATGGCTGAAAGGGTCAAGAGCTTCAAATTCCTGGGCGTGCACATCTCTGAAGATCTTTCCTGGTCCGAGAACACTAATGCAATTATCAAGAAAGCTCATCAGCGCCTCTATCTCCTGAGAAGATTACGGAGAGTCGGTTTGTCAAGGAAGACTCTCTCTAACTTCCACAGGTGCACAGTATAGAGTATGTTGACCGGTTGCATCGTGGCTTAGTTCGGCAATTTGAGCGCCCTGGAGAGGAAAAGACTACAAAAAGTAGTAAACACTGCCCAGTCCATCATCGGCTCTGACCTTCCTTCCATCGAGGAGATTTATCGCAGTCGCTGCCTCAAAAAGGCTGGCAGTATCATCAAAGACCCACATCATCCTGGCCACACACTCATCTCCCTGCTACCTTCAGGAGCCTGAAGGCTGCAACAACCAAGTTCAGGAATAGCTACTTCCCCACAGCCATCAGGCTATTAAACTTGGCTCGGACAAAACTCTGATTATTAATTATCTGTTATTTGCACTTTATCAGTTTATTTATTCATGTGTGTATATATTTATATTATGGTATATGGACACACTTATCTGTTTTGTAGTAAATGCCTACTCTGTTCTGTGTGCTGAAGCAAAGCAAGAATTTCATTATCCTATACAGGGACACATGACAATAAACTCACTTGAACTTGATCTTGAACTTGATCTCTTTATCAAGTGAAAAATGTACTTGCAAGAGACAATATACATTGATTTCTGGGATAGCAGGCTTGTTATGAAAAAAATGATACTGGGCCTGTAGTCTCTTTGAGGGCAGCACTGTGGCGTAGCGGTAGAGCTGCTGTCTTATAGCGCCGGAGACCAGAGTTCGATTCTGTCTATGGGTGCCTGTCTGTATCGAGTTTGTACGTTCTCCCCGTGACCAGAGGATAATGTTGATGTGCGGGGATTACTGGTCAGTTCGGTGGGCCAAAGGGCCTGTTTCCGCACTGTATCTCTAAACATGTGAAAGAGATCTTATCAAAATATATAAAATTCATATAGGAATTGTTTGGATCGACGCAGAATTAATATTTCCTCTTGCTGAGAGTACAGAACCAGGGCACTGTCACAAAATAAAGGGCGGCCATTCAGGTGAGAGATGAGACATTTCTTATTACAAAGTCATTTGAATTTTCTACTACTGTAGACTGTGGAGATTCAGTCACTCAACATATTCAAGGCAGTCTATATATTTTAAATATTAAGGACGCATGGGAAAAGGAATGAGTGTATTAAAGTGGCATTTATTTCACTGAAAGGCAAAGCAGGCATTAGGGGTTGAATTACCACCAACAGCTTCTACTTGTATTTATAAAATCTGCATATTAATTGCATTACCTCACAATCAGATTACTCTTGGTGGAATATAAAATCACTGAGAAAACATAGCAGAAACTGCAAGAATGGGAAAATCAGGTGAACTGTGGATCAGATATGGGAAGGAATAGATTTGATAGAAGTTCATTATGAAAGAGACAATTTGTTGAAAACAGGCACTTGCCATGTGAACAATTCCTGAATTTGCCGCGCAGATTAAACAAATACTGCCCATTAGAAGACAGACAGAATTTCTTAGCTCACTTTGGAACAAAGGGCTAAATGGGTCTATGCTCTAAAATTCTATGACTCAGCATCGAGACAAACAATAATATTTTCAAAAACGATTGATACAAGTTATAACTGCCAGTATGTTATTCTGCATGTAGGCAAGTGGCTGCATCTTGCAATTGATTGGTTGTAGGACACAGCATGAATACAAGCCCTTCTGCCCACCGACTCTACACTGATCTGATCACACCAATTCTATGTGTAAGAAGGCACTGCAGATGCTGGTTTAAACTGAAGATAGACACAAAAAGCTGGAGTAACTCAGCGGGACAGGAAGCATCTCTGGAGAGAAGGAATGGGTGATGTTCGGATCGGGTCTGAAGCAGGGTCTCGACCCGAAATGTCAACCATTCCTTCCCCCCAGAGATGCTGCCTGTCCTGCTGAGTTACGCCAATGTTTTGTGTCTATCTTCACACAAATCTATGTTATCTCACTTTCAAATCCATTTCCTTCACACTATGGGCAATTTACAAGGGCCAATTAACTTACAATCCCACATATCTCTGGGAAGAAACTGGAGTATTCAGAGTAAAGGGCCTGTCCCACTTTCATGACCTAATTCACGACCTCTGCCGAGTTTGCCCTTGACTCATACTCGCAGCATGGTCATCATGAGGTCGTACTTAGGTCGTGATATTAGTCGTAGGTACTCGTGGCATCAAGTAGGTCGGGGCATTTTTCTAACCTGATGAAAAATGTCGACGAGTAAAAAAGGTTGTGAATTAGGTTGTGAAAGTGGGACAGGCCCTTAAACCCACATGGTTAAGGGACAACGTGCAAACTAAGGTATTCATGGTCAGGATCAAACTTGGGTCTCTGGTGCTGACATGCTTAATCAACCTATTGAATTGGTACCCAGACAGGTGATTTATAGGAAGTTCTCAAAATGGAAAATAAAACAATAACGTATAAAATCTCAGTGGTCAGGTTATAAATGCTCCTTAAAGAATAAATGGCCTGAAGGGAACCCTATTTGGTTTAAATAACAGAAGTTACAATAATTGATACAAGTTTATCATCAATTTTATCATCAGGGTTACTGGAGCTGAAAAGAATGTCATGATGTCATACTTTCACCATGTATTTTGTATTTTAAACTTCTACTGAACAGACATGGAAACAGGCAAGAAGATAAATGTCGACAAGAACACAATCAATACAAAATGACAATCTATTCATTATCAATACCACACAAACCCCCATGTAGAATTCTTGCCAATGGTTTTCTTCAT
The DNA here is from genome assembly GCF_010909765.2 of Amblyraja radiata. Classification (NCBI taxonomy): domain Eukaryota; kingdom Metazoa; phylum Chordata; class Chondrichthyes; order Rajiformes; family Rajidae; genus Amblyraja; species Amblyraja radiata. The sequence goes on along the minus strand of NC_045970.1, from coordinate 25,700,147 downwards.
TATTTAAATTAGCTTCAAAAATGAGACACGCTCCTCAGTATTGTGAACATTTGGAAAAAGTTGACCGACAATAAATGTAATAATTCATACCTTTATTCAAAGGCACATGTGCACACCATTGAATTACAGAATTAAATGTATTCAAGGTCATTGTCATATTTTAAACACTTTCTTGTATAATGAAATTATTGGAGTAAAATTGCAATTAATTTGCTAGTACCGGATTTCTTTTCTTGTTTACTTTGGACGAATAACATATTCAACAATAAGTAAACATTCAGTAGTATAATCTTTATTTTGCACATGATAAACAAGATTACACGGCAAAACATACCTATTGCTGACTCTAACCTTATGCATCACTCTTCACAGGTAAAGAAAACCTCCACCTCTAAATACTCACTGTCCAAATGTCAATGAAGTACTCTCAGATATTATACAAATTAGATACTAGTCATTGACTTTTTCAAAGTATTCTTTGGAATCTTCTGGGGAAGGCTTAATCTGTAAAACAAATATAACAGGATTACCAAGAAAAAATTTTTTGCAACATAACAGAACATTTATCAAAGAGTACAGTCCAAGAAAGGGAAGTTTAGAAATGTTTTGCAAATGATGATCTTTACAAAAAAAACAGAAACTGCTTCATCTGTATTAGTCCAGGAATTAAATTGTAACTTCTAGCCAAATGGGAACAAATTGGGAGCTTGAGGAGAGCATTAAAAGGCATATAGACATCAATTAAACTAATAGTACAATAGTGCAAATTAGTAGAACACCAACAAATTACAATTTAAAAGGTGCCAAACACTTTCTCAGTCAAGTGGAAATTCAAGGGAGTGGCACCTAGGGTTAATTCTTCATATGGAAATTAAATTCCAGAAGACATGTACTCATCTAATTTTGAGATTGCTTAGAAAAGATCAGGATTTGGCATGACAAATGTTATTTTTGACAGTTTTTACATATGACGACTGATTAAGCATCAAAATATCACAAACTACCAATTTCCAAACTATATTCTATACATCATAGGGAATTCGCAAATCCACATTCAGACTGGGTTAAACTGGGTTTCTTCTCTTCAAGGCATTGAGGAATTGGAAAAAAGCGAGAGAAGCTAGAGAAGACAATTACTGAGAAGCAAGTTGCTACATTCAGTGGCTGGTACCCAATTAAAGGTTTTTATCCTACAAAGCAGGAAAAGGTCTGAGTTTGGGGACCATGCTGATACCATGTCTGTTCACTTGTTAAAGGAAATCTGCTAACACAATATTAAATTGTTTGAAAAATAGACATTTGAAGTACCCACAGTAAAACAGAAGTTTTGCGTCACGTACAGAAGTTTTAACTACTTTACAAATGAATGTTTGCTTATACAAATGCTTAGCCCCTCTAATTTGCATTTCGTCCCCAAGTCACAGCAGATTTCTGTTCCTGTAAACCTCTCGTAACCCAAATAGTTTGCAAATCGGATATGTGGCTGCAAACCGAGTCCCCACATGGTAGAACATGCTCACTGCCATCTAGCAGCTGGTAAACCCATACTGCCTGTTTCCCCAAACACTCAATCGAATGTATGGACTGTACACAAGTCATCTATTCAAAAGTGGGGAGGACCAGTACCGAGTTGCTAAATTAAGTTTATGGCATTTTACATACCGTTGGAGAGTTTGGTTTCCAATCAGCTGGGCAAACCTCTCCATGGGTCTCCACAAACTGAAATGCCTTAACTAAGCGTAGAGTTTCGTCAACACTGCGACCTACAGGCAGATCACTGATGGCCATGTGCTTGATAATTCCATTAGTGTCAATGATGAAAAGCCCTCTGGTAAAAATAAAACATTTAGAAAAATTACATTTTCTTATTTACACTACAAACACAAATCGCATTTCACATCATCTGAGATTTAAAATTTACTTCCTGGAATAAAACAATTAAAATAATCTGTGAAATTGAGGAGTAGGAAGGGCTGTCAACAGTAGAGTGTTATGGAGACATGGAAACTGCAGATGCTGGAATCTTGAGCAAAACACAATATGCTGGAGGAACTCAGTGGGTCAGGCAGTATCGGTGAAGGAAATGGACAAATGATATTTTGGTTCGAGGCCCTTCTTTGGATTTTGGAGGAGGAGGAGAAAACTGGAGAAAGTTGGGGCTGACAAATGATATGTAGGCACAGGAGAGAGGGGGTTTGATTGGCAGATGAGTAGAGTAAATGACAAAGGTTAAAGGTGAAAAGGAGTCAAAAAGTGAGGGGAGGGGAGAAGGACAGCTGGGGGGTAGGAGACAGCAGGAGTAACATGAGCACACCAGGGAGGGGAGGGGCAGAGGAAAGGAAGGGGAGGGCAGGACAGGTTTATTTGAAGTTGGAGAATTCATTGCCCAAACCACCGAGCTGCAAGCTACCCAAACAAAACACGAGGTGCCACATGGAACATACAGACAGTAGAAAATCCAGTGTAAATGTCAGCGCACCATTTGCCAGTGAAAATGGCCTGCTGAGTTATCCCAGCACTTGGAAGCAACGCTTCTTTGGTCCAAAGGGAATGCCTTTAACAAATAACAACTAAGCATATTAGGTAGATTCAGAATGCTAATCAGAAGATAACAGCATTTTGATCCATCTGCAGGCAAACTGATTTAAGGTTGCTGAGAAAATCAAATTTTCATCATTTTGCATTTGGGGTAAATGGAGGGAGAAGGGAGTGCAAGTTGTACCTGTAATCCAGAATTCCATTTATCTTTCAAATGTCAAATTACACAATGTTTACCGATATTGGTAGGAACTGCATTATATAAATCCACCTATCTCACTAAAAAAACACAACCTGCCACATCCTCCCCTTACAACAGAGGATAGCAAGAGTGGCATCAGAGCATTGTTTTAATTCTGCCTAACAAATAGCATAATCCACAATTCCTTTTTTTTTGTACATACAAAATCTCTTACCTTAGAGCAATGCCAGCCTTTTCTAATAACACTCCATAATCCTGTGAGATCTGCTTTGTTAAATCAGACAGTAGTGGTATATTCATGGCCCCTAATCCCCCACTCTGGAAAAAGGAATTAACATTGGGGAAACTTAGCCAAATGCAGAAATTAAAAAAGTATTTAAATGTAAACAAAAATTACATTGTGTTTGATATTAAATTCTTAAAATCCTTCACAGAAATACTCAGTTCTATAAAATCACGAGGGGAATTAATGGGATGAATGCATAGTATTTTACCCTACCCAGGTTAAGGGAATCAATAAGCAGAGGACACATGTTAGATAAGAGAGGGGAAAGATCTACTAGGAACCTAGGGGAACAACCTTTTCACTCAAAGGTGGCAGGTACATAGAATGAGCAGCCAGAGGAAGTAGTTGAGGCAGATACAATAACATTTAAAAGACACTTGGCCAGGTGCATGGATAGGAAAGGTTTAGAGGGATATGGGTCAAATGCAGGTAAATGGGACTAGCTTAGACAGGGCATAGTGGTTGGCAATGACAAGTTGGGCTGAGGGATTTGTTTCTCTGCTCGATGACTAACTTCTGTACCCTTAACACTTACTACAATCAAAAAGTAAGTTTAAGTAAGTTTATTGGCCGAGTATTCACATACAAGGAATTTGCCTTGGTGCTCCGCCCACAAGTAAAAACATGACATGCAGTGGCAGTTACGAATGACTCAGAAAACGCTAAACATTAATAATAATAAAACATTAATGATAAAACACCATTAATCAAGCATGTGAACCAACAAAATACCAGATCAAGGGGAGGCTACAGATTTTTAGGCTGTTGAGTAAAGCAACTACTCGTGGATAAAAACTGTTTTTATATCTGGCTGTGGCAGCTTTGCCAATCCAGAGTCGCCTTCCAGAGGGAAGTGATTCAAAGAGTTTGTGGCCAGGGTGAGAGGGGTCAGAGATGATCTTGCCCGCTCGCTTCCTGGCCTTTGCAGTGTACAGTTCATCAATGGAGGGAAGGTTGCAGCCAATAACCTTCTCTGCTGATCGGTCGATTCGCTGTAGCCTCCAGGTGTCGTGCTTGGTGGCTGAGCCAAACCAGACCATGATGGAGAAGGTGAGAACAGACTCTACGATGGCCGTGTAGAATTGGACCATCATTGCCTGTGGCAGATTGTGCTTCCTCAGCTGCCGTAGGAAGTACATCCTCTGTTGGGCCTTTTTGACTGTGGAGTCGATGGTAGCCCCCCACTTAAGGTCCTTGGAGATGATGGTTCCCAGGAACTTAAAAGACTCCACAGATGTGACTGTGGTGTTGTTGATGGTGGGTGGGGTGAGGGGGGGAGCTACAATCAATCCCACTGTCTTAAGAGCATTGAGCTCTAGATTGTTGTGATGGCACCAGGATGCCAGCTGTGACACTTCCTATCTGTAGGCAGATTCCTCCCCATCCTGGATGAGTCCAATCAGGGTTGTGTCATCCACAAACTTGAGAAGCTTGACAGGGGTGTCTGTGGAGGTGCAGTCGTTGGTGTAGAGAGCAGAGGAGAAGAGAGAGTACACAGCCTTGCGGTGCTCCTATGCTGAGCATTTGCGTGTCCGAGATGTGCTTTCCCAGCTTCACATGCTGCTTCCTGTCTGTCAGGAAGCTGGTGATCTACCGACAGAGGGGTTCAGGCACAGTCAACTCGGAAAGTTTGGAGTGTAGTAGCTCTGGCACAATGGTGTTGAATGCAGAGCTAAAATCAACAAACAGGATCAAACAGGCCGGGAGGGAGGGAGGAAACGTGAGGCCCCCTTCCGCCGTCTGAAGCACCTGCACCGCTTGGCCTCGCACCTTCTTGTTGGCTGGTGGAGGAGGGGAGGCAGTGCCGAGGAGATCTCAACCACCTCCCCCTTTGGCGGCTGCACTTGGCGGTGTACAGGGACGGCCAAGGCAACGGGGCAATGATGCCGGTGTTGTCCGAGGAGAGCTGACCTTCCTTCCTCCCGACCTCCTCTGCCCCTTCCCCTCGCTCTCTCTCTCATATGCCCCCCTCCACCCCCCGTATCCAGGGACCCCTCCTCTCCATCCCGTACTGATCCCCATTCCCGCCCCTATTCAGTTCTCACTGACATCCTGTGCTCCCCTCCCCATCTACCCCCCCCCCCCCTTCCGATCTATTCATCCTGCACTGATCTCCCTATCCACCTCGCATTGATTCTCCTGCCACCGCCCCATCCTTCCTACACTGGTCCCCAAATTCATCCTGTGCTGACCCCCTTTCCCATCCATCCTGCACTGCGCCCCCCCATTCATCCTGCACTGATCCCCCCCACCATCCATCCCGTACTGATCCCCCCACTCAACCCCCACTGACATCCCCACACTCTTCCCTCACAATTTTACCTACTCCAAACATGCACTAATTCCCCCGATTCAATCCATCCATCCCGCACAGATTGCCTTCTCAACCCCCCCCCCCCCCCCCCCCCCCATCTATCAATCCCGCACTGATTCACCCCCCCCCCGACCCTACTGCACTGGAAATGTCTTCAGAGCGAACACTGACTATGTTTGATAACGGAATGCAATCAAATGTTTTCATTCCCAATGTTATTATTCGTTTTAATGCATAATGATGGATTATTAAATTGTGATCACGTGAAGCATTAAAACCGCAGTGTTCGATTGTCACTGCTATCGTTTGACACGTTATTACAGAATTCATTTTAATGGCAATTCAATGCTCTTAATATGGAGTATCAGTACTGTAATTATTTAATGGGCAACATTCACAACTATACGTTGGATTTATCCAGGTTTTACTTCCAGTCGGTCATATACATCACAAATTTGGAGATATTTCAGTTGAAATGTTAACGTTAATTCTGAAGTGGGAATGATGGAAACAGCGTTTATCAATAATTATTTTTAAAATCTGGTGCGTACAAACTGGGTATCTTCATTGCTGTTCACAATCTAATCTGAATGTCCGGTAATGTGGCGTTTTGACACTTTTAAACATATTGCCAAAAGAACATTTGCTGTAGTTATGTCCTTTGGTAATCTTTTATCAGTTATTGTAATGTTTAACCTGTCAGATGGGTATAGTCGGTTTTAACAGCTATTATCATAAAATACCTTTAGAAATGTCCTTGTAACCTGTATATTTTGCTGTGGATAAATTATGTGGGAAGCGAGAGTGTTTATGTACCAATAGCAAAAATGACCCATGCTATGGCCATGTCATGATAATTTTCAGTCCTTCACAGAAAACATGCTTGCATCAATCTGTAGTGTGCATGGTTAAGCATATATGTTACCATGGTCCAGGATTTATTGACACAGGTTGATCACACGCTGAATTATCCAACCACATTTCTGTTTGGAAGTGGAAAGACATAATAGAAATTGCATTCATTGCAACGTGTAAGAAGAGTTGAGATACTTCTGCATGTCATTGTGGTATATATCATGTCTTGAGTGGTGAATATGTTTAGTTTGTGACTTTATTTGAAGCAGAAATAATATGTGAATGCTTCATTGAGCATAATTCCGACTGGTAACTAGGCACTTCGTCCGAGCACATTATCGCACGCGTCATGTAAGTCATCTTAAATGACCACCTAAACTGTCATTTGGCAACCTAAAAAGCTGCCTAGGTTGCCCGGCTGACAACAGAGAAAAAAGGTTATGTGAGAGCCCTGCTCCAGCACCTCAACCGCTAGGGGATCTATGCGAGGATTTTGTTTGTTGATTTTAGCTCTGCATTCAACACCATTGTGCCAGAGCTACTACACTCCAAACTTTCCAAGTTGACTGTGCCTGAACCCCACTGTCGGTGGATCACCAGCTTCCTGACAGACAGGGAAGCACATCTCGGACCCACAGACCCTCAGCATAGGAGCAAGGCTGCGCACTCTCCCCTTTCCTCTACTCTCTCTACACCAATGACTGCACCTCCACTGACTCCTCTGTCAAGCTTCTCAAGTTTGAGGACGACACAACCATGATTGGAATGATCCAGTCACATCTGTGGAGTCATTTAAGTTCCTGGGAACCATCATCTCCAAGGACCTTAAATGGGGGGCCACCATCGACTTCACAGTCAAAAAGGCACAACAGAGGAAGTACTTCCTGCGGCAGCTGAGGAAGCACAATCTGCCACAGGCAATGATGGTCCAATTTTTTTTCGGCCGTTGTAGAGTCTGACCTCACTATCTTCATCATGGTTGGTTTGGCTCAGCCACCAAGCACGACATCCGGAGGCTGCTTCGACTCGTCCGATCAGCTGAGAAGGTTATTGGTTGCAACCTTCCCTCCATTGACGAACTGTACACTGCAAGGGCCAGGAAGCGAGCAGGTAAGATCATCGCTGACCCCTCTCATTCTGGCCACAAATTCTTTGAATCACTTCCCTCCAGTCTGTCAAAGCTGCCACAGACAGACATAAAAACAGCTTTTTTTCCCCATGAGTAGTAGCTCTATTCAATAACCAAAAATCTCTAGCCTCCTTTTGCTCTGGTATTTAATTTAATTCACATGTTTAATCGATAATGTTTTATTATTAATGTTTAATGTTTTATGTGTCATTCCTAACAGTCACTGTATGTCATGTTGTCACTTGTGGGCAGAGCACCAAGGCAAATTCCTTGCATGTGAATAATTGACCAATAAACTTATTCATTCATTTAGCAATGCCCTGAAAAAAAAGTTTAAATTTCAACACCAAAACTTATTTACTGCAAGTTCAAAACAGTAAATACTTCCTTAAATACTAATATATATATATATATATATAATTGCACACAAAAATAATAACATTTCATATTGTAGAAAATAAACTAAATATCAGCCTGCTTCCATACCTTTCGTGGAATGTTCATCCAGGCAAGATGGGAGAACTGAGAGTCTACAGAAATACCAATTACTTCACAGTTTATATCGTGGAACTCATTTGCTTTGTTACTGAATGCAATGATCTCAGTTGGACACACAAAAGTACTAAAAAAAGAAAACATTTATTTCTTTAAATTATTTAAAATCACACAACTTTCCCTAATCAGATCTATGCAGTAAATAGGTAAAAAAACTGACTCCAAAAATATATCCACTAATGACTGCATTCTAAAAGATATTTTAAATGTCTGAATCAAACAGATACAAATTGATTTAAAAAAGCTAATTCTGTTCAGTTCTTTGAGTTCGTAATAGCTTTGATGAAAAAAAAGGGATTGAAAGCTATCAATTTTAACACATCTCCACATGACCTTTAGAAACAACAGCATGGCAACTTCCAGCAATTTAACATTCCATTCAGTTACTTAAATTATTAATTTGCATTGTTTAAGTTTTAAACTCATTTAGTAGAATACTTCACATGTATCTAAAAGAAATAGATTCTTTCAAAGATGCACAAATCTTAAAATCACCTCACCATTTTTTGAGTGGTCACACAAAACAAAGTAACGTTGTTTAACATTTAATTCCTTTTCAACAACCAGTAGATTTATTTCGTAATTTAGGTTTACACAGTAAACATGCATGCAGTTTAGTGGAGTTTCATCTGAAGGGAGAATGGTAAATTGGCAGAACTACAAAGTTGGCTCAGTGAAAGAATACAAAAGTAAAATGCCTTTTGGGTGTTTTTGCAGCTGGAAGGTGTCATCATTTGGATCCCAGTGGCTTTAGTACTTGGTCCCTTGCTTTTAGACTGAGCAGAGGTGGCACAATAAAGAAAATACAGAAATACAACATTGACCCAGTAGTTATCACTGAAGAATACTTTAGATTGCATAAAATATAGTGGTGCCTCGTCAGTTGGGACAGAAAAGTGGTAAATGGAATTCAATTTGATCCAAAAAGAGAGAATGCATTTGGGGAAGAGCAATAAAGGGAATATATTATAAATTGAAGGATACTGTAAAATTGTAGATGAGCAAAAGAACTTTGTAGTGTCTTCCCACAGATGCTCCAAGGTAGTTTGAGAGATCAATAAGGTGGAAAGGCATATGGAATGCTTGCAATTAGACATAAGCATGCAAGAAGAGAGTAGGGAGATTACAGTGGAACACATACATTGCTAATTAAACAGCTAGTGTTCTGCACATAGTTCTCGTCACAAAATACATATGACAGCTCTGGAGTGTGTGCAGAGGAGATTTTCAAAGAGGTTGCTAGGACTAGAAATTTTTTAGCCATAAGGAAAGATTAGATAGGCCTGGTTCTTATGAACACACCCGCTGTGAGATTTAACTGAAGGTGTACAAACTTATGAAAAACTTAGATAAATAGGGTGGACCCATTCTCCTAAGTTGTGAGGACGAATGCGTGGGGAAAGAAATTTCAAGAAATTAGCAGAATGGTTGGGTGGAATTTATTTTTCACCTAGAGGGCAGAAAAAAACCTGGAATTCATTGGCTGAGAGGATAGTAAAAATCATCATCACATAATTCCCTTGAATGTGAACTTGGGAGCTAGAGCTAGACTAATTGCTGGAAGGTGAATATTGGCTGGGACAGAGATTGGCAAGGATACAATGGGTCGAATGACTTCCATTGGTGTTGAAAATCTTCAATAATAAGTGTCAGAGTTTTTAATTGAGAAAATCTTATTGATGATTGACAACTGTGTAAATAATTCTGCAAAATAAGAAAAGACGGCAACATTGCTAACATTCCAGAGCAGTCTAATTTAATTGTTCATTTTAATATAGCAATCATAATCTTTCTTCTCCACTACTTTCAAGATAGCAAGCTGGATCAGAACAAATTCCCAAGTACATATCTCGCCAATAATTTACAAAATCTTAAGAGGAAGTATTTATTATACATAAAACTTCTCACAAAGAATTTTGTTCATTTTTCAGTTAATACAGTGCATACTGCAACAGCAATAACAAACTACAACAGTGCTCAAATACAAACATGGACCACTTAAATATTATTTTCAAGCATATTTATAGTGTGTACAAAAACAGCCATATATCATTCTCTACCATAAGGGTTTTGGATTAAGGGGGGGGGGGGGGCAGCAAAGGTAGAAAAGGAAGCAAGACTGGAGGGGGGAAATAACACTAAAATCTATACATTAACTAGAACATAAAATAAGAATGAATGGCTTTAGCAATGATCCCCAACTTCGTTGCCCACTACTTATCAACTTTAATAGTATTAATCAAGGCTTAAATATACAGGCCTCCACAACTCTGAGCAACTCACAATAATATCTATACTTTGTTTTCATTGTTGTCATATACTTATAACAATATACTATTTGTCTACATGAAAATAACACATTTAAATATGCTGTAGCTTTATCCAAAGAGATTAATTTAAAAGCTGCATTGGGCATTGAATATATTTGTATCAAGTTAGCCAAAGTGGGGGGGGGGGGGGGGGGGGAGTTGCAGCTGAGGCCCTTTTCCTTTTAAAGCCAACATTCAAATGCACGTGCAAATGATACTTACAAATCCAGAGGATAGAAGAAAATGACCAGATATTTTCCTTTATAGTCATTTATGGTAATTTCTTTGAACTGACCATTGACCACAGCAGTGCCCTTGAAAAAGGGTGCAGATTGCGTAACAGCAGGAACAAAGTTTGCATAAGCTAAAAGGAAAAGTATAAAGCTCAATTAACAAGCCAGATATCAATGACAAATGATGGCATCTCATCTTTTAAATGGAGTTCCCACATGCATGTTAAATACAGAAGTCCTAATTGTACTGAATGATATCTGCAATATGCTTCATCACTGGACCTCACGTAGTAGCAGAGCTCAATTTTACTGATATTCCAAAGCAAACCCTGTGAAGTGTGCGCATGTGCGGGGCCTCGGGCCGGTGAGGCCTGCGGAATCAGCGATAATTTCCAGGTGCTATGAAGATGTGTATTACAGAAATGAGTTGCTTAAAGCTTAAATAAAGTTTAAGTAAATTAGAATTTTTCATTTGCCTCACAACACCCTGGCACAAAATAATTGTATTTGTTTTTATTAATACTAATAATATAAATATGATTCGGCATATATTAAATATGATTGATGGGTTTAAATGAAACAGACTTTCCCCCAATTAAATGGATATTTAAAAGAGATGGTAGGACAACAATACGATTAAAAGATTGAAGAGCCAAACATTTTGCAAAGGAAAGACCTTTAAGTTATAAAAACTAAACATTGGAAAATTAAACATACCATGGTCTGATGAGCTCATTCCATTAGAGGTGAGAAAGAACTCTCAACTCTTCTCTTCCCCCCCCCCCCCCCCTTAAATTGGAGTCCCTTAGCCTTATATTTTATTTCTTCTAAGATTGGAACAGGTTGAAGGATTGGTGGCAGTATAACACTTGGATACAGAAATATTCTCTAATTGTATTTAATCAATAATGTTGTAGGAAGGAACTGCAGATGCTGGTTTGCACTATAGACACAAAATGCTGGAGTAATTCAGTGAGACAGGCATCTCTGGATAGCAGGCAGCAAAATATCCAGAGAAGTTGCCTGCCCTGCTGAGTTACTCCAGCATTTTGTGTCTAGTCAAGAGTCAAGAGTGTTTATTGTCATGTGTCCCTGACAGGACAATGAAATTCTTGCTTTGCTTCAGCACAACAGAACATAGTAGGCATTGACTACAAAACAGATCAGTGTCCATATACCATATACCATAAATAGCCTGATGGCTGTGGGGAAGTAGCTATTCCTGAACCTGGTCGTTGCAGTCTTCAGGCTCCTGTACCTTCTACCTGAAGGTAGCAGGGAGATGAGTATGTGGGTCCTTGATGATACTACCAGCCTTTTTGAGGCAGCGACTGCGATAGATCCCCTCGATGGAAGGGAGGTCAGAGCCGATGATGGACTGGGCAGTGTTTACCACTTTTTGTAGTCTTTTCCTCTCCAGGGCGCTCAAGTTGCCGAACCAAGCCACGATGCAACCGGTCAGCATGCTCTCTACTATGCACCTGTAGAACTTAGAGAGAGTCCTCCTTGACAAACCGACTCTCCGTAATTATCTTGATCAATAATGTTTCTGGTTCAGTAGGATGTAATTTAGGACTCTTTACAGAGGCCGTTTCCCTTTTAACCATCCAAACCACCAACCAACTTCTTCAATTCATTAGAAAAATAACAATTTTCTGCAGCACTTACTTGTACTAAAGCTGCATTTATAGTTTGCAAGAGGGGCTGAAATATGTCTGTTTATCAAACATTTTTGAAAGCAGTGTGTTCGTAGAGCTGCAGAAACTCCCCTGTTGTTTACACATGTCCGGTAAAACTGAAAAGTGATACAAAAATATGTCAATCGATCTTAAATTAGAGATTTAGGTGTATAAATCTCCACACCCGCAACAATTAATTTGGCTCCCAAGCGGACAAATTTCAATACATTAATTTAAATTCCAAATTTAACCCATAAAAGAGATGGACAACCCTGATCTGTGAAAATTACAATACGGTCCTGACAAGTCTCTTTTTGGATTAAAATCTTATGAACAAGGATGGTGGAAAGATTAAAGAAACGAGTCTCTACTGATGTAATGAATGGTATTTTATCTCCGAGAGAACTCTTCCAATGTCTCAGGAAAACAGAGTAATTGGCTCAGAGAAAGAATGACCCACAGCCCCAGAAGAAGGGAAAGTAGTCGAGGTGGTGGGAGAGGGAGGCAGGTGGTGGGAGAGGGAGGCAGGTGGTGGGAGAGGGAGGCAGGTGGTGGGAGAGGGAGGCAGGTGATGGGGGAGAGAGGCAGGTGGTGGGAGAGCGAGGCAGGTGGTGGGGGGAGAGGCAGGTGGTGGGGGAGAGAGGCAGGTGGTGGGGGGAGAGAGGCAGGTGGTGGGGGGAGAGGCAGGTGGTGGGGGGAGAGAGGCAGGTGGTGGGGGAGGGAGGCAGGTGGTGGGGGAGGGGGAGGTGGTGGGGGAGGGAGGCAGGTGGTGGGGAAGAGGGAGGCAGGTGGTGGGAGAGGGAGGTAGGTGGTGGGGGGGAGAGGCAAGTGGGAGAGGGAGGCAGGTGGTGGGGGAGAGAGGCAGGTGTTGGGGGAGAGGGAGGCAGGTGGTGGGGGAGAGGGAGGCAGGTGGTGGGGGAGAGGGAGGCAGGTGGTGGGGGAGAGGGAGGCAGGTGGTGGGGGGAGAGGGAGGCAGGTGGTGGGGGGGAGAGGCAGGTGGTGGGGGAGAGGTGAGGCAGGTGTTGGGGGAGAGAGGCAGGTGTTGGGGGAGAGAGAGGCAGGTGTTGGGGGAGAGAGAGGCAGGTGGTGGGGGAGAGAGGCAGGTGGTGGGGGAGAGAGGCAGGTGGTGGGGGGAGAGAGGCAGGTGGTGGGGGAGAGGGAGACAGGTGGTGGGGGGGAGAGGCAGGTGGTGGTGGGGTGAGGCAGGTGGTGGGGGAGAGAGAGGCAGGTGGTGGGGGGGGAGAGAGAGAGGCAGGTGGTGGGGGAGAGGGAGGCAGCATGTCCAGTTCATTGCAAATTATCAAGTCGGCGACCACAACGTTGCAACCTCTTTTAACAGATAAGCGAAGACTCGCCCGCCCGCCTGAGGTCCGCTGCCACCAACGCCGATGCAATGCCGGGCCGTGAGGCAGTGTCCTTGTGGAGTCACCTCGACCGCTACCAACCAACCCCCAGGAGTGGGCCCTTGAACGACCACCGTTTATTTATGTTATGCTATGTTAAGCGGGAGGGATTAGACGTGTTGATTATGCGGCGAGGGAGAGGAGGCTCCTCTTGCTGTTGCTGTTGCAGTTGCTGTGCTCACCCGAGCGGCCGTGGCCAGCGTTGTCGCCATCCTGTGCTGCCGGCGGGTCCCGCTGAGGCGAGCTCTTGCTGGCGGCGTGTGGACCTACCCGGCAGCAAATGCAAACTCGGCGGCCCTGAGCTGACTGTTTAATGGAGCAGAGGCCAAGAGTAATGCCCCGGGTACCGCCCTCGCCGAGCTGGAAGTGACGGTCGCCGGCGTTGACGATTTCCGGTGTGCCATGTGACGCCCAATGGTTGACTTGGAGCAAGATGAACTATACGCCCGGCACAGCCAGCCTGATAGAAGACATTGACAGTAAGGCATTACCTTCTCGCCTGCTTATTCTTTCAGCTTCAATTATCTTCTTGAGGAACGTCGGTAGCTTTGTCCTTACAACCATACAACTCCTTGCACATTCTCTTTAAGACCAGGGTTGCATTCATCTTAAGCCTAGGCAACGAGTAAGCATCAGCTGCTGCTGTTACTACTTCTGCTGCTGCTGCTTCCTGGGCAGCACCTTTGAGTCAAGGCTGCCTTGATTTGGCTCTGTGGATTATCGGGTGTCTGGTGAGGTCAATAGGGGAATCCCAGACCCTTCCACAGACGGAGCAAGAGATACCTGGTGAAATAATTAAATGGGGAGTTAGTGAAGATCAAAATACAGCAAATGCTGGAAGTCTGATATAAAAACAGAATGTTGGAAATGCTGAGCAATTCAAGTGAATCTTTTATAGGTGGTCGATCCTTTGGGTAGTTTATGCGCTTCTGCTATTTATGCTGGGCTTCTTTGTGGTTCTGTCATGTAGCTTTGACGTTCTTCATGTCATTTAGAATGCTCCTTAACCATTCTGAACTCTGAGCAAAAAACAAAATGCTGGAGGAACTCAGCAGGTCAGACAGCATCAGTGAAATGAATAGGCAAGCAACATTTTGGATTGGGACCCTACTTCAGATAGATGGAGTAGGGGTGAGACATTCACGCCCCTGCTCCATCAGTCCTCCCTTTCTCCCCACTACTCCATCAGTCTGAAGATGGGGCCTGACCCAGGCTGTCCATTCCTCCACATATTCGACCTCACCTGCTGAGTTACTCCAGCAGCTTGATTTTTCTCAAGATTCCTGCAATATCTTGATACAAAAATTGTATCTTGAACTTTGGTGATCCAAAGATCCCATTCTCAGTAGTGCAGTTGGTTTTTCTAAAATGAAGGTGGCCTTGAGAACAACCTTAAATCTTTTCCCCGCTCTGCTTTTTGTGTTGGGCACTAATCACAGGAAATTTCCACACAGTGTCCTATGTTAGAAAGTGCTACAGATGCTGAAAATCTAAAATTGGGGGTAAAATGCTCAGGTGGTTTTGATGATGGAGAAAATAACTTATTATTTTGGGTTAATTACCCTTTTTCAGAACATTGACCTGAATGTTAGTGTTAAATATTAAACATAGAAAAAACAGTAAACACTCAGATCAGACAGCATCTTTGGGGCAAAAAAAAGTGTCAATGTTTCAGATTATTGATTATGATGCAAGGTCAGTGGCCTGAATCGTTAACATTTTTTCTCTTTCTATAGGTGCCACCTGACCTTTCCAGATTATTATTTAAAACTAAGTTTAGAGATTGAATTTTTTCACTTAAAATCATTCGAAGGATGGAATATGTTTGCAGAAAAATATGAACTGAATAGTGTTGACGCGTTAAAATCAAATCCATTTTGTCTCTGGACAATATAATTCACACATGATTCAGAGAGCAGCTGTTCAGCCACAATCCCCAGATGGTCAAAGAGAACCCTGGCAGGAAGCAGTGGGACCCCTTTTAGTCAATGCTATTGGATTTGTTTTTATTCTTGAAGATGGTTATAACTGGTGTTTCTGAGGTTCCCTGTTATGGGAGCTGAATTTGTGAATTTGGACTGACAATTCCTCTTTTTAAAACTTCATTTAAAAAATACTGTGTTCTCCCAAGGCTTACTGTTTTTCAATTAGCTTATGCGTTTTTCAATATTTTATCTGAGATGGCAGTAGGCTGGACCAGATAGTTTGCTAAGAGACGGATTCAAGGCCACGTATCAAGGACAGAGTCACATTCGAGCAGTTCTTCATCTAGCAAGCATTTGGCGCCTCTCTGTCCTTGTAAGTTCATCTCTGTTCTTGATTCTTCGTGATTGAGCCAAGGTCATCTTGACAGCGCTGATAAATTCACACATGTCACAGTTATCATCAAGTTGCTAGACTTTCTACCCATAGCCTGTTCTTTACGCTGCAGTTTTCTGTTGATCCTCAACTGTTTCATTTCCCCTGAGATGTGCTGCAGTTACAATCCAAATACACCTTGCAGATAGATTTAATAATAATAAATAATACATTTTATTTATGGGCGCCTTTCAAGAGTCTCAAGGACACCTTACAAAAATGTAGCAGGTAGAGGAAAAACATGTAAGGGGAATGAAATAAATAGTAGAGACATGACTAGTACACAAAGTAAAGACAGAATTCAATACAAAACACAATATGAGGCAATTAATGCACAGATGAAAAGGGAGGGGGACGTGGGGCTAAGGATAGGCAGAGGTGAAGAGATGGGTCTTGAGGCGGGACTGGAAGATGGTGAGGGACACGGAATTGCGGATCAGTTGGGGGAGGGAGTTCCAGAGCCTGGGAGCTGCCCTGGAGAAGGCTCTGTCCCCAAAACTGCGGAGGTTGGACTTGTGGATGGAGAGGAGACCGGCTGATGTGGATCTGAGGGACCTTGAGGGTTGGTAGGGGGAGAGGAGGTCAGTGAGATATGGGGGGGGGGGGCAGATGGTGGAGGGCTTTGTAGGTGAGGATCAGGATTTTGTAGTTGATCCGGTGGGAGATGGGAAGCCAGTGAAGTTGTTTGAGGACTGGAGCGGCTGCGTTCTGGACCAGTTGGAGTCGGTTGATGTAGGTGGAGCTGATGCCAAGGAGAAGTGAGTTGCAGTAGTCCAGTCGGGGGAGATGAAGGCATGGATGAGTCTTTCAGCAGCGGGAGGTGTGAGAGAGGGTCTGAGTTTGGCGATGTTGCGGAGATGAAAGAAGGAGGTTTTAATGACATGGCGGATGTGAGGCTCAAGGGAGAGGGTGGAATCAAAGATCACGCCAAGGTTGCGGGCCTGGGGAGAGGGGGAGACAGTGGTGCCGTCGATGGTGAGAGTGGGGTTATTGATTTTGCTGAGTGTGGCTTTGGAGCCTATGGGGAGGAATTCTGTCTTATCGCTGTTGAGTTTGAGGAAATTATGTTGCATCCAGGTTTTTATAGCTGACAAACAGGAGTTGATATGGGAGAGGGGGGGGTTGTGGGGGGATTTGGTGCCGAGGTAGATCTGGGTGTCATCAGCGTAACAGTGGAAGTCCAGGTTGAAGTGGCGGAGTATCTGACCAAGGGGGAAGATGTAGATGATGAGGAGGAGGGGGCCGAGTACGGAGCCTTGGGGAACACCTTGAGTGACTGTGGCTGTAGCAGAGGTGTGGTTGTGGAGAAAGATGAAGTGGGATCTGTTGGAAAGGTAGGAACGGAGCCAGCTGAGTGCAGAGCCTTTGCCGAGGTCTTTGAGTCTGGTGAGCAGGATGTTATGGTTCACTGTATCGAAGGCTGCGCTCAGGTCGAGGAGGATGAGGATGTTGAGGGAACCAGTGTCAGCAGAGGTGAGGAGGTCGTTGAGGACTTTGAGGAGAGCAGTTTCTGTGCTATGGAGGAGGCGAAAGCCAGATGGAGGGATTCAAGTAGGTTATACGCAAGGAGGTGGGAATGAAGTTGCGACGCAACGATACGCTCCAGGGTTTTTGAAAGAAAGGGGAGGTTTGAGATTGGGCGGTAGTTAATGAGAGAGGAGGGATCAAGACCAGGTTTCTTTAAGATTGGTGTAACAGCAGCAGTTTTGAAAGCGGAGGGGACAATTCCTTGGGACAATGAGGAGTTGAAGAGATTAGTGAGGTAGGGGCAGAGAACGGGGAGGCAGGACTTCAGCAGGGGAGTGGGGAGAGGGTCGAGGGAGCAGGTAGTGGGTTTGGAAGAGCTGATGAGTTTGGAGATTTCAATAGGGGTGACCAGGTCAAACTGGAAGAGGAAGCAGTGTGGAGGAGGTGTAAGGAGGTCAGTGGAGATGTTGAAAGGAGGGGCCTTGGTAGGTGGTGGAGTAGATGCTAGGGATTCGGATACAGGGGATAAAGATTGATAGATGGTGCTGATTTTATCAGCGAAAAAGTGGAGGAATGAGTTGCAGAGAACCGGAGTAGAGGTAGGGAGAGTGTTGGCTCGAGGCTTGAGGAGGTTGCCCACTGTGGAGAAGAGGGTTCTGTGGTTTAGGCAGGGATCGGTGAATATGGAGGAGAGGTAGGCAGATTTTGCAGCAATGAGGGCATCTTTGTAGTCAGTGAGGTGGAGTTTGTAAGCTTCAAGGTGGACTGTGAGAGATGATTTATTTTAATTAATTCTTGGATGTCTTGCATCTTTGATCGATCCAGTCCTGTTGTTCCCTTGCAGTAATATGAAGAATGCCTTCCCTGGAGCTAATTACAGAGATCCTCAGGAATCTGGGACACTCCATAACTCAAGATTTACTCAAAATCCGATAACTCCTGTTGATTAAGGATCATCAGGTTGTCATGAAGTGTTGTCTGATACTTTTTAACTAGATATCTTTATGGGATCCTTGAGCCCTTCAACATCTATTTTTCTTGCATCATTTAATATATTGCCATTTTTATTTTGGTGAAGTTGAAGGAATCGCACCTTGTATTTCACTTGGGCAACTTATAACCTAACAGTATTAACATTGAACTCTCCAATTTTCAATAATTAACATACAACATTCTTCCCCCTCCCCACATCCCTCCTCTTCCTCCTGTCTTCGCTGTGCCCCATCTGGATGCGTACCCATATCTCCCTTTCCCCTTTCACCCCCCACCCCCACATCTCTTGTCCACCTATATTCCTTCCACTGGTTTCACATTTCATGCCTCTTCTATCTTTTATCTCCTTGCATCACACTTGTCTTTTCATCTCTGGCCTTTATCCAATCATCAGCCCATCAAAACCTCCTCTTAACTTTTTTCGCCATTTACATGCCAGACTGTCCTGCCCTCACCTTTCTTCCAGCTTTTTCACCCTATTACAGTCTGAAGCAGGGTCCCAACCTGAAACATCACCTATCCATGTTCTCCAGAGATGCTGCTTGATCCGTTGAGTTATTCCAGTACTCTGTCTTTTTGTTTGTCAACCTGCATTTGCAGTTCCTTGTATCTACAGGCAACAATATCTGTTGTGGCATGTTTAATGTGGGCTGTCGTATTATTTCTTGCTCTGACGAAGGAGGTAAATTGATTAGTATCAAAAGCTTAGCTCACAGTGGGGGGCTTTTCTAATGAAGCAGAGTGTTGGCAATGTCAAAACCTTGCACTGGTGGAGAACTTCATTGGAGTTAGCTTTCCATACTCCACCTTGCCTATTGGATTTTCAGAGGATTTTTCATGTTTAGTATTGAAATCGTCCAGGAGCATCAAGCTGTTGCATGTTGAGATGAGGGCTGTTTTCCCAAGGTCTAGATAGAAGACCCTTGGAATATATATGCTGATGTCTGGATATTAGTTAAAAGCAGCCAAACTCGAGCATAGTTCATTTATGTCGTAGTGAAAATCAACAAAATACCAGTTAAGCTCATTCAATGAGAGACATAACCCATGATTACGGTCACCTTGTTTGCCTTTCCAGAAGTTGGCCCCCATTGCAGTAAGATGTTACTCTCTCCACAAATTAAATGTCTGTATTTAGAATGTTTACTCTATACACTACAACCCATTCAAAAGGTAGCGTCTTTGTTATGCAAAATCATTGAAGGATAAAGTATGAGAAGAACTTGGTTGCATAAAAGATCAAAGTAAATTATACACCAAACTACTGTGCATGCAGCTACAAGTCCCTGGAATTGCTGCTGAAGTGCAAAACGTGATTAATATTTTGCTCAATAAAGTCAGACCAATGTTGGTTCGTTTCAAATCCATAATGCCTAGCTTCAAGGTGAGTTGGCATCTCCAGATCAACGGTGTAAAAAATGTATAGTATAGAGGCTTCAGAATTGCCAAAGTGGAACTGGTTTCTGTCAACTGCTCTCCATAACATACAGCAGTCAAACAGAAAAGTTAACAAATAGATTCTGGTCATGTAGAAACAGAACTGCAGATGCTGGTTAATACACAAAAGGACGCAAAGTGCTGGAGTAATAATCTGGTCATGTTAGAAATTAATAATAAATGTGAAGAAGGTAGAGTCATTTAGACTCCAGGACAATATTGTTTATCAAAAAAACTGTCGACTCAAAGTAGATTGCAAACATGAAAGTTACTAAGGTCTGAAAGGTTGAAAGATTTTGTGACATTTGTTTGTTAAACCTCTTTTTATTCCGGAAAATATACAAATCCATTATTTGGTATAAGTATTTTGCGCACGATTTGATTAGAAAATAGTAATATTTATTTGTCTTTTGACACTGGTAAGGTTGCATTACAATAACATTTTGAAAATATTAAAAAGCTGTGCAACCAGCCAAATAAGGGAGGAATTATAATAATGGAGTGATGAGTTTGTTATTATGATATTACTATTAAAATTGCATAACTTGCTTAAAGCTATTAACTGCAAATATTTCTAAAGTGATTTCTTTAGTATTATCTCACAGTAAGGCCATTTTTTTTATTTTAAAGGCTACTTCATTCAACACAGCATTACCTTGGTGAGCAGCTAAATTTTATGTTTTAAAAAAAACTTGCTGGACTTTTAATCTTTCAAGAAAAATATTTTGCAGATACAACTGATAGGTCCATTGTTTGGTTGTTTCTTGCCATGACAGTAAGAATCTTCCTTCCTAGCATTGTAGGACATTACAAAACAATCTTACCTAATTAATGTTGTTTGTGTATTGTACTTGGATTTTTTTCAATTTCTGGTCATGTGTATGAAGAGTGCAATCATTTCTGTCTAGATCTGCCATTGGGTTTTTTTTCATACAGGTAAAATAATAAATAAGCTCCAAAACTTTATCCATCATCCACGGAAGTAAGGTTTATGCCTGCAGAGGTGGAATCATCACTTTTAATGAAATTTGTGACCCTTTTTTTCAGTTCTTAATATATAAGATTGCAAGGTACAAGGCCAAAGGAGCTGGATTGTGCTTGATCTGGCCATGCGTTTCTCTCAATTGTACTTTTTATGGCCTCACAGTTCAACCGTCCTGGAAGTCTGACTGTTGTGGTCCTCCTTTGAGAACGATCAGCTTTTCATTGATGACCAATTTTCAGAAAAGTACAGTCAGAGACATTTGAACAATTTTTAAGTTTCTAATGATCAAAGTCCTTTAAATCCATTTGAAAAAACAAAAAATAAGTAACAATGAAAAACATTAATAAATTAAAGTACATCTATAATATTACTAATAAAATTGCATTACTTGCATAAATCAGGAGCACGTGTATTAATTTGTGTTCCATGTTAACAGACAGTTTTCATGCACACATGTCTGAAATAGTTTGGATTGTGTAATACTTTATTCTTTGACTTTATCTGCCCTTTCATTTTGCATTACACCTGAAGAAAATTCCAGCATGCAATATGTCTTTGGTACTTTGATCCACATTATTTACAAAAAAAGGTATTCCTTTGCTTCCTTACTGGTTGGAACTTGAAGGGCCACAAGTATTTTGTATACAATTTTAATCTTTTGGAAAAAAAGCTTTCAGCCATTTTCATCATTGGTGTTGTGTTAGTGATAAATGGTCCATCATATGTCCGCGTGCCAAAGCAGTTTAGTGTTGGCGGATTTGGCTGGAGTGTGACACGTGATGTGGACACTACTGCTGTGTCCTGAGCCACTGATGCATTTCGGCATCATTTATCTTGTTGTATTCGTAAATTATAGACTTCCAAGCAATTTTAATTTGTTTATTTTAAATTCAGGATACCAGAACAATTGAAATTTATCAACAAAAACAATGCCATTTAATAAAATCGATCTACCTTTAAAAATGTCTGAATGTTTACCTCTTAAATGGATTCAATGTGTTCTGAGTTTAATGGATAAAAGGTAATCTGTAAATTGGTCTCGTAAATCAGTATCGACAGAAATATTTATTTTACAGTAGATTTGAGGAAACCTGTTTGGTAAATCATTCATTTTAATGAAGGAGCATGTTAAAAAAATTGGAAGGTTTCTGCTTTTATTGTAAATGACTAACAAGATAGGTTTTCTAGAAATGCATTATTTTTGTTCTTGGCATTGAGATTAACAACAAAATTATAAGGTTAATAATAAATCCCTGTAGATGATCTTTGCCCTATTAAGTCAACTGAAGTCCATTTATCCATTATTTTAATAGTAATATTAATCTATTTAAACCAAAACCTGGAATTTTGTGGTGAGAAATCTCTCAAATAGTGATGATATAATCGAATAACATTGAACATCAAAGCACAGAGGTACTAGGCAGGATTTGGATAAATTTGATGATAGGGGTAGTTTAAAGGAAGGTCTTAAAATAAAAATGCAGGGAGTGAATTCCAGAGAGTACTGAGGCTGCTGAGAACATGGCTGATATTAATGGACAGAGTTCACAGAAACATTGTAGATAATTGGAGAGTTTGAGAGGAGTACAGGATGCAGGGTAGATAGGGAAAAAAGTGTGAAACTCAAGTTGATTGCAGTAGATTGTGGGCAAAAACATATCTAGAAACTGGAATGCTTTTAAAAGTGCAAGAGTGAGTATGCATGTTCCTGTTAGAATGAAGGGCAAGACAGATAAGAATAAGGACTCCTGGATGATAAGAGAAAATTAGGCTTTGATTAAGAAAAAGTAGTCATTGGTCAGGATATATTCAGCGTGTATCCTAGGAGGAGTATAGGGGATTGAGGAGCGTACTTAAGAAGGAAATCAGGAAGGCAAAACGGGAGCATGAAATGTTTTTCTGCAGATAAGATTAAGGAGAATCAAAAGAGATTATGGTAAAAGCGGTAGGTACACAAAATTGCTGGAGGAACTCAGCGGGTGCAGCAGCATCTATGGAGCGAAGGAAATGGGCGACGTTTCGGGCCGAAACCCTTCTTCAGACTGATGGGGGGTGGGGAAAGAAAGAAGGAAAAAGGGAGGAGGAGGAGCCCGAGGGCGGGCGGATGGGAGGGTGGGAGGAGACAGCTAGAGGGTGAAGGAAGGGGAGGGGACAGCACAGGCTAGCCAAATTGGGGGAATTCAATGTTGATGCCATAAGGGCGCAAGGACCCCAGACGGAATATGAGGTGCTGTTCCTCCAATTTCCGCTGTTGCTCACTCTGGCAATGGAGGAGACCCAGGACAGAGAGGTCGGATTGGGAATGGGAGGGGGAGTTGAAGTGCTGACATCTAGAGCAGCGGATGCAGTAGATGAGGTTGGAGGAGATACAGGTGAACCTTTGTCGCACCTGGAACGACTGCTTGGGACCTTGAATGGAGTCGAGGGGGGAGGTGAAGGGACAGGTGTTGCATTTCTTGCGGTTGCAACGGAAAGTGCCCAGGGAGGGGGTGGTGCGGGAGGGAAGGGAAGAATTGACGAGGGAGTTGCGGAGGGAGCGGTCTTTGCGGAAGGCAGACATGGGGGGAGATGGGAAGATGTGGCGAGTGGTGGGGTCACGTTGGAGGTGGCGGAAATGGCGGAGGATTATGTGTTGTATTTGCCGGCTGGTGGGGTGAAAGGTGAGGACAAGAGGGACTCTGCCCTTGTTGCGTGTGCGGGGATGGGGAGAGAGAGCAGTGTTGCGGGGTATGGATGAGACCCTGGTGTGAGCCTCATCTATGGTGGCGGAGGGGAATCCCCGTTCCCTGAAGAACGAGGACATTTCCGATGCCCTGGTATGAAATGTCTCATCCTGGGAACAGATGCGGCGTAGGCGGAGGAATTGGGAGTAAGGGATGGAGTCTTTACAGGGGGCAGGGTGGGAAGACGTGTAGTCCAGATAGCCATGTGAGTCAGTGGGTTTATAATGTATGTCGGTCAGGAGTCTGTCCCCTGCGATGGAGATGGTGAGGTCATGCTAAGATGAATGAAGGTAGATTAATCTCCTGGGTCTGATCAGATATATCCACGTACACTGTCGGAGGCTAGAGAAGAAGTCTTGGCTGAGATATATCAATCAATGTTCAACACTGGTTGGGTGTCTGAAGGTGGCACGGTGGCGCAGCGGTAGAGTTGCTGCGCCAGAGACTCTGGTTCAATCCTGACTACAGGTGCTGTCTGTATGGAGTTTGTGCGTTCTCCCCGTGACCCCGTGGGTTTTCTCAGAGAAATTCGGTTTCTTCCCACACTCCAAAGACGTACAGGTTTGTAGATTAATTGGCTTGGTATAAATATAAATTGTCCCTAGTGTGTGTAGGATAGTGTTAATGTGTGGGGATCGCTGGTCGGTGCGGATTCGGTGGGCTGAAGGGCCCATTTCCATGCTGTATCTAAACTAAACTGGAAGGTGGCTAATGTGTCTATAGGTAAAGAAGAACCTGGGAACAATAGACTAGTAGGCCTATGATCTGCGGTTGGAAAATTACTGGAGAGGATTCTGGGAGATAAGATGTACTTGCATTTGGATAGAGAAGGGGTGATTTGGGATAGTCAACATAGTTTTGTGTGTGGATTTTCGTGTCATGAATTTGATTGAGTTGTTTTGAAGAAGTAAACAAGTAGGTTGATGAGGGCAGTGCCATAGACACTGTGTGTATAGACTTCAACTGATAAGGTTCCACATGAAAGGTTAGATTGCATAGGATCCCACAAGAGCAGTCTAACTGGATACATGGCCACATGGTAGGAAGCAGAGAGTGATGGCGGAAGGTTGTTTTTCAGACTGGAGGCCTGTGATTAGGAGTGTGCCTCACAAATCAATACTGGTCCCACTTCTGTTATCTATATCAATGATTTAGATGAGAATGTTCAAGGCATAATTAGTAAATTTACAGATAACATGAAAATAGGTGGTATCCTAGACAGTGAAGATGGTTATTCAAAATTACAGCGGCATCTTGATCATCTGGACAAATTGCCTCGAAGTAGATATGGAGTGTTGTATTTTGGGAAGTCAAACCAGGGGAAGACCTTCACAGTGAACGGTAGGGCTTGTTGTAGAGCAGAGGGATCTCGGAGCATAAATATAGTTCCCTGAAAATGGTATCGCAGGTAGATAGGGTGGTGAAGAAGCCTTTTGGCATGCTGGCCTTCATCACCGAGGGAATGGAGTTAAGAAATTGGGACATTATGTTGCAGTTGTACAAGATGCAGGTGAAGCTGCACATATGTTCATTTTTTTCACCTTGCTATAAGAAAGATGCCATTAAACTAGAAAGGGTGCAGAGAAGACGTGGGATTTTGCCAGGACTTGAGGGCCTGTGCTTTGGGGAGGCAAGGACTTTATTCCCTGGAGTGCTGAGGGGTGACCTTGTAGAGGTGTATAACATCGTTAGGGGTATAGAGCAGATGAATGCACAGAGGGGGGGGGGGGGGGGGTTCTTGGGAGGGGAATCAAGAACTATTGGGCCTAGGTTTAAGGTGAGGAAGAAAAGATTTAATAGGAAGCTGTGGGGCAATTTATTTACACACAGGGTGATCGATATATGGAACAAGCTTCCAGAGAAGCAGTTGAGGCAGGTACAATAGCAAAGTTTAAAATAAATTGTATGAATCTCGGAGCAGAAATATATCCAAGTATATGGATAGTTTAGAGGGATGTGGGCAAATGCAGTTAGCTTAGATGAGGCATCACAGTTCGGCATGGACAAGTTGGGCCTGTGGATTGGCAGATGACACAAAGCTGGTTGGCAGTGTGAACTGTGAGGAGGATGCTATGAGAATGCAGGGTGACTTGGACAGGTTGGGTAAGTGGGCATATGCATGGCAGATGCAGTTTAATGTGGATAAATGTGAGATCCACTTTGGTAGCAAAAACAGGAAGGCGGATTATTATCTAAATTGTGTCAAGTTGGGAAACGGGATCTGGGGGTCCTTGTTCATCAGTCAATGAAAGTAAGCATGCAGGTACAGCAGGCAGTGAAGAAAGCGAATGGCATGTTGGCCTTCATAACAAGAGGAGTTGAGTATATGAGCAAATAGGTCCTTCTGCAGTTGTACAGGGCCCTAGTGAGACCACACCTGGAGTATTGTGTGCAGTTTTGGTCCCCTAATTTTAGGAAGGACATTCTTGCTATTGAGGGAGTGCAGCGTAGGTTCACAAGGTTAATTCCCGGCATGGTGGGACTGTCATATGCGGAGAGAATGGAACGGCTGGGCTTGTATACTCTGGAATTTAGAAGGATGAGAGGGATTCTTATTGAGACATATAAGATTATTAAGGGTTTGGACATGCTAGAGGCAGGAAACGTGTTCCCGATGTTGGGGGAGTCAAGAACCAGGGGCCACAGTTTAAGAATAAGAATATTTAGAACGGAGATCAGGAAAACACTTTTTCACACAGAGAGTTGGGAGTCTGTGGAATTCTCTGCCTCAGGGCGGTGGAGGCTGGTTCTCTGGATACTTTCAAGAGAGAGCTCAATAGGGCTCTTAAAGATAGCAGCGTCATGGGATATGGGGAGAAGGCAGGAAGAGGGTACTGATTGTGGATGATCAGCCATGATCACATTGAATGGCGGTGCTGGCTCGAAGGGCCGAATGGCGTACTCCTGCACCTATTGTCCATTGTCTATTGTCCTGTATGCCTCTGAGTGTAAAGTTGGATGTGTTTGGGCAACATTACTTAGTATCCTGTGGCAAGAACAGGGTAATTGTTGAGCAAAGAAGCTCGACCCAAAAAACTGGAGTAACTCAGCGGGTCAGGCAGCATCTCTGGAGAAAAGGAATAGGTGACGTTTCGGGTTCAGACCCTTCTTCAGACCAATTGTTGGTGTCAAGCAGGATACGATCAGTAAAGTTTAACATGAGCTGAGATTATGAGCTAACATAACCTATTACGTTAAAAGCCTAAAATTCCTTTATATACCGTGTACTGACCTTTGGATGTTGCAATTTCATGGCGTTTTGCATTTGTTTAACATGAATTTATTCACGGATCTTAGAATTTGACAGCAGCAAAAACACACACATGACATCACATTTGAGCTGGAGTTTTATCCTTTTGCTTCTATTTATTTTGCATTCTCTTGTTAAATTTGATAGCACTAGGAATTACAGTGATTATAGTGAGAAATTAATATTAGTTCGTATGTTTTCAAAAATTGCACCTTCAGAGGTGTCTGTACCATCTAAAATATTTATTTTCCTTCTTGCAGAAAAGCATTTAGTAGTACTCCGAGATGGAAGAACATTAATAGGATATTTGAGGAGTGTAGATCAATTTGGTGAGTATTGTGACAGCAACAAAAGGCAAATGTTTAACTCTTAATAAACACAAAAATCAGCAGATCAGGCAGCTTCATTGGGGAGAGAGAAAAATAGTGTGAACGTTTTGGGTAGTTTCCCTTTTATTAGAATTGTTTAACTGTTCAGAATATTAATCACATTTGGTAGTAAAAGCGCTGGAGTAACTCAACGGACCAGGCAGCATCTCTGGAGAACATGGATAGGTGAAGTTTCGGGTCAGAATTGTTCAGCTTGTTTGTTCTCTCAAATGCAGATATAAATCTGTCATTATGAACTCTGCAGTTCATTAACCAAGTAAGAGGCTCTGAATGGTAGAGTAGTTAATCACAAAGTTGAACTTGATTCATAACTTCACTCAAAAAGTTGTAGTTAACCCCATGTATTGTCTCATTAATGATTCTTGTAGAAGTTGAGGAGAACTTGATGTTCTTATTAAATTTGTAAGAAACATTTAGGACCACTCTTCGACTACATTTCACACCTATTCCCTTAGACATCGATTATCTCCATCTCCTGCTCACTTCTGCTCATATCTGATTAGTATAACTCAAGCCACCTTGTTTCGCAGCAGACAATTTCATCAATCTGTGGAGAAATACTGCTGACAACAAATGGAGCATTTTTATAAAATATGGTCAAGCAAACTTTTAATCAGAGAATGATACTGCACAGAAGCAAACACTTCAGCCCTCTGAGTCTGCACTGACAAAAAACAACCCATTTACACTAATCCTATATTAATCTCAGTTCTTTTATCCTCGCCACATTCTCATCAATTTCCCCCTGAATCTCACATTTGCCAAAGGCAATTTACATGGCCAATTAATCTCCCAACTGGAGGGAAGAAACCAGAGCACTTGATGGAAATTCACACGGTCACAGAGTGAATGTACAAATCAGACACCGACCGCACCAGAGGTTGAGCCCATCCCTGAGCAACTCTATGGTGCCAGTTTATTGAACAGGTTTTAAAAAGAGAGGACAAGTCACCTTCTGATGAGCATTGGTTTCATTTGACAACATTGTCCTCGTTCTACACTTTTGAACATGCTCTGCAAGACTTCAGAATCGTTCACTTATTAGCTAATGTAACTGAGAAAGCTATTCCTTGTTCATAATTAAATTGTTAATAAGGTAGCAGATTGGTTATTCTGCAGTTGTGATACAACAATTATTCTGTATCAGAGCTATCAACTGTAAAGAAATTTTGATATCTTAATTGTTGGGGGAACATTGGGATTTTTTAACTTTTTATCTTATTGAACCTTGCTATTTTTCATTTTTGAGCATTGTACCAGTGCTGGAGATAGAAACAGGCAAATAATTGAAACTTTTTCTATTTGTGCCATGACTTGTTCACAGCAAAAGCTACTTTAAACGGCGAGTACTAAAATAATTTAAAAAATGCAACGTCAGGTAACATCTGCAAAAGGAAGAGATAATACTTCGGGTTGATGACCTTTCATCAAATATTGTGTAATTTAGTTATTGTTTATTCAGGCAGTTGTACACCAGATCCTTGCTGTGAAATGTGGCGTTTGATTAAAAAGTTCCACTTTAAGATTTTGCTACTGTGCAGGAAATTCAGATCTCAAAAGCATTTCACTTGTTCTTACAATTGAGCTGCCTAATTAAATAATTTAATTTTTGTGTGTTAAAATAGTTCTAAAGCATGAGAAAATAAATCTCTTCAATGTTGGTATGCTTCAGAACACTATAATACAAAGTATCATACCAAAAAGGTCTATGAAATAGCCTTTTGATACAGATCATTCGAAGTAATCATAGTGACATTTTAATCGTAATTGATCTAGATTAGTACGTAAATCCTCTGGTCTGTTTATTTATAATGTAATTTTTAAATATAACATATTTGAAGATTCATGTTTAACTAAGACAAGAATAATCCAGCTTGGAAACTAGAAAAATTGTAAAATACAAATTTTATTGAGAACTGTGCAGTATTATTTTCTTCTTTAATTAATACAGTATATCCTTTATGAATGGAAGATAGACACAAAAAGCTGGAGTAACTCAGCGGGGCAGGCAGCATCTCTGGAAAGACGGAATGGGTGACGTTTTGGGGCAAGTGTGTTTTGTTAGACAATTGTGCTAATTCCCCTCCACATCCCTCTTTATATTGCAGCTAATTTAGTTCTTCATCGGACAGTGGAACGAATCCATGTTGGAAGGAAATACGGTGATATTCCAAGAGGGATTTTTGTTGTCCGGGGTGAAAATGTGGTGCTTCTGGGTGAAATAGTAAGTTTAACTAATCGCTCATATCCATACATTTTTATTTTAAAATGGAATTGATTATTGCACAACATGAACAATATGAGGAAGACATTGTGGATTCATTCCAGGGGTTGGATATCTTTAATCCACTTTACAAAGTAATAACTTTACGATGTTTAAATTTGCTGTTGTGCTTGAGTTGGATTAATGACTAATATTACCCATGCAGGATCTGGAGAGGGAGACTGAAACTCCTTTACAGCGAGTGTCAATTGAGGAGATTCTGGAAGCTCAAAGAGTTCAGCAGCATGAAAAGCAAGAGGCGGAAAAGGTAAAAAGTGAAGCATTAAAAGAGCGAGGATTATCTGTCCCTCGCACTGATGCTCTTGACGAATACTGAACAAAAGTACAATATCGCTTTCAAATCACCTTGAATCAGAGGACTTGAATTACTAGACCACCCTGGTGAAATGGGATAGATTGTATCTAAAAATAACTGAACTGTAAAAAAAAATATTTTAATAGTATATTTTACAATGGTGAGTATGAAATAACTGTACTTTTAAAAAGAAAGAACATATTTCACTTGTTTTTAATTCCATACTCTTGGCCTGAAAATGTTAACGATACGTTTTCACCATAATGAACCTTTACCCACAAGAGATGGTCATATTAATCAATGCATTATTCATCGATACATTTGTCTTGCATAAATTAAATTGCTGTGCATTTACTGAAAATAAATATTTTCCTATGTTGGAAGCTTGAAATTTTTGTTTAGTTAATAATTGATATAATTTGTTTGCCATGTGTAATTCATTATTCCCAAATTAAGTGCTGTTGTTGCCTAAAAAATAAAGTCACCACAGTTAACATTGGTTTTGAACTGCTGTGGGACTCCCTGTATATTGTTGAAAGTGCTTAGATGCAAGCTTTTTAAAAAATAAACTAATACAATAAATTCCCTTTGTAATATTTGCTCTTGTACTCTCATTTATGACTGCTTCATTGTTTCTCACTACTCCATAATGGTGAATTTAAAAATATTTTTTTATATACTAATCAGTCATCCTCTAAAGAATGTAGTTTTGTGAGGATGGGCAGTTTGGCTGACTATTCTATTTTTTTAATTAATTCTATTTTTACTCTAATAGCTGAAAGTTCAACAATCATTAATTTTCTGAAACTTAAATTGTTCATCATTTTATTTATAATTGTTTTATAATGACTAAATGATGAAAGATTTATTTTACTGTGAAGTTGACATAACAATGGACAAGATCTTGTTGTAGGCCAGGTTACTCCAGCCAAAATCGCCTCCTGCAGTTTTCCCTATACTTAAGACGCAGAGGACTAATGTTGCTCTGCTAAAGCATCCCAGGCTCTCGGCAGCATGATTCTAGCATTGGCAGCTATAAAAGATGTGAGGGATTTTATATTGTTTTGAATGTCTCCAAGATCCAGAGACAGTGAAAAAATTATTATAGCTAAAATAGTTTTCAAAATTACATTTGCTAAGTTTGATTATTTAAAAGACAACACTTTGCAAGTAATTAAATATGTTTAAGCTAAAGAGCATTTTTCTTTTTAAACTTCCCTTTTGACCCCAGTCTGTTGCTCTTCAATCCCCATTTAGGCTGTGGGCCGAGCATCAAAAATGTGTCTAGAAATCAACTTTCATGACCCATGTCTTGGAACAACGTGAAATTTTGCACAGATTTAGATAAAATATAATTGAGAACAAAGTCATAACTCGTCAGTGCCAAAAGTTGCACATTAATTAATTAAACTAATTTAAA
The DNA here is from genome assembly GCF_010909765.2 of Amblyraja radiata. Taxonomy (NCBI): domain Eukaryota; kingdom Metazoa; phylum Chordata; class Chondrichthyes; order Rajiformes; family Rajidae; genus Amblyraja; species Amblyraja radiata. The sequence goes on along the minus strand of NC_045970.1, from coordinate 25,669,043 downwards.
AAAGAGATCGAAAAAATAAGCGCCATCTAGTGTCCAATGCCCATATTACACCATGGGGAGCCTATTTCCGTGTTGCAGTCTATTTAAACCATATATTTCAAGGGTGAGGGCAGTTCCTGTGGGTTCCCCTGTTTACTGAACCCCACTGACTGCCAGTGTTCAGAGTAGGGGTCACGGCCATAGTGGGACTGGGGCAGTGCCAGGCTGGGGGAAGGCTAAGGCATCTTCCACTGCCAGGAAAATGCCTAATCCTCACCCTAACCCTAACTTGCCCCCTTCCAGAGCTGCCCACAGCTGGAGCTGCTTTGGGACCGGCTACAGGCTCCGTACGTGTGGCCCCGCAGCGCGTCCACTTCGACCAGCATGCCCGTCTCGATCACCGTGGTGATGATGGTGGGGAGCAGCACTACCCTGCATGCCGCCCGGGCTGCCTTCAGCACCACCATAGCGCAGGCTCCGTCAGTCCGCCTGCCCACTCGCTCGCTGCAACATCCGTTTACCGACAGCCCGACCGACCCCTCGCATCACCCACCAGCCAACCGACCCCTCGCATCACCCACTGGCCGTCTGACCACTCTCACCGTCCACCGGCGGCTGCAATTGGTACGTGTCGTAACTAACAAGTGTGTCGAAAAAAGTGGTCAATATCAGCTTCACAAGGCTGAAGCTTGAGATGCTGCCGGGAGCAGTCGTGCGGCGAATGCGTGGCGGCAATGACAGTAGGTCACATTCCCCGCTCCCTCCCATCATCAACCTTAGGGCCTTCCGATTCCCGTCCTTCATTCCCACCCATCGGGAGGGAGCTGTACAGGGCCGACATTCTCCCTGACCACAGACTGAAACATTGATTGCAAGGAGCTGGTTGCAACCGCAGAGCCCATACAGAATATTAGTAAACCTTTATTAAATAACGTGTGGAATAATAGTTTCATGGTAATTAGCATCTATGGTAAAGGTTGGAAGCCAGCGGAGGTACTGACAGTCAGTCGAGAGCAGGAGAGATTATGACAGTGTATAATCCATAGCACCTTGGTGTCCAATTTCATAATGTATACTAAGTAACAGGGCTGACAGACCTTGGTTGGGAACCTGGGGCTCACCAAAATTGTTCTCAATTGAGCCCCGCACCTCCTAAGGCCGGCCCTGCCCGGCCACTCTCATGACCCACCGGCGGCCCAGCCCGGCTGACCACTCTCACCATCCATCGGTGGCCCGGCCACTCTCACGACCCACCGGCGGCCCGACAGCCTGACCGATCCTCCACAGCATCCTTCGGCCTACCGATAAGCCCGACCGATCAACCCACTGACCCTAACCCTAATCCTAACCCTAGCTCTACATTTGTTATTTAGTTCACATCATAACTTTATAAAGATAAATCAATTGAAAGACAAAATGATCAGCAATGTTAGCATTACCTTTATTCCTTGGAAACCTTGTTATTGTTTTGATGTAATTAGGAGGCAGCCATGATCCCAGGGTCCTCGCTGCCTAGCGACCATAAAACAAAGCGCGGGAGTGGTCAATTTGCGTCCGACCTCAATGTCAAACGTGCATTGATTGTACAATTACGACTCGGAAAATTTATAGTTTTTCTCATATTTAATAAAAATGCAAGTTTTGGTTGTGACGATATTTTTCGCAATATATTAAAAATTCAGGTAGTTCCGTGAGTTGGGTCACGAACTTGAAGGAAAAAGCTCCTCGGCCCACAGCCTAATTGAAAAGGACACACTGGAATTCTTCTACCTGTCTGAACTGACACAAGTTCCAAGTGGCAATTTCCTCATTGAGATGGCAAGCTGAACTTTGCTGCTGGACTCCAAGTGGAGGTCAGTGGCACTGATAGATTACATCCTCCATATCTGTATATTTGATAGCATATGCACAGGTGTTCTTGACGGCTTTTTATTTAAATGGTAAAAATGCTGGACGGTTTGTTGAAATGGTGGCAATTATGCTCCATATGTTTTGCTCCATATAAGCATATTGCTCAATGAGCAATGCTAGGCATACCTGAGACTTTTGAAATTTTAAGCCAAAAATAATATTTATTAAAGTTGTATCCTGACACTGAAATTACTCTATGGGGTGACGTAACAAATAACTGGATATTACAATAAGTGATATATAAGTAAACAAGAGTCCGTAACATTTTTCGTTGCAAAATCGTAACAACACTGATGGAAATTTAAGAAATCAAAGGGTAATTGTCTTCCTTGCCCAAATGCCAAAAGAATTTCATCCCCAAAGTATTTTTTTTAAGAAACAAGTAATATAGCAAAGTTCTTAAAAGCAGTGAAAGCTTTACATTCTAAGGAATTATGACAATGCACAGACACCAAAATCCTATACTTCCAGCGGCGGAATTCTGCAGGAATTTAGCAGCTAGTCGAGGTTCTGGCCCATCTGGGCACCATGACAATGGGTCTTTAAACCCAGGGCACACCCCGGCGAGGGATCAGTCCGACTTCTGGACTAAGGCGGCTGCACCCCTTCTTAAGTGTAAGAAGTTATTGAAGATTAGAAACACTGTAAATAGTTTTAAGAAAAATGATACTCTATTTTGAAAAGCAAAGGATGCAATTTTATTTTGTATATCAATGCAAGGATATTTTGTTCTGAATGTGTGAAGTGTAGCTGAACCTAACTGTTCACCAATAAAGCAGCCTAGATATTTTTCTTTGCACTTGTCTTAAATATATCCTTTAGAAGCTTGAAAGTAACATATTTTTGAAAAGGTAACACACCTGGGTTAGAGCATCTCATTATGCACCTATCACATTAGGGTGGCTTTGGTCGGAACTCCTAGAAGTAAGATAAGCAGATTGTATATGGAAAAACTAGACACTGTCATTGGAAGATATCTAAGGCTCATATTTATGTTATCGAAGGATAAAAATTCTAAAATGTAAAACTTTTTCATTTCAGGCCTTTGTTGTCCATTCAAGCGCCCTCTGGCAAAATCACATTAAAAAAAAACTAAAGCTCTCTCTGCTTCTGCCAAGAACAAGCCTTGACCCCGTTTTCAAAAGAGACCATGTAAGCCAGTGTGGATATTTATTTTCCCTCTTTCCCACACTAATGTCTAAGTGACATTCAATATAGAATTGTGTAGTTTATTTTGCTAAATCCTGGATTGAGGCTATTCCAACCAATTTCAAGTGGAGACATTCCATCCAATACAGTTTCATCCGTCCGGGCTGCTTTTTGAACTCAACTTTCTGATTAAGCAAACTCAGAGCTTATGAAAAGAATGATTTTTGGACCTTAAGCATGCTGTAGCTCAATTAACAATTTGTATCTTAACCAAATAACAGAACATAGTGGAGTTCCCAAAAAGAATTGCATCAGGATTTATTGGCGCTGAACATAAGACAATTTCAGCTACCCTTGAGCATATTTTAATGGCTCATTAGTAGTTCATTCCTGCTCTATCCTGTTAATCAACTTATTATTTAGGCTTAATAATTCATCAGCTTCCCTCCCTAATGCTGTTTTAATAATATTGTTATTTTAAACAGCGTTCAATTTTTGTAATGCATCGGCTCGTGTTACTGAAAACCTGTACTCTAAATTTCTCTCGGCTGCCAGCACTTAGCCTCGCAGTTGAGAACACCTCAGCCACAATTTATATGCACAAAGGCCCAATAGAACTCTTTCAGCTGCTAGAAAGTGTTGTTTACATGCTGGTGGCAGCTAGTGTGATTACTGAAGTAATTGTGCATGCTCCCAAGATTTCTTAGAGAGGCAGCAGTTCTATATTTCTGACTCATTGGTGAGAATGGGGAATCTGTCCCTCTTGGTCAGAACTAGCATTTTAATACAAAAGAGACATTTGGCCTGGTGGTCTCATTGCTGCTTCCCTTCCCTTCCCTCCCAGTGGATTAGCACCTCCACTAATAATAATTTATTTGTAATTTGAATGAAATGTCATTCCTCACTGGGCTATGCAAGGTGGATAGTGGCTGATATTAATGTAAGGTGTCAGTGCAGCGCGTGTGTGTGTTATAGATGAGCTGCTTTTCCAGACAATCAGCTAACCAAACTTCGACATGTTTACAAAAAGTTTGTTCCAGTTACTTGGTGCATCACAAATTTAATTGTTATTCCCGATTTCCCAAATCCATGTCTTATCTCTGAAAGGCTTTTGCATCAATGTCTACATTTAATCTATGCAGCAGCCTTGGACCATGACAATAAGTACATGTGAGCAACGGGATGGATAGTAGAGTGTGGGCATCGGACTGCTGAATGCTGAGGGGTTTGCAGCAACCATTGAATAGATAGTATGGCATTCTGATAATCGACAGGAGTAAGCATTTCTTGGGAAATCCCAGAATCTAGCACATAACAGCTGCAAAGCAGATTTCCCATACTCAATTTTGAACAAGACTAATGGGTAAATATTGCAGCTGCATAAACACTGTTTGTATGAGCAATTGTTGTTTATATATTCTAAATATTCAAAGATTATAGAAAGGCAGACTTTAGTAAAAAGCCTTGCAGAATATTTTTTTTTAAACTACTCTCCCTGGTGCAACTGAGAGCATACAGTGCCCTCCATAATGTTTGGAACAAAGACCCGTCATTTATTTATTTGCCTCTGTACTCCACAGTTTGAGATTTATAATAGAAAAAAATCACATGTGGTTAAAGTGCACATTGTCAGATTTTATTAATGGATATTTTTATACATTTTGGTTTCTGCATGTAGAAATTAGAGCTGTGTTTATACATAGTCCCCCCATTTCAGGGCACCATAATGTTTGGGACACAGGTGTTTGTAATTGCTCAGGTGTGTTTAATTGCCTCCTTAATGCAGGTATAAGAGAGCTCTCAGCACCCAGTCTTTCCTCTATCACCTTTGGAAACTTTTATTGCTGTTTATCAACATGAAGACCAAAGTTGTGCTAATGAAAGTCAAAGAAGCCATTATGTGACTGAGAAGCAAGAATAAAACTGTTAGGGACATCAGCCAAACCTTAGGCTTACCTAAATCAAATGTTTGGAACATCATTAAGAAGAAAGAAAGCATTGGTGTAGCGTTGTTACAAAACCTACCATCAGCGGCGCTGCAGATCTGCCACTGCTTGTGCCTGCGATTCCGGAGGCTTTGTAGGAGGGAGGCTGATGAAGAAAATCCATTCTGCGAGCCCGCCCCCGCTTTTAAAAAAAAGTCGCTGGTCGATTGCGTCGCTAGATTGAACTTAATCGCGACTAAAAACGCCTTCAACATCACGGATCGCAAGTGCAGGACAAAACAAAAGGTATGTCGTTTATTTAACATATTATCTTGCTTTTTGGTGTGGCTTCATTTTAATCTGCTGATGCGAAAAATGTTATTTAGGCCCCGATACAAATCGGCCATGCCCTGCTCATGGCTTAAATCATGGCAGCGGCAACATTCCAATCGATCACATTCCAGAAACATGGTGTGTGTGCGGGTGTATGTCATTTTGCCTTTGAAACGTATCTCCTCGAAAACCAGACGCAAAAATGCAGAGATTTTTACAATTTCGGTAGGGTTTTAACATGATTTCATAAATGCACTCCTCTCTAGATTTGGTCAATTATTTCCCCAGATTTTGAATAAAATATCAAAAAAAATTGAATCAAACTGCTGCATGAGGCACAGTGCAACCTCATAGATGTCCAATCACAATGGATCTCATTTACATATATGACATCACAATGGGACAGGGGTGTGAGATTGGAACCTTCACATGGTCCCACTAAAATCAAACTGCTGCATGAGTCACAGTGCCATCTCATAGATGTCCAATCACAATGGATCTCATTTACGAGGATGTTACCTCGTGGTGGATGTTATGTACCGTGGTTCTCCGCTCCGGCTGATTAATGTGTATGCCTCACCCGTGCGGAGCGAGAGGCTGGCCAGTGCTGTTGGCCACGTCCTGCCAGCTCGTTCCGGCCGGTGACTTCAACTGCATCATTGATGCAGCTGGACGATCCGGCAGTGCCGACAACAGACTGGACAGCACGACCAAGTTCCTGATGGAAATGGTAAAAGACGCAAAGCTGCACGATGCCTTCAGCGACCCTGCAGGCGGGTCCCAGCCGCGGTTCACCTGGTCGAGATCGGACGGTTGAGCCCGGTCCCGGATAGACTTCGTCTTCACGACGAAGGCCGTCACGGTGAGACACACCAACCTCACGCCGGTGTTCTTCTCTGACCACTGCCTCCTTCAGGCTTCCTGTCACCTACAGGAGGACCAGAAGGCAGGCAGAGGGACGTGGAAGTTAAACGTGAAGCTGTTGACCCCAGAGAACATTGAGGAGCTAAAGAGGGACTACGCTCGTTGGAGAACGGTGAGGCCCCTCTTTGACTCCCCGACACTCTGGTGGGAAGCAACCAAGGAGAACATTAAGAGGTTCTTCATAGTTAAAGGGGTTCAGAGAGCAAGACAGAGTCAGAGGGAATTGTGCCAACTCCAGACAGATTTGCAACAACTGCTCCTTCTGCAGTCGAGGGGGGTGGATGTGAGGGAGGAACTGAGAGAGGTGAAGGACCGGCAAGCTCGGCTCTTTACCTCTGAATCCTCCGAGATCATCTTCCGACCCATGTGGAGCAGGATGAGACGTGCTCACGTTTCTTCTTCCATAAGGTTCACAGGGGGAGCTCTGTGATCAACAGCCTTAGGGAGGAGGACGGCTCGGTAGCATCCTCGCAGACAGACATGCTGAGGGTCTGCAAATCCTTTTACACGGAATTGTATGACAGAAAGGCCACAGACAGCACCGCCTCCCAGAACTTCCTGTCCTCTATCACGGAGGTCTTGGAGGACAGCAAGCGGGAGAGTCTGGAGCAACCACTGACCCTAGAGGAGCTGACTGGCTCCATCCGCTCCTTTGACTCGAGTAAAACTCCCGGAAGCGATGGCTTACCGGCCGAGTTGTATTCGGCTCTGTGGGACTGGGTGGGCCCGGACCTGCTGGAAGTGTACAACGACATGCTTCTAGCCGGCAGCATGTCAGACTCCATGAGGAAGGGCAGCATCACCCTAATCTACAAGCAGAAGGGGGAGATGAAGGATATAAAGAATTGGAGACCCATAACATTGTTCAATGTAGATTACAAGATCCTGTCTAAGGCCACCGCCAACCGGGTCAAGTCTGCTCTGGGACAGGTGATCCACCCAGACCAAACCTGTGCTGTACCTGGCAGGAAAATCTCAGACAGCCTAGCGCTGCTGAGAGATACCATCGCCTACGTGCAGGACAGACAGGTGGATGCCTGCCTAATCAGCTTGGACCAGGAGAAGGCCTTCGACAGGATATCGCACACGTACATGAGGGACGTGCTCTCCAAAATGGGTTTTGGGGAGGGAATCCGAAATTGGATCAAACTGCTCTACACCAATATCCATAGTGCAGTCCAAATCAATGGGTGGGAATCAGACAGTTTCCCTGTAAGGTCTGGAGTCAGGCAGGGTTGCCCTCTCTCTCCTGTCTTGTTTGTCTGCTGTATTGAACCTTTTACCGAGTCCATCAGGAAGGATGCGAGCATAAGAGGAGTGACATTGCCAGGCAGTGGGGGCATTCAGGTCAAGGCCTTCCTGTACATGGACGATGTCGCCGTCTTCTGCTCGGATCCAAGGTCGGTCCGCAGATTGATCAGCATCTGCGACCAGTTTGAGTCGGCCACGGGAGCCAGGGTGAACCACAGGAAGAGCGAGGCCCTGCTCTTTGGCAACTGGCCCGACCGATCTTCCGTCCCCTTCACCATCAAGCCTGACTTCTTGAAGGTGCTGGGGACCTGTTTCGGGGGGGCTGAGGCGAGTAACAAGAATTGGCTGGAGCGGATAGCCAAGGTGGGGAAGAAGCTGTAGCTGTGGAGGCAACGCTCCCTCTCCATAACCGGAAATAATTCGGTCATCAGGTGTGAGGTGCTCTCGGGGCTGCTGTACTTGGCACAAGTGTGGCCTGTCCCTCCCTCCTACGCCACAGGGATCACCCGGGCCGTCTTCCAGTTCATCTGGGGGTCGAGGATGGACCGGGTGCGACGGGCCACAATGTACAAGTCAGCAGATAACGGGGGTAAAAGCGTGCCCAACGTTGCCCTCACCCTGATGGCTACCTTCGTGTGTTGCTGCATCAGGCGGAGTGTAGAGCCAAGGCACGTGGGCACCAAGTGTCACTACCTGCTGAGGTTCTACCTGTCCCCGGTGTTGCGAAGGATGGGCCTGGCGCAGATGCCACGCAATGTGCCAGTCAGCTGGACATTGCCGCCCCATCTGTCGTCTGTGGAAAGGTTCTTCAGGACCAACACCTTTGACCACAAGTCTATCGAGCAGTGGTCAGCACGGAATGTCCTGCAGAGCGAGATGTCCGTCAGGGAATGTTACCGACTGGCCCACTGCAGACTGCAGGAGTATGTGCTAAGGGACTCGCTGAAGCTTGGTGCAGCCAACGCCAAGGCTCGGTGGGGGAGGGCCACAGTCTAGGGTCCTTCCGCTGCTGGACATGGGGGGCACGGTATGGTGGAGACGCCCCTCAAATTAAATTAAGGGAAGGTATCCCACGCCAGGGGGCCACATGAGTGGCACCAGCGGGGACATTTTTGTGGAATTTAAAAGACATAAACTGTATTGAACAATCTCTATAGCCTACGGAAATGTCGGATGGAATTTTCGCACTGTGCACACATTGTATATATTTATTACTTGGACAGGGGCACGGGTGGGGGACAGTTTGGTGGAATTTGACAAATGTAAAAAAATTGTACTGGAAAAATTTTGTATAGTCTCCGAAAATGTCGGATGAATTTTTTGTTCGAATGGTTCATGAATTGTATATATTTATCAATTGAATAAAGTCTATTTTGAAATTTAAAAAAAAAAAAAAAAAAAAAAAAAAGGATCTCATTTACATACGATTTCACAATGGGACAGGGGTGGGAGATCTCTCCCCCTCCCTCCCTTCCACCCCCGTGCCTTTCCCCCACTCCCCCCTTCTCTCTCCCCCCCCTTCCTCTCTCCCTCCCATTTCTCTCTCTCTCTCCCCCCCTCTCACTCCCCCTCTCCCCTCCCCCTCTTCGTCCCCCTCCCCCTCTTCTCTCCCCCCTCCCTCCCCTCTTCTCCCCCACCCCTCTCCTCTCACCTCCCCCTCTTCCCCTCATCCACCCTTCCCCCCCCTCCCCGTCTATTACCCCCTTCCCCCTACCCTTCTACCCCTTCATCCTCCCCGCTCTCCTCCCCTCCCCCCATCCTCATCCCCCTCTCTCTCCCTTCCCTTCCCCTCCCCTCCCCCTCCCTACTCTCTCCTCTTCTCCCCCTCCCTCTCCTCCTCCCCACTCTCTCCCCATCTGCCTCTCACCCACCCACCCTCTACGCCTCCCCTCCAGCCCCCTCTCCCTCTGTCTCTTGCCCTTCTGTCTCTGCCCCTCTCTCTCTCTGTCTCTCCCCATTCTCTCTCTGCCCTCACTCTGTACCCCCCCCCACCTTCTAGACGCGCCTGCGAGTTGGAGGATATGCGTCAGTGGATAGGGCGGTTATGGGGTAAAAGGAGCAAATGAATAATATTCATATATTAACAAGGGGGGTAGTTAGCGTGTGTGCGGGGGGTAGTTAGTGTGTGTGACGCCACATGCCGCCCCCCCCCCCCCGCATCCGCACGTGGGGGGAACAGACCCAACGGGTTTGCACTTGGTCTAGTTAAACATTAAATTCCTTCCATTTGGCATAGAAATTCATGACAAAGTGAGATTTAAAAATCATGTTATATTACTAATTCTTGTGTGAATGGGATCAGTTTGTTATTTGGATACTTTGGCTATTTAAAAATTATTTTTAGCCTTTTCTTCAGAGTGGGATAGATGTTTAGATCTAGTAATTGAATTTAGATGAATTTAATTGATTTGATGACACTGATGAACATGAATTTTTTGTTAGGTATTTACTATTGGACAGTGGGCAGGTGCTATAGACCTCCACGGGAAGGTAGATGCTCCCGCTCCCACGAGTCTCGGGCAGATGAGGCTCGTCAGCCTGGGAAGGCAGTCCATCTAGAAGAGGGAAAACTCCGATTTAAAACTTCCACTGCCTTGTGGCCATATCCAGTCATGGAAAGGCTCCAGGAGTAAACCTTAAGAAAATCCGGAGTCGGAGCCCCTAAGGCAGTTCGTCGTTGTCTACAATCTCGCCCTGGCAGCTCCTGCGATGGCACTGGTGCCAAACTGTAACAGCCCTGCTGTTCCTTTGGATCGATCAGCGACGTGGAGAGGCGGGACGTGCTGCACGGGCAACAGCCTGTCCTCCATATGACATCGCCCAGGCTTGCATCCGACCAGGATGTATCACCCATGGTCAGTCATGACCGAAGGGGGCCTACTATTAACTATTTGTTTTAACGTTACAATAATATTAAAGTTCTGTTCTTGAGAATATCACATTTGTGAATTTTCAAGGCAGTCAGGGTGTTTATTACTATTTCCGTCACCACGGTCAATTTTGTAATTATCTACAATTTGGTAACTAACTAATTATATGCTTTAATTTCAGGTCATCCAAGTAAGATGTATCATCTTTGTTTCAGAATGCTTCAATCTATAATAACTGAAAATTTCATTCAGTTCTCTTATTTTTTTAAGAAAGTTATGGGCTTTTATGTCAATTGACTGTCCTCGATCACAGCTTTTGTGCTAAGTTAATGGAAAAGCAATAGGGAACAAGATGCTAATTTCTGAGTATGAACATGACCATAACGTTTTTAATACTGAAGATATGAAAGTGAATTATGTATCAAATTAAAGTTCTTTCTATGCTTTATCTGATGGGATAAATTACAGGCTTAATTTTTAAAATCTCAAAATTTTGTAACATTCCTAATTGGTGAGCTTACTAATTGCAAAAGGGACTGGCAGGCCAAGGAAGACCTCTGCAGCTGATGACAGAAGAATTCTCTCTATAGTAAAGAAAGACGCCCAAACACCTGTCCGACAGATTAGAAACACTCTTCGGGTGTCAGTCATGGATTTGTCAATGACCACGCTCCGCAGAAGACTTCATGAACAGAAATACAGAGGCTACACTGCAAGATGCAAACCACTGGTAAGCCGCAAAAATAGGATAGTTTGCCAAGACCTACTTAAAAGAACAACCACAGTTCTGGAAAAAAGGTCTTGTGGACAGATGAGACGAACATATCAAAGTGATGGCAAGAAGAAAGTATGGAGGAGAGAAGGAATTGCCCAAGATCCAAAGCGTACCACCTCAACTGTGAAACACGGTGGTGGGGGTGTTATGGCCTGGGCATATATGGCTGCTGAAGGTACTGGCTCACTTATCTTCATTGATGATAAGCTGCTGATGGTAGTAGCATAATGAATTCTATAGTGTATAGACATATCAAGTTTAAACAAATGCCTCAAAACTCATTGGCTGGCAGTTCATTACCCCATAACAAAAAAGCAAAAACAGGTGTTTATAAATTTTTGTAAAGTAATTAAAATAACTGAAATATCACATTTACATCAGACTCTTTACTCGGTACTTTGAGGCACCTCAGGCAGCGATTATAGCCTCAAGTCTTCTTGTGTATGATGCTACAAGCTTGGCACACCTGTATTTGGGTAATTTCTCCCATTCTTCTCTGCAGATCCTCTCAAGCTCTGTCAGGTTGGATGGGGAGCGTCGATGCACAGCTATTTTCAGGGCCCTCCAGAGATGTTCGATCGGGTTCAAGTCCAGGCTCTGGCTGGGCCACTCAAGGACATTCACAGACTTATCACAAAGCCACTCCTGCATTGTCTTGGCTGTGTGCTTCGGGTCATTGTCCTGTTGGAAGGTGAACCTCTGCCCCAGTCTGAGGTCCAGAACACTCAGAACCAGAGCAGGTTTTTATCAAGGATCTCTCTGTACTTTACTCCGTTCATCTTTCCCTAGATCCTGACTAGTTTCCCAGTTCCGGCCACTGAAAAACATCCCCACAGCATGATGCTGCCACCACCATGCTTCACCGTATGTATGGTATTGGCCAGGTGATGAGTGGTGCCTGTTTCCTCCAGACGTGACGCTTTGCATTCAAGCCAAAGAGTTCAATCTTGGTTACATCAGACCAGAGAATCTTGTTTCTCATGCCTTTTGGCAAACTCCAAGCAGGCTGTCATGTGCCTTTTACTGAGTGGCTTCCGTCTGGCCACTCTACCATGAAGGCCTGATTGGTGGAGTGCTGCAGATATAGTTGTCCTTCTGGAAGTTTCTCTCATCTCCACAGAGGAACTCTGGAGCTCTGTCAGAGTGACCATTGGGTTCTTGGTCACCTCCCTGACCAAGGCCCTTCTCCCACGATTGCTGAGTTTGGCTGGGCGGCTAGCTCTATGAAGAGTCCTGGTGGTTCCAAAGTTCCATTGAAGAATGACGGAGGCCACTGTGCTCTTCGGCACCTGCAATGCTGCAGAAATTATTTTATACCCTTCCCCAGATCTGTGTCTCGACACAATCCTGTCTAGGAGTTCTACGGACAATTCCTTGGTCTTCATGGCTTGGTTTTTGCTCTGACATGCACTGTCAACTGTGGGACCTTATACAACCAGGTGTGTCTTTCCAAATCATGTCCAATCAATTTAATTTACCACTGGTGGACTCCAATCAAGCTGTAGAAGCATCTCAAGGATAATCAATGGAAACAGGATGAACCTAAGTTCAATTTTGAGTGTCATAGCAAAGGGTCTGAATACTTATGTAAATGTGATATTTCAGTTATTTCTTTTTAATGACTGCAAACATTTCTAAACACCTGTTTTCGCTTCTTCATTCTGGGATGTTGTGTGTAGATAGATGATTAGAAAATACTAATTTAATCCATTTTAAATTGCTGTAAAGTAACAAAATGCGGAAAAAATGAAGGGGTCTGAATAATTTCTGAATGCACTGTACTAAACAGGACTACTTTCATTTACATGATGTTGCTGTGTCCCAAACATTATGGTGCCCTGAAATGGGGGGACTATGTATAAACACTGCTGTAATTTCTACATGGTGAAACCAAGATGTATAAAGATGGCCTTTATTAAAATCTGACATGTGCACTTGAACCACATGTGATTTTTTTTTCTATTACTAATCTCAAATTGTGGAGTTTAGAGGCAAATAAACAAATGATGGGTCTTTGTCCCAAACGTTATGGAGGGCACTGTGAATAAAATGTTAAAATGTTCCTCTTTGTTCAGTTTTTTTACATGAAATAAAGATCATTTCATTTGCAACTGAAGTTTAAAATACTTTCCTATTTTTATCTGTCTTTGGTACAAATCACCATAAATAGTGGCAAAGCCTTATTTTTTTGTAAGTAGCAAGTTCCTTTGTGTTCTGTGTTACTGCTGTTAGGAACACCACCACTTGCAAGAATGATGGTGTTCCTAACAGCAGTAATGATCTACATTGGAAAAATACATCATTGATCTTTCATGGTTATTAGATCCAAATTCTGAAACTCCCCGCCCTACAGCATTGCAGCGGAATCCACACGAGAAGGGTTGTTACATACAGTTCAAGAATGTGGCCACTACCCTTTCAAGGATTGGCAATGAAGTTTAGCCTTGTTGATGATCTCCACATCTCAAGATAAACAGACCAAACAAAAACAGGCAGATAAAATTTTCATTCAAAAAGTTCAATATACGTACGTTTTTTTAAAAACTAGAAGTTGCTAATCACTATTCTTCATTGGCTTCAATGGAACTGGTCTTCAGAGGCAATTAATTGTTGTTAGTATATAGCACAATTATTGCTGCCGACTGGAGATAATGATGTAATTTTGTAAACAAAAGATGTAAACACATATTCTCCAGTGTTCAGCCTGAATTAGGTAAGGCCTTGCATGTCCACTCATCTTTCTGAATTGTTTTGGAAGTTAGATCTCAAAAGGAGGTATCTTTGCATTCTTAGTTCTCACTTCAGCGTAATCTGTTAATGAGAGTGGGGCGTTACCACAGCCAGAAATGGTGCATCTATCCATATACCCCATTGACATGAAGTAAATAAAATAATATGAAAAATTGCCAAAATGCTTGATGGAGTATCGATGCCTTAAAGATCTTCGACAAACTAAAGGAAAGGCTTAACTTACAAGTCAGAGCTGCAGAGCTAACCCAACCTTCTGACACCTCAGTCATATATAGAGGCAACCCTCGCTTTACAGAGAGAGTTATGTTCCCAGAAGACAATCCGTCAACATTCAGAGTTTCATGGACTGCAGTTGCTAGTTTACCAAAGAAAGACACAAAATGGATAGGTGACGTATTAGGTCGGGTCCCATCTTCAGATTAACTGCAGGAGTGGGGCGGGAAAGAAAGCTGGAAGAGAGGAGGGGCAGGGCAAAGCACGGCCGGTAATGGGTGAACACATAAAAGGGGTTTCTTTGATAGGCAGATTGTTGGACGAAGGTCGGAGATGAAAAAAAAACGGGTGTTTGCCCAAAAGGATAAAGAGTTCCACTCTTTCCCCTTTCTATTGTTTTCTTTTTCTTGTCTTGCCTACTCATAACATAAAACTAGAGGTTGTACATAGAATGGATTACGGTATGACATAGTTGGCACCTAAAATTAGGTGCCACTGTATTGTTTTGTATTGTATTAACTTCTAATAAAATAAACAAAAAAACAAAAAAACAAAAAAAAAAAGGATAAAGAGTTGTAAATCATGACAGACAGGGATAGAAAAGTTGCGAATTGTGTAGCTGGAGGAAGAAATGTAAGTGGAGCTGGAGGGAGAGGGAAGAAACCGGTGCAAGATCAGCCAGGGATCAAGTAAGAGGGGGGAAGAAAGGAGGGGGGTAGAGGTGGGGGGGAGGGGGGGAGGTGTTTGTAGAAGTTACCTAAAATTGGAGTTTACATTTTTTAATTTAAAAAAAATAAATATCAGTATTTAAATGTCAGCTGATCCCAAGTACCATGGATTTGGATGAGGTCTACATTGAATTTTATACTCTTTGAGAAACCTTTGGGAATTTAGAACTGGGAAAAGGCAGCTGGGCTGCTCTGGGCTCAGGTGTTCGACATTTATGGAAATGGGGTTAATCTTCCTTCTGAGAAAAAGCTGGTTGCATTTGTACCTAATATACCAGACTGAAACAGAATGCGTAATTTTAGCCTTGTTAAAATGAGGCATTATTGAACTGGTGGAACACGTTAATCAGCTTCCGTTGTGTAATCGGCAGAAAGAAGTAAGGATAAGAAGTTTGACACAAGAAGCTGGAGTAACTCAGCGGGACAGGCAGCATCTCTGGAGAGAAGGAATGGGTGGCGTTTCGGGGTCAAGACCCTTCTTCAGATTGGCACTGGATTGCTAGAACTGAAAGTTGGGAACATTATGACCTCCATCATTACATGCACGTTTTGTTATTTATATATGCAGACACACGACCATCAACATGTACCTCTCCAATCTCAAGAAAAATAAATTTGTCTCTCATACTTGTTATGTGGTAGCCCTATACAATGTTTTGGTTATAGATAAAGTTCTTTGATCATTGCATCATCCGGTTGTCTGTCAGGCTAACATTTCTAGGCAGCATTTTTGAGCTAATCCCATATGGGATCTCATAACGTGACACCCCAAGCAGGCAAATGATTTAATGTGAAGCTTGGGGCAGAGGTGGCGCAAGATCCTCAAACTTAATGGCTTCTCATATTTGTGGTGGGGTGACGTCAGGAAACAATCTCTCCTGTTCATTGATTGTTTTAATATTTGTAGAGCATTTTTACTCTTTATGCTCCATCGTATTGGAGATCAAGGGTCGATTACCAACCTCTTAGTCACTGTGGAAATCAAAAGAAGGGGATCCTTCTCAGGGTTATACCAGATGGATTTGCTAAAAATCAGTTGCCCATTTACTCCAAAATTATGACACGGATTCAATCTTAGTTGAGCCACCAACCAAACTAAAAATGGAAAATGGTGGAAACAGGCAATATTTTGATCAGCACCTACAAGGTAAAATTAATTCTATTTTTGTGTTTTGTTAATCAACTTTCCTTGTTTCTTTCATTTTCTCCTCATTTCAAGTTTCAAATAATTATTATTTTGCTTTTTAAATCTTAAGTAACTAAACTGTCACAAGTGAAATCTAATACACACCATTCATTTCTTTTTTTAAATAATTATTTCCTGATATTACTGTAATTAGATGATTGATGTTGGTTTTGCTCGTATAATGGTTTCTCATTTCAGTCATTTCACCATGCCCAAGCCACATATAGTACAGCGATAATCCTCCATCACTCTGCCTGATAATGTGCCTTAGGGTCACCTTGACATCACCTTTCTTGTGCAGTGTTAGTGTTTTTCCACCCATTTCTCTCAACACTCTGTCTGTGAACTCTCAGTCAAATTGCTAGTATACTACATTTTATTTTCATATTTGCTTATAAAATGTGGATGACACATGCAATGCCTGCTATCTTCAGAGGCGTTCAAGAATCAACTACAATGGTAAGTGTGGAGTCACATTAAAGCCAATCGCAGAGTGCTGGAGGAAGTCAGCGGGTCAGGCAGCATCTGTGGAGGGACTGGACAGACGACGTTTCCAGTCGAAATCCTTGACAAGGGTCTGACCGAAACTTCATCTGTCCATTCCGTATATAGATGCTGCCTGACCTGCTGAGATCCTCCAGCACTTTGTGGTTTGCTCAAAAATCCTGCATCTACAGTTCCTATGTTTCCACATGTTAGCCAGATGAGCATGGATGGCAAGTAATGGCCCTGTCCCACTGTACGAGCTCATTCAAGAGCTCTCCCGAGTTTAAAAAAAATCAAACACGTGGAAGCACGTAGAATGTACGTAGCGGGTACGTCGGTGCTCGGGACAACTCTTAGCGGCTCGTAACGCTAACAGCAGGTACTCGGGAAATGCAGTAAGCTCGGTGTAGATTGGTTATTGCATGTGAACCAATCACAGTAGAATAGCATCACTAACCCCACCTTACTATATGATTCATACTAGCACCCACTTCCTGTACTGGTCAGTCTTGGAAGCGGTAACGATGAACTAACAACGAACAACCAGCTGTACTGCTATATATATGAGTACCGATTAAAGATGATCTTTAACTCCAGATTGTACAGTTTGCTTATTTACACTCGGGAAGATTCGTGAAGATTTTTCAACATTTTGAAAAACGTCCACGAGAGCCCGAGTACCTACGAGCGGCCATTAGCGTAAATCTCCGAATTCGAATCAGGGCAAACTCGGGAGAACTCTTGAATGAACACATACAGTGGGACAGGGCCATTAGTGAACCAGATGAGGTGTTACAATAATATGGTAGTTTCATGGTCACTATTATTGATATGTTTTTTAAAACTTCTCAGATTTATTTTATAATTTACATTTAAATTCCAAAACTGCTGTGGTGCATCAGAATTGGTGATTCCATATCAATGATCCAGCCAACTGGATAATGGTCCCATAACTAAATCACTAAGATACTCTATCCCCAAGTGATCTTATAGCCCCTGAAATTTAAAACAAAATGACCTTACAAATATTTTCTGAATCCAGTGTGATTGCATCCTCAGTTATTTTAATCTGTTCCCATGATTTACTTTTAAATGTACGAGAAAACACAATAATCACAGTTTAATTAAAGAAATTTACTTTGATTCCCCATGATACATCTTAAATGATTTCAGTACTGATTAAATATTAAATTATTTTACAGTAACTGATACATTTAAAAATGTTATACTGGCCTTGGCAAGTACAGTATATATATTTTTTAAAATACAAGTTATTACTTAAGATGTAGACGCAATGAACTGCAGATGCTGGTTTACTGAAAAAGACACACATCACTGGTGTAAGCGGGTCTGGCAGCACCTCTGGAGAACATGGATAGGTGACATTTCAGGTCGGGACCCTTCAGACGGTTATTTCTCAAGTTCCTGCTTCTCTGGTGAATATTTTAATTATGGACATTAGAATCCAAGGTTCGGGAGATGCATAAGTACCAAAGGTTCCAGAGTTCGGTGTGAATCAATTGAACCTCATGACACTATCAGAGATAAAGGATTTTCAAAAAATACAAAAAATTGGACCAGCACAGATCAAAAGAACAACAAAAGTATTTATACAATAAATTTATAGAATATTTTGTAAAATACGTTTTTAAAGATAAAGAATTTGAGGTGCATTAGGCTCTGCAAACAATATCTCAGTAAAATACTTTCTACTAAATTTACATATTTTCAATAATCGCAAACCAAATTATTCAATCTATTAATAAAACTATAGAAATATAACAAATCCATCACTCTAAGAGAAAGCAAAACAGATAAAGATGTTGCAGGTCTGTAAATTTTTGAATAGAGCTGAACTATGTTTAATACCTTTGAGGGGTTGCAGGGCCAACTCCAAAATCTGTACACCTCCTTGCATACTGTGTTTTGAATTGAAATAGCAAAATACTAAGTCATGTGAACTCGTCCCATCATTCCAGCATAATAGAAACTGCGTGTTGCTGACTTGCTAGGAAACATTGACAAGTTACATGTAAGTGGCAGTAGGTAAATATGTTTTCCTCCACCTGCTGCTCATAGTTGCTCATTCCACAAAAATGGGTTCACTTTCTCTAAAATCACCTATTTTTTTTATTGTTGACTTTCTATCCCTCCAACAGCTTCAACCTGACAAGTATGAATTTGGCCATAACAGCAACTTTTCCCAGCATCAGTCTATGAGCAGCAACTAACAGGATACTTCATTTTATTCCAAATAGTAAGTATTCTAAAAGCTTTAATAACTCTACAGCACAAAGGAAAAAGCAGAAGCTGGAATTATGAAAAAACAAACCAGAAATGCCAATATTTTGTGAACTGCAAAAATTTCTATGGGATCATTACAACATTGATTTTAATAAGCCAATACAAGAATTGTGCCTTTCTGAACAGAATCTGTGAAGGATGGTCATTCCTTAAAAACTACCCAGACAAGAGAGAAGATCGGGCAAAGCAACTGACTGCACAGACTATGGATAACCAGTTTAGCCAGACCCTGGAGCATGCCAATTCATGTCGAATTTATTGTTATATGTGTAGGTACGGTGAACTACAGATAAAATTAAATTCTTGCTTGCAGCAGCATCACAGGCACATAGACTCGCACAGCACATAAAAGCAAAAACTGTGTGTTCGCAGTGGCTCATGGTTTGCTGACTTGCTTGCAATCCTCTACCAGGTGGTCAACGTTCAGGTGCTTGGGTCCAAGGTGTTGAAGAACAGCCCCTTTAGTTGAGTACTGACAGTTGTTTCACTCTTTCTCCAAGATAAACCATCGAGCCTATGACAACAAACTTGTATGTGCAGAGCTACATCTTCTAGTATCTCAAAGCCAATTAAATGTAGCTTGAAAACAACTGCTTTCTGATACTCTTTTGGATGGAAACAGATACAGAACAAAGTAAATCTGAAAAGGTTTAGGTTGTTTCAGTGACTCTGCTTCCACTTCGCATGGTCAAGTTGCCACTGTAGAGCAGTCTATGTGAGGCTCAAGTGTATGAGATTTATTTCATACTCAATCTTCACATTTGTTTTGCAATCAGATTTCACTGTACAGTTGTGTACATATAGAATAAAAGTATTTCAAATGAGCACAACCTGTCAAGGTATAACTTGGCTTTGATTATGTAAACCCTTTGTTAGATCTGGGAACAAATGTGACTTGACATTCGGTTGACTGCAAATCAGTCGTGCTATTTATTGTGATTGAAAATGATTTATATTTTGGTACATTTATGGATATCATCCTTGATCACAACTTTCACTGCCAAATCTGGGAAGTGTCCATGTTCATCCCAAAGTTTCTGATAACCTAGGAATGTTATTCATGATCTAGCAACTTGAATATGCACTCTGGATGACTGAAGGGTGGTGTTATGTTAGCGGACCTTTAGCAACCAGAACATGGGAAATCATCTGTTGTCTGGGGTGACTGCTGACAATTACTTGGCCACCAAGTTGCCAGATGAGTGGATTTGGCTGAGTATCTGAGTGTTTTTTTTCTAATCTATATTCCATTCCCGGGCCCTTAATAACCAAGGAATGGAAAAGGTTTGTTGGATTTTGTGAAAGTGAGATTTGAAGTTTGCAAGTCAGGAGCCTGGTGAGTTCATTGCAAGCTCTGCCGTGCACTGCCGAGCAGGGTGGAGGAAATAAGCAGCAAACCAACACCTGAAAATAGTACAGCACAGTGAGTTTTAGATGTTAATTCCTTTGAAAGTTGAATGGCATTTAAAATTTAAAAACATGGTACTGCAGATGCTGGTTAATACACAAAAGGACTCAAAGTGCTGTAGTGACTCAGCAAGTCAGTCAGCATCCCTGGTGAACTTCAGACTACCGAAGAAGGATCTCACCCTGAAACGTCACCTATTCTTCTTCAATAGTCTGAAGAAGGGTCTCAACCCGAAATGCCACCTATCCATGTTCCCCAGAGATGCTGCCTGACCTGCTGAGTTACTCTGCGGGTCAAGCAGCATCTCTAAAGAACATAGTGAGGTGATGTGTCCGGTCATGACCTTTCTTTGATCTAGATAACCCAGGTATCTTTGAATTGTTTTTAGAGTTTCATGGACAATTCCGGAGATTTCCCAATCTAGTCTAAATCAAACAAGATCAGGCAAGACAAATTTTCTGTTTTCCCTAGTCTTACACTTTCCCTTTCAACATTAAATGCCAAAAGAACACAAAGTGCTGTAGTAACTCAGCGGAGCTGGTCCTTACATAGAATCATAGAAACATAGAAATTAGGTGCAGGAGTAGGCCATTCGGCCCTTCGAGCCTTCACCGCCATTCAATATGATCATGGCTGATCATCCAACTCAGTATCCCGTACCTGCCTTCTCTCCATACTCTCTGATCCCCTTAGCCACAAGGGCCACATCTAACTCCCTCTTAAATATAGCCAATGAACTGGCCTCGACTACCCTCTGTGGCAGGGAGTTCCAGAGATTCACCACCCTCTGTGTGAAAAAAGTTCTTCTCATCTCGGTTTTAAAGGATTTCCCCCTTATCCTTAAGCTGTGACCCCTTGTCCTGGACTTCCCCAACATCGGGAGCAATCTTCCTGCATCTAGCCTGTCCAACCCCTTAAGAATTTTGTAAGTTTCTATAAGATCCCCTCTCAATCTCCTAAATTCTAGAGAGTATAAACCAAGTCTATCCAGTCTTTCTTCATAAGACAGTCCTGACATCCCAGGAATCAGTCTGGTGAACCTTCTCTGCACTCCCTCTATGGCAATAATGTCCTTCCTCAGATTTGGAGACCAAAACTGTACGCAATACTCCAGGTGTGGTCTCACCAAGACCCTGTACAACTGCAGTAGAACCTCCCTGCTCCTATACTCAAATCCTTTTGCTATGAAAGCTAACATACCATTCGCTTTCTTCACTGCCTGCTGCACCTGCATGCCCACTTTCAATGACTGGTGTACCATGACACCCAGGTCTCGCTGCATCTCCCCTTTTCCTAGTCGGCCACCATTTAGATAATAGTCTGCTTTCCTGTTTTTGCCACCAAAATGGATAACCTCACATTTATCCACATTATACTGCATCTGCCAAACATTTGCCCACTCACCCAGCCTACCCAAGTCACCTTGCAGTCTCCTAGCATCCTCCTCACAGCTAACACTGCCCCCCAGCTTCGTGTCATCCGCAAACTTGGAGATATTGCCTTCAATTCCCTCATCCAGATCATTAATATATATTGTAAATAGCTGGGGTCCCAGCACTGAGCCTTGCGGTACCCCACTAGTCACTGCCTGCCATTGTGAAAAGGACCCGTTTACTCCTACTCTTTGCTTCGTGTTTGCCAGCCAGTTCTCTATCCACATCAATACTGAACCCCCAATGCCGTGTGCTTTAAGTTTGTAAACTAATCTCTTATGTGGGACCTTGTCGAAAGCCTTCTGGAAGTCCAGATACACCACATCCACTGGTTCTCCCCTATCCACGCTACTAGTTACATCCTCGAAAAATTCTATAAGATTCGTCAGACATGATTTACCTTTTGTAAATCCATGCTGACTTTGTCCAATGATTTCACCACTTTCCAAATGTGCTGCTATCCCATCTTTAATAACTGACTCTAGCAGTTTCCCCACTACCGATGTTAGACTAACTGGTCTGTAATTCCCCATTTTCTCTCTCCCTCCCTTCTTAAAAAGTGGGGTTACGTTTGCTACCCGCCAATCCTCAGGAACTACTCCAGAATCTAAAGAGTTTTGAAAGATTATTACTAATGCATCCACTATTTCTGGAGCTACTTCCTTAAGTACTCTGGGATGCAGCCTATCTGGCCCTGGGGATTTATCGGCCTTTAATCCATTTAATTTACCCAACACCACTTCCCGGCTAACCCGGATTTCACTCAATTCCTCCAACTCCTTTGACCCGCGGTCCCCTGCTATTTCCGGCAGATTATTTATGTCTTCCTTAGTGAAGACGGAACCAAAGTAGTTATTCAATTGGTCCGCCATATCCTTGTTCCCCATGATCAACTCACCCGTTTCTGACTGCAAGGGACCTACATTTGTTTTAATTAATCTCTTTCTTTTCACATATCTATAAAAACTTTTGCAGTCAGTTTTTATGTTCCCTGCCAGTTTTCTTTCATAATCTATTTTTCCTTTCCTAATTAAGCCCTTTGTCCTCCTCTGCTGGTCTCTGAATTTCTCCCAGTCCTCCGGTATGCTGCTTTTTCTGGCTAATTTGTACGCATCATCCTTCGCTTTGATACTATCCCTGATTTCCCTTGTTATCCACGGATGCACTACCTTCCCTGATTTCTTCTTTTGCCAAACTGGGATGAACAATTTTTGTAGTTCATCCATGCAGTCTTTAAATGTCTTCCATTGCATATCCACCGTCAACCCTTTTAGAATTAATTGCCAGTCAATCTTGGCCAATTCACGTCTCATACCCTCAAAGTTACCTTTCTTTAAGTTCAGAACCATTGTTTCTGAATTAACAATGTCACTCTCCATCCTAATGAAGAACTCAACCATATTATGGTCACTCTTGCCCAAGGGGGCACGTACAACAAGACTGCCAACTAACCCTTCCTCATTACTCAATACCCAGTCTAAAATAGCCTGCTCTCTCGTTGGTTCCTCTACATGTTGATTTAGATAACTATCCCGCATACATTCCAAATAATCCTCTTCCTCAGCACCCCTGCCAATTTGATTCACCCAATCTATATGTAGATTGAAGTCACCCATTATAACGGTTTTGCCTTTGTCGCACGCATTTCTAATTTCCTGTTTGATACCATCTCCAACTTCACTACTACTGTTAGGTGGCCTGTACACAACACCCACCAGCGTTTTCTGCCCCTTAGTGTTTCGCAGCTCTACCCATACCGATTCCACATCCTGCAAACTAATGTCCTTCCTTTCCATTGCGTTAATCTCCTCTCTAATCAGCAACGCTACCCCACCTCCTTTTCCTTTCTCTCTATCCCTCCTGAATATTGAATATCCCTGGATGTTCAGCTCCCAGCCTTGGTCACCCTGGAGCCATGTCTCCGTGATCCCAACTATATCATAGTCATTAATAGCTATCTGCACATTCAACTCATCCACCTTATTACGAATGCTCCTTGCATTGAGACACAAAGCCTTCAGGCTTGTTTTTACAACACTCTTACCCCTTATACAATTTTGTTGAAAAGTGGCCCTTTTTGATTTTTGCCCTGGATGTTCCGGCCTGCCACTTTTACTTTTCACCTTGCTACCTATTGCTTCTACCCTCATTTTACACCCCTCTGTCTCTACGCTCACACATTTAAGAAACCCTTTCCCTTTAACTCCATCCTCCACTAGCCCATTCGACACCCCACCCCCCTTATTCAGTTTAAAACCACCCGTGTAGCAGTGGCAAACCTGCCTGCCACAATGCTGGTCCCACACCTGTTAAGATGCAATCCGTCCCTTTTGTACAGTTCCCCCTTACCCCAAAACAGATCCCAGTGATCTAAGAATCTAAATCCCTGCCCCGTGCACCAGTTCCTCAGCCACACGTTCAGGTCCCGTATCTCCCTGTTCCTGCTCTCGCCAGCACGAGGAACTGGAAGCAAACCGGAGATAACAACCCTGGAGGTCCTGCTTTTCAGCATTTTTCCGAGCTCTCCAAAGTCACGCTGCAGAATATTCATCCCCTTCTTTCCGACATCGTTTGTGCCGACATGCACTACCACTTCCGGATGTTCACCTTCGCCCTTGAGGATTTTCTGCACTCTGTCCGTGACATCCTGGATCCTGGCACCAGGAAGGCAGCACACCATCCTCGCATCCCGTCTGTTGCCGCAGAAACCCCTGTCCGTACCTCTCACAATGGAGTCTCCTACTACAATGGCGTTGCCTGCCTTAGGCCTTTTTGGTTTTGGCTCAACAGCCCTATTCGCATCACAAGCCAGTCCGCCGCCCAGTGTAAACACCTCTTCTGTCCCGACAGCTTCTAAGTGGGTGAACCTGTTCACAAGAGGTACAACACCCGGGGACGTTGGCATTCCATGCTTCCCTCCCGTTCTCACTGTCTCCCACCTTCACTCTTCCAGTACCTTAGGTGTAACAATCGTACTGTAAGACTTGTCGAGGAACGACTCCGTTTCTCGGACGAACCGGAGGTCATCCACTTGCTTCTCCAGTTCCCCAACACGGCCCTTCAGGAGCTGTTCCTGGATGCACTTTTCACATTTGTAGCAGCCAGAGGCACCAGCGGTGTCCTTGACCTCCCACATACTGCAAGCATCACACTGAATCAGCTTGCCTAACATCTCCTTCTTTCGTCTCTCCCTCTGCAGTGTTTTGCGTAGTCTCCTCTCCTTAGCCTCCTCGCCGAAGACTCTCGAGCCAAAGACTCACACTTTTCTCACAGGGCACTTCACTCACTGCCGCTCCCTAAGAGCAGTCTTACTTAAATTGACTGATAAATTGCCTGATTTACCAATTTGCAAACCAAATTCCTCAGTTTTCAGCTGTTTTCCCAGCACTGACTCACTTCTCTCCTCCCACTTGGGCTAGAGCCAATCAGTCGTATCTCTTGCTAATCTCCTCCTGCTGCTGCTGTTGTTGCTCCCAAAGCTACAGCAGTTCTGAGTCAAGTCTGCCTGTCCTTGACCTGTACTTAAACTGTTTTCACTTCTCTCCTCCCACTTGGGCTAGAGCCAATCAGTCGTATCTCTTGCTAATCTCCTCCTCCTGCTGCTGCTGTTGTTGCTCCCAAAGCTACAGCAGTTCTGAGTCCAACAACAACTTTTACCTTCAACAAAGTTACCTTCAACAACTTTTAATTTAACTCCTCCCATTTCCTCTAAATCCAAGGCGTATAGCTATGGGCACGTGCATGGGCCCCAGCTCTGCCTGCCTCGTTGTAGGGTACATCGAACTCTTCCTCCGCTATATTGACGACTGCATTGGTGATACCTCCAGCACCCATGCAGAACTCACTGACTTAATCAATTTCACCACTAACTTCCATCCGGCACTCATATTCACCTGGACCATTTCCGACATCTCCCTACCGTTTCTAGACCTCATTATCTCCATCGCAGGTAACAGACCACTGACCAACATCTACTACAAACCCACTGACTCCCATAGCTATCTGGACACTTCTTCCCACCCTGCTTCCTGTAAGGACTCTATCTCCTACTCCCAATTCCTCTGTCTACGCCGCATCTGCACCCAGGATGAGGTGTTCCAAACCAAGGCATCGGAGAAGTCCTCATTCTTTAGGGAACGGGGGTTCCCCTCTTCGACTATAGATGAAGTTCTCACCTGGGTCTCCTCTATATCCCGTAGCTCCGCTCTCATTCCCCATCCCCCCCACTCGTAACAAGGACAGAATCCCTTGTCCTCACCTTCCACCCTACCAGCCGTCACATACAACAGATAATCCTCCAACGGGTTCCCACCATTGGCCACATCTTCCCTTCTCCTCCCCTTTCGGCTTTCTGCAGAGATTGCTCCCTCCGTAACTCCCTAGTCAATTCGTCCCATACCACCCACCCCAGGTACTTTCCTTTGCAACCGCAGGAAATGCTACACTTGTCGCTTTACCTCCCCCCTCGACTCCATCCAAGGACCCAAGCAGTCTTTCCAGGTGAGGCAGAGGTTCACCTGTACCTCCTCCAACCTCATCTATTGCATCCGCTGTTCTAGGTGTCAACTGCTCTACATCGGTGAGACCAAGCGCACGCTTGACGATCGCTTCGCCCAACACCTCCACTCAGTTCGCATTAACCAACCTGATCTGCTGGTGGTTCGACACTTCAACTCCCCCTCCCATTCCGAATCCGACCTTTCTGTCCTGGGCTCCGTCCATGGCCAGAGTGAGTCCCACCACAAATTGGAGGAGCAGCACCTCATATTTTGCTTGGGTAGTTTACACCCCAGCGGTATGAACATTAACTTTTCTCCCTCCTTCCCTTCCCCTTCCCAGCTCTCCCACAGCCTACTGTCTCCGCATTTTAGTTTCTTCTTCCTGCCCCCTCCCACCCCCACATCAGTGTGAAGGGTCTCGACCCGAAACGTCACCTATTCCTTCGCTCCATAGATGCTGCCTCACACGTTGAGTTTCTCTAGCATTTTTGTCTACCTTTAATACACTGATGTGTTCTTTTGACCACTGCATCAGTGTGAAGGTACCAGATTAAATATGCAGTGATATGGATGCCTAGGAACTTAACGCTGTTGACCATGTCTGCAGCAGCTACATTGATGAAGGCAGGTTTGTGTTTACCCCCTCTCTTCCTACAGTCAACAACCAACTCTTTTATCCGGCTGATGTTAAGGGCTATGTTGTTCTGATACCATGACGCATAGTTCTTAATCTCTTTCCTGTACATTGTCTCATTATTGTTGATCTGGCCAATGACAGTTGGATCATTTGTGATAAAAGCCAATCGCAGATGGAGGCCTCTAGGCCAACGTCCAGAAGTATAGGGATGAACTTATTCAGTATAAAGATCCAACATTGATGCAAGGAAGATTATAAAAAAGAGTCTTAGCAAGGGTGTAGTCTTGCCTGACATCAGTCTGCAATGAGATTGTATCTATCATGGATCCATTAGTTGAGATCACATGTAACATACCATCGTAAGATGGAGATGAACTTCTGCAACCAGCCAAATTTGAGGAGGGTGCTTCACAGTTCTTGTCAATTATTTTATTGATTTCATAAAAAGCCGTATAATGTGGTGGACCGGGATGAAAATAGTTCTTATGTTGACTGCTTTCCTGAGGCTGCTTGCAGTATCGATGGAGGTGGACGTGGTGGTGGGGGTGGGGGGGGGTGGGGGGGGGGGGGGGGGGGGGGGGGGGAATGGACTAGGTTGAGTTCATAACTCTCTGTAATTTCTTGCCGACTTAGGCAGAGCTGCTGCCAAACCAAGTAGTGATGCATCCGGATAGGATGGTTTCTATGATGCATCTGTAGATATTGGTAAGAGTAGTTGCAGGCATGCCAAACCTTAGTCTTCTGAAGAAGTAGAGATGTCGGTGTTTATTCTTAGCGCGAGCTTCAACGTGGTGGGTCCAGGATAAATTATTGGTGATATTCTTGGCTAGGAACTTGAAGGTCACGACTATCTCCACTTTGGCACCATTGATGCTGACTAGGGGGTGTACACCACTCATTTCCTGAAGTCATTAACTAGCTCTTTTGTCTTGATGACATTTAGGGAGAGATTGTTGATTGATACCATGTTACCATGTTACCATTGATACCATGTTGCTCTTTTTCCTTCTTGTACTTGGTCTCATCATTGTTTAAGATCAGGCCCACTATAGTGGTGTCGCATGGATATTAGTAAATGGAGTTAGAGCAGAGTTTGGTCGCACAGTTGTGTGTATAGGAAATATAATAAAGAGCTGAGAACCCATGCTTGTGGGGCATCAGTATTCAGAATTATTGTGGAGCATTTTTTTGTTGCCTTTTCTCATTGACTGTGGTCCATGGGTCGGAAAATCCAGTTGCATCGTGGGGTGCTATGAAGGCATACATGTTGTATGCCTTCTTTACCATCCTATTCCACTTGTGTTGCCACGTTCAGCGAGCTATGGACTGACAGCCCAATATACTTCTGTACATAAATGCCCCTAAGGGTGCTACCATTTACTGTATACCTTTTTCCAACATTTGATCTCCCGAAGTGCAAAACCTCACATGTCCCAATTAAACTCTACGTGACATATCTCTGCCCATATTTACCATTGAACTATAGATTATATGGTCCCACATTGGCCTCACCGACCACCTTTGCCACCCAGAGGTGAAATGAAAATAAGTAATCTTCCATCCTAATGAACCACTGAGGAGATAACCGTGTATATCCATGCAATAAAGTTCAAACAAACCTGAAACGTTAGCTCTGTTTTTCTTTCCACAGATGTTACCTGATCTGCTGAATGCTACCAGTATTTGTTTCTTTTATTTCAGATTTTCAGCATCAATGCACCAAAGAACAAGGGTCTCGACCAGAAACGTTACCCATTCCTTCTCTCCAGAGATGCTGCCTAACCCGCTGAGTTACTCCAGCATTTTGTGTCTATCTTTGATGCACCAAATCCATTTGTTCTAAATCTCTCTATATCACCATCTATATCTCTAATTTCACTTTCGTCTGAGTCTGAAGAAGGGTCTCAACCCAAAATGTCACCTATTCCTTCTCTCCAGAGATGCTGCCTGATCTGTTGAATTACTCGAATGTTGAATTACTCCAGCAAGTTGTGTCTATCACTGTATCCATTGTTCAAGATGTGGACTCTTGTACATCGGCGAGATCAAACGTAGACTGGGCGATCGTTTCGCTGAACACCTTCGCTCAGTCCGCCTGGACCTACCTGATATCCCGGTTGGCAAACACTTTAATTCCCCTTCCTGTTCCTTTCTGTCTCCATTGTCAGAGTGAGGCTAAATGCAAATTGGAGGAACAGCATCTCATATTTAGCTTGGGGAGCATTACAACCCAGTGGTGTGGGTATTGATATCTCTAACTTCAAGTAACCCCTGCATTCCCTCCCTCTCCATCCCTCCCCCACCCAAGTCGCACCAGCTTCTCGTTCTCACCTAGCAAACAGCTAACAATGGCCTGTATCCTTTATCCTTGTTACTTTTTTGCATATCTTTCATTCATTTGTTCTCACTCTACATCATCGTCTATATCTCTTTATTCCCTTTCCCCTGACTCTCAGTCTGAAGAAAGGTCTCCACCCACAACGTTACCCATTCCTCTCCAGAGATGCTGCCTGTTCCCCCTGAGTTACTCCAGCATGACTTGAGAATTAAGGGACAGAAGTTTAGGGGTAACATGAGGGGGAACTTCTTTACTCAGAGAGTGGTGGCTGTGTGGAATGAGCTTCCAGTGAAGGTGGTGGAGGCAGGTTCGTTTTTATCATTTAAAAATAAATTGGATAGTTATATGGACGGGAAAGGGATGGAGGGTTATGGTCTGAGCGCAGGTAGATGGGACTAGGGGAGTGTACGTGTTCGGCACGGACTAGAAAGGGTCGAGATGGCCTGTTTCCGTGCTGTAATTGTTATATGGTTATTTTGTGTCTTTGGTGTAAACCAGCATCTACAGGAACATCCTACACCAAATATTGGGCAACAACTAGTTGGACTACATCTCCCACAAGGCAGCTGGAGGCGGAGAGTAGGCGGGCTCCGGGCTCACACGCCCCCTGCAGGATCGGAGGGCTCACGACGCCGGCCAGGAGCCCAGCATCAGGAAGGGGTTCCGCTGGGCGGCGAGTCGCTTGCAGCCTCTGTCTCCTTGTGTGTGTGTGTCTATGTGTGTGATGTGCCGGTGCGTTCGCTGTCTCCCACACAGCGGAGACACGCCGAGGGGAAGCCAGAGGCAGAGAGTCCAGCTCGGCGAGCAGCCTTAGAGAGGAAAGCGCAAGCTGACAGGAGCAGGGAAGAGCTTTTCCTGAGCCACATATCTCTGCAGGTCAATGGAGCTGGAGAATATAGTCGCCAATACGGTCCTGCTGAAAGCCAGAGAAGGTAAGGGGGGGGATCAAAAAGCTGCAGCCTCGGGGGGTTGTGCAGAGGGGGTTTGTTTCAGTGTTCATTTGTGACGAGAGGGATTGAACGGATGAAGAAACAGCAGCAAATTAATTATTTTTGCAATCAAGAGCTCAAATACACTTTTTTTTCATGACTTGTTGAGAGGAGCTGAGGGATTTCCTGGTGAGATGTGAATGTCTCACTGCGCGAGTTTCTGGTGAATCGAGAGGCTGGCATTTCTCAGCAATGGTTGGTTTTACTGAACACCAATATCCATGGTGTGTGTGTGTGTGTCTACACCCGCGACCACCAATATGCCCTGTTCTCTCCCTTTTGATCGTCTTTTCGGCTGGGCTGGGGGGTGGCGCCGGTCCGAGATCTGAGCTCTTCTTTGAATAGAAAATGTTGTACATGGACATCACGTTCTGGTCGCCAGTGCAAGAATCTTTCTTGCGGAACTTGCAATAATAGTAGGCTTCCGTGCAAAGGAAGACCCTGACATCTTTCCGATATTAGATCATATCGTCGTAGAAACATTCTCTCCGCTGCTATATGTGATTGGATGGATGTATATATAACCTCTCCCCCAAGAATATAGATGCACGATCGATTGTCCGGGCAGCTTAAAGGCTGCTAATTGAATTCGTGTTAAATTTTGTCCATGAGATGCAGATGGATATTTGGGCGATGTGTTCCCCCTTTGGCAGCTCCTTGCCTTTGGGTTTACCTTTTTTTTCCTGGAAAAAGGTGGCAGTGTATGATGGGGGTGGGAGAGAGAGAGGGGGCCAATGCATTGACTTCTATGTGACTGGTTTCCAAAAAAGGTTTTGCATTTGCACTCGTTAAAAAAAAACACCCTACTCATTTAACGAGATGCAGTACGTCTGTGAGCCTGGAAGTGGCTTCAGTTGCATTGCAATCTGCACATCACGTTCGTCTGGTGATAGACGTCACCCCAGGGCTTTCTATCTCACCTAGCCGTGTTCTTGCGGGATTTGTTTTCCACTCTAATTCGAATGACGAGAGGGAGGGGGTGTGAGTTTCGTATCGACGGGCTCCCAAAACATAGATTAAAAAAACCCACAATAGATAGACGTCTATCTAAACCAGCGTCAGTTACTGTATCTGTCTGTGATGTCAAGATGCTTATTCGTTTTCAAGAGACTGCATTTATTTCTGAATGGTGTGATGTGAGTCTGTGGCTCAGACTTGGGTTAAACGATTTCGAATTATTTTTTATTGCAGTGTGATTTGGCCTTCAGATATGAAAACATGCAGGAAAATGCAACATTTTTTTTTAATGTGAGCGCTGTGTGGCTTCATCTGAGCGTGTGTGTGTGTGTGTGTGTTTTGAGGCAATTTTGTAAATGCGCAGAGCTTTGTGTAACTAGGATTGGACAGGAAATAATTGGCATGAGCAAAACCCGAGTGGCCGAAGAAGAAAAGGGCGTCTGTTACGCTTTCACACATTTTAGCACATTACATTTTCTGTAACTGACGTTAGATGGCAGAGGTTTCCGGAAGCTGCGACTAGGAACCAGGGGATTGTAGCTTTTACGCACGTTTCTGCTTTTGCTAACGTATGGCTGATAACGTGGATATTGCATTACATTTGCACTCGGCAGGCATACATGTCAAATAAATTGTATGCGATGAGTTGACAGCGGAGACGGAGGGATTAGTGCACCGTGCCTTACTCTGCTCGAATATAATTCACAGTTTTTTGTTCCACGTAAGAATTAATTAATCATCCGCAGCATTTCGGAGTAATATAGTATATTACTAATATAAAACATTTGTAATAAATACTAAAACAATTGTCTTGATAAGCAAGTGAAATAAGATGTTCAGAATTGCAGCATTCATATATGTATTGTGTCCATCAGGGTTGTTTGGATTTTGAGGCATCACATTACATTACATTATATCTATATGAATACACTGTATTATAGTTTTGGAATGTATCTTGCTAGCATCACTTTTCTGCCAACATTGAAGGGCATTACAATGCAAAAGTATTGTATTGGAATTGTAGTTTTTTTTGGAATGGACAATATTGAAAAGCATCAGTGGGATGCCGAAACTAGTCATAGAGAGAGATACAGCAGGGAAACAGGATCTTCAACCCACCAAGTCCACACCGATCATCAACCACCCATTCTTACACCAATTCTAGCCTACTATATTTTATTCTCCCCGTATTCCCATCAAGTACCCTGCTTCCTAAATTCTACAGGGCAAGATGAGCAAGTTTGCTGATGAAACAAAAGTTAGTGGTTTTGCAGATAGTGAAGATGGTTGTGAGCGATTGCAGCAGGATCTGGATCGATTGGGCAGGTGGGCGGCGTATGGAACAAGCTGTCAGACGAAGTAGTTGAGGCTGGGACTATCCCATTGTTTAAGAAGCAGTTAGACAGGCTGGGAGGGATATGGACCAAGCACAGGCAAGTGGGACATTGTTGGCCAGTGTGGGCGAGTTGGGCCGAAGGGCCTGTTTTCCACACTATATCACTCTACCACTCATCTACACATAGAAAGCATTTGTAGAAACAATTTGCAGAAATAATCAGGATCACAAGAGAAGAATGATGGGGAGCAGAGGGAATAGTGTATTCATTAGGTTAGGATTCCTCCTTTAATGCGTGTGACCCGATTCAATAAGGCCAGCTCTGTTATGGAATATGAAATGGATCTCGGGGACCAGCACAGAGTATCCTTTATATATTGCCTGTAGAATTCTGCCTTGTTTCAGGCTTGTTACATTTTAGTTCTGCTTGTTGTTGCTAATGAAGCATCATAGTTGCATTATACTCCTTATTTGTCACATGCGATCTGGATTTTTTTTAAAGTAGTGCTTCCTTTTAAATTAAAACATACTGTGATGCTAAAGTTGTGAGATGAAAATTAATTTGACTATTAATCTTTTGTTAAATAAATAGGGTCCAGTTTGTTGGCACTGACACCAGTTCCATTATTATATTTTAGAAAATCAAAAACAGATCTGAAAATGCTGGAAATAATTAGCTAGTTAAGCAGCATCAGTGGAGAGTGACAATGTTGATGTTTCAAGTTAATACCTTTCATCAGAACCCTAATGAAAGTCTTAATTGACGAAACACCAACTCTGTTTCCCTCTCCGGAGACTTCTCAGCCTGCCGTGTATTTCCAATTCCAATGCTAGTGGAATGCGAGCTAATGTATGACAATCACTAAAGTATTATTCGTAGGATGAAAAAACGTCCCCTATTTGTGTGAAACAAGTTCAATGCTGCAATTACTGAAACATTTTGTGTTATTAGACTGGCAAATATGTCCATTGTAAATCTATTTTATGTATAATGTACAATATAATTGATAAGGCTGAGAGTCAGAGGAGAGGGAGTTTAGAGATTTGGAAGGATAAGGTGTGAAAATGACAGGTCAAAGCAGATTTGTGATAAGGAAATGTAGAATGGTTCATTGTTAGCTGAGGGGAAGGTGACAAGGAGGCATACAATCATTAAATTAATCAGAAGGACAGTGAAACTAGTCGGACACTATTCCGACATTGGAGGAGGCTCAGGACAGAAAGCTCAGTATGGGAATGGAGGTGGGTGGGGGGGTTAAAGTGTTTTGCAACTAGGAAATCGCGTAGGCCTAGGTGGACTCTGCGGAGGTGTTCAGCGAAATGATCGCCGAGCCTGCACTTGGTCTCGCCGATATATGTGTAGAATACTGCTGGTGTACAGGGTGATCGCAGGTTGGTGTGGACAAAGTGGGCTGAAGGGCCTGCTTCCATGCTGTATCTCTAAAGACTAAAGAGTCTTGGCCAATGTTTTATCCTTCAATCCTATCCTTTAAAAACCTCCCCATTTGTGGGAATCTCCAGTTCTCTGTTGCACTTTCCTACACTACGCCAAAAAATATCCTCAAAAGCAAATAATTGACTTTAAAGCACTTTGGGTTATCTCAAGGTTGTGAAAAATCCCATTTAAATATGTTAATTATCTTTTAACTGTCACTCCATTAGAAAGGAGGCAAAAATGAGAAAAGGGCAACAGTGCTCTGTTCATATAATTTATATATAATTTTTAATGTGGGGAGAACAGACCGTTTTCATATATGTATGTCACTTGCAAAAGTCAGGCAATAACTTGGCATAAGATATTTAAGTTATACAAAACTGCTGAGCAAGTCAAGGTTTGCCATGGTGGCATTTTATCTTTTATTTGTTTACTAAAATGAGAAGAACACAACATTGAAAAATTGTACTTTAACTTTACAGAGCCATGTGGCATTGTGTAATTTAAAGGGCACCTTTCACTCTTAATTTTAGGCTTTCTAGGCAACGTCTAAATGAAAACATGAAATACCATGCCATAAATCCAACATGGGTTTGATTGCAAATCCATCGTTCTGTGTCTCTTACTATAAGCTTGTTTTAGGTAGTGCTCACAATTGTTAATAATTGTATCTAAGTGTATTAATGATGAGATTTAACTGGATAATCTGGATTCTTGTCATTTGTTTGCTGTGAAACCAGAGGCAATATTTTGCATACAATTGCAAATCCAAATGGCTCCTGGTTAAAATAAGACTTCAAATGCTGGAGTAACTCAACAGGTCATGCAGCATCTTTGGAGAACATGGATAAATGACATCACCTGTGCATACTGTTAACCAGTATCTGCACTTCCTTGTGTCTGCCCGTTAGTTACACCAGCAAAGCTTCTGATCATTTTTTATCAATATTAATTGGATAACACCTCTATTTTGGTTAAAAAGCATCTGAATCGCCCCAGCAATTTATTGAGTAATCTGACATTTCTCTGGCTATTGGCACCGATTTGTCCTTTTCCACCTCAATGTATGGCATCGGTTCAGATTTCTAGGAGTTTATGTCCTTTAATATGTGTTAAGCTTCGTTTATATCCTGAGGTCTTTTAGTAGATTTTGTCTGGGGATAATCAAATATAGATTCAACATTTTAAAAAGCAAAGTTCTAAAACAGCTTATTGTTTCAACGTATACAGCCGTGCTTCTTTTTGCCATTCGAGCATATTGATTC
Source organism: Amblyraja radiata (assembly GCF_010909765.2). Classification (NCBI taxonomy): domain Eukaryota; kingdom Metazoa; phylum Chordata; class Chondrichthyes; order Rajiformes; family Rajidae; genus Amblyraja; species Amblyraja radiata. The sequence goes on along the minus strand of NC_045970.1, from coordinate 25,633,961 downwards.
AACCCACAAGTAGCTCTGAAAGCTGTAAATATAACAACATGCTTGCCAGAATTGTGATGTTTTGGTGCATTTTAACTCTCTCTCCCACGCACACGCGCGCACACACACACACACGCAGACACACACAAAGATAGAGACACACACACTATTAAAATCATGAGTTCTGTGTTACTTGCCATTTTGTTAAGGTCCAGAATGCAGAAAAAAAAATCATATTAGAAAGCCACCTTGGCAGACAGTACTTATACTTATATTTGACCTAAGAGTGAAGTGGCCACTTTCTGGTTGAAACATCAATATCAAGACATTTGATTTGGCAAATCATCCAGTTTGGAAGCAGAACGGCATTTAATGCAACTAATTTGAATTTTGCATACTATTCTCTGTAACATTTGGCAAAATAATTTGCATAAAGATTGCTGAATGCAGTAAGTCCTTCATACAAATGAAACTTTTCTCATTCACTTGCTCACGGGTGGTACAGCATTTCATTGAGTTGCCGCAGAAATCCAGGCTTCAATCCTGATCTTGGATGCTGTCTGTGTGGAATGTGCCTGAGGGTTTGTGGGTTTTCACTGAATGCTCTGGTTTCCTCCTGCATTCCACTGACATACTGGTTAATTGGTTAATTAACTAATGAAAAAATAACCCTGCAGAGTAGATGTGGCAAAAAATATTCAAAGGAGAATTGGTGGGCATGTGTGTGAGCGAGTATGTTGCAGGGGTACAGGGAAATGAGGGGGGATAGGGCAGTGAAAATCAAACTGCAGGACAAACTCAGCTGGTCAGGCAGCATCTGTGGAGGGAAATGGCAGACAGCATTTTAATTCGGAATTGAAGAAGGGTCCTGACCTAAATTGTCGTTTCTTCATTTCCATTGAAAGATGCTGCCGGACCTGTAGAGTTTCTCCATCTATTCATTTTTCTTCCACAATAAGATGGTTGGGGATTGCTCAGCTGTTGGCTGGGATGGGTCCTTTGGGCCAAATGGCCTTCTCGTGCATTGTAATAATTAAAATGACAACTTTCAACCAATTCTGATTGTTTAGAGGATCTAGTTTCCAGTGTATTGCACTGTCAGGCTTCGGGGACGCACTGAGCTAGCCAACTCAGAGTTATGCATTTATGAAAGCGGTTAGTCTACTATTTACTTTGGCCATCACATCTTTAAATAACTGAATATGTTTCTTTATCCAAAATCTGATCTGAAAATTGTAATTAGCCACAGTGACCTGCTTTCAGACATCATAAATTCACATGGGGATATGGCCAGTACTTTTTCCGGGCAACCTTCTTTTCCTCTCTGAACACCATAAAACGAGCATCATAGAAAATGGTTATTTCCTATTGGACTTACTGCCTGTAATCAAACATTTTAATGTGCTGTACGATTTGAAGAGACATTTTCTGAAGATAATATGAATGCAACATCTTAGATTCTTGATGTTAATGGAGATGTTTGCTTTTGAGATGTTGCATATTTACCTACAGGGACTTGTAAATTTATGCTATAACTTCACTGCTCTTTCAAATATGGTTTTAAAAATCCATGTGTTGTGTATTGTGTCTTCATTTATAATTAAAGTGGGCTATCAATACGACTGAAATAATGTATTACACATTTAGTCAAACAGATCTATACTGTATGTGGTAGAGACATTTTCTCTTCCATGTGAAACTTGCAAATGACTTGATAACTGAAACTATTTTCTATTTCCAGCGTGACTTCACTGGATCAGTGAAGAGGTTGGAGTTACATTGTAATAAGATTTTGGTCAATCGTATAAATTATTATTTCTATTGACTATTGTGTTCCTAATGCCTCTTAATATTTACAATTACAAATTTTGTAGTTATGAATTATTGGGGATGCCTGATTTCTAATTTATGAATGTGATCCATTAATGTAAATTTGATAGATATTTCATTTTGTAACTCGGTGTGAATTTATTTTTTCTTAATGTTTTGAATTGAGTATATATTTGTTCCTTGTTTGTTGAGCCTGGGAATCGTGCACCATTCATTTGATTCAGATTGTTGAAAAATATAGTTGCCTCTCCATCACTTCGTGAAGTAGCATTGATTTCTAAAGGGGAGTCTTTCCTAGTCGGATGTAGAATTAACTGCCTGCTCCCATAAATCAGTCTATAGAAGGGTCTCAACCTGAAACATCACCTATTCCTTCTCTCCAAAGATGCTGCCTGTCCCACTGAGTTACTCCAGCATTTTGTGTCTACCCATAAACCAACATCTCTTCTCCAACTTTCTGTAATTAAGCAAGCTTAAAGATAACACTGATCCATGCCTGGTTTCTTTACACAGACATTAGTGGAGAAACCAGGCATCTAAAGACCCAACAGTTATGAGGAAATTGATTTTATCAGAGACAGAGTGACTGAGCACTTAGATAAACATCAGTTAATTAGAGCAATCGGTCTGGATTTGTGAAGAGTACATTGAGCCTGATTAACCCAGCTGAACTTTGTGAAGATGTCACTCATGTGGTCGATCATCTTCGACAATCCCTTGGGCTCAACAATGACTTGTTTCTGCTGCAGTTCAGTGGGTTCTCATATTTTTCCTCTTTCCTAATGACAAAGAAGGAGGTTATGAAGCTCATTGAATCTATGCTGGCTGATAGATCATTCCCATTTCCCCACCTATATCCCTGCCCCTGTTCTCTCTCATATACCCATCGACTCAACAGTGATTCCTCAACCAACCAGCTTCATCTACTGGTAATTTACATGAACCAATTATCTAATCAAACCACACACTTTGGGATTGGGATCACGGAGACATGGCTCCAGGGTGACCAAGGCTGGGAGCTGAACATCCAGGGATATTCAATATTCAGGAGGGATAGAGAGAAAGGAAAAGGAGGTGGGGTAGCGTTGCTGATTAGAGAGGAGATTAACGCAATGGAAAGGAAGGACATTAGTTTGCAGGATGTGGAATCGGTATGGGTAGAGCTGCGAAACACTAAGGGGCAGAAAACGCTGGTGGGTGTTGTGTACAGGCCACCTAACAGTAGTAGTGAAGTTGGAGATGGTATCAAACAGGAAATTAGAAATACGTGCGACAAAGGCAAAACCGTTATAATGGGTGACTTCAATCTACATATAGATTGGGTGAATCAAATTGGCAGGGGTGCTGAGGAAGAGGATTTCTTGGAATGTATGCGGGATAGTTATCTAAATCAACATGTAGAGGAACCAACGAGAGAGCAGGCTATTTTAGACTGGGTATTGAGTAATGAGGAAGGGTTAGTTAGCAGTCTTGTTGTACATGCCCCCTTGGGCAAGAGTGACCATAATATGGTTGAGTTCTTCATTAGGATGGAGAGTGACATTGTTAATTCAGAAACAATGGTTCTGAACTTAAAGAAAGGTAACTTTGAGGGTATGAGACGTGAATTGGCCAAGATTGACTGGCAATTAATTCTAAAAGGGTTGACGGTGGATATGCAATGGAAGACATTTAAAGACTGCATGGATGAACTACAAAAATTGTTCATCCCAGTTTGGCAAAAGAATAAATCAGGGAAGGTAGTGCATCCGTGGATAACAAGGGAAATCAGGGATAGTATCAAAGCGAAGGATGATGCGTACAAATTAGCCAGAAAAAGCAGCATACTTTTTGGGACTGGGAGAAATTCAGAGACCAGCAGAGGAGGACAAAGGGCTTAATTAGGAAAGGAAAAATAGATTATGAAAGAAAACTGGCAGGGAACATAAAAACTGACTGCAAAAGTTTTTATAGATATGTGAAAAGAAAGAGATTAGTTAAAACAAATGTAGGTCCCTTGCAGTCAGAAACGGGTGAGTTGATCATGGGGAACAAGGATATGGCGGACCAATTGAATAACTACTTTGGTTCCGTCTTCACTAAGGAAGACATAAATAATCTGCCGGAAATAGCAGGGGACCGCGGGTCAAAGGAGTTGGAGGAATTGAGTGAAATCCAGGTTAGCCGGGAAGTGGTGTTGGGTAAATTAAATGGATTAAAGGCCGATAAATCCCCAGGGCCAGATAGGCTGCATCCCAGAGTACTTAAGGAAGTAGCTCCAGAAATAGTGGATGCATTAGTAATAATCTTTCAAAACTCTTTAGATTCTGGAGTAGTTCCTGAGGATTGGCGGGTAGCAAACGTAACCCCACTTTTTAAGAAGGGAGGGAGAGAGAAAACGGGGAATTACAGACCAGTTAGTCTAACATCGGTAGTGGGGAAACTGCTAGAGTCAGTTATTAAAGATGGGATAGCAGCACATTTGGAAAGTGGTGAAATCATTGGACAAAGTCAGCATGGATTTACAAAAGGTAAATCATGTCTGACAAATCTTATAGAATTTTTCGAGGATGTAACTAGTAGCGTGGATAGGGGAGAACCAGTGGATGTGGTGTATCTGGACTTCCAGAAGGCTTTCGACAAGGTCCCACATAAGAGATTAGTTTACAAACTTAAAGCACACGGCATTGGGGGTTCAGTATTGATGTGGATAGAGAACTGGCTGGCATACAGGAAGCAAAGAGTAGGAGTAAACGGGTCCTTTTCACAATGGCAGGCAGTGACTAGTGGGGTACCGCAAGGCTCAGTGTTGGGACCCCAGCTATTTACAATATATATTAATGATCTGGATGAGGGAATTGAAGGCAATATCTCCAAGTTTGCGGATGACACTAAGCTGGGGGGCAGTGTTAGCTGTGAGGAGGATGCTAGGAGACTGCAAGGTGACTTGGATAGGCTGGGTGAGTGGGCAAATGTTTGGCAGATGCAGTATAATGTGGATAAATGTGAGGTTATCCATTTTGGTGGCAAAAACAGGAAAGCAGACTATTATCTAAATGGTGGCCGACTAGGAAAAGGGGAGATGCAGCGAGACCTGGGTGTCATGGTACACCAGTCATTGAAAGTGGGCATGCAGGTGCAGCAGGCAGTGAAGAAAGCGAATGGTATGTTAGCTTTCATAGCAAAAGGATTTGAGTATAGGAGCAGGGAGGTTCTACTGCAGTTGTACAGGGTCTTGGTGAGACCACACCTGGAGTATTGCGTACAGTTTTGGTCTCCAAATCTGAGGAAGGACATTATTGCCATAGAGGGAGTGCAGAGAAGGTTCACCAGACTGATTCCTGGGATGTCAGGACTGTCTTATGAAGAAAGACTGGATAGACTTGGTTTATACTCTCTAGAATTTAGGAGATTGAGAGGGGATCTTATAGAAACTTACAAAATTCTTAAGGGGTTGGACAGGCTAGATGCAGGAAGATTGCTCCCGATGTTGGGGAAGTCCAGGACAAGGGGTCACAGCTTAAGGATAAGGGGGAAATCCTTTAAAACCGAGATGAGAAGAACTTTTTTCACACAGAGAGTGGTGAATCTCTGGAACTCCCTGCCACAGAGGGTAGTCGAGGCCAGTTCATTGGCTATATTTAAGAGGGAGTTAGATGTGGCCCTTGTGGCTAAGGGGATCAGAGGGTATGGAGAGAAGGCAGGTACGGGATACTGAGTTGGATGATCAGCCATGATCATATTGAATGGCGGTGTAGGCTCGAAGGGCCGAATGGCCTACTCCTGCACCTAATTTCTATGTTTCTATGTTAGTGGAGGAAACCAACATGATCACAAGGAGAATGTTCATATTGCACACAGACAGCGCTGCAGGTCAGGATTTAACTGGGTTCCTGGAGCAGTGAAGAATAAGATCTACCTGCTCTGCCTCAGTGCACTGGGTGTCGTGGATAGGCTGGTGAGTCTTGCGTAGGACCTGCAAACATAGCTGCAGGTGGGGATGGATAGGCAGCTAAAGATGTCGTACCTGCTTCCTGCTGTTTGCACATGATTTCTGCATGATCCCATCGCAGATTCTCAAGGTACAAGTTTCTTTCCTGGTTGCTTCTTCTCAGGAATTGAAGATATCAGATTTTTCCAAGATGAGCTGAGACTCAATCTTGGCTTGGAAAAGGATGGTGGCTTTGGACAGTTTGGATGACGTGGAGAGATGGATTTGGTTAATTAGACCTCACCAGTGCTTTGAGGTGCCTGTCATAACTGTCCATATTACTGGGTCATACAGGAGGCTGGTTGGTAGACAATGATAGACACAACGTGTTGGTGTAGCTCTGCGGGTCAGGCAGCATCTCCGGAGATAAAGGACAGGTGATGTCCAGGATTGTTCTTCAGACTTCAGCACTTTGGTATAAACCAGCATCTGCAGTTCATTGTTTCTACATTGGTTGTCAATTAGCTTGTTTTTTTGATTTGAGGTCAAATGCACTATTCTTTAGGCAGACAATGGCTGTTCTGGTGCACATGCAGTTGTAATAAATTATACCATCAATGTTTGCCTTCATTGAAAGATGACTTCTGCGATATATGGAAAGTGAATCTTTTTTCCAAGGTCTCTTCAGGGTATTTTGTAGATATTTAGAGACTTTGTGCAGCAGGTTTGGTTTGTGGTGGACATGGGTCTTCTTGACAGCAAATGCATGGCCAGACCACATGCAACACCTCTCACTTGAAGATGATTAGGAGCTCCTCCTCTAATTGCACATGTATACAAGTGTTGCCGTCCTATTGTAATTTGATTACTGAGATCAGGGGATCTTGAGCCAGGAGTGAGGATGATGTAGATTGAAGAGTTTCCAATTATCTACCCTGGGTGGAGAGGTGGAGTTCACTTCGAGCAGGTGTGAGGTGTTGCACATTGGGAGGACAAATGTAAGGAGAAGGTGTACAGGTGATGGCAAGACTCTTAGCCAGTGAGGCAGAGATAGATAATTTCTTGATTAGTACAGGCATCAGAGGTTTGGAGAGAGGGCAGTAGAATGGGGTTAAGAAGGGAAGATAGAAGGGAAGATGAATGGTGGAGTAGACTTGATGGGACGATGGGCCTAATTCTACTCCTATCGATTATGAACCTACGACTTATGACCTAACCACATTGATGTGCCGACAGGTCATGGGGTCAAGATCCATTGCTCCCTGAAAGTGCAAGCACGAGTAGATACAGTGATAAAGAAGGCGTATGATATGCTCGCCCTCATTGTTCGGGGCATTGAGTAGTTGAGTCAGAAAGTCAGATGTAGTGCTATCAGTCTTTTGTTTCATTTGGAGTATGTTTTGGTCAACCCATTACAGGAAGGATGTCGAACCTTTGGGGAAGCTGTAGCTGCCTGGATTAAGTGTTAACAGCAACAGAGAGAGTCATAGAATCATACATCATAGAAACAGGCCCTTTGGCCCAAAATGACCATGCCAATCACGATGCTCCATCTACACTACTCCCACCTGACCATGGTCCATCTTAGTCCAAACCTTCCCTATTCAAGTACCTGTTCAAATATCTTTTAACATTAAGAGATTAGACAAACTTGTATTGTTTTCTCTGGAATGCCAGAGGTTGAGGGGAGACCTGATAGAAGCAAATACAATTATGAGAGGCATTGACAGTCAGAAAATGTCCAACATTAGAGGGCATAGCTACAAGGTGAGAGGGGGAAAGTTTAATGGAAATGTGCGGGAAGTTTTTTTACACAGAGGCTGGTGGGATCCTGGAAGGGGCAGTGCTGGAGGCAGATATGATAGTGGCGTTTCAGAGGCTTTTGCATAGGCACGTGGAAGTGCAGGGAATGGAGGGATATGTATCATGTACAGCTGGTGAGATAAGTTTAGCTTGGCATCATGTTTGGCACAAACATTGTGGGCTGAAGGGCCTATTCCTGTGCTGTCTTGTTCTGTTAATTCCCTAATTTTGGATAACTTGCTCCCTCCTGGTCCTTTCACCCACCTAGATTCTCCCACTGATCACCTTATACTTTTCTCCCAACCACTCCATCTGCCCATCACCCACACATTCTTCCTATCAGGTCTCCTCTTTGTGTGGGAAGGAACTGTAGATGCTGGTTTAAACTGAAGATAGATATAAAAAGCTGGAGTAATTCAGCAAGATAGGCAACATCTCTGGAGAGAATGAATGGGTGACATTTTGGGTGGACACCCCTTCTTCAGACTCCTCTCTCTCTGTTCCAATATGTCCACCCCACCTCTCACGCTTTGTCCCATCTTCACATTCCTCTCTGATCAGATTCCATCATCTGCAGCCCCTGCACTCCCAGACGCACGACCTTTCAATCCTGAGCGATTTCTGCAAGGCTTCTTGCTGCTGAAGACTGCTCTTTAAATCCTGACCTAAAGCAACATTGGGCCTTATGTCGATTAGACTATGTGAGAATGGGAGAATGAATATTCTTATTGTGGATCTCCTGAAAGGCTTTGAAAAGGTTTCGCAAAGGAGATTATTAATGACAATGAAGTGCCAGAATTAGAGGTAACCTTGTGAAGTGACATAGGCTGCTGATTGTTTCGTTGGTGTGAAGTTGGGAAAATGAGGAAATGGAAAAGAATGAATACCTGTTCAGCAGTAATACTCGGGGATTTGTAGAGGGCCTTTAGTTTCTCACTATCTATATTAATGATCCCTAAATATATAAATTAGACTTTTTTTAATGATTAGAGAAGTGGAGCAAAGGGATTACAACATCTCACTATGCAAATCCCAAAAAGCTAATGCAAGGGTGTAAAAACAAATTCGAACAGATTGATGGAATTTAAAAGAAGGTAAAGTCTGAAATGAAACACAAAGTTATAATAGCTCAGCCCGTCAGTCAGCATCTGTGATGACATTTCATCAGAAATGAAAAATGGCCCCAGATGTAATAAGTAAAACTGTACGGAAAAGAAAAGCAGAGGATGGGGGAGGATTCGTAAATATCCGAGGTGGAATGGGGGGGTGAATAAATAACAAAACAGATTATAGTCTGATGGATGATGGGGAGACTAACGGAAAAATAAATAATGGGTCTGAGGGGGCTGTAAATGACCAAAGCAGGACCATTACAAGGATCAACTATTCATTGAGAGTTATCCTTTTTCTCAGTGCGGTTAGCTGTAAAAATGTAGACAAGAAACTGCAGATGCTGGTTTACAAAAAGACACAGAGTGCTGGAGTAACTCAGTGGGTCAAGTCACATCTCTAAAGAAAGGTGTAGGAAAGAACTGCAGATGCTAGTTTAAATCGAAGATGGACACAAAATGCTGGAGTAACTCAGCGGGACAGGCAGCATCTGGAGAGTTGGAATGGGTGATGTTTCGGGTGGGGTCTGGTCTCGACCCGAAATGTCACCCATTCCTTCTCTCCAGAGATGCTGCCTGTCCCACTGAGTTACTCCAGCATTCTCTAAAGAAGGCTCCTGACATGAAACGTCACCTATCCATGTTCTCCAAAGATGTTGGCTCACCCGCTGAGCTAACCCAGCACTTTGAACCTTTTCATGTGCTTTAAAGTTTAGTCAGAGTTTGGTCCTTTGATGTGCGTATTCATTTTTAAACTGGAGAAATATGACCTGGGATTGGAAGGATTTGGGGTTGGGTTCACCAGAGTTCTGCCAGAGCTTAAAGGTGTAACTTGTGAAGACAGATTGTACAAACTTAGCTAATATGGTAGAATTTATATTCCTTTGCTGCCACAATGTAGGACTCAACTTTGTTTCTTGAAAACTGCGTAATCCAACAGTTTATGTTGATAGAAGGGATAGATAACTTTCATTTATATAATGTCTTTCATGTCTTCAGGAAATTCAAGAGCACTTCACAGGCAATGGCTTATTTTTGATGTACAATCACCCTCGTTATAAAGGAAACATAACAGCTTTGGTATATTTTGCATTCAGCTGAACATGCAGCTGCTGCCGTGGTTATTAGCTGAAAGAAGAGGGTTCCAACATCATCAAAATACCCCAACTGCACAGAGCAGTCAGTCAGGGTGATAGGGGCAAATTCTGGCAAGGATTTGAGCTCACTGTTTTTGGCTTAGAGGTACAAATGCTAATGAATGAGCCAAATTAACAAATTTATTGGAGGATTGAATGACTGCAACTGTTTACTGTGGATTTAAAATATCACGAAAAATTTTCATAAATAAAAATTGTGAATATTGGACCCTGATCCAAAAGTATATTTTGAATGCCTGTATTTTGTTCTTCCTATTCAGCTCTGGTGTGTACACACTTACCCACGATTAATTACTACATATGCAATTTGTCGATGCTGGTATTGATCCTAACCTTGACCATGCATAATAATCGAGCATCCACAAATCCCTATTGTAAAAAATACCAATGATTTACAATGCTCCCCGCAAAGAAATGTCATCTTATCCTTGACCTAAATGGTTGACCCCTTTACTCTACGATAATAAACTCTCCACTGAGAGGAAGTGACTTCTGTCCATCTCCGCGTGTCAGTTCCTCTCAGAATCTTGTACGTATCGATGGGACCACCTCTTATTCTTGAAAGCTCCGGTGAGCATAGACCTGCCTTTGTTTATTGGTATTGACTGTCTCTCAAAAGGAAATCCTGCTGGTGCCCTCTGTTAGGACTTGCACCTGAAGCATAGCTAATTGTTCAAATTGTTCTTGTCCACAAAACTATAATATAAAACTATAATATAAATTATCTTTTAGAATGGCTAAGATAACATTCAGTTAACAATCATGCTGATTTTTTTTTTGTATGTAATTTTTCCTCGGTTTCCTTATCTCTCTCCCCCCCCCCATCCTCCTCCATCTATATTCTTTCCTCCGCATTTCAAACAACTTCTATCCTTATCTCCTTATTTCACATATTTTGTCTTTTCATCTCTGGCCTTTGTCCAACCAACTGCTAATCAAACCCCTCTCACCTCTATCCACCAATCACTTGTCCCGCCCCCACCTCTCTTCCAGTTTTCTCCTCCCTACTACAATTAGTCTGAAGAAGGATCCCGACTCGAAACCTCGCATATCCATGTCCTCCAGAGATGCTGCCTGAACCGCTGAGTTACTCCAGCACTTGTCTTTTTCTGTAAACCATCATCTGCTATTCCTTGTTGCGAGCATTTCTTTTCTGTCTTCGATATCTCGGGGGGGAAAAAAAATAAAAATAAAAACTGTGGCTTCACAGAATATTCATGGAAACAGTTGACATTCTTTTTACTGGTTACTTGTAGCATTTGCTTATCAATGGACTGGAACATTTGACACGTGCAACGATAAGGTTAAACTATGGATGGATTTCCTATCTATTGCATTCTGGACATACGTTCACGTTTTGGTAAATTTAGTTCTAAATGTTTCCCGTCTTTCTACTGCAACTTCATATCGAAAGTAACATGAGTATTTGGCCTATGAAAGGTGCTTTGAAATTGTTGCAATGCATTCAGTCAAGATATTTTCAGTTGACACTAAATTCAGAGTCACACAGCGTGGAAACCGACCCTTTGCCCCAACTTTCCCGACCAACTACTCATGGATTATAGACACAGAAAGCTGGAGTAACTCAGCGGGACAGGCAGCGTCTCTGGAGAGAAGGAATGGATGACGTTTCGGGTCGAGACCCTTCTTCAGTTCCTTCTTACTCCTTGATTATGCCATGGAGGAGAAATTATCAATGGAATTTAAGCTGAATGGACTGTCTAGGACCTTGACTCTCTCTTCAGATGTTATTGGAATGTAACAATGAACCTTGTACTGAAAATTAAACTTGCCATAATACAGAAATTAATCTTGGGCACCAGTCGAGTGGCCAGCCAGTGAAACTAATGGATCTGAACACTGGGTACGCTGTGTAACAGGCCAAGTTCTGAAATCAACCTGTTCAATCTCCACATATTGTGTGCTTCCACTGGGTGGAATTTATTAATTTGGCACACCCCCTTCATTAATGTCAGCAGTAAGACATGCTATATTTAAGAGGGAGTTAGATGTGGCCCTTGTGGCTAAAGGGATCAGGGGGTATGGAGAGAAGGCAGGGATGGGATACTAAGTTGGATGATCAGCCATGATCATATCGAATGGCGGTGCAGGCTCGAAGGGCCGAATGGCCTACTCCTGCATCTATGTTTCTATGTTTCTATGACATACTGATGGCCACATGCTCACGCATAACCATGCACACACACACAGATACCAGTTTTGTCAAAATGCATGATTAAGCCATCGTAATGTAGCTGTCATTGTCTTTTTGAGCAAAGGTTTTGAAACCGGTTAATGAATGTTGTTCTGCACCTTAAATCCTTAATTACAACAAATATCCAGTGAAGGACACAAAGTGCTGGTGTAACTCAGCAGGTCAGGCAGAGCATGGATGGGTAATGTTTCGGGTCAGGACCCTTCTTCAGACTGGAGAATGGTCGTGACCTGAAACATCACCTATCCATGCTCTCCAGAGATGCTTCCTGACTCGCTGAGTTACTCCAGCACTTTGTGCCCTTTTCTGTAAACCGGCAACAGCAGTTCCTTGATTCTACAAATGTCCAGTAAACTTGTTTGCCTCTTCACTCCCTTACTACTTCCTAACATATTGAATTAGTTCACACTTGCCCTGTTCAGCCTGTCGACTATACATGGTGACTTTAACATCTAAATATTCCATTTATTTAGCTCGTGTTTAATTTTCCTTCTGGATTTTAAAGCATGGTTTAGTTTTGGAAAATGATTAGTAAAGGAAGATACACTGCAATGCTCAACAGGAAAGCAGTCAGGTAGATGGAGATATGAAAGGAACGCCAGTAGGAAGAGAAACAAAGCTGGAAGTGGAACTTTGAAATGTAGGAAGCTAAATAGGGAATGGAAACAAAGGCAGCTAGCATATCAGGTCAGAGTACAAAAAATGTTAAAAGGCCAGATTTGAAGGCAATGCATACTGCAATAAGATGCATGGACTGTAAATGGCTCGATTGTAATCATGTGTTGTCTGTCTGCTGACTGGACAGCACACAACAAAGGTTTTTCACAGTACCACGGTACACATGACAGTAAACCAAACTGAACTGAATTAACAGCACCAATAGTAGCGGAAAGGAAAGGAGGTGAGGTAAAACTTGATAGGGGATGACATCAGTGCATTGCTTTGAAAGGATGAGCAGTACGCGGTGTATCTAAAAGTTGGACGGTAATCGCCAGTGGAAGTTGATTATAGGCCTTGGAATGGTACTTGTGATGTAGGTCATGATATAATTGAAGAAATTAAAGGTGCATTCAAAGGTGAAATATAAGCATGGGTGACTTTAATCTACATATAATCTTGGAAACTTGTCCTTCGGCCCAGCTCGTACATGTCAACCAAGGTTCCATCCTGAGCTAGTCCTATTTAAACGATTGGCCAATATCCCTCTAAACCTTTCCTGTCCATGAACCTGTCCAAATATCTATTAAATACAGTGTGTGCCTCCACTGTTTACACTGGCAGCTTGTTCCATTTATCCAACATTCTTTGTGTGAATAAACTCCCTCTCAGGTCTCCATTAAATCTTCCCCCTTCTTCCCATAAACCTAAGACTCTCCTACCTGAGAAAAAAGTCTGATGCTCCACCTTATCTATGCCCCTCATGAATTGATATGCCTCGATAAAGGTCTCCCCTCAGCCTCCTTCACTCCAAGGAAAACAGTCCCAGCCTATGCAATGTGTCGATGGGCAAGTTTGTACAAATAGAGGATGAATTCTTGGAATGTGTACAAGATGGATTTCTTGATCTGTATGTTGAGGAACCAATTAAGGAACAGACTATACGTAGATCTGGTATGTTCAATGAGAAAGAGCTGTTAATCCTGCTGTAGAGGGGCCCTGGGAAAAGAGTGACTATAGTATGATAGAATGAAATTAAAAACGAACATGATATAGACACTCTAAACAAAGGAAACTCTGAGGAAGTTGATTGTAGTAGATTGGGAAATAAAATTGAAAGGTGCAATAGTGGATAGGCAGTGGCTCACATTTAAATGAGTTGCATATGATTTCTTACATATATACATTTCTTTAAGGCACAAAACGTCAGTAGTAAGAGTAGTGCAACCATGTATTATATGAGAAAATTGAAGATGGTATATCTAAGGAAAGAACATAAGGTTGCTGAAAAAGCAATACGCCTGAGGATTGGGAGTGTTTCAAAATTCAGCAACAAAAGTGATGCAGAAGTGGTGATTCTAAATATATAAGTTAACCAGGGAAAAAGGAGAACAGACAGATTTAAGAAGGGTCTCGACCCAAATCTTCAGGGAGGTGGGTGGATGGGTGGATGAGAGGGTGTCAACAAAGTTAGGGATGAGAAAACAGGGAAGTGACAGGGAACCTTTTATAGCACAACATTACAATAAAGAAAACCCCGTTTGTTTAATTGTGATTTTTGAGGTGCATGTAGTAAAGCAGATGAGTGGTGAATTGCTCAGAGTGCCTTTGACATGGTCCCAAAGGTTAGTGCATGTGGAATTGGGAGTAGTACATTAGCGTGGACTGAGAGTTAGTTAACACTTAGGAATAAAGGGTCATTCAGAGATTGGTAGGTTATGACGTATGGGATACTGTGGATATTTGATCTTGGCTTATCACATATTCACAATCTGTATCGATGGTTTAACTGAGGAACATATATAATGTCTACAAGATTTTCTGATAATGAGAAAGTAAAGGGCCTGTCCCACTTTCACGACCTAATTCACGACCTTTTTTACTCGTGGACATTTTTCATCATGCTAGAAACACGCCCCGACCTACTTGATGCCACGAGTACCTACGACTAGCATCACGACTTCCTACGACCTCGTGACGACCATGTTGTGAGTATGAGTCAAGGGCAAACTCGGCAGAGGTCGTGAATTAGGTCGTGAAAGTGGGACAGGCCCTTTAGCGAGAGTATGAGTACATAGTGCATGGATTAGGGCAGTACAGGAACAAGCCCTTCAATTCTCCAAATGTGGACTAACCAAAGTTTTAGACAACTGCAGCATAATTTCCCAACCTTTATGTTCATTGTCCTGATGGATGAAGGCAAGCATACCAAGTCCTTCTTTATAACTTTAATGGAGCTACAGACTACCTCTCTGCAGCAATGCTCCTGAGGATCACACCAGTTACTGTATATTTCCCTCTTACGCTTCACTTCCCAATACGCATCACCTTACACTTGGTCTCCATCATCCATTTTTCGGCCCAAATTTACAACTGATCTAAATCCTACTGTTTCCTCTGATATCCACAACCCCGATTTTTCTAATCAGGCCACCTACAATTTCATCCAAATTATTAAGATATATGTTACAAACAACAGAGGTTCCAGCACTGGTCTTCCACCACTACCCGCTGCCGTTAATGACCATGCCAAGTTTGGATCCAATTTACCAACTCACTCTGGATCCCATGTGACTTACTTTCTCAAACCAGTAATGACGAGGATGTGAAGAGCTTCATAAAGATATAGACACGCTGAGTGAGTGGGCAACACACTGGCAGGTTTAGTTTAATTTATTGTCATGTGTACCGAGGTACAGTGAAAAGCCTTTACTGCGTACCAACCAGTCAGTGGAAAGACTATACATGATTAATATCGAGCCATCCACAGTGGACAGATACTTGATAAAGGGAATAATGTTTAGTGCAAGATAAAGTCCAGTAAAGCCCAATTAAAGATAGTCCGAGGATGTCCAATGAGGTAGTTAGTAGCTCAGGACCACTCTCTTGTTGATAGGATTGCTCCATTGTCTGATGTACTCCGCAGGTGGAGCTCAATCCTGTACCTGAGCATTTTTTTAAATGGTGAGCAATTTGGAAAACATTGATATTTAAAGGAACTCGGCTAACCTTGTACACTGTCACCGGAAGCTAACATGCATGTGTAGCTTGATTAAGGAGAGCATTATTGCAAAATTATGACATGACTTAGTTACAATTATTTACACAGGACCACGATGAGACTGCACCTGAAGTATTGTGTGCAGTTTTGCTCTCCTTGCTTAAAAACGGATAATTTTATTTTAGTGAGAGTGCAGCAAAGATTTACCAGGCTGGTTCCTGGGTTGGTGATATCTGTTATACAAGAATATATGTAATAGTGGTTCTGGTCTCCGATTGGAGGTGTGGGTTTGAATCCCACCTCTGACACCATGTAATTACCAGGCTCGTGCACATATCGTGCACAAGCTAATTGGCTTGCATGCACAATAGCCAATCTACAGTCTAGGCAAATATTATCTTAGAATATATAAGAAAGCGATATACGTATCTTAAGAGGACGCATCGGGGTGGATATGGGGAGGATGTTTCTCTGTCTAAGGAGTCCAGAATCAAGTCTCAAAACTAAAATGAAAAGTTTTAAAATGAGTGATTGATTGGAATTGTGTGTCCCAGAAGACTAAAAAAAACAGGGATATGTGAATAGGCAGATAGAAATACATACTGTATGATCTTGGTGAATGGTGGAACAGGCCCATCGGTGTGAATAGCTGCAGGTGCTCGAGTTTCCTATTTCTTATGTTTTGATATGTTCAGCAGATGAAGAGGCCACTGGAAAATGTGAGTGACTTCATACTGAGGATATTGATAAATTATTCATAATATTGAAGTAGTTTGCTGCCAATATGACTGCACTCAGATTAATGAATAATCACACCCAAACATCTAATCTTTCATTGGTGTCAGGAAATCTTGCTGACAGGCAAAACACTGTTTGTTCCGCTTCGCTGAAGAATTTGTTGCTATTTTATCTCCAATAATTGTCATTTGCTACCTCATTAATTTTCTTTAGAAATTTAATTTTCGCTTTGTTGATTTGTACAGAGTTTGTGATTTATATATGCTTTTAGTTGGAAAAAATGTGGCTAATTTAGTTAATGTCTCCTCCTAACATTACAAGTTCACTGAATGAAAGCCAAATGGAGAAATACTGAGCCCATCTCACCCACCCAGGGGTTCCTGGAGATTGTCAAGTGTAAGATTTTGCTGGAAGGGATTGAAGTACAGTGACATTTTCCAAGATGTAAAATTATCGTAAAGGGATTTTAAGAGCAAATTAATTAATAAGAGGTGTAGGTCATGTAATCCTTTCAGCCTGATCCACAATTAAATAAGATCATGGCTGATTTTATACCTATGGGTGTGATAGTAAATTGGAGGGCTGACCAGGGGGGTTGGGCGATTAATCCAGAGTCATGGCTTCAAATTTCACCAAGGTAGCTGGAAATTTAAATTATCTTTTAATACCAGATTTATTTAACTATTAAACAAACCTGGTATTAAAAGATAATTAACTCTGCATTGGTGAACATGAACCTCAGTCTGAAGAAGGGTCTCGACCTGAAACGTCACCTATTCCTTCGCTCCATAGATGCTGCCTCACCCGCTGAGTTTCTCCAGCATTTTTGTCTACCTATGAAACTTCTTTCCATCCTTACCCAAGATGAGTTTGAAAAACAAAATGGAATACTCAGAAGGACACAAAGCACTGGAGTAATTTTGGCAGAAGTACATGGATAGGTGATGTTTTGGGTCAGGGCTCTTCTTCAGACTGATACTCGGGGCAGACAACATCTGTGGAAAGAGAGACGGAAGACGGAGTTAATGTTTCGGGTCCCCTCCTCAGAACTGGGAAAGAATCCAAATTCTGATGAAGTGTTTCAGACCTGAAACGTAACTGTTTGTCATTCTACAGATGCTCCTGAGCCCACTGGGTTTTTCCACCAATTTCTGTTTATATTTCAGATTTCCATCACTGTGATTGATACTTAACTATCCATTCAGTTCATGGGCAATTGGAAATGGGCAATACATTACAGAACTAATGTGAAGAAATAAATGAACAAAATGCCTGCTTCACTTTCCTGCCCAGTCCCCGTATCCTCTGTTACCTTTCGTCACTAAATAAAAAGAATGGGGGCAGAGCATCTACAGCCCTTTTGAGCTTCAGAGATTCATTAACCTCTGTGATAAAACCAAATTCACCGCTTCTTGCTCCCAAATGGCTGAGTCTAGTACGAGGCGACAAGCACTGTGTCTGGGCTAGACAACTGAAGACACCAGTCTTGGCATTTATTCCACCCATCTATAATATGCTATTTATCAATGAAATTGTCATACATATGTTTAAACGAGAATACAAGTTGAACTAACTCAGGCTCTCCTCATAGGACAATTCCTCATCTTAACAAATAATTCAATAAATCTGTATTATAATTACTCCGAGACATTCTGTTACGAATAGAAACTTCTGCACTTTTGGTATACATATGAAATCCCACCCTAACCCTGTACATGCATGTGGTTTACCATGAACATGCCTAACATTAACTGCTTACGTTTACTTTGTGTCTTATGAACCAACATACCAAAATCCCAATGTTCACATTTACTATTTTCTCACTGTTTAGAAATTATCTTGCTCTTCACATTTCCTACCAAAAGTACACATTCCCTTATTTTCCTATACTATATTTCATAATTTGGTGTCTTGCCACACTTGATTCCTCTTCACATCTTATTTTTCTACCTAGTTTTGTATTATCAGCATATTTGGATACATTGTCTTTTCATCTAATATTAATTATAAATAAAGAAGGGTTAGGTGCTGATCCCAGGGCTCTAAGTCACCTTGATTCTACCAGCCTGAAAAAATTATTATTTTCTGTCTTTTATTCAATTCTCTGTGCATGATAATATGTTATCCTGATTTGGTGAAATCTGGCGTAACAAAGTTTTGGTCGATGCTTTGTCAAAGGTTCTTTAAAAATCCATACCTATTACGTTGGTTTGTCCTTATCTTACCCTGTCAGTTGCATCCTCAGAATTATTAGATTTGTAAAAAGTGCCTTATTCTTCATAAAACCATATTGACTCTGCCTAATACTATTATTCTTAAGTGCCCCATTACTACTTCCTTCAGGATTAATGCATTTTGTGGACAGCAGATGTCAGACTGGCCAGATCCTATATATTTTTTTTTTCAACGTCCTTCCTTTAATATTGCTATTAATTTGCCTGCCTTCCAATCTGCTGAGACTCTTCCAGAATTCAATGAATTTGTGGGAATTTTAACCCCACAATTATCCATTGATGTATCAACTTTTCCCCTGGAGTTTTTATTCCTCGATGGAATGTGTATTGATTGACAATATTATAGATTATGAGATGCTTATTGTATGAGATGTCTCTATTGTAACGAAGGAAACATGGCAGCCAAATGATGCAAGGAAAGCTCTCTCAAACTGCAGTGCAAAAGTGACTAGATATTTATTTAAATCTCCTGCAAGTATATCTCGAAGAATACGTCTGCTTTTTCTTTGGAATGGTTCCAAGGGATCATTTGCAACTTTGTGACGTGGCAGAATGAATTTGGTTCAACATCTTCAAAAAAGCAACGCAGCACTCTCTCAGCATGCATTGTGCGGTGCCAGTCAAAATTCAGAGGTCATGTCTCTGGATTGGGAATTAACAGTGAATTTGGAGAGAGTTTTGTTGTCTGACCTACAGCTGGTGCTTAGTTAATATGATGTGATAGTGTGGTCGCTCGATGATCCAAATACTCTGAGCAACTCAATTCCTATTGAGAATTCATGGCACTTTGTTATACCAGCATTTATGTGCAGTTTATGGAAAAATAAGATTTTTTAAATTATATGTCCCGTGGACACCTTTGTCTGAGTGTTGGTAGACACAAAATGCTGGAGTAACTCAGCGGGTCAGGCAGCATCTCTGGAGAGAAGGAAAGGGGAAATTTTGGGTCGTGACCCTTCTTCAGACTGAGTGAAGTTCAATTTCTCATTTAGATTTTTTTTAAGCTGTCTTACTGGCTCAAATGTCGGCTGGAGCAGTTTTTGAATGAATATATGATGTGGATATTTTTTTCTTCAAAAATTCAAAAATAAATTCTTCAAAGGTTTCTTGATTAACTCAGCCTGTAGATCCAAGAATATGTCCATACACACCTGGAGTATTGTGTGCAGTTTTGGTCCCCTAATTTGAGGAAGGACATTCTTGCTATTGAGGGAGTGCAGCGTAGGTTTACAAGGTTAATTCCCAGGATGGTGGGACTGTCATATGATGATAGAATGGAGCGGCTAGGCTTGTATACTCTGGAGTTTAGAAGGATGAGAGGGTATCTTATTGAAACAAACAGGATTATTAAGAGTTTGGACACGCCAGAGGCAGGAAACATGGCCCGATGTTGGGGGAGTCCAGAACCAGGGGCCACAGTTTAAGAATAAGGGGTAAGCCATTTAGAACGGAGACGAGGAAACACTTTTTCTCACAGAGAGTTGTGAGTCTGTGGAATTCTCTGCCTCAAAGGGCGGTGGAGGCCGGTTCTCTGGATACTTTCAAGAGAGAGTTAGATAGGCCTCCTAAAGACAGCGAAGTCAGGGGATATGGGGAGAAGGCAGGAACGGGGTACTGATTGGGGATGATCAGCCATGATCACATTGAATGAAGGGCCAAATGGCCTTCTCCCGCACGAAGGGGAAAATGGCCTACTCCTGCACCTATTGTCTATTGTCCTATCAGGGATTACTCCGTATCCATGCATAATGCACTGCAACTTGCATTTCCACACCTGTAGATTTATGCCCAGATCTACAATTGTTGTTTTGCCACGAATCACTCAAACCAGTACTAGATATGTATGTGGGAAAATGGGAATCTTAAAAGTAGCATGGCCAGTAAAAAAAACCCTTGCAACACAAACTGTGCTGTCCTCTCCAAGAGATGGACAATTGCAATATGAACTTGTTCTCCTGTCCATAAGCATAATGCGTTGAATTTAGAAAGTACACATGATCAACTTGCTTCACTTTTCCCACCTCCCTTGACAATCAGACAATTTGGAAGGGCTAGGGTCCAGAATTTTAATCTGAACAATTATTCTCTTATATCTGTGATCCATGACAACTGTGAAATACAGGAAGACAGTAAAGATTAGCAAACGCTCCCCAACATTGCACCGAAAGTACAAATTCTGTCAAGTTTTCCATTCACTTGTACAGTGCTACAGAGCCAAGATAAACTAATGTACATGAAGCCAAGGGTGCTGAGAATACAGCATCAACTTTCTGTGTTCCTCTCTAGTTTTAACATTCATCCTGGGGGGGGGGGGGGGGAGGGGGGGGGGGGAGGGGAGGGGATATAAAGCAATGATGTGGAAAGTACAAAATACAATAACATCAGCAGTTGAGCTGTCTGTGCTGTACTATTTGATGTCGATATATTTTAAAAAAAATAGAGATTATTTAAATACCAGAAAGGAACAGTAAACAACAGATATCTGTCAGCTGTCATATTTTTCCAGCTAAATTGTCTGAAAATATGTAAAGAGCTGCATAACGAGAAAGAAATGCGTAGAAACAAATAAACAAAAAGCATTTCTCAGATACAGTAGTTTGAACTGCAAATGTGCGTATGTGTTGAGAACATAGCCTTGAGAAACAAGGTCCCAGACTTGAAATGTTAACTGTTTCTCCCTCCGCAGATGCTGCCCAATCTGCTGAGCACTTCCAGCATTTTCTGTTTTAATTCTAGCCTTTCTTGAGATAATTAATCTCTTCTCCGTGGCCTTTGATACCCAGTAAGATGTCGACTTTATTTATTTACTTGATTTAATTTCTTATTTTGATTGCTTATATTGCGTGGCTATTATTTTTACTCATGTTTTATGTCTTTTAATTTATTGTTGTATTTCATATGTAATTTTTGCGCCTTATGTGAGCTGTTATGTTATGTTCTGTTATGTTGTCTGTTTATGATGTCTTGTTTATTCTTCTGTACAGCACTTTGGTCAACATTGGTTGTTTTAAAGTGCTTAACAAATAAAGTTGGATTGGATTGGATAATTAAGAAAACATAGAAACATAGAAAATAGGTGCAGGAGTAGGCCATTCGGCCCTTCGAGCCTGCACCGCCATTCAATGTGATCATGGCTGATCATCCAACTCAGTATCCTGTACCTGCCTTCTCTCCATACCCCCTGATCCCTTTAGCCACAAGGGCCACATCTAACTCCCTCTTAAATATAGCCAATGAACTGGCCTCAACTACATTCTGACATGATGTACATCAAACATGATTTACATCACAGCAATACTTTGGTATTAAAACAAAACTCGTCTTTTCCTACAACCATCAGGCTATTAAACACTATCACCCCGAAATAGGCTCCAAACTTTATAGACATGGGGACATTATTTTTGCACTCTCATTTTATCTATTTATTTAGTTTAGTTTGGAGATACAGCACAGGAACAGGCCCTTCGTCCCACCGAGTTTGTGCTGACTAGTGATCACCCCATACACTAACACCATCCTACATTCACTTGGGACAATTTTACCAAAGCAATTAACCTACAAACCTATATGTCTTTGGAGCGTTGGAGGAAACTGGAGCTCCCGGAGAAAACCCACACAGGTCACAGGGAGAACGTCCAAACTCTGTACAGACAGCACCCTTAGTCAGAATCGAACCAGGGTCCCTGGCACTGTAAGGCAGCAACTCTATCGCTGCACCACCGTGCTGCCCTATGTCTTTTTTTTTTAATATACTGAACTTTTTTTTGCTGTTTATTATGGGTTTTACAGAGTACGATGTTTATATAGCTGTTGTGCTGCTGCAAGTAAAATTTTAATTGTTCCTTTTCTGGACATTTGATAATGTAACACTCTTGACTTGATCCAGGACGTGAACTATTGAAGTAATGCTATATTTTAAGAGCCAGCCACTTTTTAGTATTTAACAGAGGCTAATGGTAGATCTAACAAAATGATGTGGCACTAGCAATGGAGTTATTTCCAAGTATCCTGGACAATATTATTTCCCTCCGTCAGCAATTCTTAAACTGTTTATCTGGTTATTATCATGTTGGTGGTGGAGACCTCATAAAACACAATTGTCTGTCATGATTTCTATATTAAAGCAGTGACTATGTTAAATAAACATTTAATTGGCTATTATGTGCCTTCAGATAATTCGAAAGAGATTTGAATGCAAGATTTAATTTTCTTTTTTTCCTTAACAATGTATAAGATATTACAATGGTCATGCTTTTTCTGGGAACTTTAGAAGACTGGATCTAATCTCAGACTTCCTACTATACCAGTAATTACATTTCAGTGCTTTGCAGCATCTAACCATTTAGACGTATCATTCTGATCATCATATCATAGAATCATAGTATTGTACAGCACAGCAATGAGCCCTTCATCTCATCATGTTCAAGCCAAACCTATTGGCCATCTACCCCCATCCTATTTGCTTGCATTATACCTAGCATTATATCCTTCTATACCTAGCTTATTTCGCTGTCTGTCTAAATCTCTCTTAAACAAAGTAATTGATCTGATTCCACCATCTCCTCTGGCCTTCTGCATTTTAACCACCCTCTGATAAGAAAAAATCTTACTCCTAACATCTTCTTTTATTCATATCTTAAGTCTATGTTCAGCGGGACAGGCAACATCTCTGGGGAGAAGGAATGGGTGAAGTTTCGGGTTGAGACCCTTCTTCAGACTGATGTCAGGGGAGTGGGCAGGACAGAGACAGTGAGACTGGTGGGAGAAGGGGGAGGGGATGGAGAGACAGGGAAAACAACGGCTATTTGAAGTTAGAGAAGTCAATGTTCATACCGCCAGGGTGTAAGCTACCCAAGCGAAATATGAGGTGCTGTTCCTCCAAGTTGCGCTGGGCCTCACTCTGACAATGGAGGAGGTCCAGGACAGAAAGGTCAGATTGGGAATGGGAGGGTGAGTTAAAGTACTGAGCAACTGTGATATCAGGTAGGTTACGGCGGACTGAGCGGAGGTGTTCAGCTAAATGATTGCCGAGCTTGCGCTTGGTCTCGCCGATATACAGGAGTTGACACCTGGAACAGCAGATACAGTAGATGAGATTGGATGAGGTGCAAGTGAACCTCTGTCTCACCCGGAAAGACTGTCGGGGCCCTTGGATAGAGTCGAGGGGGGAGGTAAAGGGACTTTCTGTGGTTGCAGGGGAAAGTACCTGGGGCGGGGTGGTTTAGGTGGGAAGGGACGAATTGACCAGGGAGTTGCGGAGGAAACGGTCTCTGGGGAAAGCAGAATTGGGTAGAGATGGGAAGATGTGGCCAGTAGTGGGATCCCATTGGAGGTGGCGAATATGTCAGGAATATTTGCAGTATGCGACGGCTGATGGGGTGGAAGGTGAGGACAGGGGGGGACTCTGTCCTGGTTACGAATGAGATCTAGAAATGGTAGGGAGATGGTCCATTCATGAAGTTGATGAAGTCTGTGAGTTCTGCATGGGTGCAGGAGGTAGCACCCATGCAGTCGTCAATGTAGCGGAGGTAGAGTTCGGGGACAGGGCCAGTACGCCTGGAACAGTGATTGATTGTCTACAGAGAGGCAGGCATAGCTCATCCCATCTCCAAGGCGTAGCTCAGGGCACTCGCATGGGTCCCAGCTATGCCTGCCTCTTTACACTGGCCCTATCCCCGAACTCTACCTCCGCCAGCATCTGAAGTTCTTTCCTGCACATTAAGCCTATGCTCTCTTGTTTCATTGTGAATGGCTCGATTGTAGTCATGTATTGTCTTTCCGTTGACTGTTTAGCATGCAACAAAAGCTTTTCACTGTACCTCGGTACACGTGATAATAAATAAACTAAACTAAACCCTCAATATACACCTCTCAATATCTTAGAGTCACTGAGCTGTTCATCCCAAAACGGGCCCTTTGGCTTAATTCATCTTTGCCTGCCAAGTTACCTAACCGAGCTAGTCCCACTTGCCCTAAAACCTTTCCTATCCTTGTACATGTCCATGCATCTTTTAAATGCCATAATTGCACCCACCTCTAGCACTTCTGGTGGTGGCTGGTTGCATATACACAGCGCATTCTACATGAAAAATATATACTACATTCAGATTGTCCCTTGGCCTACTTCACTCCAGAGGAAACCAGCGCAGTTCATCCAATCTCTCCCACAAGCAAAGTCTTCCAATCCAGACCACACCCTGGTGACTCACCTTTGTATTCCCACCGACAGAATCACATGAGATTTCAGACTTTAAAGATAGCATGGAAACAGGCCCTTCAGCCCACTGCCAGTGCAGACCAGCAATCACCCCGTACATTAGCATTATGCTACACACAAGGGACAATTTACATTTTACAGAAGCCAATTAATGTACAAAACTGCATGTCTTTGGAATGCGGGAGGAAACCAGAGCACTCTGCGAAAACCCACGTGGTCACCTGGAGGATGTACAAACTCTGTACAGACAGCACCCAGGGTCAGGATCAATCGCAGGCCTCCGGTACTATAAGGCAGCAACTCAACCACTGACACCCTCATATTTACAATGTCAATGCAGTGACTTCAAACCTTTATGTTTATATTACAATTATTTTCGAGGTAAAGTGTAGCCAATTATAATATTCTTCCAGAGTTAAATCATACCCACTTTTATAGTTATTTCTTGGAACCTGTTTAGAGCACACACCTTCGATAAATGTCACATTTATTCTCTGTACACATCTTTATCCACACTCTCTCATCATGCACTTGCCCATCAGAATCAAATATATATTGACGTATAATTGATTTTTTTCAGCTCCATCTTCAAGGTGATTAGTATCAGTTGCTACGGCTATAATTGCCTCAGGGTTGCTAAACTGCAACCAGCTGATCTCAGTTTTGTGCTGCTATTCCTCCAAAATTCTCTTATCCATCTCTCACAGAGTTATAGAGCCGGACATCACAGGAACAGGCCATTCAGCCCACCATGTCAATGCTTGCATCTTGATCCATCTACACCAATGTCACTTGATCACTTTAGGACAATTATCTTCAATGCATTGCCAAGAAGCATCTGGCTTAATACCTTTTAAGCATGGTAATTGTATCTGATTCCACCACATCCTCTGGCAGCACGTTCTAGATACAAGCTACTATCTGTCTCATTCCTTTTCACTATAATTATAAAAGTACATGGAAATGTAAAATGTACTCCCAGTTATGGCTGGGACTGGGGCTTTTCTACTTGGCTGTGATTCCTGAAAAGGCTGAAGTTGGAAATTGGAGTGTAATTCTCTCGCCTGCCATTCCTGTCACCTGTCACATTTAACACCTTCTTGCTCCTGCTTCCCCCTACTTTGAATGCCAGTGATGCTGTGACTTCTCCACGTAACCCGACTCTTGTCCTGTCATCTGGCCCTTGCTTCCTAATGCCGTCCCACCCTTGAATAAAATCTCAGTGCCCTGCTTGCAGCTGTCACTTGTGAAATGGCACCAAGAAGCCTGCTAAACATTTATTACTTTTATTCCATAATAATGAGGCATTAAAAACTGACGCCATTTAAAATTATTATTATCGATACAAATATTAGCCTTTGAGTGTTTTATCTTAAGCAGGCCACTGAGATCAGATATTATCAGCAGAGATTAGGCAGAAATGCTTTTGATCATTTTAAAAGTTATTTACAATTTGTTTTGCAGCTGCATGTTTATGGAAACAAGTTCTCATCATGACAAATTAAACTTTGAAGTCTTTGGAGGAAGTTAGTTGAACAGAAATAGGTTTGCAATCGCGAAGAAAATTAAAATATTTGTCCAAGTTAAAACATACAGTACAGCAATTGAAACTATTGATTATTTACACAATGGGCATGTGAACATAGTATTCAGTAAATAACATAATAAACAACTAGCAGTTCAATAAATTAAAAAAACCCAATATACAGTAGTCCACAAAGAAGAACCAAAGCCCAAAGTCCCTAGTGCAGTCAACGGACTTAATAGTTCGGTGTTTAGTTGGTGTGTTTAGCATTCAATAGCCTACCACTTCACTAATTTCTCTCAAATAGCACTATTCCTTTTTTGTGAGGGAAAAGATAGCTGCTTCAATTCATGTCTTTTGTTGGGAAGAAGCTGTTCCTGAACCTGGGTTTTAGAGTATTCGGGCTCCTGTACCACCTTCCTGATGGCAGGAGTGAAATGTGAGCATGGCCAGGTGGTGTGGCTCGTCAGTGATGGTCTATTCTACTTTCTGAGGAAGAGCATAAGGTTGCAAGACAAAATTGGTATGCTGAGACAAAACAAGATGGACTCAATGCAATACTTGGTATTGTATTGTATTCAATTTATTGTCATTGTCTCATATTAGAGACAACAAAATGAATTTTCCTAGCAGTCAAGTATCATTAAAAAAAAAATAATAATAATAAAAACATATTAAAATTAAAAAAAAACACAAGCACAGAAGTCCACGACTCAACATAACCACAACACACACAGTGGCACCAAAGTTGAGGAAGGTACCATAGTCCAGCCATCCTCCCCTAAATACGGCTTTATATCTGCGGTTCACTGTTATTGACATTTATTGATATTAAGGCAACAAAAGGGAAGAAGAATCCTTTACTGGGATATTATGAACCACAGAAATAATAAGCCACAACATTTTTGTCTGTTCTGTCAAACTACTTACCGTGGATTTTTTTTTTAAATGCTGAGGTATTATATTGATCAATTACCTTTTAAGCTTTAAAAACATTTCAGATTGTAATTTTTGTTGCGAAGTATAACAATCAACAACTGCTGACTTGCCAGTTGATGTATCATAATGTTTCTCTCTTCAAGATCACAAATAAATATCTTTAAAAAGTTAGTTGTTGCAGTGAAGCTGTTGGAATCTCCCATTCATCCAGGTTGTGACTGGCATTCTGTGAGCATTTGAGCTTTGTCCTCAGTTAATGGGAGCTTGCCCATGGATTTTTCCATTATCTACTTTTATATTTTAGTGAAATAGTATTGACTTGTGCTGTTCTAACAATGGAAACCAGCCAGGTGCTGCTTGATAAGAGCCTCCATGCTCCAGTTTTAGTTTAGTTTTAGTTTTAGAGATACAGTGCAGAAACAGGCCAATCGGCCCATTGTATCCGCACCAACCAGCGATCACGCACATTAACACTATCCTACACAAACTAGGGACAATTTTCACATTAATAGCAAGCCAATCAACCTACAAACCTGTACGTCTTTGGAGTGTGGGAGGAAACAGAAGATCTCGGAGAAAACCCACACGGTCACTATTGCAGCTATCTTTTCCCTCATAAAAGTGGATAAGTCTCCAGGTCCTGACAGGATATTCCCTAGTCGGGATCGAACACGGATCTCTGATGCTGCAACTGTTGTATGGCAGCAACTCTACCGCTGCCCCACCGTGCCGCACCTCTCTCCCCCCCGCTCTTAGATTGGATCTGAGAGAAGCTGGGATACTTTGTGCAAAAGAGATGATTTGTGGCAGCAATGGTTTCCCTCACAAAAAGCAATAGTGCTATTTGAGAGAAATTAGTGAGGGGCAGGAAGTGTCCGGATGATAGAGTAGCAGCACAATCAGAATTACCGAATTATCAATCAATCCCTCTGGCTCCAGTCTCCTTCCAAATTTCGAATGGTGTTTCCCAACTCTGTTCCAATTATACATCGCTCTCGTTGTAACAGGAGAACGAGATTGAATGTTAAGATTGAGTATGGAAAAGGATGGAATGTATCTGAGATTTTTGATTGGAGAAAGGCTAACTTTGAGGAGATGCGAAAGGATTTAAAAGGAGTGAATTGGGACATTTTGTTTTATGGGAAGAATGTAGTAGAGAAATGGAGGACATTTAAAGGTGACATTTTAAGAGTACAGAATTTTTATGTCCCTGTTCGGTTGAAAGGAAAGAGTGATAATTGGAAAGAGCCATGGTTTTCAAGGGAAATTGGACACTTGGTTCAGAAAAAGAGAGAGATCTACAATAATTATAGGCAGCATGGAGTAAATGAGGTGCTTGAGGAGTATAAAGAATGTAAAAAGAATCTTAAGAAAGAAATTAGAAAATATAAAAGAAGATATGAGGTTGCTTTGGCAAGTAAGGTGAAAGTAAATCCAAAGGGTTTCTACAGCTATATTAATAGCAAAAGGATAACGAGTGATAAAATTGGTCCATTAGAGAGTCAGAGTGGACAGCTATCTCCAGAGCCAAAAGAGATGGGGGAGATATTGAACAATTTATTTTCTTCGGTATTCACCAAGGAGAAGGATATTGAATTATGTGAGGTAAGGGAAACAAGTAGGGTAGCTATGGAAACTATGAGGATCAAAGAAGAGGAAGTACTGACACTTTTGAAAAACATAAAAGTGGATAAGTCTCCAGGTCCTGGCAGGATATTCCCTAGGACATTGAGGGAAGTTAGTGTAGAAATAGCAGGGGCTATGACAGAAATATTTCAAATGTCATTAGAAACGTGATTGGTGCCAGAGGATTGGCGTACTGCGCATGTTGTTCCATTGTTTTAAAAGGGTTCTAAGAGTAAACCTAGCAATTATAGACCTGTTAGTTTGACATTAGTGGTGGGCAAATTAATGGAAAGGATACTTAGAGATAATATATATAATCATCTGGATAAACAGGGTTAGGTTAGGAACAGTCAACATGGATTTGTGCCTGGAAGGTCATGTTTGACTAATCTTCTTGAATTGTTTGAAGAGGTTCCTAGGGAAATTGATGAGGGTAAAGCGGTGGATGTTATCTATATGGACTTCAGTAAGGCCTTTGACAAGGTTCCTCATGGAAGGTTGGTTAAGAAGGTTCAATTGTTTGGGTATTAATAGTGGAGTAGCAAGATGGATTCAACAGTGGCTGAATGTGAGATACCAGAGAGTAATGGTGGATAACTGTTTGTCAGGTTGGAGGCCGGTGACTATTGGGTTGCCTCAGGGATCTGTGTTGGGTCCACTGTTATTTATCATATACATCAATGATCTGGATGATGGTGTGGTAAATTGGATTAGTAAGTATTTAAGAAGGAACTGCAGATGCTGGAAAATCGAAGGTACACAAAAATGCTGGAGAAACTCAGCGGGTGCAGCAGCATCTATGGAGCGAAGGAGATAGGCAACGTTTCGGGCCGGATCTGAAGAAGGGTTTTGTCCCGAAACGTTGCCTATCTCCTTCGCTCCATAGATGCTTGGATTAGTAAGTATGCAGATGATACTAAGATAGGTGGTGTTGTGGATAATGAAGTAGATTTTCAAAGTCTACAGAGAGATTTAGGCCATTTGGAAGAGTGGGCTGAAATATGGCAGATGGAGTTTAATGCTGATAAGTGTGAGGTGCTACATCTTGGCAGGACAAATCAAAATAGGACGTACATGGTAAATAGTAGCGAATTGAGGAATGCAGTTGAACAGAGGGATCTAGGAATAACTGTGCATAGTTCCCTGATGGTGGAATCTCATGTAGATAGGGTGGTAAAGAAAGCTTTTGGTGTGCTGGCCTTTATAAATCAGAGCATTGAGTATAGAAGTAGGGATGTAATGTTAAAATTGTACAAGGCATTGGTGAGGCCAATTCTGGAATATGGTGTACAATTCTGGTCGCCAAATTATAGGAAAGATGTCAACAAAATAGAGAGAGTACAGAGGAGATTTACTAGAATGTTGCCTGGGTTTCAGCACCTAAGTTACAGAGAAAGGTTGAACAAGATAGGTCTTTATTCTTTGGAGCGCAGAAGGTTAAGGGTGGACTTGATAGAGGTCTTTAAAATTATGAGAGGGATAGACAGAGTTGACGTGGATAAGCTTTTTCCATTGAGAGTAGGGAAGATTCAAACAAGAGGACATGATTTGAGAATTAAGGGACAAAAGTTTAGGGGCAACATGAGGGGGAACTTCTTTACTCAGAGAGTGGTAGCTGTGTGGAATAAGCTTCCAGTGGAAGTGGTGAAGGCAGGTTCATTTTTATAATTTAAAAATAAATTGGATAGGTATATGGACGGGAAAGGAATGGAGGGTTATGGTCTGAGTGCAGGTAGATGGGACTAGGTGAGAGTAAGTGTTCGGCACGGACTAGAAGGGCTGTGATGGCCTGTTTCCGTGCTGTAATTGTTATATGGCTATATGGTTAGAGAATGTGTTCAACAGAGATAACGCCGACTTTTGTTCGGTGGCAGTCGTTTGAAGATACAAAATTCAACTGAAATTATAAAATAGATTTAAACGAACACATTAAAATAAGCAGAGTGGTCAGAATGTAGCTGCGGGCTGTACACATTTTTTTTTGCAGCAGCACTATATGTGATAATATGGCAAACATATTTTATTACAAATGGAGTTTTTTCCATTTAATTGGTGAGATAGGACATAGAAAGGTGCAGCACAGTAACAGGACTCTCGGCCCACAATATTCATAACATGATGCCACCTGTTATGTTACCTGTTTTTCTCAGTTTGGATTCAGTACATGCTCACATTCTGCAGTCAGCAGTTGACATAATGGCACTAGGTCATTCACAAGGTCATAAGTGATCATAACAGAATTAGACCATTGGGCCCATCAAGTCCACTCTGCCATTCAATTATGGCTGATCTATCTCTCCCTCTTAACCCCATTCTCCTTCCTTTTCCCCATAACCCCTGACACCCGTACTAATCAAGAATCTATATATCTCTGCCTTTAAAATATTGACTTGACCTCCATAGCCTTCTGTGAAAATGAATTCCACAGATTTGCCACCCTCTGACTAAAGAAATTCCTCCTCATCTCTTTCCTAAAGGATTATTATACTTGTGTTCACCCACAGACTTCCTGCAAGCATTGTGCTTGAAACTTGCAGCAATTAGAAATGCAAAACAAATCGTCAGCTGCGACAGACGATGGGAGACTCATATGAACAGGCCAAGCGACTGCCTGTCTCATTATCCAGAAAAAGGCACAAGGTGCTGGAGTAACTCAGCAGGTCAGCTAGCATCTCCGGAGAACACAGATAGGTGACGTTTCAGGTGGGGACCCTTCTTCAGACTGTGTCTCATTATACAATTATATTGAAGAAGCTTTACTGAGGTCTGTGGAGTGTGAAATAGGAAATTAGAATTCATTAACAGAGCATGACCAAAAAGCAAAGAAGGCAAAGGAAGAAAAATCAAGGCACAGACAAACGATGAGCGAAAAAGTAGAAACAATTTTTTAAAAGTTCAATTAAAAATATATTTGAGGGTATTTGAATCTGCATCAATGCCCTCCCGCCTCCAACATTGGAGACCTTTGAACTATCTTTATTGGATTTCAATGTTATATTTTGCACTTCTTCTTCTTTTTGAGTCTTTGAAGCTGGTTGACTATATGACAGTTTCCCATTCCTTTACACAGTCCTTTGCGTTTTTGTTGAACACTGCAAGATCCTTTGAGCTGCACTGGTTGGGTAGTAGGGGGCAGACAAGGCAGTGCTGCATTGTATGGTCCTCTTCTCCACATTCACAGGTGGTTTGGCCAGTTTCATAGCCCCATCTGGCCATGGCAGCTATTGATCGCCCTGTTCCTGTTCTCAGGCGGTTGAGCGTCTTCCACTGGACCCATGGTGCTTCTGAGCCCGGAGGGAGGGCTTCAGAAGGAGGGATACCCATGTCAGTAGGAGGGGGGTCGTCCTCAAGCCTTTTTGTCCATAGTTGGAGTCTGGTTTCTTCCCGTGATGCTATTAGGAGCTGGACATGGCTGAGAAAGCTTCTCCTGGACTTCAGCCGTTGGGCCGGGGGTACACGTCCATAGAGGAGGTGGCGTTCATCACTGGTGGCCTTGGTCATCTCTACTCGGCTGGCGACTTCCCGTCTCACATCAGCGGGGGCAATGCCAGCGAGGAGGTGCAGGTTGTTTATGTTGGTGGGCTTCAGGCAGCCAGTGATTGAGCGGCAGGTGTTATTCAACGCTGGGTCTAATTTCTTGGCATGGGATGATCTCTCCCAAACAGGACACGCATACTCCGCAGAGGAGTAGCACAGGGCCAGAGCAGTAGATCTTAATGTGTGTGCTGTGGCTCCCCATTTGGAGTTGGTCAGCTTCCGGAGGATGTTATTTCGGGAGTTAACTTTCAGTTTGGTGTTTTTGACGTGTTCCTTATAGGAGAGAGTGCGATCCAGTGTTACACCGAGGTAGACAGGGTTGGTGCAGTGCCCAAGAGGTGTTCCAGACCATGTGATGTTAAGGGGTCTGTTTGCTTCCCGGTTCCTGAGATGGAACGAGCAGGCTTGGGTCTTCGCAGGGTTTGCGTGTAGGTGGTTGCGCTCGTAGTAGAGGTGTAGCTCATCTAGGGATGAGGTGAGATTCGCTTCTACAGCTTCAAACGTACTCTCTTGGGATGTTACACAGAGGTCGTCGGCGTAGATGAACCGCTCAGTGTTCTGGTCCATTGGCTGGTCATTGGTGTAGATGTTATATAGTAGTGGAGCCAGCACACTACCTTGAGGCAAGCCATTCCGTTGTCGTCGCCAGCGACTTTGCTTGTTGTTAAGGACAACATAGAAGCGCCTATCTTTCAGGAGGGCTCCGATGAGGTCCGTGAGTGCCAGGTCTTTGGTATTCTCCAAGATCTTTTTTAGGAGGAGGCGGTGGTTCACAGTGTCATACGCGGCAGACAGATCAACAAAGACGGCTCCTGTCACCAGTCCTTTCTGGAACCCGTCTTCAATGTGCTGTGTGAGATTCAGAAGTTGACTTGTTGTGGATTTGCCAGGTCGGAATCCAGCTTGTTGAGGGATGATGGCTGGTTCAGCGGCTGGGGCAAACCTGTTGAGGATCAGGCGCTCAAACAGCTTGTACGGGTGGCATAGCAGGGAGATTGGGCGGAAGCTCTTTGCATATGCTGGATCTTTACCGGGTTTTAGAAGAGCGATGATTTTGGTTTTCCTCCAGATCTTTGGGATGTTTCTTGTCAGCATGCAGTTGTTCATCAGCTCAAGGACCCACTTCCGTGTCAGAGGTCCAAACTGCTTGATCTCCTCTGTGAAAATATTGTCCAGGCCGATGGCTTTGCCAGTCTTGAGGGCTTTGATGCTGATATTGAGCTCTTCAAGGGAGAACGGCTCAGTCAGTCCGGTGTTTTGGGAGTGCTGAAGTCGGTCTGCCTTTGGTCTTGGCTGTTTGGTGGTGGATTTCCCGTTGAGCAGCAACTGATGCGCAACTTGGTTGGCCGTGGTGGTATACTGTTGATGTGTTGGTGTTGATGGGTCATTGCTGATTTTTCGGATGAGGCTCCATGCCTTTTTGCTGTTTTTTGCCATATCAGTTGTCTCCAGTAGAGTTTGCCATTTCCGCTGGCGGCATTCTGATAGGGAGGTCATGAGTCTCTCACCTACTTCCATGGTGCTTTCAGCAAAGGGGTCAGATTCGTAGAGCTGTTGGTATTGCTCATATAGTTCGCTGCTTGGAGTGTCAAGGCCGGGGATGTATTGAGTGCGGCAGCCTCTCGGGATGTTCTTCCGGGCTGCCTGGTGCACTAACTTGGTGAAGATTTGATAGTTTTTGGGGTCCGCTGGAAGGTGGGCGATCTTCCCTTCAAGATCTTCTTGGAAACCAGGCCAGTTCGCTTTCCCAAAGTTGAATCTTCTCTGGAAAGGAACTGTGGCTGGGGTGACTGCAGCATTGACTGTAAGGCCAATGGGGCGGTGTTGGGTTTTTGGAAGTGGCTTCAGTACCAGCTTCTTGCCCAATCCAGAGATGCTATGGCTGACAAACGCGATATCAGGGTTGTAGCCGGCTTTCCATCGCCCGCTATTAAAGGACTTTGGTTGTTTGGCATCATGGATCAGGTAGAGCTGGTTGGTTTCGGCCCATGCTTCCACTGCATCTCCATCAGCGTTGTTTCCGGCGTAGCCCCATTGTGAGCTGTGGCTGTTGAAGTCTCCAATCACTATCCTTGGTTTCCCAGATGATGGTATTTCTGGCATCAGGAAAGGTGTGGGAGGTGGCTTGTAGACGGAGGTGATGGTAATTCCTCTGAGCTCAGCGGTTAGGACCTCAATGTTGTTTTCATCGCTCTTTGATGTTGATTCGATGGTTGTCCCGATTTTTGCAAGCATGACGCTTCCATGTTTCTCATGTGGTCTTTCAATGAGGGTAGTCATGCCTTCCACTCGAGGGCGGGGATGTTTGGGTCCACGGTGAGTTTCTTGGAGGCAGAGAATATCACACTGATGCTCTCTGCAGAGTTGGGCAACAAGTTCTTCTTTAGTTGCAGACAGTCCTTCAACATTTAGAGATATGATGGTCAAAGCCGGCCTTGGGGGCGGGTGTTGGCCTCTCTTCCTGTTCCGGGCTGATGGGCTACTGCCATTTGTTGGGCTTCTGGACATCATTTGTCTTTCGGCTTGGCTTCAAAGTGTTTGGTAGAATTCGCAAGTAATTTGGTGATATTACTTGACAGGGATCGCGACGTGAACGCTTCTACCTTGATCCCCATATTTTGCACTAAAAGTTGTACGTTTATCTGTGCACTGTGCATGGCTTCATTGTTTTCATGTATAATTATTTCTTTGGCTGGATAGCATACAAACAAAAGTTTTTCATTGTACCTCTGTACACGTGACAATAACAAACTAAACCCCACGCTGTACGGGAGTAGCTGTACAGCAGTAATTAACAGGGGTGGGGTCAAACTCTTCTGCATATGTGGAGAGGGTCTAACCTGAAATTTAGATGATGCAGTGTCCTCTCTTTATGGGCTTTGTGTTTCGATTCCAGTAAAACAGAATATTTGAGAAGGAAAGTTGTTTCACCTGGGACATTTCTTTCTGCCTCTTACACCGATGTATGCAGAGCTGGTTCACCTGCAGGGACCCAGCAAAGCAGTGCAGCCTGGATGGCTTCTGGAGATTTGGTTACTAATGTGTGAGACACTGCCTCTGACACTGGGGAAGGTCGAGTCTGCTAAAGGGACACACTTGGAGACACAACGACCTGCAGATGCTGGAATCTTGAGCAAAACACAAAGCGCTGGAGTAACTCAGTGGATCAGGCAGCATCTGCTGTGGGAAATGGACAGGTGATGTTTCAGGTTGGGACCCTTCTTCCGGCTCACTCACCTGTCCTGTCCAGGTGGCTTCCCCATTGACATTGAGGAATACCAAGGAATGCCACAGTTTTGAAAAGTGTAAAACTGCAGATTCTGGAAATCTGAAATAAACAGAGACAATTGCTCAATGCTCAGGCAGCATCAGGGAGAAAGAAACATTTCAGATTGAAGATCTTTCATCGGCAGTACACACCTTTGCTGCCGGATCTATCCTGAGATTACAGACTTCATCTCGGTGGGGATGTGTGGAAGATGGGAAATGGTAAACTCTACCAATAAGCCAGATGCATCCTTGCTACTCTCCTTTAATTCTTAGAATGAGCTTTAATCTTGGGTTGATCAATAACTGACTCAACCCATGCAGGAAATGCTACACGTTATTTTACCTCCCCCCTCGACTCCATCCATGGACCCAAGCAGTCTTTCCAGGTGTGGCAGAGGTTCACCTGCACCTCCTCCAACCTCATCTATTGCATCCGCTGTTCCAGGTGTCATCTGCTCTACATCGGTGAGACCAAGCGCAGGCTTCGCCCGATACCTCCGCTCAGTTTGCAACAACCAACCTGATCTCCTGATGACTCAGCACTTCAACTCCCCCTCCCATTCCGAATCAAACCTTTCTGTCCTGAGTCTCCTTCATTGCCAGAGTGAGGCCCACCGTAAATTGGAGGAGCAGCACATCATATTTTGCTTGGGTAGTTTACACCCCAGCAGTATGAACATTGGCTACTCCAATTTCAGGTAGCCCTTGCTTTCTCCCTCCTTCCCCTCCCCTTCCCAGCTCTCCCACAGCCTACTGTCTCCGCCTCTTCCTTTATTTTTCCCGCCCCCTCTCCCCCAATATCAGTCTGAAGAAGGGTCGCCTATTCCTTCGCTCCATAGATGCTGCCTCACCCGCAAATTCTCCAGCATTTGGGAGGAAACCGAAGCGCCCAGAGAAAACTCATGCGGTCACAGGGAGAAAGTACAAACTCCGCACAGACAGCACCCACAGTCAGGATGTAAATCGTGTCTCTGGCAGCAGCTCTACCATCACTCCACTGTGTCGCACTTGTTGCCCTCGATCGGGTGCAACTTTAACCCAAAGCCTCTTCAGCTCTTTCAGGTTGATGTTAAAATACCCCATATACCCCATAGGAAGGAGAGCTAAGGCATTATATTTAGAGACCTGATCAATATTTATTCTTCAACCTGTCCCACCACTACTGATATTCTCAACCTCGTTTTAAATGGGCTGTACACTTCCTGTATTAAAATGGTGAATGCACCTCAAAACTATTTTGCTGGCTGTAAATCATCCAGAGACATCCAGAGATTGTGAAAGGCAGTGTGTAAAGTCAAGAGTTTTTTGTCAAATCAACATTGGAATACATCATGCACAAAATAATATTGCCTCAATATGGGAAGGCATGGTGGCACACTGTTGTGCATCCTAGAATCGAATTCCCAGCTGATCCCCAGACACCAACCACAATGATTCCTCACCTACCCCCTCCTCCCAACTGGTTCCTCGCATTAATCAACAGCCCCTCCCTCACCCAAGATTGTCTACATACAAGCCCAATCCCTTTTGCTTCTACCCTCATCCGAATCCTAACTGTAACTGATATCCACCATGTGTCTTGCATTGGCAAAGCGCCCAATAGAAAGGCCTTGCCTCGTGTAGGGTCACTTGACATATCCTGGATCATCTGAAGTTCTGAACTTCCTAGCCATGCGTCAGCGAACAAAATGTTCGTAGACCTGCCTTGCGGAGGCTCTTTAATCGCCCTTTGTAGGCACCGCTCACTTCTTTAAAACGAACCGCTGCCTGAAGTTACCATTGGGTGACTCAACGAGACGCATAGCAGAGATTGCTCTGTTAATCCGGTATAGCGTGTTAAATAACAACCAACAGTTTCAACTAGCACCATTTCAAGGACACAAATTATACAGAGGTGCACTTTGTGCATTTAATTTTGAGTATATAATGACACTCAGGGAAATAAGTGAAATCGTGACTGAGCAAGAAACTGAGCTGAAAGTACAGGTCAGGAGGTGATCTTATTGATTGACTGCAGCTTCGGGTCATGCGGACTTCTTCAGCTCCTTCTTGTGTTGTCCCATTCCTTTTCTTATTTCCCATTACAGATTATGTTCTTTGCATTTCAGTTTCTTTTCCTGGATTTCTGTGACGGAAAAGTGTTTAATAATTTGGCATCTAACACAAAGTGCTGGACTAACTCAGCGGGTCATGCAGCATCTTTGGAAGACATGGATAGGTGAAGTTTCAGCATCTGAGGAAGGGTCCTGACCCGAAAAGCCGCCTATCCATTTCCTCCGGAAATGTTAGACACAAAATGCAGGAGATACTCAGAGCGACAGGCAGCATCTCTGGAGAGAAGGAATAGGGTGACGTTTGGGGTCGAGACCCTTCTTCAGATTGGCCTCAGTCTGAAGAATGGTCTTGAACCGAAACATCGCCCATTTCAATCCTTGGCATATAATCAGCATCTGCAGTTCCTTCCTACACATTTCCTCCAGAGATGTTGCCAGACCCGCTGAGTTACTCCAGGACACGGATAAGCAGAGGGAGTAGCAAGATCGATAAAGAAGCAGCAGTGAGGGAAAGGCCTGACCAACATGGGGCAAGCACCAAGGAAGCACCATTAACTGCTTGAATTGGAATATTTGATGGACCAGCACCTGTCAACTGGACCATCCCTATTGCCTGTCCACTGATCAACCACCACCACCCCAATATCCAATTGCACCCTCCCCAGCCTGATTACCACCCAGCACTCTGAACAGACTCATCACTACCCACACCCCACCTACGTAACTAATTCATAGCATTGACCAATATCCTGCCATTACCCTAGACCCTCTCTTGCAACAACCTTCGATCTCACTCATCTACATGTTGGCCCAATGCTTCCACACCCACGTGAGCTTAGTTGACATCCTACACATGCTTTGGTAAAAAGCACCCATTTGAAAGATGTTGCCTCAATCAGTATCGGTGAGTAGGGATTGTCCCATTGACAAATGCAAGTTCATCAAATATTTTGGGCGCTTCCTTGGTGCCGACTTTCTTTTAGTCCAATAATTCCTTATGTGCTGCCCCTCCATCAACTTGGTCTCATTCACTATATGTGAGCTTTTGCTGCCTTGGACAACAATTGTGTACTAGTGTTGAATGACTAATAGAGTAGAAAGGCCTGATATGATGCAGCATAATCAGAATCTCATAAACATCCAGATTATCCTCTGGCTCATTGATGGATAAAAGTAATAATAATAATAATAAATTTTATTTAATGGGCGCCTTTCATACATCTCAAGGACACCTTACATAGTAATCGGAATAAAAACATATAATCGGAAAAAAACAAGTAATTAAAGACATCACAGTGACACAAATTAAAAACAGAATTCAATCCAAAAACAGAAAATCAAAAACACAGTGTGAAGAGGGAGCAGCGACAGCCAAAGCGCGCCAGCGTCCACTCTCTCTTCACGGCAGCCATCTTGGACACAGACCTACAGGACTACAATTAGACAAAAAAATCATCCCCCCACAGTGGGTAGCACTGTGGAGGAAGGCACAATGTCCAGTCCCCACCCCATGTTCACCCCAAAGTCAGGCCTCTTGAGGCCACCGCAATTGCCTGTACGGAGGCCCGATGTCCCTGACCGTTCTCACCGGGTGGTCTTGCCCCGGCGTCGGGAGAGTCCTTTCGGCGGCTGGGCCACTTGGAACGGCCGCTTCTTGGTTGGAGCCCGCGGCTGCCGAATCCGACAAGGCCGCGCCGGTTTGGCGCTCCTAGGCTCCAGATGAAAAAGTCGGCGCCCGCTCTCCGCACTGCCGCCTTGCCGCCTCTACGCACACCGTCTCTCCGCACGCCGCCTCTCCGCTCCGCAAACCCGCAGCCCGGAGATGTTGCTCACGGCGGTCCAGCTCGCCAAAGCTCCAGCGCGGCGACCCAGGCAAGGCATCGCCCACTCCGCTCCGCTCCAGCGCTCCAGCGCTCCAATGCTGTGCCGCCACCCAGGCCGAGGTGCTGGGTGGTTCCCGCCAAGAAACGGCGCTCCAAGCCCGCTGGTAGGCCACGAGGACGGGTCGACGGGCAGCCCGGAAAAAAGGCTGCCACACCGACCAGGTAAGGACCTATAAATAAAGTAACACCTACCCCCCCACATTAAAAGAACATATCCCCTACAAACAAAAAAACAGGACTCACTAAAACTATTAAAAAAAAACGAATTTAAGACGGACGGCTGCTGGCTAGCAGCCGTTCACTAAGATGGCTCCTCCTCCATCCTCCAAAGTACTACAATAAACCCAGCACTTAACGTTTTACTTATGCCACTATTTAGGGGAATGGCTTGCATAATTGTCACATATTCAAGAGGAAATAGATTCCTGCTTAAAATAGGGAACAATGGTATTTTCTTTGAAGAAAATGTGCTGATCCAGTCCATCCCATTGCATAGCAGAACCATAAATATAGACACTTAACTCCATGCACTGAATGAACTTTCACCGTCAATTCAATGCCATGTGAACTTTGTACTTACGCAGAGGGAAATTATTTATCTGTCATCCTTCAAAAGGTGTTTGGTGACGGTTGTTCCGAACAGGCTATTGTTTTCATTGTGGTACTATTGTATTGGACGAGTTAGTAATTTAATAAACAAATCTGAAAGGATTGTGTTACTTACATGTTACTTAGTTCAGAAACGATGAGATGCAATGTTTGATACTGATGACTCGATGGGGAATGAGAGCTAGGAGTACGGGTCTCTGAAACCAAAGACGGTCAGTTCTTTATGGTCTCCTAACGTTGTATAAGTTATTGTGACAGTTGTGCATATCACCAATTACACGGGTTAAAGGGTGGCATTTCAAGAGTTGTTTTGGTAGATACTCTCTGCTACATGCACAATCATTCTGACTAAACTGAATTTGCAAATGTAAAGGAGGTCACTAAGCAATTCTGCTTCAGGTGCTCCTGATTGTAGCCTCCTTTACATCAGTGAAACCATGCGTAGACTAGTCAACTACATCCAGAGACCCCGACAGTCCTTTCAGCTGAGGCAGTGGTTTACTTGCACCTCCTCCAACCTTGTCTACGATGTCTGTTGTTCTTGGTGTGGACTTAACATTTTTTAACTCCCCTTCCCTTTCCCAAACTGACCTTTCTGTCCTGGGCCTCCTCCACTGTCAGAGTGAAGCCACATGCAATTTGGGGGAACAACACCTCATATTTTGCTTGGGCAGCTTACAACCCAGCAGTTGAATTTTGATTTCTCTAATTTCAATGAACCCCTGCAATCCCTCTCTATTCGTGCTTCCCCCACCCTAGTCGTCCTGCAGTTTCACTGCTCGCATCCATGTATTCCTTCGTTATCACAGCCATCAATGTAGGGCTCCACCTTTCCTTGGTCATTGGAGGCAGATCGGATTTGTTCAGAACTTTTTCATACCTATAATTTCCCTCTCCCCTGACTCTACCTGAAGAAGGGTTTTGACCCAAAACATCACTTATTCCTTCTCTCCAGAGATGCTGCCTGACCCGCTGAGTTATTCCAGCATTTTATGTCTATCTTAGGCGACATTGCAGGTCGGGTCCTTTCCTCGCAGTATGAAGAAAGGTCCAAACTCGAAACATCGCCTGCCCATTCCTTCTGCTGGCTGGATGCTGCCTGGCCCGTTGTGTTTTACGAGCACTTTGTATTTTGTGACATTTCATATCTGGAGTCTGATTTTCCAGGCATTTTCTCCCGTTAAAGTCTGTACCATTTAATTCAGTCTGTTGTTGACATCCTTAACCTTCTCATGCCGGTTTCCTTTTGATGTTAGCCTTTAACAAACCTCTGCAGCTCATCAGTCTCTCAAATACAGTGATTCATGTTTGTTTAATTCTTCAGCGCATTCTCTGAAGCTATTTAAGCAGCCATTCAGATAACTGAATATGAGCAGATCGCGTAATAATTCAGTGGTGCCACACTGGAGACACAAAATGTTGCACACAATCTATCCCAGATAGCAATTAAAATTCTAATTGATAACTGTCTCTTCCTGTATGGTCAATTGTAGCATTTTATGGAGCATTAGCTTAGCAGAGACCAGGACTCGTATACGAAGACCTTTTCTTCTTATTAGCTCTGTGTCATGCACATTGATCTTAAAAATGTTGTAAAGGGCAACCTGGAAACAAGAGCAGCAAAAGACTAATCCAGGGCTAATTGGCTACTATAAATTGCTCCCCATACAGGTGGGTGGCAGGAGAGAATCAGTTACAGGGAAATAAAAGAAGAATGGAACTGCTGGGGATGCACTGAGGGCCAGCAAAGACTCGATGATCTAAATGGCCTCCTTTCATTTCATGTGAAAATATGAACAAAAGAGAAACCCACCGTCTCTTCCTTTATAAAGGCAACATGCGAAAATTGAACTGGAATTATTATAAATCTGAAGAAACAAGTTTGCCATAAATTCAGATTCAAATTAGTTTATTGCCATAAACACCAAGGTGCAATGAAGGACTTTATTTGCATGAAGCTTATAAAATAAACTATCACATATAGTAATGGTAAATACAAACATAGCGGGTTGAAGAGAGTGGAATGATGCAAGGATTGTAGTCAAACAGACACAAGAAGATAGACACAAACTGCTGGAGTAACTCTGCAGGTCAGATAGCATTTCCGGAGAAAAGGAATAGGTGACGCCTCGACCCAAGACGTTACCGATTCCTTTTCTCTAACTAATTGAAATCTGGAAGACCAGAAGCCTGTTGCAGATGGGGGTCTGAAGGGCAAGATCCAGGAGTTTAGAGATGAGGATGTTCAATAATGTTTTTATTGTCACATGTGCAAATGCACAGTGAAATTATTTTATTGTAAACAGTTCAGTAGAGTATTGCCATACCTAAGCACATTCCTGATTGGCAAATTGCACAGAAATAATAATAATAATAATGGATGGGATTTATATAGCGCCTTTCTAATACTCAAGGCGCTTTACATCGCATTATTCATTCACTCCTCAGTCACACTCGGGGGTGGTAAGCTACTTCTGTAGCCACAGCTGCCCTGGGGCAGACTGACGGAAGCGTGGCTGTCAATCTGCGCCTACGGCCCCTCCGACCACCACCAGTCACTCACACACATTCACACACAGGCAAAGGTGGGTGAAGTGTCTTGCCCATGGACACAACGACAGTATGCACTCCAAGCGGGATTCGAACCGGCTACCTTCTGGTTGCCAGCCGAACACTTAGCCCATTGTGCCATCTGTCGTCCCAAATAGTCTACTGATCCCGCATGCAAGAGGCTCCATGTTTGGCACCATTTTCAAAATCCAGTCCGCGCACTAGGTATTATGAGCGGTGCCCATTCCAGGTAAGCCCCAGGCTGCTGCAAGGCCTCCAGCTATTGCCTGTCCTGGACATGTGGGTCTGCCAATGAGCCGGATATCCCTCTCCTCGCCCATCCACCTTTGTTCACCAGGTGAGCCTCCCGCAGTTTCAAGGCATTGAAGGCTGAGCTGCAAGCAATGAATAGAATCCTGCGATAGTGTTTTTATTGGCAAAGTGTTCCTGAGCTGAATGCAGTGCAAGGGAGATGACATCCTCCGTAGACCTATTTTTCCTGCATGCAAATTGCAAGGGATCTAGATTGTCCAGGAGGCTAGCGTTGATGAGAGCTATTACCAATCTTTTAAAGCACGTCATATGGTTAGAGCTGGACCTACTCATTGAGACACAAAAGAACAAAGTGCTAGAGTAACTCAGCATGTCAAGCAGCATTTCTGGAGAATATGGAAAGGTGATGTTTTGGAATGAATCCCTTCAGACAGATGAAGGGTCTCAACCCAAAACGTCATAGATCCATGTTCTCCAGGGCTGCTGCCTGAACAGGGCTATGTGTCCTTTTGTCTATTAACCAGCATCTGCAGTTCTTTATTTCTACATTAGTCATTGAGACAGGTTTAGAGTCATACAGCAGGAAGCAGGCCCTTCAGCTGACCATGTCAATGCAACCATTTAGACTAATCACTTTTACCGTGATCAGGTGCAGAGCCTTCTACACCTGGGTCATTCAGGTGCTTGTCTGAATCATGTACAGTCCAGACTCTACCCACACTCTGTGTGAAAAGATTCACCCTCGGATTCCCTTCATACCTGGGCTTTTAAAGAATTTTAGTTCTCTGAAAGGCAATCAATCCAGAAAATCATTTCAATAGTGTAGAAATTATTTGTCATTTCAAAATTAAATATTTTTAGAATATATAATAGGAATTTAACCTACATTTTTGACATGCATTTCTTATAAGGGATCTCAAATAGAGAATAACATTTCCCATTCATTCAGCGGCCCCACCTCCACTTGGTGTCACTTGATGGTGTGTAGCTGGGATTTGTTTATTCAACGTGAGCTCTGCTGATAAAACCGGCATTTAATTGCTGCTCTTAAACGGCCTTGAGAAAGTTGTGGTGAGGAGCGTTCCTGAACTACTGCAGCCCATATGTACTCCCACTGCATTTTGCAGTAGAAAGCTCCACAGCATTGGGTTAGTGATGTTGAAAGAATGGTGCTGCATTCCCAAATTAGGATCTGTATGCGATTAGCAGAAGAACTTGCTGGGTGGTGGCATTTCCGTTTTGCCTGCTGCCCTGTCCTTCGAGAGGCGGTGCTTTTGCAAATGCTGTTAAATAGGTATAACTTGTAGATCAGTAGTTCCCAACCTGGCAGTGCGTGATCCTTGCTTGGGAGTGGAAAGATATTTAACAAGTACACTTGGTCCACGAGCCTTTTTCAAGTAATTTAGGCTGAGGCTTTATAAGGCGCTGGTCAGACCACATTTCGAGTATTGTGAGCAGAATTGGGCCCCATATTTGAGGAAGGATGTTCAGAGGAGGTTTACGAGAATTATTCCAGGAATTATTAGGTTAAAATATGATGAGCTTTTTGACAGCCCTGGGCCTGTACTCGTTGGAGTTTAGAAGGATGAGGGAGACTTACTGAATAGTGAAAGGCCTGGATAGAGTAGATGTGGATAGATAGTTTCCACCAGTAGGCGAGTCTCGGACCAGAGGCCTCAGAATAATAGGACGTACCTTTAGAAACGGGATGAGGAAGAATTTCATTGGTCACAAGAAATTGGTCACCATCTTGTTAGTCAGAAGAT
Organism: Amblyraja radiata; assembly: GCF_010909765.2. Taxonomy (NCBI): domain Eukaryota; kingdom Metazoa; phylum Chordata; class Chondrichthyes; order Rajiformes; family Rajidae; genus Amblyraja; species Amblyraja radiata. The sequence continues at coordinate 25,589,079 of NC_045970.1, read as the reverse complement.
GTTGAATCTGTGGAATTCATTGCCACAGACAGCTGTGGTGGCCAAGTCGATGGATATTTTTAATGCGGAGACTAACAGATTTTTTATTGTCATGGGGTTTTGGGGAGATGGATGGCAGGAGAATGGGGTTGAGAGAGAAAGATTGATCAGCCATGGTTGAATGGCAGAATAGACATGGTGAGCCGAATAGTCTAATTTTGCTCCTATAACATAAAAACCTATGAACATGAATTTAGTTGGAATTAAGTAAAAGTAAATGAAAATATTCTCGGCGCTCATCACCAGCTGTAGTGGTGCAAGCAATCCCTGGGAATTTCCCGGGATTGCCACCAACTCTAAGAGAATGGTCCTTGACATGAGGTCCCCACTAATTCTTCTAAACTCCAGCAAGTACAGGCCCAGTGCCGACAAGCGCTCATCATAGGTTAACCTACTAATCGTGGCAAAGTAATTTACAGAAATGGGCCCTTTTGGCCCACCTCGTCCATGGTGATGGAGATGCCTACTTGTCCTAATCCCATTTGGTCGCATTAGGTCCACATCCTTCTACAGTCGCAAAATAGGTTATGGTCAACCGTGTCCGCCAAGAACCTGCTGGTTAGAGGTTCAACGATGTTCCTGCCTTTGAACGTCCGGAATATTAATTTAGAACCTTTATTATTGGGAAGGTCGTTACATTACATTTGTATGACTCAAACTTGCCATCAAAGAATCCAATTAAAATATACACCAAGTTATGCCCTAAGAAGGCAAGACAGCTTCTTTGGTTGAAGAATCACACATAGAATAGAACACTGTATTAATGGAGTTAAGCTCTTTGGTCCCTGTTTAGACTCGGGCAACACGAGGAAAGGATTTATTGTCCCGGCATTGTTGAGGGGCTGATGCTCGATTGCATTGTTGATGATGTTTGCCGTTACTTGTTGATGAATGGGACTTTACTTGACTGATGGAGTAAAGGCAGGCTGAGCTACCCAAATTGTAGAAAAATATCTCCCTCAGCCATTTCCACTTTGTCTATCAGTTGGCATTATTGTACAGTAGCTGTGCAGGAACAGTGTGATTAGAGATTGTTTTGTGAACAAAAGATAAAGTGCTATGATTCCTATTTAATCTTTCCCGTCTCACCTTAAATCTATGTCCTTTGGTTCTTGATTCGATTATTCTGGGGGGAAAGACTCTGTGCATCTACTCTACCTATTACAAAGTATATTATGTTCAGAGTCTGAAGAAGGGGTCCCAACCCAAAACATCGCTTATCCATGGTTTCCAGTAAAGCTGCTTGACCCGCTGAGTTACTCCAGCACTTTGTCTTTTTTCCTACATAAATTATTGTTATCTATTACCGACTATCATTGCCATCACACCTACTTAATGAGATGAACCAAATTAATTGGAACATAAAATGACTTTATTTTGTGTTCGTGCATAAACTTCTCCCCATTCCAGTAGTTTTGTCCAGCAATTCAATCTGATACTGCCATTGTCCCCATCATTCACAATTGTATTTAAATCAAGTCTTTTATTAACTTAATTTAAACTCCTCAGAGCTATTATCTGAACTATTATGTGGAGACTAGAGAGTAAAATGTTGCTGAGAATGAGTCTGAATCTCAGTGCTCAAACATGCTGTGATCACTATGGCCCTCAGCTCCCTTAATGGCCTGTCCCACTTCGGTCGTCAGTTACGCGACAGGCCGGTGGCGCGGGAAGATTTAGTGCAGGACAAAGTCCACACTCCTCCACGCCACTCCACACTCCTCCACACCACTCCACGCGCCCGTACCCGCGCTAGCCACACGATACCCACACGCTAGCAGGTTGCCTAAATGGCGCGCGAAAGACAGCCAAGTGGAACAGGCCCTTCAGCTTTGAATACCTTTTCTTTCATTACCAGCTATGGTGATTGTGGTTGCCTAGACTGAGGGTCTGAAGGAAAATTGAATTGACTGTACAACGCAGAGTTTGTGATCTATATGAGTGCACTGTTTAGAGTTGGTTAGCAGAGATTGCATGCATTTCCATGCAAAGTGGCTGGAAACAAAAAATACCTGGTCCACTCCTGGTTACCTTTTAACTGAGTAAGAAGGAACTGCAGATGCTGGTTTACACTGAATATCTACTCGAGATAGACATAGAATGCTGGAGTAACTCAGTAGGTCAGGCAGCATCTCTGGAGAAAAAAATAGGTGACATTTTGGGTTGAAACCCTTCTTCAGACTGAAAGTAGTGTTGGGGAAGAGGGGGGAGATAAAGTGGAGGTGAGAAAAGGCCAGAACAAATGAGGGCTGACAACAGATGACCTCCAGCAGGGTGGAGCCCATAATGGCCCATTGTTTGCTGCGAAAGGTATTTTAACTGGTCAGTTCACTGAATTAGTGGGACACTGGATTTAGGTCTCTTGAATGAATGAATTAATGATACTTGATTGTTACATGATTTAAGACTCTTCTCAACTTCCGTAGCTGTTAATGTGGCCTTGAGACGTCACTGAAAATGTGAGCAAAGCAGCAGGGTTGAAAAGAGATTTCTGTTTAGTGTAGAGATATAGCGTGGAAACAGGCACTTTGGCCCACCGAGTCCATGCTGACCTTCGATCATCTGTTCACACCAGTTCTATCTTATCTCACTTTCTCATCCACTCCCTACACAATTGGGGCAATTTGCAGAGGCTAATTAGCCTACAAAACCGCACGTCTTTGGTAAATGGGAGGAAACCCGCGGGGACACAAGAAGAATGTGCACGGAATTTCCACACAGACAGCACCCGAGGTGAGGATCGAACTCAGAGTCTATGGCACTGTGGGGCTGCAGCTCTACCAGCTGCGCCAATGTGCTGCTCAACTGTGTACTTGAATTTTATGTTTCAGTTCATTCAGTTCATTGCTTTAAATAGTTACGGAAAGTTGAATTGCCCTCTCTTTTTGTTAAAGGTCCTGCTCGACACATAAACCAGCATTTTTGTTGTAACTTGGTTCGTCAATTTATTTCAATGCAGCAGAAGATGAAAAAACCCCAGAAAATACGACTTTGACCTGAAACATTAACTCTGCTTCTCTTTTGCAGATTTTGCCTGACAGCATTTATCTGTTTTTATTTTAAACTCGGCAAAACCCCTGCTTTAAGGGGGATAGATAATTGTGAACTAAACATACTTTTTATCTAATTCGTGTTTATCCAGTTTTAGTTTAACTATTGGAATATCTTCTTTTTTTTTCTATCATTACAAAATACTGTGGCCATTTGTTTAGTCCACTTGCACTTCTGTTTTCATTTGCAGTTCTCCATTTAGTTAGTACGGATATCCCTCAATTATTCTTACCCTCAACTTGGACAAGAGCAGATATTTATTTTCACCCTTCAGGATAAACTTTATTTTTGCTTTTGTCTATTTGACAAGTGTAAGCGAGGAAAAGGATTGCTGTCATGTCAGACGAATTATTTGTTCAAAAAAGGTATTGCAGCTTCGATTTGAAACATCCTTGCTAAATCTACTTCTGACGAGGTGCAGTTGCAAAACCTCTTGAAAGAGATGCTGATGCGGGTAGGCGTTCGGCTTCCTGCATACCCCTCAACCCATTTTCATACTTGTTTGTGCACTTAAACAAGAACTGTGATTAAAATGGTGTTCATTCATGTGAAGATGTGTTCATGGGCAAAAGAATCAGCAGGCATAGAAATGCAGCATGCATTAAGACTACCCAAGATAAATTCTGAGGGAGTCAGAAATTGTGTTGCTGAAGGCCTTGGTAGTTGTTATATGGTGACAACTCCAACAGTAAAATGCTAGTTCAAGTTCGGTAATGGGCCTGTCCCACTTAGGCCACTCTTTAGGCAACTGCCAGGGACTAGTGTTAATGGAATTCACCTACGACACCTGGTAACAACCTACGACAGCACCTATGTCAACCTACGACAACACCTATGTCAACCTACGACAGCAAAAATTGTCGCCACTGTCGCCGAAAAACTTTCAACGTTGAAAATTTTGCAGCAGTCGCATGTAGTCGCCCAAAAAATCGCCTAAGTGGGACAGGCCCATAACCGTGATTATGTTGCTAGGCCAGCTATTGATAGCCTGGTGAATTGTCTGGAAGGGAAAGCATTGTGCTCTCCCAAGCACACATCCCCAGCATTGGAGCCTTAATGACTGAAATGGCCACACAGATCAGGCTGCATTGTTTGCATACCCCAAATCAGGCTCCTGAAATGGGAACCTGCTTTTGAGAGAAAAAGAATCAAGAATGGACTTAGATTTCCTTGGAGAAGTGCAACATCTCCACTCCTGGGAATCTTTGGCCCATGCCTATTCAAGATGGTGAAGGAGCGTTGGTGCTGGATGGCATTGAGAACTGTGCGAGCCATGCATTGGCAGCCCACAGAAACCTTGTGTAAATAGCACAGTCGGCACTAGCTCACACTCTACCCAACTGCCTGGTACATACATCAGCTGATACATCGGGCAGGTGAGCAGTTTGTGAACTGTTGTACCAATCTGTGGAAGAGACTGCAGTTTTTCCCCATTGACAAATCAGTTGACTGCCTTGTGCTGTGAGATGTCTATGATCCCTAACAACTTCCTAAGAAGGCGAAGACTGATTTGGTTGACTTGAGTCCAAATTTCCTCCGTGACATCAGAGGAATTTAATTATATTTGGGGAAAAAAATCTATTAGTAATGATGCCCAAAAAATGTCAACTGCTGTTTGAAGAAAATAGTGTTTGGTATTGTCTTTGGAAGAAGGAAGGCTGTCTATTGCTGACTTCAGACCACCAGCAAAGTGGTTGACCCCTAACTACAAGCATTCATTTCAAGTTCATTAAAGGAGAAACAATAGAATAGAAAGTTTATGCCACCAATCGTGGAGCTTGTGCTCTCCATATCATGTAAATAATTTAAAATAATTGCTTCATCTCAACTTCCTCCTCAATAAACTGCTGACCCCGTTAAATGTGCATTTTCTATTTCTCAAAATGTAACTCTTATTCTATGCTGATATTAAAATTAATTTTAGCTCCTATTACTCAAATTATTCACATAACCCAAACAAACATAAACCGAGTAGCTGCCAGTCTGTATGTATTTCCTAATGTGCATTTGTACAGAAGATTGTGACAGATTCTTGACAAATTGTAGATTATATTTTTCTTCCCATTACAGTTGGATAAATGCAATCTGCTTGCATAGCACATCAGTAAATGTACTACTAATATTTGGGTAGACAAAATGCTAGAGAAATTCAGCAGGTGAGGCAGCACCTATGGAGAGAAGGAATATGCGACGTGCGGGTCGAGACCTTTCTTCAGATATTTGGGTATAGTTTTAGTGTGAAAATAAAGAATATTTAATGTATAAGGAATAAATAGATTTAGTTTAGTTAAGCTTAGAGATACAGCATGGAAACAGGCCCATCAGGTCCTCGCCAACCATTAATCACCCATTCACTCTAGTTTATTTGATTTGTTTGCTTCTTCCCCTTTTTTCTAATTGCCTCAACAACAATGTTTACGTATTTATTTAAATTAAATTCAAGACTTTATTCAGAATTGTTTCCCCTAGAGGAGTGGATTGATATATAACTGCAAGGAACTGCAGATGCTGGCTTACCAAGAAAATACAAAGAGTTGGAACAGTGAGCGGGACAACATCTCCGGAGAACATGGATGGGCAACGTTTTGGGTCGGGACCCTTCTTCAGACTAGTGGTGGGGGTTGGGGTGAAGAAATGTCATGGTTAGTTAGAGTATATGTCAAAATAGAGAAACCTGCTCGGTCATTCCTGCTTGAGTAGTTTCCCAATCCTGATTGTTTCCTTTCCCACAGCAGTTAAACTTTTTGTCATTTTTAACAATTGTTTTACTAAATGTTATGCTCATGTGCTACTTCTGAAGGATAGTTTTGTCAATAATTTTCCATTAGAGGAGATGAGATTTACAAGCAGCATGAATTGAAGTTGCAAAGTCTGCTAGTCTTGTTGATGGTAAAAGTAATTCCAGGCAATGTTACATATTGGGAAGTATTGCAAACTACCGTGTTCATTTTTTTAACTGACCGTGACGCTTCTGAGAAACCGCACGAGCTTGAGGCCCCAGTTTCTAACGAAGAGGCTATTATTTGGATTCATGTGATTTTTGTTACATGTCATTTGTAAGTTGTGTAGCATACTGTATACTTAACTCAGTAGAAAGACCAAGTTAGTCATAGAGTCATGCAGCATGGAAACAGGCCCTTCGTCCCAAATTGCCCATGCTGACCAACATGCCTCATCTACACTAGTCCCTCTGGTCTAAAGGTCTTGCGTTGACTTGTTTTCGCTTCTATTTTTGCTTAATAACTTCTGTCACTGGCCACACTTCACACAGGGTTTTCCTGTGCTCACAGTACTTCCTTCTTGGAGGTTTTCCAGCTTTGTTCATGTTGGATTTTGTTTTCTGCTTCTAAGTCATTTTATTATTTTTACTCAAGGTTAGATCTGATGCCAAATTTGCTCACAAATAACTCTTGCACCCAAGTGTGACACCTGAAGAATACAGGTAAAGCACACCTTAAAAGTACTGTGCTTTAAGTACATACTAATGCATTTCCCATGGAATGCAATCCATTTCCCATACAATGCAGTCCATGGCAGGGCAAATCATGCATGGCATTTCTGACAGCAGCATCATTATCATGAACATTTTAAGATGCTGCATTTCCCAGCATCAAGAGCAAAGGGCATTTTCATGTTCACCAGCAATTAACTCACTTTCAAATTATAAACTGTACTCGCAAGTACAGTTATTTGTGTGTTTCTTGTGTATCTATGGTCTAAGGAGCCTCAAGGCCTACAAGTATAAGAACACAGCACACTGTGCTTATCAGATCTTTACAAAGGTGTGAATTTTTATCATATTGTGTTGTGCTGCAGCAAGTAAGAATTTCATTGTCCTATCTGGGACACATGACAATAAAGCTCACTTGACTCAGTAGCTATTGACTCCACTGCACAAGTTACGATCTAGAACTCTGATACTTTGTGGCAATAAGCTTTATTTGAGCTTGATATATAAGCGTATAAATAAAAGAGCAAAATCACAACATGGGCCGTATTCAGAAGTCAACAACCGCTAATGGAATCATAGGGTCATAGTGATACAGTGTGGAAACAGGCCCTTTGGCCCAATTTGCCCATACCGGCCAACATACACTAGTCCCACCTGCCTTCGCTTGGTCCATATCCCTCCAAACTTGTCCTGGTAGGTGAGTATCACCTGTACTGACCCAGGTACATCTAACAATTCACCTCTGTTAACACTTTAGTTAAACTTTCTTCATGGATATTAATTAAGATTGGACTTCCAAATGTTGAGACAAACGTGTATTGTTTTCTGATTCCTTGCTGATCCCTGCTTGAGTCATTGGGCTATCCAGTCGCAGTATATTGTTTATAATTACTGCATCTCCTGTCGTGTTTATAGTGGATGCATTTATATTTGCTGAGTCTTGAGTGAAAATGCAATTGAGATGTTATCTGTATTGTCATGTTGTCCATTGCAACAGTGAGCTTTTTGAGAAGGCTTTGCTCCTTCAACGTCTGCAGTAAGATGCTGCAGATGTTCTACTAATCGGTTGTAGCCAGTGCCATCTTCTTTGCTGCCGTGTGCTGAGGCAGCAGGGCGAAGGTCGTGAATGCCAATAGGATCAACAAACTCATCAGGAAGGCTGGCTCCGTCCAGTGGGCGGAGTTGGATTCATGGGAGGTGGTCTTGGAGGGGAGGATGCTCCTCAAACTGCGGAGCATCCTGGACAATACAGCTCACCCCCTATACTCAACCTAAAGAGTATCTTCAACAACAGTCTGGTTCCACCAAGTTGCAGGACAGAACGCCACAGGAGATCCTTCTTACCTCTGGCTGTCAAACTTTACAACTCGTCTCCCACTATGCAACGGGACAGGCGGACCTTTGCATGTCCACAACCCTTTCCACTCGTCACTTTAATTTCATATTCCATGTATTTTGTGTTTTTATGACTGTTGACAGTTCAATTTGGGGAAGGGTTGAAGAGCCTGGGTGGCCTAGTCCTATCCTTTGATGTGTTCTTATTTACTCTTGTGGGAAACTTTCAAGCTGGCCAGCTCCCTTTGTGAGAGGATAATATATACAATGTATAATCACTGAAATATTGTCATAATGTCCACTGGCCACAGACATTTGGCTGGGTTAGATAGACAGGAAGTGCTGGAGTAACTCAGCGAGTCAGGCAGCATCTCTGGAGATGGGTGACGTTTCAGGTCGGGACCCTTCTGACCAGCTTCTGCAGTTCCTTTCTAAACATTTGGCTGCGTTAATTTGTTGATTAGAAAATCATAAAATGTGGACAAGGAATTTCCTTTTGGTAAAATGCAGTTTTACAAACAGCTATTAATACATACCTGAATGAAACAAAATGGCAGGCTTGGGAATGCTGTTTAAGATTAAATCAACCAGTGAGATTTATAGTGGAAATGTGTAAGAAGGAACTGCAGATGCTGGTTTAAACTGAAGATAGACACAAAAAGCTTGAGTAACTCAGCCGGTCATGCAGCATCTCTGGAGAGAAGGAATAAGTGATGTTTGGGCTCGAGACTGAAGTTTCTGAGTCTGAAGAAGGGTCTCGACTCGAAACATCACCCATTCCTTCTTTCCTGCCAGTCCCGCTGAATTACTCCAGCTTTTTGTGTCTATCTTAGATTTATAGTGGAGTTATTTTTATTATAGTTTAGGCCAATTTTAGGCTAAAGCTGGTTAGAAATTATTGAACCATTCTAAGGGGACAGTCAACAGAGATTTGTTAAGGATAGATCATTGGCAAGTCATATTAAAAAAAAAAAACATTTAATGGAAACCATTGACTTTGCTCAGTCAGACATGTTGCTGCTTCAAGCACCAGCCCAGCATCAAGCCTTGGTGTGGATTAACACTTTCTCTCTGTGACCATGGTACATTTTCCCCCATGGTAACATCTACTCGTGGCTCCACAAATGTGCTGTTTGATAGTTTCATTGATCCCTGGTGTAGGTGGGTGGTTGACGAATTTGAGCAGAGTTGAAGATTGTGTGGAAAGGAATAGGTTGCAAGGAATAATGAGGGGTTTGGGATTATTGAGAGCCAGTATATATTCATCAGGCTAAATTGTCTCCTTATCTACATTAGACAAAGATAAAAATTAATAAACAATTGTGGGTGGTGCAGTGGTAGAGCTGCTGCCTTCCAGTGCCAGAGACCCAGGTTCGATCCCGACTACAGGTGCTGTCTTTATGGAGTTTGTACGTTCTGCCTGTGATCGCATGAGTTTTCTCCAGGTGCTGCGGTTTCCTCCCACATTCCACAGACGTGCAGGTTTATAGGTTAATTAGCTTCTGTACAATTGCCCCAGGTATGAAGGTTGCAAAACTGGGATATTGTAGAACTACTGTCTGGGTGATCATTGGTTAGCACTGAGTCGGTGGGCCGAGGTACCTGTTTCCACAGTGTATCCGTTAAAGTAACATTTAAAAACAAGCATCTGGATTTATATAATATAACCACACTGCACGATGAGAAGAACAAACAGATCCAAGGATCCAAGACAACAATAGGTTTGATTGTAAATGCAACTGAAAAAAAGAACTTCTGAAGTAACGGTTGAGTATGTTATAACAGAATACGCTATGTTAGTAGGTGCTGCACTAGGAAGTTCTTGGTAATGTCTAACATCACTGAAATATCAGTAGGAAAGGGTATTTTTTCCATTGTGCGTTGAATGATATTGCTACCTCAGCCTGTTTCATGGTCCGTCCCAGCTACTTGTAACTAATACAGAGCAGTGTGAATTTTAACTGTGCAAAACCACATATCCTTGTTCCAATATTATGGCATTACCTGTGCCTAGAAATTCTTCAATGTATGAACGCATTGAAATCAGACTGCCCAGACGTTGTTTGCCAAGTTTATGTGCATTTGAATGAATAATATAGGGCTTGTGTATACACATTATATGATGAGCTCACCTTTGCTCTTAAGGGAGTTTATGATTCACTGACCTTCTGGGCAGCTGTGAGCCAGATTTGCTCTAAATTAAGGGCACCACAGTGGTGCAAATGATAGAGCTTCTACCTGATATCACCAGAGACCCGGGTTCGATACTGACCGCGGATGCTGCCTGTGTGGAGTTTGCAAGTATTCCCATGACGGCGTGGGTTTTTCTACAGGTGCTCCAGTTTCCTCCCACATCCCAGCGTCGCCCGGGTTTAGTAGGTTAATTATCGCTTGATTGTAGGGAGTGGATGAGAAAGTGGGATAGCATAGAATTAGTTTGTGAATGGGTGATCAATGGTCGGCGTGAATTCATCGGTCCAAGGGGCCTTTTTACCACGCTGTAACTCTGAACCAAACCAAACTGTATTGTACTGAACTGAACTACATTGACAGTGTGGATGGCATGATCCACTGCACCTCTAGTGCCAGAGATGGGCACAGAGGGCAGAAATGCTGGTGGTGGAGGTCTCCAGTGTCTGAGCAAAGGGATGACACTATAAAGTGAACAAAGAATGATCGGACTTGCAAGACTCCCTGGCAACGGCCCAAGAAGGCTTGGGCTTTTTAAGTAACCATTAAGCCTCCTCCTCCAGCTAAGGCCTGTGTAGTTTGTATACCACTTGTGTCATTGACGTCAGTCATGAGCTACATGCCAATTGATGTCACTTAAACACGGCCAGCTGCCTCTTCTGCTTAAGCCCATCTCGTGCTCAGAGGACCGTGTGTGAATTTCAGGAAGTACATGTTGTGCACAGTGAGAGGTCAATCATGTTTAGCTGTCGGGTTTCAGATGAAACTCTGTCACATAGCTCAACACATTACATTAGACAAGAGAATGTCTGGCCCCGAGGATTCACAATTAGTCTATTCCACAACTGAATTAGCCTGTAGATAAGAGCAGTGAAATCAGAAAGATTAAGAGAGAGATTTTAAATCAAGAGGCAAGAATGTTTAATTGTCATATATACCAACAATGGAACATTGATATTCTTGCTTGCAGCAGCTTAACAGGGCTGTCAACGCCGCGACTGGGGACTGGAAGCACGGCCAGAGGTCTTTATATTGCGCCGCTGTCTCGATGCTGCTCGGATCGGGGCCCGGCTGGAGCCTCGAGCGTCGTTTGGAGGAGCTGGGCCTCGCGGGTCGGAGTACAGGTTGGCGGAGCACCCGACGGAGCCCGCGGCTGGGGCCTAGGTCGGCACCATGGACACGTGAAGTGGGGCGTTGACAGTGGTGAGGCCTCGGCGGTGGTGAAGCCTCGCGGCAGCGGCGATGCCTCGCGGGTCGACCCGCAGTCAACGTCGATGAGAGCGTGGGGAACAATGGAGGCATGGTGAGACCGCCGTGAGCGAGGTGGGGAAGAACAATGGACAATTGGGGAGCGTGGGAGAATAAAGGACAATGGGGACCTGGCGTGGGGAGACCGCTGTGGGGGGGGAACAAAAGGAATTCGGCGTACTTTGTAAATTTGTCAGTAGGTGGCTGCTATTTGTATACGTTGTGTATGCAAGCAAAGAATCTCACTGTGCCTAGTCACATGTGAAAATAAAGTATTCCATTCCATCCACTCCATAATACAAGTGCAAAGGAAATTATCATTTGCAGATGAAGTTTAAAATACCGAGTACCATACTTCTAATTGCAGAACAAAAAATATTTTACAATTATGCAGGTGGGAGGTCAAATGTAAGGGGAAAGAATACAGTTAGTTGCAGGATCCTTAATATCATAAATGTACAGCGGGATCTTGGGGTCCAGATCCATAGGTTCCCTAAAGCAGTAACGCAAACAGATAAAATGGTAAAGAAGACACATGTTTAGTTCAACTTCATCAGTTGGGGCATTGAGTATAAGTGTTAGGAAGTCATGTTGTAGAAGACTTTGGTTAGGCCACATTTGGAGTATTATCTGCAGTCTGGTCGCTCCATTACAAGAAGAATGTGGAGTCTCTGGAGAGGGTGAAGAAGAGGTTTACCAGGAGGCTGACGGAATTAGAGGCTATTTGGTATAAGAAGAAGTTGGACAAGCTTGGATTATTTTCTCGGGAGCGTCGGTGACTGATGGGAGACCGAATAGGAGTTTAAACAAGTATGAGAGACATTGGGCAGTGATAATCTTTTTTCCCAAAATGGAAATGTCAAATGCCGGAAGGCATTGCTTTAAGGTGAGAGTGGGGAAGTTCAAAGGGGTTATGCGGTGCAAATTATTTCCACAAGTGGCATTTCAGAGGCTTTTAGGTAGACATATGAACATGCAGGGAATGGAGGTATATGAATTGTATGCAGGCAGAAGGGATTAGTTTGATTTGGCATAATGTTCATCGCAGACAGGTTAGAAGCTCCTGTTCCTATACTATACCATTCTATATTCCATTTCTATGAAACAGGACTAAAGAACAGTTATGTCAACTGGTAAGGTCAGAGAGATAATAAGATTGTGATTCTAAGGATTCCAACAGAACTGGATGGTGCAGACTCTGATGAAATATATCCAGAGTAAATAAATCCTACGATAGGACATAAAAAGAGTTCAAGGATTCATGAGATCATTTTTGCACAACATCTACATTGAAAATAATGTTGTTACCATTCTCTGTAGGAATATAACATCTGACTGCCTTGATAGCAGGTTGATTATTGTCACAGTGTTGCCTTGGGTTGTTTAGATGTATAATCATTCGAATAACTGCGAAGTAAACACTGCCTTGCTGGAAATTTGTGAGGCTAAGCTTGTGCTATCATTGGGGTGATAGATGCCAGTTGTTTTAAAGATGGTTGTCTTTTACTCAGGGAGCAATTAGATCAGGTGACAATGTGTTGTCTGAATAAGTTCCTTGGAATCAACAAAGCTGAACTAACTTCCTTGCCTTCCTTAGCGGTAAAGTATCCATGTACAGGGTTAACAAGGAGATTAACATTGTTATGAGATGTATCCACCTGAAACAAGATTATCACAAAGTGCTGGAGTAACTCAGCGGCTCAGACAACACCTCTGGAGGAAAGGATGAGTGACATTTCAGAACGGAATCCTTCTTCAGACTGAAAGGTCTGCTGTTTTCAGTCTGAAGAAGTGTTTTGACCTGAAACATCACATTCTTTTTCTCCAGAGATGTTGCCTGACCCACTGAGTTACTCCAGCACTTTGTAGCTATCTTTGGTATAAACCAGCATCTGCAGTTTCTTCCTGCACATGAAACAAGATAATGTTATCCACCGGTGAATCTGACAAAAAAAATTATAAAGGTAACAATCCTTCCTTTCAACAAAGGCTTTATAATTTTTGGGGGATTAGTAATGTTTTAAATGAGAATCCATTCATTGGAGAGTAGGTTATGGAGCAGCATTGGTGGGCTAGATGTTTATTGCAAGGTCAGCAGATTTCAGTGCACATTCACCTTGTTAAATGTCAGTAAGCTACACAAATGAAAGGGAGAACAAAGGCACACCTACACGAGTCCCCATGCCGCCTGACGACCTTGTGATCTCAATCTCTGAATCCGACGTCAGAGCATCTTTCAACGAGGTGAATTCACCCAAAACATCCGGCCCAGATGGTGCACTTGCTGAGTACTAAAGACCTGTGTGGAACAACTAGCTGGAGTATTGAAGGCTATCTTTAACATCTGTTGACTAAGGTTCTCACCTACTTCACAAGGGCCTCTATCGTACCGATGCCCAAGAAGAGAACGATAACCTACTCCAATGACTACCGTCTGGTTGCACATAAATCCACCGTAATGAAGTGCTTCAAAAGGTTGGTTATGGTGGAAATTAAATCCTGCCTCAGAAATGAACTGGATCAATTTGCCTATTGCCACAAGAAGTAAAAAACAGATGCTATCTCGGTGGCTCTTTATTCTACCCGGGACCATTTGGATAATAGGAACATATTCGTCAGGCTGCTGTTCATTGACTACAGCTCAGCATTCAACATTATCACCCCCTCCGAGCTCATAACCAAGCTCCAACACTTGGGCCTCCCGGGAATTAACCTGGTGAACCTACACTGCACTCCCTGAATAGCAATAATGTCCTTCCTCAAATTAGGAGTCCAAAATTGCACACAATACTCCAGGTGCGGTCTCAACAGGGCCCTGTGCAACTGCAGTAGGACCTCCTTGCAATGAAGGCTAACACTTCATTGCAAGAGGATTTCTTCACTGCCTGCTGTACCTGCATGCTTATTTCCAGTGACCAATGTACACCCAGATCTTGTTGTACCTCCCCTTTTCCTAATCTGACACTTGGAAACCTCTAGTATTCTCTGAGCTGTTCCCTCAAAGTTAATGTAATGCAATCATCTCCTTTCTGTTCCGTTTCCTGGTCTGCTCTTTTCCTTTTCCTCTTTATCTGGCTTTTTTTTTAAACTCACTCACTGTTGCGTTTCTGGTATTTTCTGGACCTCCACTAAATAGAATTTGTATTACCTCTTTCTATTCATCCAGCTCTTTTTATTCAGTGCCAGGAGATACACAACAAGCAAAACACTCTGATTCCTCTCAGCCACTTTTCCTCTCTCTCTCTCTCTCTCTCTCTCTCTCTCTCTCTCTCTCTCTCTCTCTCGCTCTCTCTCTCTCTCTCTCTCTCTCTCTCTCTCTCTCTCTCTCTCTCTCTCGCTCTCGCTCTCGCTCTCGCTCTCGCTCTCGCTCTCGCTCTCGCTCTCGCTCTCGCTCTCGCTCTCTCTTGTTCTCTCTCTCCCTCTTGCTCTCTCTGTCTCTCTCTCGCTCCCCCTCGCTCTCTCACTCCCCCTCGCTCTCTTTCTCTCCCTCTCGCTCTCTCTGTTCCCTTGCGTAACCTTTGCTTAAACTCTTCCCTTATTTAAAGATGTTCTTTTAAATTCAATATGATATATTTGCAGTTGTTAATTACTCAATATGACAGGTGGATATTGTCTGAAATGGCTTGTTAATTTGAATGTAAAATGACATTTTTCTGCCTATTAATTCTGCATGTGTATTTCTCCATAAAGCTGCAATTCATTCCTATTCTCTGGAATATTTCCCATATCCTTTCAATGTTTTTCAAGCAATGTAGAATCTAATTTTAATGTTAACCATAAACTCTATTCACACAGTGGTTAAAGTGAATTCCATATTCTTACTATTCTTGAAGTAAAGATTATTTTCCCTTGCCTGTTTTGCTATATAATTGTACATCAAAGTAAAAGTCTGAAGTGCTTCTGAAATTCCAAGGTTTATTAATCAACATTATGAGCATGAATATAATAATTGCCCTTCAGAGAACAAAGCTTACTTTGAGTCTGAATGTGTGAATATTTTAAAATAGAAAATACTGCATTTGCTGTAATTGGTTCATTTGTTTACTGTTTCCATTCTACGCATAACAAAATCTAACAAGGTTTTTTTTCTGGATCATTTAGTTTGAATGTAAATGGAACATCCATTATCTACAGTTCAGTTATCCCAATTTGCTTCCTTCTGCCTTTCACGTGGCTGTACCCTTGTCCCCCATTCCACCTCAACTATTTCTGCTGGCAGAATCTCTGTTTCTTTGTGCTCTCCCTTCCCCCAAGTCTCAAACTGGAAATTTCAGTCCAGCATGTAAGCTCCTTTGCACTCTTTTTTTCCCTTGTGCATATTGCACAATATTTGAGTCATAGGAAGGAAGGCGTACATTTCACAAGCCGCTTAATATACCAAGAGAAGGTGAAAGAGATGCAAACAAGACATATGTACTTTCAAGGTCTCCTTGATCTGCAGAAACGCAATTGCAACCAGGTTCTCGATATCTTGTATCTTTACAGTTTCACGTTTCCCTGTGGACAGCTGTAACTGAACTTATCAGATGGCCTGTGGACTGTTTACAACAGCGGCCAAAGACTGTTTGCCTTGTCATTGGCTGCAAGCAGGTCTGATCTTCACAGTGAACATGACAAAAGGAAAAGAAATACCTGAAATCAGTGACTCCTCTTCCAGCATGCTAGCACCTTGTCAAAAGCACCATGCCAATCTTAGATACATGTTGCATCTTGGAAATTAATTCACTCTTTGCAGTGTTGAGTTTTCCATTTGCAAACACAGATTTAAAAACAAAATCTTCTTGGCTAGCTCCCAGTTTCCAAAGACAGGAAGTTTCTGAAAGAAGATTTATCCCGAAACTGCAGCGTGGTTGATGGAGAATAAGACAGCACCTTTGAAGCAAATGTTAGCATAGCAATGAAGACTATTATTTATAGTGAGCTCTATGACATGATGTTAATCTCCCAGTGAAAATACAGTATTTCTCACCTTTGATTATAGTATCATGAAATCATTCCATAAAAGTAGAGTTGTTTTTGAGGACCTAGTCGCTGTTAGGTGTAAATATTAATTCAAATATAAACTTGAATGAAAAACAGAATTGAAGTGTTTAAAGATCCAGGATGCTTACGGAGCCACTGGTTAGATAGATGCTGTGAATACTCCAACATCTTTGCTTCCTTAGAAGGTTTAGGAAGTTCAGCATGTCCCCACCAACTCTCACCAGCTTCTACTGATGCGCCGTAGAAATAATTTTATAGGGATGCATCACAGCATGGTTTGGGAACAGTTCCATTTAAGATGGCAAGACGTTGCAGAGAGTTGTGGATGTAACTCAGACCATCACGCAAACCAACCTCCCTTTCCATTGACTCCATCTACATTTCACGCTGCCTAAAGACTTTTTTGCACAAAGTCCGCGAGCATTGCCACTTTCATTTCACTGCACATCTCGTATGTGTATGTGACGAATAAACTTGACTTGACTTGACTTGACTAAGCAAGGATGATTCTCAACCCGGTCACTTCCACTTCTCCCCTGTCCCATCCTGCATCCATGTTATCCTGTATCTGTACACTGTTAACATCTTCATTATAATCATGTATGGTCTCTTCTCTGACTGGATAGAACACAACAAAAAGCTTTTCACTGTACCTGGTCTCATGTGACAAACTCAACTATGGTAGAATGCAGGGAAGGAAACACTCCAGCATAACCACAGTTGGGCAGTGAAATTTGAAAAACATTACAGATATGAATTTGATGATGTCATGATGTCAAACATGGTGCAATGATCAAAACAGTTATTTCTTTGTTAAAATCATTATTTCTTTAGGCTTCTGCGGCTCAGATTTAACTAACGATTACAAACTTTCCTAATTACTTCTAAAATTGTTTAGTGGAACTCAGAAGAAAACATCTGCCAGAATTGCTGTTTTCAGTTGGGGAGACTTGCTGCATTTCTCTGCTGAGCAAGGTTTGATGAACACAATGGAAATTGTGAAATGCGTGTGTCTGCAAATCTAACAATGTGAGCCAACTGAGCAACATGTCCGTTTGCTGAACTGATGTGTGCTCAGAATGCTTGAGATCAAAACTAATTAAATGATTCAGACTTCCTGTCTGTTTTATGAACTTTATTTGGTCTTTTCAGACTGCGCTATTTATTTCACTACTTGGTGCAGTATGAAGTTATTAATATTTGTGTAGCATTTGTTGTTTCTGAGGTATTATTGGTATTTCCTCTGTTGGCTTTATGACCTCATAGAAAATTCTCTCCAAGTGATCAATTATTGAAAGAGCCGGTGTATTGGAGCAAGCTCTGTGGCAGTAATGGCTTCAAGCGAGCCATTTAACCTTTGGATTACATACTATCACACAATGCAGAAAAATTATCTTGATCTGCAGTAGTTGACTCTCTTCAGCTAATAATAGAAATTGCTTCATACAAATGAAGTTTGAACCTGAGTGGAAAGTTGAAAGATAGACCGGTGGGTCGAGTGTGGACAGGCTGTAACCAAAGAACTGCCTCTCTCCGTTCCCTTTCCTCAACGCACAACAGTACAGTGGCGCAGCTGTTAGCGCTGCTGCCTCACAGCACCAGAAATGCAGGTTCAATCGTGACCTCGACTGCTCTCTGTGTGGAGTTTGCACGTTCCCCCTGTGACCATGTGGATTTCCTACAGGTGCTCACCGGTTTCCTCCGCCATTCCAAGGTTTGTAGGTTAATTGGCCTCTGTAAATTGCCCCTAATGTGTAGAAAATAATTGAGAAAGTGAGATAACAAATAAGTGAGATAAATGATTCATTGATCATTGAATGGATGATCAATGACCAGCATGGACTTGCTGAGCAGATGCCCCTGTTTCCATGCTGTATCTTTTAATTCAATTCAATTCAATTTAATTTAATTTAACTGCCCCCCGATTTCCCTGTCACCATGTACAGTAATGAACATGGATTGAGAGAGGGGACAGAAATGTGACATTGCAGCACTACAATTTTGCCTGATGTCCCCTAATCATTCAAGTTATTTAATCCTAGCCAACCTGTCTATATAGATGTATGAGTTGGAAAATGGCTGTATGACAATACAGGAAAGACTCAATTTGTTAGTAACCTGTTAACATATGGTTAAGAAGGAACTGCAGATGCTGGAGCAATCGAAGGTAGACAAAATTGGTGGAGAAACTCAGTGGGTGAGGCAGCATCTATGGAGCGAAGGAATGGGTGACGTTTCGTGTCGAGACCCTTCTTCAGACTGATGAAGGGATGGAGGGGGCAGGAAGAAGAAAGGAAGAGGTGGAGACAGTGGGCTGTGTGGAGAGCTGGGAAGGGGAGGGGAAAGAGGGAGAAAGCAAGGACTACCTGAAATTGGAGAAGTCAATGTTCATACTGCTGGGGTGTAAACTACCCTAGCGAAATATGAGGTGCTGCTCCTCCAATTTACGGTGGGACTGGCCATGGAGGAGGCCCAGGACCGAAAGGTCAGATTCGGAATGGGAGGGGGAGTTGAAGTGCTGAGCCACCGGGAGATCAGGTTGGTTATTGCGAACTGAGCGGAGGTGTTGGGCGAAGCGATCGTCAAGGGATCGCTTGGTCTCACCGATGTAGAGCAGCCAATACCTAGAGCAGCTGATGCAATAGATGAGGTTGGAGGAGGTGCAGGTGAACCTCTGCCGCACCTGGAAAGACTGCTTGGGTCCTTGGATGGAGTCAAGGGGGGAGGTAAAGCGACAAGTGTAGCATATTAACATATGGTGGGGTTTTTTAAAGAGACTAATACAAGCAGTCTGAAATGACCTAAAACTCATATGTTTTGAAAGATTTCCAGATATTTTGAAAAAAAACGTTTAATTTAGTTTAGTTTAAAGATAAAGTGTGGAAACAGGCCCTTCGGTCAGTCAAACATGCCAATGATCCCTAAAATATTCAGACGCCAATTAACCTACAGACTTGTGTGTCTTTGGAGTGTGAAAACTCACGCAGGTCACGGGGAGAACGTACAAACTCTGCGCAGGCAGCACCCGTGGTCAGAATCCAACCAGGGTCACTGGTGCCAAATCTACTGCCGCTCCATTATGCCGCCCCTTGTTCAGACACCACTCGTTTCATAACATTTTTTAGGCCAATGTATATTCTATATTCCTATTTTGACTTTGGGAGGAAGGATCACAAGCTAAAAACGTAGTGATACCTCTTTGTAAACTTGTTCGGAGGAGGTGGCTGATCTAGCACTCTGGTGCCAGGACAACAGCCTCCTCTTGAACATCAAAAAAACTAAGGAGCTGATCGTGGACTTTAGGAGGGCACATCATCCGAGGACGTACACACCATTGAGAATAAATGGGGATACTGTGGATAGGGTGAGCTGCTTTAAATATCTGGGAGTCCACATCTCTGAGGATATGACATGGACATCACACGCCTCAGCACTCGTGAGTAAGGCAAGGCAGCGCCTTTACCACCTCAGGCAATTGAGGAAATTCAGAGTGTCTCCGAGGATCCTCCAGTGCTTCTACTCAGCGGCTGTGGAAAGCATCTTGTCCGGAAATATTACCATCTGGTTTGGGAATTGCTCTGCCCAGGACAAGAAGGCTCTGCAGAGAGTAGTGCGTTCGGCCGAACGCACTATGGGAACTTCACTCGCCCCCCTGCAGGAACTATACATCAGGAGGTGCAACTCCAGAGCCAATAAAATCATGGGAGACCCCTTCCACCCCTGCAACGGACTGTTCCAGCTGCTACGGTCAGGCAAACGCCTCCGTTGCCATGCTGTAAGAACGGAGAGTTTGAGAAGGAGTTTCTTCCCAGAAGCCATTCGGACTGTAAACTCCTATCGCACCAGGGACTAACTTTACTGAACGTTTTTCCTTTCGCCCACAATATTTAATGTAAAAGAATATGTGTGTGTTTATGATTGTGTTTATAGTTTGTTTGGTTGTTTGTTTGTTTGTCTTTTTGCACAAAGTCCGCGAGCATTGCCACTTTTCATTTCACTGCACATCTCGTATGTGTATGTGACGAATAAACTTGACTTTCCAAAAGATCACATAATAAACGTCTAAATGTGGCGTGTTTCATTTATTTTTAGAAAGATAGTTAATACCATCTCTGGATAAACTGAAATATTTTGCAGCAATTAGTCTTCCTCGACTACCATACATGGTCTTTTTTATCAGTACCATCCAATTCAGGAAATTCCACCCTGCCAGTTGCTAATGGATTGATAGATCCAAGACCTTTTGTTCATTTTGACAAGCATAGCTCCAACTACAAAATCTAAAATAGCAACATAATGGGATTCCTCGTGAGAATAAATTATATTCCTGGGATGGCAGATCATCAAAACACACGCAGAAGTGCTCTTGTTTGATGCGGAGTTACAATTTCATAAAATGTTGAAAGGCAGGTTTTACAATATGCTTTCAAAATGGCCTGCACAGGTCTTTGAAAAATGTACATTGAATTCCATAGTTTTTGATGTGACCCACTTTTTCAGAACCTCCAGTCAGGCATGACCTTGTCAAAATGGATTAATGACGTGCAATTAGATTTGTCTGCTGTAGATTGTATGGGTCAGTACAGTAGTGGTAGAGCAGCTAAGATACAGGACGTTAGCAGCCTACCCTCAAATCCCACCAAGGCTGTTGTCGAATTTAAATTCAGTCACTAGTGGAGACTTTTGTTTTTTAAATGCCAAGCATTGATAATGATGATCACAATGTCCTTCAAAACAAAATTTGCCGTCCTTCTGGTTCCTTGGTGTGTTCTGTCTCACAGACCCGTCTGAGGTGGTTGCAGCACAGACAGGAGGGAGTAGCCCTTGGAAAGTACAGTCACTCCTTACCTCATATCATCTCATGGCGTGAGATGGGTACGCAGGTCAAATACTGGTTTGATATGGGTGAGTCAAATATGGGTAATACCTATGTCCTCCCACAGTTGAGGAGACGATGCCAGGCCATGTTGAAAAAAATACTTGGAAGAAATAGCGAAAGTCGTAAGGTAGACAAAAATGCTGGAGTAACTCAGCGGGCATGGCAGCATCTATGGTGAGAAGGAATAGGCGACGTTTCGGGCCGAGGCCCCTCTTCAGACTGATGTCGGTGGGTGGCGGGAAAAAGAAAAGAAGAGGCGGAGGCAGTAGGCTTGTGGGAGAGCTGGGAAGGGGGAGGGGAAGGAGGGAGAAATCAAGGACTATCTGAAAGTAGTAAGGGTCACTCGTAGACGTACAGCACAGAAGCGGGCCCCTCAACCCACCATGTCTATGAGGACCATCATGCCTGTCCATACATATTCAACGTGCCTGCATTCATTCCATATTCCTCCATGTCTTGCTCATTCCACAGTAAATTGGCCCCAGTGTGTAGAAGAGTGGTGACATCAGTGGGGAACGATGGGAATGTGGTGAGAATAAAATTGCTTGGGTTAGAAGAAATGATGGCCAGCATGGACCCTGATGGGCTGAAGCGCCTGTTTCTGAGCTGTACAACTCTCCGACTAAATTCAGTGGTTAAAAGAGCAGGTCAGAGATTGGGATGCCTCACCTCCTGACTCCACAAAACATTTTCGCTATCTACTAGATGTAAGTCACTAGTGTGACAGAATATTCTCCATCTGATTGTGTGGAACCCTAACGCTCTCAAGAACGTCAATGCAGGGCAAAGCATCCCACTTGATAGGTATTGAACAATCTACACATAATTTCCTCGAGCCATGCAGTAGAAGCCTTCTTGATGTGTCATGGCCACAGAACGGGGAACCCGCCAAAGACCAGACGGTACGGTGGTGTAGCGGTAGCGTTTCAGCGCCAGAGGCCCGGGTTAGATCCTGAATACGGGTGCTGTCTGTACAGAATTTGTTTGATCTCCCCGTGACCTGCGTGGATTTTCTGTGAGATCTTCGGGTTCCTTCCACACTCGAAAGACGTACAGGTTTGTAGGTTAATTGACTTGGTAGAAATGTAAAATTGTCCTGAAGGTGTGTAGGATAGTGTTGATGTCTGGAGATCGCAGGTCGGTGTGGACTCAGTGGACCGAAGGGCCTGTTTCCGCGCTGTATCTCTAAATTAAACTAAAAAAACTAAACCTGAAAGCTCGGCTCACCGTGGAACCGGGCTGGAGCTGCCGCACGCGAGGAGCCAGGGCCAGTAGGTGGGTGAACTGTGGTAATGCCTCCAGCGCCCTTAACTTCGCCTGCAGGAGGCGACCCCCTTCTTCCCCCCCCACCCCTCCACGGGAACAAAGATGATCAGATGAGGTTAGAGAGATCGATTTACGGGCTGATCCTATCGAGGGTGACGAAGGAAGGCCCTGCAGGAGCCTCTGGGGCTTACCCGGATCGGGAACTGCTCCACTGGACCGAGCGCACAGGTGGACCAGACTTTGGACGGGTGGAGATGGTGCCAAAACATTGCGGCGCCTGCGTGTGTAAATATGTAAAACGAGTGTCATTGTCAAGTCAAATTTATTTGTCACATGTACATACAAGATGTACAGTGAAATGAAAATGACAATGCCTGTGGGATTGTCTCCCCATCTTGACCACGTGTGACAAATATAGCACAATCGAACCACAGTCTCCAGAAAGCACTGCAGCTTCTTAGTCATGCTCCTTTCATTCATAATCGCTGGGTCGAAATCCTGGAACATTACATCCAACACCACTGTAGACATGCTTTCATGTGAAGGACACAACACTTCAAGTCGGCTGCTAGTCATTACCTCCTCCAGGCCAGTTAGGGATGGAGTATTATTGCTGGCCTTCCTTGCAATGCCCAAATGGATAAATACGAAAATAACAGCCTGGACTTACAAACTGTTGGACACAAGAATGGTGTTATTGGTACCACAGTATTGGGTTCATTCATTATTTTGATGCGACATATTATTAGTCTTTTAAATTAATTATTTACATGATGTTAACTTTTAGATCAAATAATAAGCAGAAAATTACTCGTATCATTCAAAGAACAAAATCCCATTGCTATTAGAACATCTTATTTCCCGCTAAGTGGATCTTACTGCATAAATACTAAATTGCATTTGTAATACAGCTGCTGTAGATTGGTCAGTAACGGGGTGTGATTGGTCAGTAATGGGGTGTGATTGGTCAGTAATGGGGTGTGATTGGTCAGTACCGGGGTGTGATTGGTCAGTACTGGGGTGTGATTGGTCAGTACTGGGGTGTGATTGGTCAATAATGGAAGTGATTGGTCAATAATGGGGTGTGATTGGTCAGTACCGGGGTGTGATTGGTCAATAATGGAAGTGATTGGTCAGTAATGGGGTGTGATTGGTCAGTACCAGGGTGTGATTGGTCAATAATGGGGTGTGATTGGTCAGTACGGGGTGTGATTGGTCAATAATGGGGTGTGATTGGTCAGTATGGGGTGTGACTGCAGAGTATATTAGTGAAGGGGAAGTCTCAATCTAGCATGTAGTAGCTGGAAGGTACACAAAAATGCTGGAGAAACTCAGCGAGTGCAGCAGCATCTATGAAGCGAATAGATTGAGAAGGAAATAGGCGACGTTTCGGGCCGAAACCCTTCTGTAGTAGCTGGATACCTTTTCTGCAAATGTTAGGAATGTAGCTAAACCATAAATATAGGTACTGAGGCATCACTGATAATATATTTTCCAAAGCTTTGAGCAGCTCAGTTAAAGGTAAGCACAGTGCATACGCAGAAGCAGCTTTAAAATAAGTTTTCACTACATCCTCGTAAGCCTCTGTGATTTTGCTGATAACCTTGCTATTCTCCATAATGCTTCCCTGCCTCAGTCCGTCTGCATCTGAAACCTGCTATCACGCCTCTCTTGCCTCAAGATCCAGTAATTCCAATGCTATATTGGCAAGCCTCCCATTTTCCACCCTATGTAACTTGAGTATATTCAAAACTGCTGCCTCTATCCTAACTTGCACCAACCCCTGCTCTTGCGTCGTTCCTGATCTATATAGGGATAGCAATGTGGTACAGCTAGTAGAGCTGCTGCCTCACAGCTCCAGCGACCCGGGTTCAGTCCCGACCTACGCTGTTGTCTGTGCAGAATTTGCACGTCCCCTTTTGACTGCGTGGGTTTCCTCCAGGTAGTCCAGTTTCCTCCTACGTCCCAAAGTCATGGGGTAGTGAGTTAATTGGTCACAATCGCTTGCCCCTAACGTGTAATGCCCCTGTCCCACTTAGGAAACCTGAACGGAAACCTCTGGAGACTTTGCGCCCCACCCAAGGTTTCCGTGCGGTTCCCGGAGGTTGCAGGTGGTTGAAGGTAGTGGAAGCAGGTAGGGAGACTGACAAAAACCTCCGGGAACCGCACGGAAACCTTGGGTGGGGCGCAAAGTCTCCAGAGGTTGCCGTTCAGGTTTCCTAAGTGGGACAGGGGCATTAGGGAGCAGCAGAATGTGGGGAAAGCGGACGGAAATGCGGGGAGGCAAAAAAATGTCTTAGTGCAATGGGAGTCAACTTGCCCAAGCCTGACCAAGATGCCCCATCTACACATGTCCCACTTGCCTGCATTTAGCCGATGACACAGAAAGCTGGAGTAACTCAGTGGGACAGGCAGCATCTCTGGAGAGAAGGCATTTAGCCTATATCCTTCTAAACCTTTCCTATCCATGTGTATAGATTCCTCTGTAACCTTGGCTCCCCTTATCTCAGTGATATCCTGCAGCAATATTTCACTTCTTCTGCTTCCTCTGTTCTATATCTGGCGATCATGTTTGCCACTGTTACTGTTTAGGCATTGGAATTCTCTCTCTAATTGTCTCTGCAACTGTACCCTTTCTTCACTTTTTAGAGATACAGTTTAGAGATACAACATGGAAACCGGCCCTTCGGCACACCAGGTCCACACTGACCATCGATCACCCGTTCACACTCAATGCTATCCCACATTCTCATCCATTCCCCACACGGTAGGGGCAGTTTTACAGGGGCCTATTAATCAACAAACCTGCACGTCTTTGGGATGTGGGAGGAAACTGGAGCACCCAGAGGAACACCACACGGTCATAGAAACAACGTGCAAACTCCACACAGACAGCACCCGAGATTAGGATCGAGCCCAGGTCTCTGGTACTGTGAGGCAGATGCGCTACCAGCTGTGCCACTGTGCTGCCCTGCTCGATTCTTCAAACTTTTCATTTTGTCTACTGACGTTTTCAGTAGTTTCCCCAGACATTTTCTTTTTGGCTCATTTGAGGTTTCCTGTGAAACACCTTATCTTTGAGCCATTTACTATGTTAAGGGTGCTATATAAATGCAAGTGAATGTTGGCAACAAGGCCTCAGAGTCACTAAAATACACAAAGACCTTATGTTGGAATTGGTGATTGTGCAATCACAGTTCAGCCACTGCTTCATCAAAAAAAAGAGTTTTCGTTAAAACCTGGAGGCACTTTATCACAATAGAAAATAAACAAGGACTGCAGAAAAAAACCTAATATTCTGGTTTGGGTGGTTTTAAACGCATGAAGTAGCTTTTACCTCAGTCTAAAGAAGAGTCCCAACTCAAACCATAATTTGTGCATTTATCTTCCTCATGCTGTCCGACCCACTGAGTTCCTCCAGTATTTTGTTTTGTGTTCTGTGCTCCAGATTCCAAAATCTACAGTCTTGTGTGTCTCAACATTTACCTTGACCTTTGCTGCTTTGTTTGCAAAAGGCAATGCTTGCTAGGCAGCAATGATGTCAATGAAAACAGACAAAGGCACAAGAGTCAGCAGCTGCAGGAGTTTGGAACAAAAAATAAATTGATGGAAGATCTCAGTGGGTCAAGCAGCATCTGTGGAGGCAAAGAGATGGCTGGCAATACGGGTTGAGATGCTAAATTTATCAGGTACAACAACAGGCTCTTGAAAAGCTAGATCACTTGTCAACTACCAGCACAGCAGTGCCATACTTCAATCAGTATTTGTATCGCTAATGTAGAGGATCTTGATTCTCCCACTGTCGGCTTGTGACTTTAACTTCCAATAAAGTTGTATGTAAGCTTGAGATAAAGAACAAAGTCCCTTTGATTGCGGACTTCCACAAGTGAATGTTTTTCGGCCATTGCCACTCAGCTGAGGTCATGCTGCATGGATACAGGTCCTTTGCCCAAGCCGACCAACATGTCCCATCTACACTAGTCCCACCTGCCAATGTTTGGCCCATACCCCTCTAAACCTGTTCTATCCATGTACCTGTCAAAATGTTTTTTTAAATGTTATGATAGTACCTGCCTCAACTACCTCCACTAGCTACCCATTCCACACACCTACCACCCTTTGTGTGAAAAAGCTACACCTCAGGTTCCCTATTAAATCTTTTCCCCTCTCACCTTAAACCAATGAGCTCTGTTTCTTGATTCCCCTACTCTGGGTAAAAGACTGTGCATTTTCCCTGTCTATTTCTCTCATGATGTTATACACCACCAGAAGATCACCCCTCATCCAAGGAATAGAGTCCTAGCCTGCTCAACCTCTCCCACAGCTCAGGCCCTCGAGTGCTAGCAACATCCTCTACTCCGCACCCTTTCCAGCTTAACAACATCGCAACATTTAACAACAAAATGCTGCCAATTTTGCCATTTGCAACTTTACTACGTTTTTTCATTTCTTTGCTAATCCTACTATAGACCCCCTCGGAGCTTGTACCATCTTCCCTTTTTCTTTACCAATTCCTGCCTTTCACCGACCCTTTGTTCTTTCCTCCTCCTCCTGTTTTTGCTGATTCTGTCGAAAGGCCAACAATCTGAAGTATGTGCTCAGATTTTGTGGTGAGCTACCCGTGCTTGTAGCTGACCCCCCGAACCAAGTTCAGACTCAGTGTGCTTCCCCCAGCAGGAGCTTGGAGCTTGGACATGGAATGAGCCCTGGTGAAGCCTAGAGTATTATCAGGACTTTCTGTGATGCAATGGAAACATATGGGGTGGGGCGGGAGTGTAGCCTCACCCACAAGAAAACATGTCAAAAAAAAAATCTCTCTTAACAAAATAACATTTAAATAAAATCTTGGAAGACTATTAACTGATAATCAAAATTAATTAATTAGTGGAAAGAGAAGTAAAATCAAAATTTCAGGCAGAAACTCTTCATCACACTCTCCAAAGAGGGTGGGTTTGAACTGAGGTAGTTCTGTTTCTCTCCCCACAGATGCTGCCTAACCTGCTGAGCATTTCCAGTATTTTCTATTGCCATTTCAGATTTCCAGCATCTGATTTTTTTAATTTGCATTTAAACTAACTAATTATAACCTTTAGTTGTTGTAGGTATTGATGTCAATATTGAAGCTGTCTCTAAATTGGACATCTTAGATAGGATGTTCTCGCTCCGTCTTCCCTTTTGCAACTGGCAGTCCCTTTGGAATCCACTTGGAATAGTCACAGGCACAGAACAGCACAATGGCATAGCGGTGGAATTGCTGCCTGACAGCGCCAGAGACTCGGGTTCGATCCTGACTTCAGATGCTGCCTGTACAAAGCCTGTATGAGTGCCCTGTGACCACAGGGGTTTCTCCTGGTGCCCTGGTTCCCTCTCACATTCCAAAGATGTGCAGATTTGTAGGTTAATTGGCTTCTGTAAATTGCCCTTAGTTTGCAGGATAGAGCAAGTGTACGGATGATTGTTATCAGCGTGGACTCGGGGGGCCGAAGGGCCTGTTTCCATGCTGTACCTCTAAACCAAACTAAACTACTGAAACAGCTTCTGCATGTGCAGAGAAATCAGAATTATATTTACAGTTATGTATAAAAATGTCAGTAGCTACCAGCAGTTTCCCCACCACAATCTTACTTTCTCTTTCCAGGTGTGCTGTCTGATCTACAGAGAATTTTCAGCATTTTACAATTTCATTTCATATTTCCATTTTCCACAATATTTTGCTTTTCTATGTATTTCACTGTATTTTGTTGTGGAAACCATCACTGTATAGTCATGCTTTAATGCTGATGACAAAATTAGATACTGTATGTAGAAAGGAACTGAGCATGCTGGTTTACACCGAAGATAGACACAAAATGCTGGAGTAACTCAGCGAGACAGGCAGCATCTCTGGAGAGAAGGAACAGATGACATCACCATTCTTTCCAAACGTCACCCATTCCTTCCCTCCAGTTACTCCAGCATTTTGTGTCTATCTTCAACAAAATTAGATAAGTGGCTTCAAATGTCATTGTCATTGAAGGGCCTGTTTCATAAGTTCATGAGTGAACTTTCCATGCTGTATCTTTCAATTCAAATTTTTTTTTTTTAAAGGCATTTTTACTTGGTTGCAAACAGTTGTAGATGTTATATAAATAAACAATTTGAAGTACATTTACCTGTACTATGTGTGTGTATATGCAAACCATGGCCGCAAAAATAATGCATGTGATAGTAGCAATATTATGCGGCTAATTTATTTTGTGTTTTGTTTATTTTGAACCAAATTGATGTCAGGTACTTGCAGTCTGTGGCAATAAGATCTCAAGCATGGCTTTTGTCAGCCTGTCTTAAAGGATTCTTTTGAGACAGAAATATTCTTGGTATAACCTGGAGCTTAGGTTGATTCTGTTTCCTCCCAACCTGTGGAATTTTGTGGCCTCTCTGGAATCCCATGCAATGGCTTGAACAGAGCTAGTGGAGCTAGTGGATTTGATCAGGGGAAGGAGAATCGAAATAAGGTTCCGTGAAAGTGGCATCCAAGGAACAGATTCATTTATTTTGTTAGCACAGCATGTTCCGTGGATGCTCACAGCCACTGAATCACGCTTGGCGTGCAGTAGCTGTTTTAGGCAAATGCCGCAAGGCAGTTTGCATAGATGATGATTCCAGTGATATCAATGACCTGGTGGCCTCTCTTGGTATTGCAGGTTGAGGTGATGGTGGAGAAGAGCCCATGATGAGAGCTTCACTGTTGATCATTGTGTGGTAACACTTCTGCTGAGCTGATATCTTGGGGTAGGTTGATGGAGATGTAAGAGTGAGTCAGTCCGGTAGTCACTGGTACCTGGCATGTGGTAATCTTGGTGGTCACTCACTCGGGTGATGACATAAGCTGGCAGGTGCCAACGTTTGTCTTGGTCTAGGATCCCTGGCAACTTGTGCTGGTCCTTCTGATGAAACAAGGGTGTTCAATGAGAAGGCCATTCTCCAAGTCATGAAAATGTTAGTCGTCCTTATTCCTTCCTTGCCAATCATGTTTTGCCAGAGGTTAGGTCCCTTCTCACATTCCATTAATCAGAGGGAACCTGGAACACCCTCTTCAGATTCAGTTGCCCATAGAAAATTGTCTCCATTTTAAGATTACTCCCCAATGGCACTCAAGGTGTGAGATTAACCCTTGGGTCTAGAGTGGAAAAAATCTCAATAAAGAATTAATGTCAAGCAAGGCAGTGTGAAGGTCACACAACCCCCAGTAGCCAAGCTGCAGAATGCAGGCATTGGTTGCATTTGTGCACACTCTGCGCCAGAGGTCCAAGTCATGCATGGCTTGCTCACCAATGCATTGGAGTGGATAGGCCTTGCACTCAACATCCACAAGAACAAGGTCCTCTACCAAGGATTACCAAGTATTTCTTGCAAAATTGAACTGGATGCTAAGGCTGATTTAAAAAAAACCTGTAGATGTTGAAGGTGAAGTAGCAGGGACCCAAGGCAATCATTCTTGATAATAATATTATAGAAATAGCTTCATAGATGAAAGTGCGCACCTGTCTTTTACAATGTCTCATTTATATTTTCTCCCCCAGGGCTGCAGTGTGGTGGTAACAAACTCACAAGCTTCATTAGTTGGAATCAATAGCACTTTGTGTTGTATAAACAGAGGCAAGAAGCAAATAAATAATACAATTATGCAAAGCAATGATTGATTTTAAAACAGCACAGGTAGTTTTAGACACATTGCAGAGTGATATTTTAATTGGCTTACGGGATGCAGTGTAGATGATACCAGAGGTAGAAAGGCCATAGGAATTACTAGGGTTGGTTAAAAGGAGACAACCTGGGGTGTGCCTATCAGGAACCTTGATTAGTACGGCTGTCAAAGGTTACAGGGAGAAGGCAGGAGAATGGGGTTGGGAGGGAAAAATAGATCAGTCATGATCGAATGGCAGAGCAGACACGATGGGCCAAATGGCCTAATTCTGCTTCTGTGGCTTATGGTCTAACGGACTTAGCCTCCGCCACTTCCCAGCAACACAAGCCTGTATTTGGTGGATGTGGAGGACCAGGTGAACTGACCTC
This sequence comes from Amblyraja radiata, assembly GCF_010909765.2. Lineage (NCBI taxonomy): Eukaryota > Metazoa > Chordata > Chondrichthyes > Rajiformes > Rajidae > Amblyraja > Amblyraja radiata. Next base: position 25,558,582 of record NC_045970.1, on the reverse strand, counting down.
CTCTGCCTTAGGCTCCATGTCTCTTTTTCCAACTCGTCTCTTTTTCCTGCCACTCTCTCTCACTCTCTCTCTCGCCCTGGCTGGCCCACATGCATTCTCTCCCTTTCTCATGACACCACTCTGTCTTTCTCCTCTCTCGCTCCCCTCTCTTTACCACATGCGTTTTTTTGCTCTCTCTCCCACACACCCATTTATTCCTCTCCCTCCCCTTCACCCCCCTCTCACATGCATGCTCCATTATCTCATCCTCTCTCTCTCCTCTCGCTCTCCCTCCATCTCCTGCTTCCCTCCATCACCCCCTTTCTCTATCTCCCCCTTTCTCTTTCTCCCTTGCCCCTTTCTGCCCTCTGTCTCTTTCTCTCTTGCTGTCTCACACGCATTAGGTGTCAGATGGAAACATTCGTAAAAAACGTAGATGCATGATTTAAGAAAGATTAGAAACAATTTTTTATTTAAAACAATTTAAAACACAAACAACGAATTAAAAATATTAAATATAGAGTAAGTAAAATAATTAACCAGTGTGATATTTCCTCAGGCTCTGTGACCCCCACAGAGCAGCAGTTTGTGCACCAGCCCACCTTGGCCAGATGCAGGTCACTCACCTCTGACCTTAACGGTGAGACTAGAGATCACAGTCCGTGAAGTAAATCAACATCAGACGTTCAGGATATCTTGGACTTGGGGTTCGATCACGCACACAGCTGGTAGCCAGCACCTTTCCTTCCAACTATTGGATATTGGTCAGCATGATCTAATGCAACTTTTCATTAAATTCGTACAAATATTGACAGGATGAATAACAAAACAATGATCATCTACTGGTAACATCTTCACATCAGTGTCGAGATGTATTACCCGTTTAAAATTAGGTAGAGAGAAAGACTCGTGGTTTATTTGTTTGGAAGACTATTAGAATGAGAAGACAGACAGTTGTATTCCTACGTTTTGCCGCAGGGAGCATTTGCCAGACAATTGCATCTTTAAAGGGAAAATTTGATAACTATTTGTGTTTCTGGAGAAAGTAGACTTTGGGATTTGTTTTGGATTTCTTGAGCTGAGATGCAATAAAGAAAATTAGTTCCTTCTGGCTTTTAAACGTTGTTGGTTCTGAATTAATTGTGGACATTCTCCACACGTGAAGTCTCTTCATGTGGTATCAGATGAGTCAATCCTGTTGTCTTTTTAAAAAATAAAATGGCGATGCTTCACTTGTTTTAGAAGTTGCTGAGATAAGTTGGACGTTGAAATTCATTACGATAGTGGTTTGCTCACATACATAGTTTTGTTAAAAGTTCTTATCCATTTCAGTTTATAATTTAATACATTGAAATTAGTGATATCTAAATGGAGTTATTTATCTTAAAAGTGCATAATGATGGTGTAGATGTGGGAGGATAGAGACCTTTTTGATCATTGTCATGCAGCATTATAATTTGGTTGCAACCATTGAACCAGGCAGTTATTGTTGTGTTTTGTGCATGAAGAAAATGGATTTAAATTGCGTAAAGCTGACCAAAAAAGTGTTAAGCAATTTAGTGTCCAGGCAATGGATTGTTATTTATAAACTTCAGTTCTGCTACTTCTCACCTCAAAGCTTTGAATTATCATAGATTCTGTGAGCAGGAGCGTGAACGTGACGACCCAAAAAAACTCTCAGTCGGCTGCGAAAGTTATTAACAATTTAGTTAAAGTTATTAACAATGCTCATCCTCTTTTAATAGCAAAAATATTGGCAGTGGTTCTAGGTATTTCTATTGCCGACATCTAGCATTGTGAGAGGTAACTTCTACTGAAGTGACAGCATTTTACCTTTTTTAGAAACATAGAAACATAGAAAATAGGTGCAGGAGTAGCCCATTCGGCCCTTCGAGCCTGCACCGCCATTCAATATGATCATGGCTGATCATCCAACTCAGTATCCTGTACCTGCCTTCTCTCCATACCCCCTGATCCCTTTAGCCACAAGGGCCACATCTAACTCCCTCTTAAATATAGCCAATGAACTGGCCTCAACTACCTTCTTTGGCAGAGAGTTCCAGAGATTCACCACTCTCTGTGTGAAAATGTTTTTCTCATCTCTGTCCTAAAAGATTTCCCCTTTATCCTTAAACTGTGACCCCTTGTCCTGGACTTCCCCAACATCGGGAACAATCTTCCTGCATCTAGCCTGTCCAACCCCTTAAGAATTTTGTAAGTTTCTATAAGATCCCCCCTCAATCTTCTAAATTCTAGCGAGTACAAGCCGAGTCTATCCAGTCTTTGTTCATATGAAAGTCCTGACATCCAGTCTGATAGGAATCAGTCTGGTGAACATTCTTTGTACTCCCTCTATGGCAAGAATGTCTTTCCTCAGATTTGGAGACCAGAACTGTACGCAATACTCCAGGTGTGGTCTCACCAAGACCCTGTACAACTGCAGTAGAACCTCCCTGCTCCTATACTCAAATCCTTTTGCTATGAATGCTAACATACCATTCGCTTTCTTCACTGCCTGCTGCACCTGCATGCCTACTTTCAGTGACTGGTGTACCATGACACCCAGGTCTCGTTGCATCTCCCCCTTTCCTAATCGGCCACCATTTAGATAATAGTCTGCTTTCCTGTTTTTGCCACCAAAGTGGATAACCTCACATTTATCCACATTATACTCCATCTGCCATGCATTTGCCCACTCACCCAGCCTATCCAAGTCACCCTGCAGCCTCCTAGCATCCTCCACACAGCTAACACTGCCCCCCAGCTTTGTGCCATCCGCATTCAAAAACTGACACTCTCTGTCATTAAGCTCGATATTGAGCATGAGATGTGCCATGCTTCTTGCAGTGTTACTTTAGATAGTATTTACAAAACTTGTTTCCTCGTAGCCACATACTTTTAAAATTATATATATATCAATTCAATATTTTAAGATGTGCAGGTAATTGGAGATGGTCAAAAAAAGTTTGTGAAAAATTACAATTTTAATTCCATATAAGCTGTGTGTTTTCTATATTTATCTTTTTATGACTTTAGAAAAGGTATTTTGATTTAACCTCATTTATTCATATGCATTTCTCCATCTTTAATGCTGGCAGTTTTGTTTTTCTCAAGGCTGCAGATCTTGTATCTGTTCATCTATTCATTTTGTGTGAACGCAAATGAGAAAACGGTTTGCTTAATTTATCCAAAACAAAGTTTGTGAACTTGTCTGCAAAAATATTCTGTGTTGCAAGGCATCTGAAACTGACAGGAAATAAGTTCAAATATGATTTAGGTTCTCTTGTTGATTGAGTGGATGTGGTTTGTGGGTAACTTATTTAGCAGCCTGCTTTAGATCAGATAGATTTTTTTTCCCGCCGCTCTGTGAGGATTTTTGTGTGGTTAATTATCTATATTTTTCAATAGTTCTGCAAGAAAATTGTGCAAGATCTATTCCTGACTTTATGTTTGGTATAACTGACCGGAAAGTATAAGTCACTGCTAAAAATGACATCAACATATTTGACAGAAGACTGCCGCCAGAAAAACATTCACAAAAAAAGAATAAGCCCATATGCAGACATATCATCTTATAATCTTCTTCATTTTGCCCAGCTCCTCAGGATCTATGGTTTCAAAGGTGCCTAAGGAATCTCAGTTGAGGAGATCTTTCATATGTTCCTTCCAGCGAGATCTAACTCTTTCTCTGACCTCAATATGCACCCCCCGCCCACATTCTTGGCTTTAAGCAGATTGAATGGCATAATCTGTCGTCATACAGTAGGCAACATGACAATTATGCCTTCAACCTACTTGTTTCTTTTGAGTAGCATTAAGCTCTTAAATGTTGCTTGTAATCAATTATCAGGCAACTGAACCATCCTACCAACAACTAGAGAGCGGTCTTGAGCTGCTATTTACCACATTGGAGACCCTCAGACTATCTTTGATCTTTTCTCGACTTTATCTTGCACTAAACATTACTGACGTTATTCCCCTTATCATGTATTTGTACACTGCGGATGGCTTGATTGTGATCACGTATTGTCTTTCCGCTGTTTGTTTAGCACGCAACAAAAGCTTTTCACTGTACCTCGGCAGCTGGTCGTAGGAATCTCACAGAGCGGGACAGGGCTTCCTCACCCCGTCATATGGCCACCACAATGCCCCGGACCTACTGGCACCACCGCCGGCCCACACGCTTCCAGGCCTCTCCTGCCGCTGCCACCACCAACCGCCAACCCCTGCCTGCACTCCAGCCGTCCGCGGGCTGTGGCCAATGACTCTGCCGATCCTCGCCTCTCCCACAGCCACCTGCAGGCAGGGGCCGCCTCCTCATCTGGATTCCAAACCCAGTTTCAGACCAAGAGTCTGAAGAAAAGCCTTGAACCAAATCATCACCCATCCTTGTTCTACAGAAATGCAGCTTGACCTGTTGAGTTACTCCAGCACTTTGCGTCTTTTTATGCTTTAATCAGCATCTGCAGTTCTTCGTTTCTACTACTTGTACAATTATACTCTATTACTTTGTAGTCCCTCATGGGCCTGTCCCACTTACACGACTTTTTCGGCAACAGCTGGCACCCGTCATAGGTCGTTACAGGTCGCCGAAAAATTTCAACATGTTGAAAATCCAGTAGCGACCAGAACAAGGTAGACTCTTTGGGGGAATACTCACGACCATACAGGCTTCACCTCACGACATGTCACTAGGGTGTCACCTGTATGGTCACGAGCAGTCTCCTCAGTCGCCCAAAGAGTCGTAGCATCTTTCTGGTCGCCGCTGAATTTTCAACATGTTGAAAATTTTCGCCGACCGGCAACGACCTATGACGGGTGCCGGCAGTCGCCAAAAAAGTCGCGTAAGTGGGACAGGCCCATTACTCGGTTGTAGCGGATAATCGGCATTAACGGACACCATCCCCCCCCCCCCCCCCTCCCCCTCCCCCTCCCCCCCCCCCCCTACGGCCCGTTATAATGAAGTTTACTGTAGTTAAGTGGCTGAAAGACCTTGATGTAATGAACAAAACAGGAGTAAAAGAACAATTAAGGATTAAGTAAGGACATATACAGTACAGACTTTCTGTGCTGAGACTGGCAAGGCATTTAATAGGCTGCAGAGGAAAACTGCACTAAATCCTTGTTATCCACGAAGGATGGGGAGGGATAACATTTCATGCAAATAACAAAAATATGGATATGAAAAGCTGTGGAAAAATATGAAAAGCTGCTCACCTTTATATCAAATACATAAATATGACCTTTGATGTTCCAAGAACATTAATAAACACATTAAAACATATTAATATCTAAAAAGATATTGCCTAACCTTGCTTCTAGAGAATGCAATGAATCTTACAAGCAGAGATGGGTTTGGAGATCACCAAGTGGAGCTGTGTAAGTACAGGCCACACTCTAGTAGTACAGAACACTGAAAAAGAGCCACTTGACACAAGTAGTATGAAAACCAATCTCTCTGTACTTATACAGACAGTGATTCATTCCTCGAGATGTACATGTTTATTGGGAAAGATAATTTTAAACAGGACCTCATAGAGTCATACAGCATGGACTTAAGCCCTTTAGCTGTCTGGTCTATTGTCTATTGTCTATTGACCTGATTCCTGTTCACAAAGTTGTGGAGTGGTTCAGCAGGTCGTGAGCAGGAGCCCAAGTCAGTTTTTTTCTTTTACTGCCACAACGACCAGCAGTTATCTCTGTAGATTTCACACCGAACTTGTAGTCCTCCTAAACTTTGACTGGGGAAACAATGAGCTGCGTGGGAAGCTAAATCCGATCGAGGAGATCTCCGTAATGTAATCCATTAGTTGTGGGCACTGAACAGGTGATGGGGAAGGTGTGCATTTTGTGGAATTATGCAAATTTGATGAGGGGGCCAGGTATTGTCAGATTTGTTTTATCCTCTTCTCACAGATACATGGCTGTGATATCACAGTATTGATAAAAGCAAGATTCAGAATTCAATTACAAATGACAATAAGTGGGTGCTCATCATAAAAAAAATCACTTGATTTACAATTAATGGGCCACTTTACTTAAAGGCATCCACAGAATGTTGTGACTTTAAACTTTAGCGATGCCGCGCGCAAACAGGTCCTTCGGCCCGTCAATTCTGCGTCGACCAGTAATCACACCCAAGCACTATCCTACACACTAGGGACAATTTACACTTTTTACAATTCTTACCAATTAACCTATACATCATTGGAGTGTGCGAGGACACCGGAGCACCCTGAGAAAACCGGTCACAGGGAGAACTTACAAACTCCGTACATATAGCACCCATAGTCAGGATCGAACCCAGGTCTCTGACGTTGTAAGGCAGTAACTCTAACGCTGTGCCACTGTGCCGCCCAAACACATGGCAAGGTTGTATCTACATATTACTCCTGCAAACTAAGAAAAGTCTGTGAGGTGAAACTGAATAAGGCTGACTCAGTATCATGCAGGTTATCATGCATGAAATTGCCTTTTAATATTTTGAAATAAAATGATTTGCAAAGATAAAATGATGCGGAGCTGGAAGGGGGGGGGATTTCTCAGCAAGCATCTTCTGATATGGGTTTACCCTCAGCAAACAGTTGCCAAGTCACATCCTACAGGTTTCTGGTTAGAGATAAAGGTGTAAACACTGGATTTGAGGATCAGAATTAGCCGTGATCTGGCGCATTGGCAAAGAAAGTGTGAGAGGCTTTACAGTAGGTCTACTCTTGCTTCTATTGCTTATGTGTTTTAGAGTGGGTGTGCTGATGTAAAGTCATGAGGATGAATTTTACACAAGAATTTGTTACTTCACTGTACTTTCTTTAACCAAGTTTGTGTCTCAAACTCTTTCTGTTTACGTGCAGGAGGTGGAGGAAAACGTAAGGGCAAAAGTAAAAAGTGGAAAGAAATATTGAGGTTTCCTCACATCACTCTATGTGAAGAGCAAAGAAAATATTTAGGTGAGTTATATTACGTTATTATTTGTGCGGATGCTCCAATTGAACATCATGTCTTGGTCACTATAGCTGTGGAAGTGATTTTTGTAAACACTAACAAGAATTAATTCTCCCCAGCGAGCAAAGAATGGAAGCTGCGTTGCACTATTTTTGCGTTATTTGTGTTTGAAATATTGTCTGTCTACTTCCCTCTATGGATGCTGCCTGACCCACAGAGTTCCTCCAGCACTCTGCTATTTTTATCCGATATTTGGCTCGCATTTATCTGATTCACTACATCTATTTGCTTTGTTTTATTTTCTTATGGGTTGGCTTTCTTGGAATAAACGGAAGAGAAAGGGCCATTATTTTGTTCTGTGTATTTACATAAAATGGAACAGGTTATTTTACAAGCATTAACCAACATTAGAGCCATAGCAACATTTATAACATAAATCTTTCTACCTAAATTGATCAAAGATGTCCATCTAAGCTTGCTCCATTTGCCTGTTTTTGACTCATATCCCTCTCAACCTTTCTTTGTAACTGTCCAAATGCCTTTTAAATATTGTTATAGTACTTGCCTGAAACACTTTGTCTGGGAGCTCACTCCATATATATACCACCTTTTGTGGACACTCAGATTCCTATTTGACCTTTCCTCTCTCATCGTAATCCTAGGGCTTCTGTTACTTTATTTCACGAATCCTGCGAAAAAGACTGTGCATTCACTCTATCTAAGCCCTTCATAATTTTATATGGCTCTGGAAGATACTCCCTCAGTCTTCAATGTACCAAGGAATCGGGTCATCCTGCTCAAAATCTCCCTATACCTCATATGTCCTGGTAACATACATGTACTTCTTCTCTGCACTCTTTTCAGCTTAATGGCATTGCCTTCTCTTCTCGGGCAAACTCTTGGGTTGAAGGTAACGTTCTCGCTCTCTCACTCAGAAGGTCGTGTAATGACTGATCAGCCTGAGGTGGGATCCGCAGCTATACAGGTGGGACCACAGTGTGATAGAGTAGTTGGGTCAGGTGATTGGATATTGTGCGATGCCTCCACAAGCTCCTGTCAGTTACTCAAAAATCCTTACTGCCACCTTCCCAAAGTGTGTGCAATTTTGGCCAGGTATTCTTATGCGTCAGTGAGGAATCTACCTACCCTAAGGAGGTTTTGATCAGGAGTTTTCCTTGACCATCTAGTAATTATGTTGCTAGATTGAGCTTCGAGCAGAGCACTTGCTTTAGGAATCGGGTGTCTTTTCTGGTCTCAGATGATACAGGAGCTACAGTGGCGCATTGGTAGAACTACTGCCTTACAGCGCTAATGAGCCGGGTTGGATCCTGACCTCGGGTTCTGTCTGTATGGTGTTTATACTTTCTCCCTGTGAACGGTGGGTATTCTGCACTGGTTTCCTCCCACATTCCAAAGATGTGCAGGTTTGTAGGTCAATTAGTGTCTGTAAATTGTCCCTAGTCTGTTGGATAGAACTAGAGTAAGGGGAATAGAACTAGAGTAAGGGGAATAGAACTAGAGTAAGGGGAATCACGGGTCGGTGCGGACTCAGTGAGCCGAAGGGCCTGTATCCATGCTGTGTCTATAAACTAAACAGCTGTTATTCCTACTAAGACCATGTTCTAAGAATCTCCTGAGGAGGAGGAGGACTCAGTTGGAGTTAGCTTTCTCTATTTCATTAGTACCAATTGCATAAAGATTTGTGTCGTAAGCGTCTAATAGCATTAGAAGTAGAAGCAGGAGCAGGATGTCCTGCCCCTCGCACATCTTCCACCATTCAATAAGATCATGGGTGATCTTTTACCTCAGCATCACTTCCCTGCACTTACACCATATTGTTTGATTCCCTTTATAACTAATGTTCAAAACCCACCATTAAAATCACCAAATAGCTTGTTTCCTTTAGTTTAGTATAGAGATGCACTGCGAGAAAAGGCCCTTCGGCCCATCACGTCTGCTCTGACCAGTGATCCCCGCATGCTAACACTATCCTACACACCCTAGGGACAATTTACAATATTACCAAAGCCAATTAACCTACAAACCTGTACGTCTTTGGACATTGAAAGTTAAGGATTGCTCACAGATGGATTAAAATTCCTCTTTGTCCTTATCTATCCCTTCCAAGATTGGCACATAAGTACCACTTGTGTTGATGAACCAATGTTTTGATCCCCATAAAGGGAGTCACTGAGACACCACACTGGATCGCTTTTGGTGGTGATACCAAATATGGAGATTCCTCCTTCTCAAAATAGATGCCAACCTATTCCTTGACCTGCACATAGTATTTTACTGGGGTCAAGGACCGAGCGTTCACGTTGCGGCCCTGTTTCCACCAATCTTTCCACCACAACGCACAAGAAGCGACAAGGCAGACACCATTGTGTGCAGATGCCGAGAAGTGCGTTCAGCTCTGGCTGAACAACTTCTAATCTTGTGTGTGGACTCGATAAGAAGAAGAATTATTTTACTAATTTCAATGTCAAGGTATTTGAGTAGTTTCTTTGTTAATGGTGGTGCATGATTCAAGCTGTTGCTGTTGGAGTTGTCTGCAAGGCAGAGTGAGGTTGTGATATGATTCTGTTGTCCACACATGGATGTGTTTGTCTCCATTCATCTTAGAGCTCCATGTTATTTTACCAAGACCTGTACAACCCAACACTGGCTTCAACAGTACAAATGAAAAAAATAGGCTTCATAGCAAATAAAATCTGCAAGGGTGTAGGAAGAAACTGCAGATGCTAGTTTACACTAAAGACAGACACAAAATGCTGGAACAACTCAGCGGGACAGGGAACCTCTCTGGAGAGAAGGAATGGGTGACACTTCGGGTTGAGACCCTCCTTTAGACTGAAGAAGCCGGAAGAATGGTTTCGACCTGAAACGTCACCCATTCCTTTTCTCCAGATATGCTGCCTGTCCTGCTGAGTTACTCCAGCATTTTGTGTCTATCTTCAGAATCTGCAAGAGCTCAGCTAGTTTGTAAACTCAACTGTCAGATTTACCCCCCCCCCCCCCCGTACCATCTGGTCAAAATGTTACTTCATTATTATCATTTAATTCTGTTTGAAAGTGATTTTGAAAACCTAGAATTTGGTTTGGCCATTACATGTTACTTTTCCTGCGATGTTAGATTGGTAACAACTATATGCAAATTGAGGTGCTCATGCTGTGTGGGAGCGTAGCATGCCTTTGATGTAATATGTATAATCAGGATATATTCCTCCATTTGGAATTTGACAACTTTGTGAATCAATCTACTAACAATTTTAGACACAGGTCCTTTTATATATAATTAAACATGTACACATATTTCTTATTTTTTTTTAAATCCCCTACTTTTACCAAACTATCAATACAGCAAAGTGAAACTCAGACTTTTTGTGTCCTCTCTGCACATTGCGCTTTCGTCTCCCTCCTGCATCTCTGCTTTTCATCACATGTCACTTTCTCTCAGAATCTTTCCCTCTCTCTTCCATTTCCCAACACGTCACCCACCCCCCCTCCCCCTCTCCTCTCTCTTGCTGTCAATTTCTCTCCCTGCCACCAATACACACCCCCATGTCTATCTCTCTATCTCACACTCTCAATTCCTCTCATTCACTCTCTCACACACACACACTCTTCCATAGTATCCCTCCCTCTCCCACTCTCTCCCTCTCCCTCTCTCGCTCCCTGGGAGGGCCTGGGTTCCCACATCATGAAAATAGTCTCACTTATCTTGTGCTACTGACACAGCAATGTGTTACTGAGATCAGGCAGTGTAACAGGACCCACACTTCCCGTACCTTTATGGTTTACCATTAAAACTATTGTTAGTAGTGAACTCGAATGTGTTATGGTGATATAAAGCAATTTTATGGCTTCATTCTCTGGAACTGGAACTCCAGATTACTAATCCAGAGGCTTGAACTACAGACACAGCGAGCTGAGTTCGAATCCCACTGCAGCATCTGGGGAACATAAATTTAGTTAATTAAATAAATCTGGAAATCAAAACCTATTATTACTAATGGAGACTGGATCATTGCTTTAAAAAAAAAAGCCCATATGGTTCACAAATGTCTAAGATGGAGGGAAGGAATTGCACTGTTTTTTAGCCAGTCTAACGTGTGGCTCTAGACCCACAGAGGTATAATTGACTTGCAGCTTCCCTGTGAAGTGTTGCACCAAACCATTAACATGTTCACCACAGGCACTACAGAAGTTCAACAGGCAGCTCACCACCATCATTATCTGAAGGACAATTAGATGTGGCTAGAAATTGCTGGCCACGTCATTAAAGGATTACAAAATAGTTTGCAGACGATAGTTTGTGGATGCATTGTTTGGATGAATGGTGAACTTTATTACAGACTGACTAGAATCAGGTCAAAAACAACAGATCAAAGTTAAATTGACAAGGATACCGTAAGAATATTACATTTGAACTAATTTTTGCGAATTTTCTGTCAGACTCCAGTACTGTGTTCGGGAACTGGAACATATTCCATTTTGAACAGTTAGTTTGTTTTATCAACTCGGTAATCTGTGTTTTTCATCCATTAAACTATCGCATGATTCATGCAAAGTGAAATGTTTGATATGTGACTGTGCTGAATAAATGAACATTTATTTATGTAACCACTATCCATCATATAAAGTTCAATTTAATTTTTAAAAAACAGGATGTATTTAAGCTAAGGTTTAGAGTAGCTTAAATAATGCATATGCAGTTCCGAAATGCATTACCGTGAGTTATTTTATTACTACAGTGGTAAAAAGCACAAAGGTTTTAGTTTTTATTTGATTTAGTTTGGACCATTTTCGGTCATCATTGTTGAAAAAAATTGGATAATTTTGGTCATTTAAGGCAAATCTTTGGGCAAGTATATCAGCAACTGGTTTCTTCAAATTTTGTATTTATCTATTTCAAAAATAAATTGTATTCATAAAGGGCAGTGCTTTTGTTTGGTGTCAGTACTATGTACTGGTATGTTGTACTGGCCCCTCTAAATAGTTAAACATTATTTATTTTGTTTTCCGTACACATGAAACCTGTCATTTATTAATCATGCATAGCAGCATCTCTTTATATGCAGGTGCTTATCCAGTTATTTTTTTTTATGTGATGAGAGTCTGTTTCCACCATCTGCAAAAATGTGCATCGCCTATTCCCAGAAACAACTTGCAACAACATTTAAGTCATTGGAACTGTAAATTCAGAGAACAAACACAAGGTTGCAGATAGTTCAGGGAAAGTAATAATTTCAATTTATTTAGCAAAAGAACAGGATGTGGCATCTCGCCTGGTGTTACATAGGCCTTGCCTTATGCTTAGACATCCTTGCTATTAAATTTAGCCCTGCAGCATTGGCGACAGTGTCGAACATCTTTTGTTCAGTGTTGTACCCAACCCGAGATGTCGCCTATCCCCGTTCTCTTGAAATACTGCCTGACCCGCTGAGCTACTCCAGCACTTTGTATCATTTTTACATCGAGTCTGAGTGATGTATCTTGGAAACACACCTTTAGCCCAACTTGTTCATTGGTCGCAACCTTTCCTATCCACATACCTGTCCAAATGTCTATTAGGTGTTGTTCAAAAGGGGACTGCAGATGCTGGAATATCGAAGGTACACAAAATTGCTGGGGAAACTCAGCGGGTGCAGCAGCATCTATGGAGCGCCATATATGCTGCTGCACCCGCTGAGTTTCCCCAGCAATTTTGTGTACCGTCTATTAGGTGTTGTTGTTTTACTTGCCTCAAACACTCTCCTGCCCTGTTGGTCTCAGTGCCATGAGATGTTTAGTTTTACTTTAGTTTAGGGACAGCACGGAAACAGGCCCTTCGGCCCACCGAGTCTGTACCGGCCAGCGATCCCAGCAAGCTAACACTATCCTACACACAGTAGGGGCAATTTATATTTATACCAAGCCTATTAACCTACAAAGCTGTACATCTTGGGAATGTGGGAAGAAACCGAAGATTTCAGAGAAAACCCACGCAGGTCACGGGGAGAACGTACAAACACCGTGCTGACAAGCACCCGTAGTCAGGATCGAACCTGGGTCTCTGGCCCTATAAGGCAGTAACACTACCGCTGCGCCACCATGCGTAATGTCCGTTAGGCAATGCTATCAACGGGCATGTTCAATGCCTGGGGATGCACTGAAGCTTGGTGCAGCCAATACAAAGTCTTTGTTGGCAAGGACTGCATTTTAAGGTCCTGCTGCCACTAGGCATTGAGGCTCTAAGCTTGGTACACATAATGCACTAACACTACAAATTAATAGACCCAATAACACAATGGTGTATAGATGGAATGACACTGTGAATGTAAAGGAAAGATTGTTTTATGTATTTTTTATATATACCTTTTGTCAGTGCATTGTTCAGAACGTTTTAACTTCCCAACATTTTAAGTACAGGAAAAAATATGCTGTTAGACTGAAGGGTTGTGAGCTGAGAGGTGCAAGGGGGATTAGAGTAATCAGGTTGTACCTAGGCTGCCTTGGACATGATGGGCCAAATGACTTGAGCTGCACACTTCCATGATTCTGTGAATTATTATTCCGTATATCTTTGTAAATGGGCAGAATGTCTTGAGTTATGTGACTACATTCTTGGAACTAAAATTCCAGGAACGAGTAGGTTAACCTACGATGAACGTTTGTCGACACTGGGCCTGTACTCGCTGGAGTTTAGAAGAGTGAGGGGGGACCTCATAGAAACATACAGAATAGTGATAGAGTGGGTGTGGAGAGGATGTTTCCATTAGTGGGAGAATCTAGGACTAGAGGTCATAGCCTCAGAATTAAAGAATGTTCTTTTAGGAAGGAAATGAGAAGAAATGTCTTTAGTCAGAGGGTGATGAATCTGTGGAATTCTTTGCCACAGAAGGCTGTAGTGGATATTTTTAAGGCAGAGATAGATAGATTCTTGATGAGCACAAGTGTCAAAGGATATGGGGAGAAGGCAGGAGAATGGGGTTAGGAGGGAGAGATAGATCAGCCATGATTGAATGGCAAAGTCTTGATGGGCGAATGGCCTAATTCTAATCCTATCACGTGATCTTATGACCTATGACCTTGCCCACAATAAGCAACTTGGGATGTAATGTTGATTTTATGAGTCTCACTAAATGTGATGCTCAAAGGCATGTTCAATGAAACTCTTTAAAAACCGGCTGCATTCATACCAGACTGCTAGGCATTACGTACGTTAATCCAATTCCTGATCTTAATTTAAATTAAACTTGGTAAAACAATTTGGTTTTAGGATGCACATTTGTGTAGAGGATCTTGGATCTTGCTTTGGATTGAACCTTGCCCAGAATTCTAGGATGAAGTCTTTTGCAGTGTTCGCTGCACATTCCCCATGTTCGTTGTGATTATGACCAGAGAAATTATAAGCAGGTGTGTAGAAAGGAACAACAGACGCTGGTTTATACCGAAGATAGACACAAAGTGCTGGAGTAACTCAGCGGTTCAGGCAGCCTCCCTGGAGAAAAAGGTTAGGTGACGTTTTGGGTTGGGACCCTTCTTTTAGACTCTTTCAGTCTGAAGAAGGGTCCTGACCCAAAACGTCACCCATCCTTTTTCTCCAGAGATGCTACCTGAACATTGAGTTACTCCAGCAATTTGTGTCTATATGCAAATTATAAGCGGACACCAATTAAATTAATTTATACCAAGATGTTCCAAAGACAACAGCAACACTGGCATGGTGAAGGCACAATGGAATGATTGGAGCAAAGATTTATTGAATCCAGTAGAAAGACCGTGTTTTGTACCTAACTCAGGGCTGCCAACATTGGCTGAGAGTTGGGAGTGAGAAATTGCGAGAGACCAAGCCCGTGGGAGTATAGCGACCGGGGGGGGGGGGGGGGGGGGGGGGGGGGGGGGGGAGGGGGTGGGGGGGGGTGGAGAGTGTCCCCCTCCCATTGGTACGGAACATTTGCATTTTTCAGCTTGAAATTGTGCAATATGGTGCATACTGTAGCGAGTCTTTTAACTTACACTTGAATGCAATATATATGCTTTAAATTGGATTGGAGCGTTTTTGAAAGGGGGGAGGCTGTGCGATCACTGATCACTGGCCTTGGGGGTAGTCGGTGAGGGAGTGGAGCAACCGAGTGGGGAGAGGGTGTGGAAGAAAGGTGTCCCCCCTCCCAGGGTAGGAACTTTTTGAAATTTGATGTATTAAAATCATGTTTTAGTGCACTGTAGAAGTATGATTTCAATGTTTTTGTATGAAGTATTTTTAAGAGGTAACTTTTTAAGGGGTAACTTTATCCACACAAAGGGTGATGGGTGTATGGAACAAGCTGCTAGAGGAGGTAGTTGAGGCAGGGACCATCCCAACATTTAAGAAAAAGTTAGACTGATACATGGATAGGACAGGTTTGGAGGTATGGGACCAAAAGCAGGTGGCGTAGCTGGGACATGTTGGCGGGTGTGGGCAAGTTGCACCGAAGGGCCTGTTTTCACACTGTATCACTCTATGACTACATTATACCTCCACCATGCATGAATGATTCAAAATCAAGTGATCGAGTTGAACCGGCCCGTTCGCGGAGCTCGGATTCAGCCGCGGGACTGACATTACTTACCATCGCCCGGCGGGGTCACAACATCTGAAGCCTGGATCACCTCGGCGCAGAGGGAGAATAAGAAGGGATGAGACAAAGACTTAAGACTTTTGCCTTCCATCACAGTGAGGAGGTGCCTGGTGAACTCACTGTGGTGGATGTTAATTTGTGTTTATTGTGTGTTTTTGTCATTTTGTACTATATGTAGGACTGCAAGGCAACAAAATTTCATTCAGACCGCAAGGTCTAAATGACAATAAAGGCTACTTTGACTTTGACTTTATTGCCATATGCTCAAGCATAGAAACATAGAAAATAGGTGCAGGAATAGGCCATCGGCCCTTCGAGCCAGCACTGCCATTCAATATGATCATGGCTATTCATCTAAAATCAGTACCTCTTTCCTGTTTTATCCCCATATCCCTTGATGTCGTTAGCCCCAAGAACTAAATGTAACTCTCTCTTGAAAACATTCAGTGAATTGGCCTGCACTGCCTTCTGTGGCAGAGAATTCTACAGATTCACAACTCTCTGCGTGAAGAAAGTTTGTTCTCATCTCAGTCCTAACTGCCCCCCCCCTTTATTCTTAAACTGCGAACCCTGGTTCCGAGCGCCCCCAACATCGGGAACATTTTTCCTGCAGTTACAGTAAGTGAAAATCTAGCAGGCAAGCAGGATGCTTTCTCCAACCACCCCCATTTGAAGTCCACTATCTTCCACTGTATCTACCCAGTGCTTGGTACTTACTTCCAGCAGCCACTGGTTGTCCTCCAGGATGCACCGAGCCGCAGCCTAATCCATGCCGGTCACCTGGGCGAATTCGGTACAGAGACTCTCACGGCAGCGGCGCAACGCTTCGACGCCTCCGACGGCCCGGGACTCTTGCACTGAGGCTGCTCCATGGCCGGAGCTGCAGTGAGCGACTTGCCAGCCCGGCAAACACTCACCAGCCCCGCTCCCCGTCCGCATCTGTCCCCGCCGCTGCTTCCGCTTCCAACACCCGTGGCCCATACAGTTGATATGAGTTTTTAAATTTTCGTTGATCACAGAATTTCTCACAACAGAGCGAGAGAAATTTGTGATCAGCGTGAGAATTTGGTGAAATGCGTGATTCTCACGCTCAATGCATGAGAATTGGCAGCCCTGCCTCTCTATCCCCCTCTCCCTCTCTCCCCCTCTCTCTCCCCACTCTCTCTCCCCTCTCTCCACCTCTCTTTCTCACCCCTCTCTCTCTCCCTCCCTCCCACCTCACTCTCATTCCTCTCTCTCTCCCCTCTCTCTCTCCCCCTCTCTTCCGCTCTCTCTCCTCAACCCCCCCTCTCTCTCCCCCTCTCCCCTCCCCCTCTCTCTATCCCCTCCCCCCCTCTCTCTCCCCTCCCCCTCTCTCTCCCCTCCCCCCTCTCTCACCCTCTCACTCTCTCTACTTCTCTCTCTTCTCTCTCTCCCTCTCTCTCTCCCCTCCTCTCCCCCCCCTCTCTCTCTCCTCTCTCTCCTCTCTCTCCTCTCTCTCCTCTCTCTCCTCTCTCTCCTCTCTCCCCTCTCTCCCCTCTCTCCCCTCTCTCCCCTCTCTCCCCTCTCTCCCCCCTCTCTCCCCCCTCTCTCCCCTCTCTCGTCCCCTCCTCTCTCTCCCCCCTCTCCCCTCTATTTCCCCTAACTCTCTCCCCCCTTCTCTCTCCCCCCCCTCTCTCTCTCCCCTCTTCCCCCTCTCTCTATCCCTCTCTCTCTTCCCCCTCTCTCCCTACCACCTCACTCTCACCCTCTCTCTCGTCCCCTTTCTCCTCTCTCTCCCCTCTCCCTCTCTCTCCCCTCTCTTTCCCCTAACTCTCTCCCCCCCCTCTCTCTCCCCCTCTCTTTCTTCTCTCTCTCCCCCGCTTCTCTCTCTCCCTCTCTCCCCCCTCTCTCTCTTTCTCCCTCCCTCTCTCTCCCTCTCTACACACTCTCCCCTCTCTCTCTGTCTCTCCTCTCACCTCTCTCTCTCTTCCCCCTCTCTCTCTTTCCCTCTCTCTCTCCCTCTCTCCCCCATTTTCCCTCCCACCTCACTCTCCCCCTGGCTCTCTCTCCCCTCTCTCTTTCTCCTCTCTCTATCTCCTTTTTCTCTTTGCCCCCCCATCTCTCTCTCTTTCCCCCTCTCTCCCTCTCTCTTTTATCACCCCTCTCTCTTTCCCCTCTCTCTCCCATTCTCTCCTACCCTCTCCTCCCTCTCCACCCCCTCTCTCTTCCCTCTTTTTTCGCTCTCACCCCTCTCCCTCTTTCCCCCCTCTCCCACCTCACTCTCACCCCTCTCTCTCTTCCCACTCTCTCTTCCCCCCCCACCTCACTCTCCCCCCTCTCTCTCCCCGCCCCTCTCCCTCTTCTCTCTCTCCATTCACGCCCCCTCTGTCTCTCCCCTCTCAACCCCCTCTCTCTCCCCCCACTCTCACTGTCTCCTTCCCCTCTCTCTCTCTCCACCTCCCTTTGAGAGTCTTTCCCTTCGGCACAGAGACTCTCGCGGCAGCGGCGCAACGCTTCCGACGGCTCCACGGCCCGGGACACTCGCACTGTCCGGAGCTGCTCCATGGCCAGAGGTGCAGTGAGCGACTCGCAGCGCCGCAAACACTCGACAGTGCCGCAAACACTCGCAAGTCCCGGCTCCCCGCAACTGTCCCCGCAAACACTCGTCCGTCCCGGCTCCCCGCATCTGTTCCCGCCGCTGGTTCTGCTCCCATCCCTCCCGCAGCCCCGGCTCTCCAACACCCGCGGACCATGCAGTTTATCCGAGTTTTGAAATTTTCGTTGATCACAAAATTTCTCACCACTGAGCGTGAGAAATTTCTGATGAGCGTGAGGGCGTGAGAGTTTGCTTGAGGGCGTGAGTATCACGCTCAAAGCGTGAGAGTTGGCAGTCCTGCCTAACCCATACAGGTTTCACTGTAGTATCAGAACCATGAGTTATTCAAATTACTCCTGCTTAGAAGGGGCATTCACATCTTCAGCTTGTATATCCAACAATGAAAGCAAACATTAATTGGGTTGGAGCAGGAGACAAGAGTTGGAACATTATGTTGCAACTTTACAAAGCACTGCGTCTGAGACGTACAGGTTTGTAGGTTAATTGGCTTTGATAGAATCTGTGAATTGGCCCTAATGTGTAGGATAGTGTTAGTGTACGGGGTGATCACTGATTGGCACGGACTCCGTGGGCCAAAGGGCCTGTTTCCATGCTGCATCTCAGTAAAGTGAAAGTACCACGTTTAAGAGACAGTTAGTCATATGCATAAAAAGACAAGAAGGATCCAGTGCTAATGCGTGCAGATAACACTGCAGCGTTTTGACCAGTTTGCGGTTTTGCGTTGTTGTTGTATCTCTCATTATTACGTATACTCTGCACTCTATGAGCTTCATGTGAACAAGGAATTTCATTGTACCCTGGTGTACATGATGATAAATATATCTGTATCTGAATCTAGGATTAGTGTAGATAAAGATCAGCATGGACGGAGTTGGCTGAAGGACTTGGTTCTGTGCTTCCAGCTTTGTGACTGATCAGACTGCCAAATGCATGCAACCCATTTGTTGTACAGAAGTAGATATCCAATTCCAGAATGTATTGCAATTATCAGTGATCTAGCCAATTTGGCCAATAACGTTTGAAGGAAGCACATGCATTATATGGTGCCTTTCACATCTCCTTCAGGAGGCTCCAAAAGGGTTTACAACAAATGAATTGAAGTGTAGCCATGATAGCAATGTAGAAGAATGGACAGCACAGTGGCATAGTGGTCGAGTTGCTGCCTTACAGCACCGGAGACCCAGGTTCCATCCTGACTAAGTATGCTGGCTGTATGGAGTTTGTGTGTTCTCCCAGTGACCGCATACGTTTTCTCCAGGGCCCCCGGTTTCCCCCCACACTCCAAAGAAATACATTTTTGTAAGTTAATTGGCTTCACAAAATTGTACGTTGATCCTAATGTGTAGGACAGTGCTAGTGTGCAGTATGATTGCTGGTCGGCGTGGACTCGGTGAGCCGAAGGGCCTGTTTCCGCACTGTATCCCTAAAGTCTACAGATACAGCCATTGACTTTTGCGCATTCAGTTCCCGTCAACAGCAGTGAGATAACGTTGATACGTGTGCCCAGAAATACACCTTCAATCTGTTGCGCTTATGCCCCTGTCCCACTTAGGAAACCTGAACGGAAACCTCTGGAGACTTTGAGCCCCACCCAAGGTTTCCGTGCGGTTCCCGGAGGTTGCAGGTGGTTGCAGGTAGTGGAAGCAGGTAGGGAGACTGACAAAAACCTCCGGAAACCGCACGGAAACCGCACGGAAACCTTGGGTGGGGCACAGAGTCTCCAGAGGTTTCCATTCAGGTTTCCTAAGTGGGACAGGGGCATTAATATAAAGGATAAATATTTATCCATTTGAAATACCAACCAGGAAATGAAATCCAGGTAAATTTAATTTTGTAATTAATAAACAAAATATGCTAGAAACCCTCAGCAGGTTAGACAACAGTTGTGGAAAGAGAAACAGCCTGGAAGGAAAAGATTTAAAAGGGATCTAAGGGGCAACCTTTTCACACAGAGAGGGTGGTGGGTATATAGAATGTGCTGCCAGAGAAGGTAGTTGAGGCAGATACAATAACATCATTTGGAAGATATTTTGACGGATACATGGACAGGAAAGGTTCAGAAGGATATGGGCCAAATGCAGGCAGGTGGGACTAGTGTGGATGCACCATCTTGGTTGGTATGTGAAAGCTGGGCTGAAGGGCCTGTTTCTGTGTTGTGTGACTCTGAGTCGAGTTGACATTTCAGGCCAAAGGCACTTCATCAGAGCTAGGAAAGAGGGAAAAACAACTTAGTTTTAAGTTGCAAGGAGGTTGGGGGAGCAGTCAGTTGAACAAAGTGAATATCTCTGATAGGGTCAGGCCATGGGGATAAGTTGTTGATTAAGTCATCAGATTGATAGGTTAATGATGGAGGTTAGAGAGACAATGAGCAAAATGATGTATAAACTTTGAAACAAAGACATAGAGAGACAGAAAACAAGCAAGATCCACAAATGTAGAACTGAAGGAAGGTCAGTTCATTCCAATGGTCTGTGGAACACCCTCCTCAAATTCAGCTGCCCACAGAAATTTGTCTCCCATTTTACATTTGGTCTAAAATGGCATTAACGCTGTGGTATTAACAAATATGTCTACAATAGAGCCAATGAAAACTAGAATCAAATCAGGCCATGACAACCTTATCTGCAGTACGTAGCATGTTCTTAGAAACATAGAAAATATGTGCAGGAGTAGGCCATTCGGCTCTTCGAGCCTGCACCGCCATTCAATATGATCATGGCTGATCATCCAACTCAGTATCCTGTACCTGCCTTCTCTCCATACCCCCTGATCCCTTTAGCCACAAGGGCCACATCTAACTCCCTCTTAAATATAGCCAATGAACTGGCCTCAACTATGTTCTTGCACTATGTTTCGTTTGTCTGTTTCTTGTGTGTGTGTGTGTGTGGCTATATTTTTCTCTCTCATATATTATTATTGTTACAGAGTACTATATTCACAATCTGTTGTACTGCTGTAAGTAAGAAATCCATTGTTCTGTCTGGGACATAGGACAATAAAACACTCTTGACTCTTGAATTAATGCAAGTCACCCTCGATCCCAAGGAAACTGTCATTCGAAGATGAAGAAGGAGACCACGGCTAACTAGATGCTAGGAAATGTCTGAAATTACGTTAAAAAATTTGAGTAACTATTAAGTGATCAAATATGCACATGATATAAAAACTGATGTGTGTTGAACGTTTTAGTATAGCTTTATAAAAAGTAAAATTGATGGCAGGTCAGGCAGATGACGTGTACACTAATGTTGAGTACCTTTTGTTTGTTGGCAGGCCACTCCACCAATTTGTCATGAATGCTGTGATGAATAATATAATCCATGCAAGTGGTAGATAGCATCTGTAAGAATAATGAGATAATAAAGATGACTTTTGACGTCGCAAAGTCTGCAAATATGATTCCAAAGCAAAATTATGGCTTCACTGACAGATAGTCTATTTTTGTAAATGATACATAACATTGCCAATGTTCATGGGCAAGTGTTTGGCTTGGAAAAGTACATATGCAATTTCCTGAACCTGCACGAATCGGTGCTTGTTGTCAAGCCCACTGTGACTTCAAAAAACATTCCAAAATTGATCACAACTTTAATCTTCTGCACCGAGGACAGAAAAATGCACTACCCTGCATAGTCAGGTTGCCTTTTATCTTTATTGGTATCAAGACGAGATTTTTAAGTGTCTGTAGAACACTAGTTTTTTTTTAAATCAAATTCTCTTCAACACAATATCCTGCTTTTAACATAGAACATAGAATAGGTCATACAATACAACAGTGCAGCACAGGAATGAACTCTTCAGACCACAATTTTAGTGCCAAACATGATGCCTTGTTAAACTAACGATAGACACAAAAGGCTGGATTAACTCAGCGAGTCAGGCAGCATCTCTGGAGAAAAGGAATAGGTAACATTTTGGGTCAAGTCTGAAGAAGGGATTCCACAGATGTTGCCTGACCCACTGAGTTACTCCAGCTTTTGTGTTTATCTTCGGTGTAAACGAGCATCTGCAGTTCCTTCCTACACATGCCTAGTTAAACTGATATCATCTGCCTGTAAGCGATCTATATCCCTCTATATCCTGCACTTCTATACGGAGAAGTGGCTGTAGTTTCTATCCTGAGTTCAGTCTTCTACATTCTTCATATAGTTTCATGTCTAAATTGACTTTGTTGCTTTGTTTGTTATCTGTTTGCTGTGAGCTCAAACATATCTCCTTCATCCCAATTGATTAATACATTGTTGCAAATAGACATCTTGGTGGTGGTAAGCTGTGAAACAGCTAATGCTGTATTGCAGCATAACCATCAGCTATAAACAAGCCTCAAGTAAAAGTCGAAAACACTAATGGCCTGTCTCACTTGATGCCGGCGACTGTCAAGTCGCCTGAAAAAACAGCAATGTGAATGGCGACTGTCAGAGTGGAACATGTACACACACACACCACTTCCTTCACCAGCCGTTCTGCAAGCGGGGGACAGGGCAAGCAGGGGGAGCGCTGTCGGAGTGAGGTCCACACGGTGCAAAGCCAAGGTGATACAGACACACACCGCGATAAACAGGAAGGTTGGTGCTGTAATTAAGACAGTGAAAGCACAGTGTATGAGAAGGGTCACATAAGTCCTTTAAGAGAGGTGCGGAGAAGGAGTGGAGACAACATTTAAAAAGCCAGAGATACACGGCTGTGAAGTTCGGCGGACATTTAACATTACCGGTTGGTTATCCTTGGTTCTGAAAACTACTGCTTACGTTTTGTTTTCCCAATTAGCCAATGAAATTCACCGGTCAGCACCGGCTACAACCTACGAGAACCAACGACCACCTGGGCGACCCACTTACGGCACAAGAATTCTCGCTACTCTCCATGGTAGCTTCATTCTGGTGGCCGCTAAGTTTTCAACATGTTGAAAAATTTGCGGCCACCAGAATGAGGCCGCGACCACCAGTTCCCAGAAAGTGGGAACTCCTCACGGCCATGAAAGCGACTCCCCGGCAACCACCCGTGAACATGTGGTGAGCACAGAGCCTCCTGCAGTCGCCAAAGTGGGACAGGCCCATAAGGATGTGATAACATTTTGAAGTGTCGGTAGAATGAGAGAGGCTTTGATGTGTTTCTCATCACCAAAGGTGATAGTGCCAAAAAATCAAAAGAAAATCTAAGATAAAAGACACAAATAAGAAGGAAATGTTAGACTTTTCCAAACATTCCATTATGGGAAAGACACAGAAGGAATGAAGCAAGTCTTGAGTTGCTAGGTTACTAACCAGGGATCAAAGGTTCTAATTATAAAAGCAGACCTGAGAAATTAGGAGCTTTTTGATCACAACTGATAAGACATCCCACTCAAAAGAAAGATTTTACAGTAAGATTCTGTTTTACATACTTCAAAGCATATTTAGCATAGTACTTTTGTTGTTTGTTGGACTGCACTCCCAATGTATTTAATAGCCTTGGCTGTCCGTGGCATTTTCCAGAGTAGCACGCAGATTCCCTACTCTTCTAAGAGTAGTTCCTTTGGATATTTTACAGCCCGCTCACGATTCTGGGGTCTTGTTTAAATGACCCATTCGAAAGTTAGAATCCCCAGAGATGCTTTTGTTCCTTAGTGTTGTAATGAAATATTAAATTTTTAAGATTATAATAGCGATTATATATTTAAGAATGGTGGCATGGTGGAACAGTGATAGAGTTGCTGCCTTACAGTGCCAGAGACCCGGGTTTGATCCTGACTATGGATGCTGTCTGTACTGAGTTTGTACTTTCACCCCGTGACCTGTGTGGGTTTTGTCCTGGCAGGTCTGGTTTCGTTCCACACTCCAGAGACGTACAGGTTTGTAGGTTTATTGGCTTCGGTAAAAATAGTAAATTGTTTCAAGTGTGTAGGTTAGTGCTAGTGTATAGGTGATCACTGGTGGGCGTGGACTTGATGGGCCGAAGGGCCTGTTTCCGCGCTGTGTCTCTAAACTAAACTAAATTAAAAAATTAGAATATTTGTATTTAGATAGGGTTTTAATCCACAACAATCACAATAACTCTTTATTAGCCAAGTATGTTTTGCAACATACGAAGTAATTCATTTGCCGAGTCAGTCGTGCAAATAAAAAGCAACGGAACACAAAAAATCAATTTAAACATAAATATCCACCCCAGTGACTCCTCCACATTCCTCACTGTGATGGAACGCGAAACAAAAGTTCAAATCTCTTCTCTTCTATGCTCTCCCATGGTCGGGGGTTCAAGCCTTCAGTTGACGGGACGATCTTGACTCCTGTAGCCGGCGGTCGAGCCTTCCGTATCGGGATGATCAGCTCCTGCATCGGGGGGGTGTCAGCTCCCCGCGCCGGTGATCGGACCCTGCGTTGGGGCTGGTCGAGCCTCTGCGTCGTTGGAGTTCCCGACTCGGCCTCTCCCGAGACTGCGAGCCCTTGATGGTAAGTCCGTAGGCTGCGGTTGAAGCGATCCCAGGCAAGGGATCGGCTACGATGTTAAGTCCACGCTCTGCGGTGGCGCAGTCCGAGGAGGCCCCCAGCTCCATCGAGGGTAGGCCGCAGAGCGATCAGAGATGCGACCTGGAAAATAACCGCATCTCTGGCAAGGTAAGAAACTGAAAAAACGTTTCCCCCGACCCCCTCCCCCTCCCCCCACATAAAACAAACCGGAGAACATTTACACAGACTTTTAACACACACTAAAAAAAATTACAAAGACGAAAAAACAGACAGACTGTTGGGCGGGGCTGCCAATCGTGCAGCTCCCCCTTCTGATAAAGGGAACAGGGCCACCAATGAGACTGCAAAGTTATGAAGTCCAGAAATTATTTTTTTAGTCAGTGAGGAGGCACAGATGTAAGGTAATGTATTCAAAGAAGACGTTAAAATGTATGTTGAGCTGTTGCCAGCTTGATCTGGCAACAAGTCTGTTTTCTCTTAACAGTGTGTTAGGTTGGCTGACCCCTTTGCCCTATCTGATTAATTGAACAATGCTGTCTCTGACGGAAATTAAAATCCACATGTGAGTCTACGATGGATTTGAAACTTTCAGCGTGCATTCATTAAGTTTCTTTTCCTGAATTAATTTTCCTTAGGTAAAATGTGTTGCCAATTGAAACCTCGTTTAAGCCAGTTCCTCGACAGGCCAACATATCTGCTAAGGTTTGCAAGGGGATCTGAAATGTAATTTCTTTGGCTTCCAATTTTTGGCTTGGATTTAGACCATGGTTCCCACAGCACTTGGCACAATTTACTGGGAACAAAAGAGAAAAATGAAAAATCATAAAACATATTTTTGCTGTTATACCAAATCTAATAATTTTAGAATCATTTTTAAATAATTAATTTGAAGATGAATGGAATTGTGCTGGGAATAAATTGGTCCCGTGACCTTTATTTGGGTGCATAAATGGAGAATGATGTTTCAACTTCAAATCTTGGAACAGAAAAACTGCAAATGCTGGAAATCTGAAACAAAAACAGAAGGTGCTGGAATTATTCAGCAGGTTATGTAGCATCTGTGGAATGAGAAACAGAGTTAATGTTTCAGATCAAGGGCCAGTATCTAACACTGTTATTTCAGGAGTCAAGCCGGGCTCAACAAAATGGAAAAAAGTCACTTGTAATGGATATTTTTTGAATACCTATCCACTTCCTGTCCCAAACCCTTGCTTCCCATTGCTGCTGCTTGTACTTATTTTTCTTGCATTCTTTCTGTCATTGTTCTATTTGTGACACTCGGCACCCAAGCTTTTTCTAAAAATATTGTTTACTGGATGTGGACATTGTTGGCAAATATTTATTGTCCATCTGTAGTTTCCCCAGACATCTAGGAGTACAAGTACATGGTTCCGTGAAGGTCGAGTCGCAGGTAGATAAGGTGGTCAAAAAGGTTTTTGGCACTTTGGGCTTCATCAATCAGAGTATTGAGTATAGAAGTTGGGAGGTCATGTTGCAGTTGTATAAGACGTTGGTGAGACCACATTTAGAATATTGTGTTCAGTTCTGGGCACCATTTTATAGGAATTATATTGTCAAGCTTGAAATGGTTCAAAAAAGATTTACGAGGATGTTGCCAGTACTTGAGGGTGTGGGCTATATGGAGAGGTTGAGTAGGCTGGGTCTCTATTCCATGGAGCGTAGGATGATGAGGGGAGATATACAAATTCATGAGAGGAATAGATCGGGTAGATGCACAGAGTCTTTTACCCAGAGTAGGGGAATCGAGGACCAGAGGACATAGGTTCAAGGTGAAGGGGGAAAGATTTAATCAGAATCCAATGGGTAACTTTTTCACACAGGTGGGTGTGTGGAACAAGCTGCCAGAGGAGTAGTGAGGCTGGGACTATCCCACCGTTTAAGAAACAGTTGGACAGGTACATGGATAGAACAGGTTTGGAGGGTTATGGACCAAGCGCAGGCAAGTGGGAAGAGGGTAGATGGGACATTGTTGGCCAGTGTGGGCAAGTCGCTCCAAAGGACCTGTTTCCACACTGTATTACTCTATGACTCTATGTTGCTGGTAAGCAATCTCTTTGAACCATTGCAGTCCTTGTAGCTGTCCTGAATCCCACTCCAGTTGCTGGCAGGACATTCCACTTTCTTATGGCTTTTAATTAAGCTGCAATGCTGTATTCCCTTGACCTCGCCACTTATGCCCTTTGGACCATATAACACAGCACATAACAACCCAGTCAATCTTGAGTCTGATTTTTGATGTTGTTATTATAATTACTCTGAGGTGAGGAAGAGAGGGAGAACAAGACACCTGGGTAGATGCATAACAGAAAGTTCTACAGCAAAAGAAAGGACAAAAACTTGGGCCAATGAAGGGAGGTATGGTCACAGAACTGAAAGGTCATCTAAACATGTTCTCTAGAAATGCTACATTCAATAAGATCGTGGCTGAACAAAGCTGGCCTCAACTCCTCTTCTGTGTCATTTCTCCATACCCCTCTATTCCTTAACCTTAACTCCATTCTAAATACTTCTATTGATCCAGCTTACAACATCTGCCGGGACAGAGAATTCCAGAGAACCACTACCCTCTGTGAGAATATATTTCCACATAACTCAGGTTTAAATGATCCTGAGCCCTTGTAGTTATGTTCCTTTGTTGGAGACTGGTAAAAACGTCCCAACATCTACTATGTCACGTCTCCTTAGAATCTGATATGTTTGAGTAAGATCACACAGTCTGCTGAAATCCAAGGAATAGAGGCCTAACCTCTTTAGTCTCTCTTGGTAGGGCAACCTTCTCATCATTGGATAGACACAAAATGCTTGTGTAACAGCAGATCAGGCAACATCTCTGGATAGGTGATGTTTCGGGCCGGGACCCTTCCTCAGATGCAAAACATCACTTATGCATGTTCTCCAGTGATGCTGCCTGACCTATTGAGTTGCTCCAGTATTTGTGTCTATCTTTGTGTATCTGGGGACCTTGGTGAGTGTGAAGAGTTGTTAGTGGGGATGAGAATTAATCATTGAGCGTAGAAACATTGAAAGCGTAAAATGCAGATGGGAAAGAAAGCGATGGATTTTTTTGTTTAATTCCAAGAAGCCATCCAGTGGTCACAGTGTAGAATTGCAGTGTGACACACAAGAATGTAAATGGAAGGAGGAATGAGGACTTGAATATTTACAATGGGGAAAATGTTAATGCAAAAGAATGGTTGAAAAAGTGATGGATATACAGAAACTTTTAGCATGCGGTGTCACTCTTAATTTTATTCAGCATATTTATTCTTACCAGACTACATGTCTGAATCAGCCCATCTGTAGCAAGGCAACGTGACTGGTCTTTGGCACTGGTTGGCATTTTGTCTAGCATTGCACCAGATTAAGTCAATCTTAAAAACAGTTGACCTGTTCCAGGCCAAGTGTAAATGTAAACTTTTTGATTTTTATAATAGTGACCATTGTACCTTTCTGCTAGCCTTGTCTCTGTTGCAGAGGGAAATGTTGCAACTCCAGAAATTATCGGCCTCCATTTCATTATTTCACCTGCCAAGTCAAATGAGTTCAGCGTTTTGATCTGTCTCCTGGTCTGTTATTGACTCCAGCATTTATTTCACAGCGCGTAATCTTACAGCAATGTACACCTGCCTTCCATTTAAAATGTTGTAGGTTAGATGGCGGTTTGAATGTTAGAAAGAACAATTTGGAACACCAGTAAAGGCTCATTTAATTTGAGCCGTGGCAACTTCAAGCAACAACACTATTTAGTTCCAATTGGAAAAGATTGCCTGCGAATGTTATGAATTGTGGGAGAATAAAACTTTGAATTGCAGGAATCCAGATTCCATTTCATTGCCCACTGAAGGAATACGGAAATTTGTGCAGATTCCAGACCAATAATTATCATAGATTGTGTGATGATTCTGGGTAATTTAATGGTCTTGGGTAACATGGTAATTGGTGTGTAGGTTTAACAAAATTGTAAAGCATACAAAGTGCATTTGGCAGATCTACCATGTAAACAATCACAGAGCAATGTTTGATAAATGCTAAGCATGTTATTAGGTACATATTTCTGGTAAAATAGTTATTATCAGCTCTTAAAGAGTTCTTGCACCTTAAAAAAAAGATGAATGTAGCAGCTTAATTTAACTTAACATGTTCACATTTTGAAATCTATATTCAATTGGTTGTAACGAAAAGGCCAAGATCTATCTTTTTTGAAAAGCTCTAATCAAATTTTTATCTATTATATCTGTACGCCACGGGCAATGGAATGTACATTGTTGAACAATATTCTGTGAATGAAAATATTTTAATTAATGTACAGGATACTTTAATCATGTGTACAATAGATTTAAAATAATAATCCTTAATTAAACCACTTTGTGCCATCTATTTGCAATGGACACTGCAATGCATGTATGGATGCGGATGCAGCATCTTACTTCATCCATTCTGAAAGAAACTAGAGCCCTGACATTATAACAGCAAGCTGTTTATCATAATTGTTCCAGGTTTTTTCCCATCAATGTTTTCTGAACATATCCATTGCCAAATATTGTTCATTGTGGGAGAACATTTTGGCATCGGTCCTAAATTTGTTTTCCAGCAGTTCAAAGTTGGATCCCTTTGATTTTGGAGCACTGTTTGCAACTGTGCTTCAAACGGCCTCTTCTGTACAATTTGCTTGTAAAGGAAAGACTTCTGTTTATATTGCACATCTGATGACTGAAGGGCACGGCAAAACACATTACATACTGTCACTGTGGCAATGCAGGAAGTGCAACAGCAAAACTCTTCCAGACATATGAAATGCACAATGATCAGATTCAGTTATATTGATTGGGAGGTAAATGTTGAATGACGACCCAACTTTGATTTGAAATGGTGTCTTTTAAATGGAGAGTAAGGGGAGCCTTGGTTTAATGTTTCAGGGATAAGTAGTACCACTGCTGCAGCAGACCCTTGGCCCGGCATAGAGTGGGTGCTTCCTTTCTAGACTTGCAAAATGCACTTTACATCTTCTTACGCTGTAGATTTTGAACGTTGATATTGTGGGAGTTAAATCTATCTCTGCACCCTGTAATAGTCAGTTGGAAACTCATGCTGCCTTGTTCATGCTTGTGGAAGGAAGTCAACAGAATCAGGTCTAGCTTTAATATTGTCACATGTACTGGGGTACAGTGAAAAGCTTTGTTTTGCAGCGATCCAAACAGATTAGATATACTGTACATAAATACAATCAAGTTAAATTCAAGTCTAAAAGGTAGAGCATAGGGGAAGAATCATTTTATGATTGTGTTTATAGTTTGTTTGGTTGTTTGTCTTTTTGCACAAAAGTCCGCGAGCATTGCCACTTTCATTTTACTGCACATCTCGTATGTGTATGTGACAAATAAACTTGACTTGACTAGAATCAGAGTGCAGAATATAGGTTTCAGCATTGTAGTGCCCCAGTTCCATAGACAAAGTCCAATGTCCTCAAAGGGGTAGAGGTGAATCGGACAGTATTCTAGCTTCGGAAGAACCCTGTTCCTGAGTCTGATGGTGCGTGATTTCAAGCTTCTGTACCTTCTGGTGGAAGAGAAAGAATGACCAGGATGCGACAAGTCTATGATTATATTGGCTGCTTTTATGATGTAGCATGAAGTGGTGGGAAGTCTGTACGATGGACTGGGATACATCTGCAACTCTCTGCAATTTCTTGTCGAGCTGTTCCCAAACCAAGCTGTGATGCAACCTGACATATGCTTTCTATGATGCTTCTGTAGTAGTTTATAAGAGTTATTGAAGACAAGACAAATTTCCTCCATCTCCTCAGGAGGTAGAGCCATTGGTGTTGCTTCTTGGCTGTTGCTTCAATAATGGATGGTTCAGAAATCAGAGTTCAGGGGTGAGTTAAACATCATACTTTTACCATAATTACATAAGACCTATGCCTGGACATTGGCTCAAACCTCTCAGGATCAATGTCAACATGTTCTTCGACAATGAACAACATTTGCCAAAAGACAACTATAACAATATTTGAAAGGCATTTGGACAGGTACATGAATAGGAAAAGTTTAGAGGGATATGGGCCAAAGGCAGGCAAGTGGGACTGGCGTAGATGGGGCATCTTGGTTGGTGTGGACAAGTTGAGCAGAAGGGCCTCTTTCTGTGCTGTATGACTCTATAACTTTATGGCACTTTCACCAAACAGGTAATAGACAATGGGTGCAGGAGTAGGCCATTCAGCCCTTTAGGGCACCATAAATCCTCTGGAATAATTATGAAAATGTTTGTTTATACAGCGTCGGGACAATAGTTTCTACCAGTCATAAATCATAAACAAGTTTTTTAATCTGCAAACATTTATTATTTTTGACCAACTAGAGATAAGACTGATTCGAGTCAGCATTAGCAAGATATGCCTTTGATCCAACCATTCAATCAGTTTTGCTTTCTATTAAAAGGTCTTTGTCACACTATCTTCAACTATTGCCTATTCCCACAGAGCATACAGTGTCCTCCATAATGTTTGGGACAAAGACCTGTCATTTATTTATTTGCCTCTGTACTCCACAATTTGAGGTATGTAATAGAAAAAAATCACATGTGGTTAAAGTGCACATTGTCAGATTTTATTAAAGGCCATTTTTATACATTTTGGTTTCACTATGTAGAAATTACAGCTGTGTTTAGACATAGTCCCCCATTTCAGGGCACCATAATATTTGGGACACATGGCTTCACAGATGTTATTAATTACTCAGGTGCATTTAATTGCCTCCTTAATGCAGGTGTAAGAGAGCTCTCAGCACCTAGTCTTTCCATCACCTTTAGAACGTTTTATTGCTGTTTATCAACGTGAAGACCAAAGTTGTGCCAATGAAAGTCAAAGAAGCCATTATGAGACTGAGAAACAAGAATAAAACTGTTAGAGACATCAGGAAATCCTTAGGCTTACCAAAATCAACTATTTGGAACATCATTAAGAAGAAAGAGAGCACTGGTGAGCTTACTAATCACAAAGGGACTGGCAGGCCAAGGAAGACCTCCACAGCTGATGACAGAAGAATTATCTCTATAATAAAGGAAACTCCCCAAACACCACGAAGGGTTTCGGCCCGAAACGTCGCCTATTTCCTTCGCTCCATAGATGCTGCTGCACCCGCTGAGTTCCTCCAGCAATTTTGTGTACCTCCCCAAACACCTGTCCGTCAGGTCAGAAACACCCTTCAGGTGTGGATTTGTCAATGACTGGCTGCAGAAGACCTCTTGAACATAAATACAGAGGCTCCACTGCAAGATGAAAACCACTGGTTAACTGCAAAAATAGGATGGCCAGGTTACAGTTTGCCAAGAAGTACTTAAAAGAGCAACCACAGATCTGGAAAAAGGTCTTTTGGACAGATGAGACAAAGATAAACTTATATTAGAGTGATGGCAAGAGCAAAGTATGGAGGAGAGAAGGAACTGCTCAAGATGCAAAGCATACCACCTCATCTGTGAAACACGGTGGTGGGGGTGTTATGCCCTGGGCATGTATGGCTGCTGAAGGTACTGGCTCACTTATCTTTATTGATGATACAACTGCTGATGGTAGGAGCATCATGAATTCTGAAGCGTACAGACACATCCTATCTGCTCAAGTTCAAACAAATGCCTCAAAACTCATTGGCAGGCAGTTCACTCGACAGCAAGACAATCATCCCAAACACACTGCTAAAGCATCAAAGGAGTTTTTCAAAGCTGAAAAATTGTGAATTCTTGAGTGGCCAAGTCAATCACCCAATCTGAACCCAATTGAGCATGCCTTTTATATGCTGAAGAGAAAACTGTAGGGGACTAGCCCTCAAAACAAGCATAAGCTAAAGGTACACAAAATTGCTGGGGAAACTCAGCGGGTGCAGCAGCAGCAGCATAAGCTAAAGATGGCTGCAATACACATCATCACCAGAGAAGACACCCAGCAACTGGTGATGTCCATGAATCGCAGACTTCAAGCAATCATTGCAGACAAAGGATATGCAACAAAATACTAAACATGACTACTTTCATTTACATGACATTGCTGTGTCCCAAACATTATGGTGCCCTGAAATGGAGGGACTATGTATAAACACTGCTGTAATTTCTATATGGTGAAAACAATATGTATAAAAATGGCCTTTATTAAAATCTGACAATGTGCACTTTAAGCACGTGATTTTTTTCTATTATAAATCTCAAATTGTGAAGTACAGAAGCAAATAAATAAATGATGGGTCTTTGTCCCAAACATTATGGAGGGCACTGTAAGTGTTTGTGGCCTCATCTCTTCGAGAGCAATCAATGTGTTTCCTTCTTTTATATCTCCATTTCTACCGCCCAGACTACAGGGCTCAATTACAGAAACTACGTCTGACCTGTTCAATGGGACAGAAGCATTTTTTCTTTTCCAACATGTTTTACCAGCTGCAACAACATTCCATGCCTCACAAAAATATACCTCTGCAGTTTGTCTTTGTTTTTCTTGAAGAAATCCACATGTCATGCATTTTTGAAGTGTGACACTTCATATTTCCATTTGCAAGAGATTCACCTTCTGTCAGTGAGTCCAATCCCATTTAATATTCAGTTCCTTTATGTCGGTTTCAGCCCCTCGGCACAGTTATACACCCGTTGTGTCAACTTGTGGCACGACTCCCACTTATTGGGAGAAGTTTATGTTTCACTAGTTTGTGTTTCACTTGGCTGCCAAGATGAGTTTTGGGATTGAGTGCTCAGCCTCCCTGGTGATTGGCCTTCATCACACGGTGATCCGGGAAGAATACTGGGATTTTGTTCAGAGCAGGAAGCAAACCAGAATTGAGTAGATCATATTACGTTTTCAGATTAAAAAGACATAAAGTGCTGGAGTAGCTCAGTGGGTCAGGCAGCATCTCTGGATCGTGGATAGGTGACGTTTCGGGTCGGGGCCCTTCATCAGACTGATTAACCTGAAGAACGGTCCTGACCCAAAACGACATCTGGTTTAGTTTAATTTATTGCAACGTGTACCGAGGTACAGTGAAGGTTTTTTTGTTGCGTGCTATCCAGTCAATGGAAAGACTGTATGGGACTTTAATCAAGCCGTCCACAGTGTACAGATACAGGATAAAGGGAATAACGTTTAGTGCATGATGAAGTCCAGTAAAGTCCAATCATTTATCCATGTTCTCCAGTAATCTACCGACCCACTGAATTACTCCAGCACTTTGTGTGTTTTTAGTGAACCAGCATCTGCAGTTCCTGTTTCTTGCGTTTTGAGATGCCCAGCTTGCACTCTTGCAAAACAGATTGAAAGCAGTTAATGTCATGGGTGTTAGGCTATTTGAGGCCGACAAATAGTGAGTAGCATGGTTCACCTAAGAACACAAAATATAGAGCAGGATAGACTAAAGCCAGTCTCACAGTTCAACAAGATCATGGCTGACCTTCCAACTCAAACACCATTGCCATTTCCCTCAATTCCATTATAATCCACGAATCAATTGATCTTAGTATTGAATGTAACCATTAACTGAGCTTCCATAGCCCTCCACCTGAAAGAAATCTGTCATCTCGGGAACCAATTTGGTGACTCACCCTTACTGCCCATGGAAGCAGGATTGATGCAGTCCCTCCATAACAGGTACTTCATTTTTTTTAAGATTAGGAGAATAAAACTCATATGATTTCAACAAGGATCTATATATATATAATTGTAGTAAATCCTCCCTCCTGAAGAAAACAAACATATCATTTGCCTGTTAGCATTCAGTGACTTCTGGACAAGAATGCAATAAAATAGGAGTAGGCTATCAGGCCCTTCAAACCTGTCCCACCATTCAATAAGATTCTGGCACGGCCAGAAGGCTTCCCGAAGGGCCGCAGCTGGGGACTGTAAACGGGGCCGGAGGCCTTTATCGAGGCGCCGCGATCTCCATGCCTTCCGGATCGCCGCGTGGAAACCCGGGTCGGGGCACGACCAGGGCCTCGTGGGTCGGCGGAGCGGCACCATGGAGGTGTGAAGTGGGGCGTCGACAGCGGCGAGGCCTCAGCGATGGTGAAGCCTCGCAACGATGGGGCCTCGTGGCTGCGACGATACCTCGTGGGTAGGTCAGCGGTCAACTGTCAATGAGAGCGTGGCAGATCGCCGGGAGGGGGAGAACAACGGAGGACCTGGCGTGGGGGGACTGCCATGAGGGAGGTGTAGGGGGAAGAACAAAAGGAGGAGCCGGCGTGCTTTGTAAATTTGTCAGCGCCGTAGGTGGCTGCTATTTGTATACATTGGGTATACAGCAAGGAATCTCACTGTGCCTAGTCACATGTGACAATAAAGTATTCCATTCTATTCCATAAGATCATGGCTGATTTATGCTGGGCTCAACTCTTCTTCCTTGCTGCATACCCCTTTATTCCTCAACTTATATATATACACCAGTATCCTAAATACTTCTATTGATCCAACTTCCATCATATGCCAGGAAGGAGAATTCCAGAGAACTACTACCCTCTGTGTAAGAAGATATTTCTACGTAGCTCAGGTTTAAATGATTCCGGTCCCTTGCAGTTATGTCCCCTTGTTCGAGACTGGTGAAAACTTCGCAACATCTACCTTGTCAAGCTGCGATAGTATGTGGTATGTTTGAATAAGGCCACTCATTCTGCTGAACTCCATGGACTAGAGGCCCAAGACATTTAGTCTTTCTTGGTTGGACAACCCCGTCACCAATGGAATTAACCTTGTGAATCTCTTATGTGCTTCATTCGATGTTACTGCATCTTATATTTGCATTATTCCAGGTGAGGCCTCACCGACATTCTGTAAACTGACATCGAAACCTCACAATTTTTGAACTCCAATTACTTTGAAACGAAGACCAAAATGCAATTTGCCTTCTTAACTATTTATCACATAACACATTTAAATGGAGAATAGATAGTAATAGAAGTAAATTAATGCCAGGTCACACCGCCACTTGAAGCGCAGTTAGCAATGGGCAATAGAAGCTGGCCTTGTCAGTGGTGTACATACCACATGCGTGTATTATTGAAATATTTGTTTTAAAGATGCGTTTCTATAGGATGAAAATCTTCAAAAAATGAAGGTCTATTAGCCTACTGTGATTTAAATGTTATAATTGGATTTACATTGTTTAAAATAATTATTTATGTAAAACGAAAAAAATGGGAGCATTGACATACTGTGGCATTGTTGTGTAACCTACATAAAAGAATATCTTCAGAAATCCAGTTGCACAGTGCAACTATGTGTTCACAGTATGGTCTGTCTCATACTCCATGCATAAGACATGCCGATACTGAGAGATTCCTGAACAATATATCACCCATGATAGAATAGTGGAGCAGACATGATGAGCTGAATGGCCTACTTCTGTTCCTATGAACTTATGAAGAACCTTGCTATGGTGTTGGTTGTCCCACCACCCACTCCACGTTTATGGTGCCCTTACAAGAGCTGGTGATTTTGTTTTGTCCTGTGCCTTTAAAATTTTTCAAATGGGCCATTTCTTTTTTTCCCGTGGCCTAATCATTAAAGAATCAAAAGTAGAGTTGTTTAAAGAAGACTGCAGGTTCACATATTTCATAGAAATATATTTTATTAATCTTTACATGATATTTTATGGATTTTTAAAATTATTCAAGCACGCATCAGGCATCTGGAAAAGGTCATGTTAATATTTAATGATTTACGGGCAATGTTATGATGATGTCAGTTTGTACGCTCATGCTTCAGTCATTTTGGGATTTTTTAAGTAACTATACTCTGAAGGAGAATATTACCAGATAGACGGGAAGATAATTGCATCACTCCAGTGAAATTAAATCGACATGAATTACTGGCAGCCTTCACTTTTAATTCAGTTGTGGACGCTGTTCTGCCATAGCCTAATATCATTTGTAAAATGGTGTATTGTGTTAGTACGAATGCAGTTCTTATCAATGGAAATGTTCAATCCATTCAGTCAACCACACTGTCCATTGTCCCTATCTCATGGTGTTATGGGAACTGCAGTAACTACTTGGCCCTTTATATCTATTCTATCTGTTCCATTCTGTCCGATCAGCAACTTGTCAACATTGGAAGACAATAGTGACTCCAGATGCTGGAATCTAGAATAAAATAACCGTACACTGGGTGCTGCTTGGAGCAGCTGAGTTATTCCAGCATTCTGCCCTTTAGTTTAGTTTAGAGATACAGCGCGAAAACAGGCCCTTTGGCCCACCGAGCCTGCACCGACCAGCGATCCCTGCACATTTTAACAATCCTGCACACACTCGGGCCAATTTACGCTTAAATCAAGCCAATTTACCTACATACCTATACATCTTTGGAGTGTGGGAGGAAACCCACGTAGGTCATGGGGAGAACGTACAAACTCCGTACAGGCAGCACCCGTAGTCGGGATCGAACCCGGGTCTCCGGTGCTACAATCGCTGAAAGGCAGCAACTCTTCTGCTGTGCCACCGTACTGCCCATTCTGCCCTTCACCTCTAATTCTGCCCTTCTTCTCCATTTAGATGTGTTTGGTCCAAATGCGTGCCTAACAATCTATTCATCTCAATCCCTTAATATTTCAAATAACCCGAATGTTCAATGATCATTTTAAAAAAAACGTTATTTATTTTATAGGCAGGTTACTGGTTTATTGCTGGTTTCCTCATGGAATGAAATTAGGTTTATTGGAAAAGTTAGTTTTATAGGTTAGATTTGACATAGGAGTGTTGAAATTGTAGAGCAGAATAAATCACAGAATAACTCCTTGATACATTTAAGGGATGAAGTTCTAATTCCATATGTGTCTTGTGTTTCATCTTGGGTACAAAATAAATTAAAATACAATCAAATTTGCCCTGATCATGAAGTTATCTTTTATGGTCAATAATATAGTTTTTAGCTGCTGAGTTCTTGCAAAAATAAAACATGCATGATAAGAAATGTTTGCAGGTTAACAGAAGGCCTCCAGCTGTTACAAATAAAATGCTTTATTTCAATGAGTCATTTTTTAGTTTAGTTTAGAGATACAACATGGAAACAGTCCCCTGGGCCCACTGGGTCCACACCGGCCTTCGATCATCAATTCAGATCAGTTCGATGTGATCCCAATTTCTCATCCACTCCCTACACACCAGGGACAATTTACAGAGACCAATTAACCTACAAACCCTCATGTCTTTGGGATGTGGGAGGAAACTCCACACGGACAGCATCTGAGGTCAGGATTGAACCTGGGTCTCTAGCGCTATGAGGCAACAGCTCTACAAGCTGCTCCACTGATTATTGACTTGGCAAACCAAACCTTATGGATTTGGGCAAGAGCATTTTGTGAGTGGTTGCATCACTCCTTCAGGTCACAGGTGCCCAGAGCAGCACTCCCACTGCCACCAGATGTGACCTTGCTGAATATGGGAATTGGATAAGAAAGAGGAAAAACTTGCAGAGCTCTGTGAAGAAAGTAGTGGGATACAGTGGCTGGATTGCATTTGTACCGAGCTGGCTCAGACTTGATGGGCCAAAGAGTCTCCTCCTGGTTTTATCTACAATCTGAATCCCAATCCAAACTGATCAGGCAACTATCTCTACCTAAGTGGTATAATTTAGGAATGTTTGTTTCTCTCTTGTTGGCCTTCTTAAGAGGTTTTTGACAGCAGGGACTTACAATGCTCTCCATAATGTTTAGGACAAGGACCCATCATTTATTTATTTGCCTCTGTGCTCCACAATTTGAGATTTGTAAAAGAAAAAAATCACATGTGGTTAAAGTGCACATTGTCAGATTTTAATAAAGGCCATTTTTATACATTTTGGTTTCACCATGTAGAAATTACAGCATTTCCTTTGCAAGCAATGACTGCTTGAAGCAGTATGTTTGGGACCATTGTCTTGCTGTAGAATGAACTGCCGGCCAATGAGTTTTGAGGCATTTGTTTGAACTTGAGCAGATAGGATGTGTCTATACACTTCAGAATTCATTATGCTACTAGAAGTTGTATCATGAATGAAGATAAGTGAGCCAGTACCTTCAGCAGCCATACATGCCCATGCCATAACTCCCCCACCACCGTGTCTCACATATGTGTTGGTATGCTTTGGATCTTGGGCAGTTCCTTCTCTCCTCCCTACTTTGTTCTTGCCTTCACTCTGGTATAAGTTCATCTTCGTCTCATCTGTCCACAACACCTTTTTCCAGAACTGTGGTTGCTCTTTTGGCCTGCCAGTCCCTTGCGATTAGTAAGCTCACCGGTGCTCTCTTTCTTCTTAATGTTGTTCCAAACAGTTAATTTTGGTAAGCCTAAGGTTTGGCTGATGTCTCTAACAGTTTTATTCTTGTTTCTCAGTCTCATAATAGCTTCTTTGACTGTCATTGGCACAACTTTGGTCCTCATGTTGATAAACTTTTTATTTTTATTTTTTATAAATAGACTTTATTCAGGTAATAAATATATACAATACATGAACCGTGCGAAAAATGCATCCGACATTTTCGGAGGCTATACAAATTGTTCAATGCAGTTTATATACATTTCTCAAATTTCACAAATCTGTTCCCCCACCCGTGCCACTCATGTGGCCCCCTGGCGTGGGATACCGTCCCTTATTTTTGAGGGGCGTCTCCACCATACCGTGCCCCCCATGTCCAGCCGCGGAAGGACCCTAGACTGTGGTCCTCCCCCACCGAGCCTTGGCGTTGGCTGCACCGAGTTTCAGTGCGTCCCTCAGCACGTACTCCTGCAGTCTGCAGCGGGCCAGTCGGCAACATTCCCTGACGGACATCTCGCTCCGCTCATGTTGATAAACAGCAATAAAAGTTTCTAAAGGTGATGGAAAGACTGGAGGATAGACTGGGTGCTGAGAGCTCTCTTATACCTGCATTAAGGAGGTAATTAAACACACCTGAGCAATTACAAATGCCTGTGAAGCAATGTGTCCCAAACATTATGGTGCCCTGAAATGGAGGGACTATGTATAAACACATCGGTAATTTTTACATGGTGAAACCAAAATGTATAAAATGGCATTTTTTAAAATCTGACAATGTGCACTTTAACCACGTGTGATTTTTTTCTCTCTATTACAAATCTCAAATTGTGGTGTACAGAGGCAAATAAATAAATGACGGGTCTTTGTCCCAAGCATTATGGAGGGCACATTATTTGCTTTATTAATTATTTCCTAAACATCTTTGTTCAGTAACTTTATCTCTAGCTTTTTAGTAGTTCATTAATAATTTAGTTATTAATTTTATTTGGTTTAAGGGATTATTTTTATTTGGGTCAAGGGAATTGGATAATTCAAACAATCTTAGTTTAAAAATAAACCTTTCAATTTATTTTTAGCAGCTCAATCTTAACGAACGGGTTCCACTTGTTTTATTTTAAGCCTGATTTTATTCAGCAAGTTATTTTCTGAAATTTTCTAAGAAAAGTTTTAAAATAAATCTGCAGCACTTGATTTAATCCAGAACTTCTGGTTTATAATCTTTTAAAAAATTCAAAAATAGACAGTGAAACTGCTAGGAATGTTGATCAGGCATTATCTGCAGGAAGAGCCACAAGGAGTTAACATTTCAAGTCAATAGAATGCATCACAAAGGTTGATGGAATCTAAAGGAGGTGTGAATTGGAATGAAACATTTTCTGAAGGCGTTTAAGCGGGTTGTTGTTGCTTGATCTTACATCTGAACCTGGAGCAGGTCCAGGTGGTGAAGGTCAGATTGGGAGTGAGAGAGAATAATTGGGCAAGAAAGCAAAGTATGATCTCCACAAAGCTATGAAGGATATCTCGAAAGAATCCAAAAACAAGCTAAAGGCTCAGTTGAACCAAGTGGATGCCAAATGACTGTGGCAGGCGTCGGTCTTCTGGACAATCTATACTCCTTGCAATTTGCGTACAAGAAAAATAAATCTATGGAGGATGCCATCTCTCTTGCGCTACATTCAGCTCTGGATCAGCTTGATAATAAGAACAATTGCGTCAGAATGCGATTCATTAACTCCAGCTCTGCTTTCAACACCATAATATCAAATAAGCTTACCACTAAACTTCTGGACCTTGGTCTTGGAGCCGCCAACTGCAGCTGGCTCCTGAACTTCCTAACTGGTAGACCTCAGTCGGTTAGAATTGGTCGTAACATTTCCCCCACCCTGGCCCACAACACTGGAGCTCCTCAGGGCTGCGTGCTCAGTACCTTGCTCTATTCCTGTACATCCATTAACTATGCGGTCAGATACACCATCCACTTGATCGTTAAGTTCGCCAAAGCGGACCACATTAACAGCAACTAGGAGATGGAGTATAGGAAAGAGATCAAGAATCTTTGTATCAGGACAACAGCCTGGCCCTTAATGTCAACACGACAAAAGAGTTGGTTGTTGATCTAAGGACGAAGGGGTGGGAAATAGTGGTGGTGGTGAACAGACTCCTGTCCTCATTGTTGACGCTGCTGTAGAGATGGTTGACAGCTTCAGTTTCTTGACATCCATATCGCCAATAATCCAACCTGGTTCCTTCACACTAATTAGTTGATTAAGAAAACTTATCTACTTCCTTTGGCAACTGTGAAGTTTCGGAATGCGCACCAGGGCTCTGATGAACTTCTGCAGAGGAGAATTTTGATGGGATACCTCTCAGCCTAGCAACTGCTCTGCTCTTGACTGCCTGAACAGGCAGAGAGTGATGAATGTAGCCCAGTCCATCACAAGCTCATCACTTTCATCAGGAAGGCTGGTAGTATCATCAAGGATGCCCGCTACCTTGATCATTCCCTTTCACGCTCTTAGAGAAGATGTAGGAGCTTGAAAGTCCAGAGATCCAGACTTCACGACAGCTTCTTCCCCACTGCTATAAGACTCGTGAACCAATCACCACATTCACACCCTTTCCTGGAAGTACCACCTCATCCAGTGTCATTGTTCCATTATTGTATTGTATTCTGTAGTACTTCAGTTGGCTCCATTCAGCTGTTCTTTCATTTATCATTATTACTTGTTGTATTTATAGTTTACTTCATGAGCTTCATGCATTGGTCTTTAGACCTTCGAGATACAGCGCGGAAACAGGCCTTTCAGCCCAACGAGTCCGCCCTGACCAACGATCATCCCGTTCACTAGCACTATCCTACACACTAGGAATGATTTACAACCTACAGAAGCCAATTAACCTACAAACTTGTAAGTCTTTGGAGCGTGGGAGGTAACTGGAGCACCCAGAGAAAACCCACGTGGTCACAGAGAGAACATACAAACGTACAGACAGCACCCTTGGTGATACAAGATACATTTATTTGTCACATGTGCCAGATGGCACAGTGGAATGAGATTACCATACAGCCGTACAATAAAAATAAAGAACACAACACACGATAGAATTCAACATAAAACATCCCCACACAGCAGAATCAAATGTTCCCACTGTGAGGGGAGACACCAAAGGCAGTCGCCGCTACGGGCGGCCCGATGTTCAGGCTTGCACCGCCGGGGTGATGTAAGTCCGACGTCGGGGCTGGGGGACGTCCTCAGCGGCCTGGACAACAGAGTCGGCCCCCTCCTACCGGAGTCCGCGGCTCCCAAAGTCCAAACTGGTGAGGATCAAACCCTGGTCTCTGGCACTGTAAGGCACCAACTCCACTGTGCAAACTGGAATCTCCTTAAAATTTGCCCCTCTCCCCTTAATGTTATGCCCTCTAATTTTTAACAATTCCACCCTGGGGAAAAGCCTCTGACTGTCTACACTCTCTCTGCCTCTTTTAATTTGATATACTGCTATGGTTCTGTAGTGCTGAAATGTGAATATGCCTGTGTCGATATGTGTGACTTCAGAAACCTGATGATATTGCAAATGTAACCTGAAGAAAGATGGAAGACACAGGAAGGGCTGAATGGACTGCCCTTGTACCTAGATTGGGCCGTCCTTTACAATGTTCTGTGGTTCAGACTGTTGATACTTAGATCTCCAATATAATTTTTGTTTGCGAGCCACTTTATTGCACACCTTCGAACTCTGAAAATGGTATGTTCATAATTATAAAACGGTATTCTAACTACAGTAACTTTGCAAAATTAATCAAGCAATTTTGTGCACTCAGATGGAATTCAGATGTTTTTCTGCCAGTGAGATTAGCTCTTTAAAAACCACAACATCTGCAAGATTCAGATAGCCAGATGGTTAATGGGAACTGGTTTACTGGGTGAATGACTTGGTTTTGGAGACCACAATGAGCTCAAGGAACAGTTGAGATGATTTTACATAAATGCTTTGCCATTTCCCCCCATGAATTCGTATGATTTATTGTGGACACTACACTTACATTGACTTTGAAAATGTGCAAATGTTTGATTTTTTTAATAAGCAAATTAAAATCTGATCCCATACCATGAAACACATCTGAATTCAGTTATATAATTATCATAGATTTACACAAGAGTTGTGAAGGGAGTATATTTGTCATTAGCTCCTCTGGTTCGTTTCCATCGTGTAATCTTTTATATCCCGCATTTCATGTACATTTTCACTTCCTGGTGAGCCACATTATTGAAGTTAAACAACTTGATGTCTCCTAGC
This sequence comes from Amblyraja radiata, assembly GCF_010909765.2. Lineage (NCBI taxonomy): Eukaryota > Metazoa > Chordata > Chondrichthyes > Rajiformes > Rajidae > Amblyraja > Amblyraja radiata. The sequence goes on along the minus strand of NC_045970.1, from coordinate 25,515,454 downwards.
CACCGAACAGTGTGGCAGCCAGATATTCAAATGACATTGTAAATTTCCATACGCTGTTGAAGGAGGCCATTTAACCCATTTGGAGAGGAGACGGTTGCCCACCTCTTTGCAGAGTGTGGATTTGCAAAGAGAGTCTGGAAAGGTTTGCAAGGGTCCCGGTCACGATTTATTCCGAACACCTCCATCACAGAGGACTCTGTGATTTACGGACTGTTCCCAGGGACACATTCAGAGACGGACATCGAGTGCTGCTGGAAGGTCATCAACTCGGTGAAAGACTCTCTTTGGTCTGCCCGAGCGTTGTTCACCACCCAGCAGAGCGAGATGTCCATCGGGGAATGTTGCCGACTGACCCGCTGCAGACTGCAGGAGTACGTGCTGAGGGACGCACTGAAGCTCGGTACAGCCAACGCCTAGGCTCGGTGGGGTAGGACCACAGTCTAGGGTCCTTCCGCTGCTAGACATGTTTGGGCAGGGTGTGGTGGAGACACCCCTCAAAATAAGGGAAGGGATTCCACGCCAGTGGGCCACATGCGTGGCATGGGTGGGGGATAAATTTGTGAAATTTGAGCAATGTATGTAAACAGTATTGAATGTTTGTATAGCCTCCGAAAATGTCGGATGAATTTTTTTTGCACGATTCATGTATTGGATATATTTATTAACTGAATAAAGTCTATTTTGAAAATTTTTTTTTAAACCCGTTTAGTCTGTGCCAGTTCTGTGACTGATCTCATTCCCCACTTATGCAGGCGATTTCCACCCTCAAAGCCCTATCCCACGGTACGAGTTCATTCCAAGAGATCTCCCGAGTTTGCCCTGATTCAAACTCGGACATTTACGGTAATGGCCACTCGTCGGTACTCGGGCTCTCGTGGACATTTTTCAACATGTTGAAAAATCTTCACGAGTCTTCCCGTGCTTACCTGCCGTTAGCGAGTCTTCCCGAGTACCTGCCGTTAGCGTTTCGAGCTGCTAAGAGACGTACCCGAGCACCGACGTACCCACTATGTTTATTCTCCATGCTTACCACGCGTTTGATTTTTTTTAAACTCGCGAGAGCTCTTGGAATGAACTCGTAACGTGGGACAGGGCTTTTAGAAATTAGCCCTCAGAAAATTCACATGTCATTATTCCTTGTATGTGAATACTTGGCCAATAAACCTATTCATTCATTCATTCATTCATTCATTCATTACATAACAGTTTGGGATATGAAATAAAAATTTGCTCAAACAAAGTCACCATGAAAATAAATAAATAAATATCCCTCCCCCCTCCCCCACAACTCTCATTTCTTGAAGCATGTTCAGAAAACACATTTTTACTTTCATAAGTTATAGGAGCAGAATTAGGCCATTCGGCCCATCAAGGCTACTCCTTCATTCAATCATGGTTGATCTATCTTTCCCTCTCAACCCCATTCTCCTGCCTTCTCCCCATAACCCCTGATACCCGTACTAATCAAGAATCTATCAATGTCTGCCTTCAAAATGTCCATTGACTGGGCCTCCACAGCCTTCACCACCATTCACCACCCTCTGTGTAAAGAAATTCCTCCTCTTCTTCCTAATGTCTTTTTATTCTGAGGTTATGGCCTCGGGTCCTAGACTCTCCCACTCGTGGAAACATCCACTCCACATCCACTCTATCCAGGCCTTTCACTATTCAGTAAGTTTCAATGAGGTCCCCCTTCCTCCAAAACTCCAGCGAGTACAGGCCTAGTGCCGTCAAACGTTTATCAGCTGTATTTGCTTCATAGCAAATCCCAATACCAACCAGCACAGCTTTGGGATGTGGGAGGAAACCAGATTTACTTGGGGAAACCTATACAGGTACGGGGAGAACGTGCAAATTCCACACCGACAGTGCCACACAGACAGTGCCAGAGACAGGATTGAACCTGGGCTGCTCCAGCTGTGAGGGGGGATCTTATAGAAACGTACAACATTTTTAAGGGGTTGGACAGGCTAGATGCAGGAAGATTGTTCCCGATGTTGGGGAAATCCAGAACGAGGGGTCACAGTTTAAGGATAAGGGGGAAATCTTTTAGGACCGAGATGAGGAAAACATTTTTCACACAGAGAGTGGTGAATCTCTGGAATTCTCTGCCACAGAAGGCCAGTTCATTGGCTATATTTAAGAGGGAGTTAGATGTGGCCCTTGTGGCTAAAGGGATCAGGGGGTATGGAGAGAAGGCAGATACAGGATACTGAGTTGGATGATCAGCCATGATCATATTGAATGGCGGTGCAGGCTCGAAGGGCTGAATGGCCTACTCCTGCACCTATTTTCTATGTTTCTATTACCTGCTGTGTCTGCCATTAATTCTGAGCATGATGTTCGGAATGACTGAAAAGGATGTATACTTAGCAACACATTTTCCTTTTTTATGAGATTTTAATAAAAAACAATTCTAAAAGCCTTTCTGTTATCACACCATTCGCCTTTGTCGATCGTGTAATCTTTTTTCTAGTTCTCAGACAGCCCTCTCTAATACTGTCAGCTGCAGTCGCCTTTCTGATGATGGTATCTCACGTTACAGCTTGTGGCCACATCCTTCTCACGACTTGTTTGCACTGTTCCTCTTTGGGCTTCAGTGCAAATGTGTGAAGGTTTGACACCTCTTCCTGGTTCCCGCTGTCGGAGCTGCTGTGGACCTTCTGACTAGCATGCCTCCTTACTACAATTTCCACTTTTCCAGTAGGAAAACCGCCATTTATATTCGCTTGTCAAACAAAACAAAACCTTTTCCTCATTAGACGTTCAGCAACGTGCTCCAGTTATCTTTCCCACTTTACGACAAAAATGGAGATAGAAACATAGACATAGAAAATAGGTGCAGGAGGAGGCTATTCGGCCTTTCGAGCCAGCACCGTCATTCAATATGATCATGGCTGATCATCCAAAATCAGTACCGCGTTCCTGCTTTTTCCCCATATCCCTTGATTCCGTTAGCCCTAAGAGCTAAATTTAACTCTTGAAAACATCCAGTGAATTGGCCTCCACTGCCTTCTGTGGCAGAGAATTCCACAGATTCACAACTCTCTGGGTGAAAAGAGAGAGGATACTCTATCCTATTCCATTTCTCATAGCATGATGGACTTAGGCCTCTCATGTGAAGCTTTAAAACAAAGTAACTTAACACTGACCTCTGCAACCAGCTTAGCCACATCTTTTATTTATCTGCTTCACTGAGTTAATTAACATTCATGTCTGTCCCTTCAATATAAAGCATTTCCGTGTTGCAATTGACACAATTTGCAGATTTCCTGCCAGATTTCATATCTAACCCCCAAACGCTGAAAAACAGCTTTCATCATACATTACTTAGTTTATTTTTCCAACAATGGAATGTCGACGTGCTGAATGGCAGAGAATATTCCCATTGGTTTCATTGAGTCAAAAGCAGACCGTAGATATTACTATTGATGGGAAAGAGATGGTTACTTTAAGAGCAAGAACACAAAAGAGGCAAGGGGCTAATGTATTAAAAAAAAACCACGACCAGCTATGTAGGAGGGGTGCCATGCAGTTGTGGTGCCTACTACTTATATATTTATGAGAGAGCTGGGATGTCTTCAAATATGAAAATATTTGTATAGCAATTTTAAACATGCAGTAACGGAAGGTGAGTTGTTTTATTAAGGCTCAAATTTTCTTCCATTGTATTTTATAGAGTAGAGAATAATTCATCTCTGGCTCTTAGATTGTACTAGACTAGGTGGGACCCATTGGGTCCCAGTCCCACGGAGGCCTGGTTCCCCCCCAATGCAACCCATCCCCCAACGCAATATTTCACCACTCACCTGTTCCCCCAATGCAACCCGTTCCCCCAAAGCAATGTTCCACCACTCTGGCAAGGGGGGGTGGGGGAAGGGGTGTGTGGGTGAAGTGGGATGTGGGGGAAGGGGGAGTGTGGGGAAGGGGAGGGTGTGTGGGGTGTGGGGGGGAGGCGGTGTGGGGGTGGGGTGGTATGGGGGAGGGGGTGGTGTGGGATAGGGGGTGGTGTGGGATAGGGGGTGGTGTGGGATAGGGGGTGGTGTGGCGGAGGCAGTTGTGCGGGGGAGGGGGTGGTGAGGGAGAGGTGGTGTCGGGGAGGGGTGGTGTCGGGGAGGGGTAGTGGGGGTGGGGGAAGGGGAGGTTGGGGGAAGGAGGGTGGTGGAGGGAGGATGGTGGAGGAGGGGGGGGGTAAATACCACCAATAATGTGTCCTTGCCCCATCACCTTGAAGTAATTGCAAAGAAAACACACCATCAGCTCTACTTCCTCAGGAGATTAAGGAGATTCAGCATGTTTCCAATGACCCTTTACCAATTTCTATTGATGCACTACAGGAAGTATTCTTTTGGGATGCATCACAACTTGGTTTGGCAACTGCTCTGCCCAAGAATGCAAGTAATTGCAGAGAGTTGTAGACCCAGCCCAATCCATCACACGGATAAGCTGTACCCCTGTTGACTCCATCTACTCTTCACAGTGCCTCAAAAGCGGCCAACATAATCAAACACAATTTCCTGCTTTTCCCCTTTCCCATCGGGCAGAAGATACAGCAGCTTGAAAGTAGGTAGCACCAGATTCGGAAACAGCTTCTTCCCTGCTGTTATCAGACTACTGAATAGACTTCGAATAAGCTAAAGGTATAACCCTGTTCTCCCAGCCTACCTCATTGAAGCCTTTGCACTTTTTTTATCTGCACTTTCTCTGGAGCTGTAACATTGCAGCCGTAAAACTACATTCTGCATTCTAGTTATTTTTATCTTTACACTACCTGTTGTACTTATATATGGCTTGATTGTACTTATGTATAATATGGTTTGACTGGGTAGCATGCAATCAAAGCTTTTCACTGTATGTGTTTTAGAAAGAATCAGAAGGACAGGGAGGCAGTAGTGCAAGTAGGACAGACTATATTCTCTACTTTCTGAATGGAGATGGGAGATGCCCAGTATATGCTCATGTGTTTGTTTAGCTTAGAGATATAGCATAGAAACAGGCCCTTTGGCCATCGAGTCCACGGCAAGAGTCAAGAGTGTTTTATTTTCACAAGTCCCGAAACAGAACAATGAGATTCCTACCGGCAGCAGCACAACAGATATGTAAACATAGTACTCATAAACACTATAGGTAAACCATTAAATATATATATGTGTGTATATATATTTACTGTATGTATATATATATATATATATGTGTGTGTGTGTGTTTGTGTGTATATATATATATGCGTGTGTGAGATATATATGTATTTATATATATATGTGTGTATGTATATACATATCACTTATATATACTTAAATGATATATATTTATCATATATAAAACATATATTTATCACATATGAACAATTATATATATCATATATAAAACAAGCAATAACAGTACAAAGACGAAGAAAATGCTCCCCTAGTCTACATAGTTCAGAGCTGATAACTAGTTTTATGGTATCCCACGATAGCATCATCTCATTCCGTGCTCGGGGCAATTTAATGAGGCCAATTAACCAACAAACCCATTGACTTTGGGACGTGGGAGGACACTAGAGCACGCTTACTAGAGTAAAACCACAGAGACACCCATAAACACCACACAGACAGCACCCGAGGTCAGAATGGAATCTGGGTCTCAGGAGCTGTGAAGCAGCAGTTCTAACAGCTATGCCCCCATGCTGTTCATATTGATGTAATACATTATATTAGGAGCACAAAATTATCAAAAACTGTAAAATAATCATTGGGATCAGAATTGGGGAAATATAATCTGTTAGAAAGCGATGCGATAAGTAAAATTGAACAGTTCAAAGTGAATAAGATGAAATTTATACTCCAGCAACTGAGATATAAAAATAAAATTGAAACCTTCCTTTTGTGGTTGATTCTGTTCAATTCTTCAAATAGTTTAAGTGACCTCAGCATTCATAAAATGACCTCTTTCTTTCAATTAAGTACTTTTTGGACCAAATTTAATTTTGTCATAAGACGAAACAGTAGTAGCTTATTCAGCTTCTCAAGCCTGTATTGACAAGCAATTAGATCATTACCTATTTGTAAATATTTAGTTCCTGCTTTGATCCCACTAACTTTGCCTATCAAAATATATCATCTGGTCTTTGTCACTTTTAATTGCCCTGGCATTTTGTGAAGTGCTCCAGATTTCCAATATCCATGGAGTGGTGAAATGCTTCCAGATGTCCATGAACAGCCTAGCTCAAATTTTATTCTCAAACCTCTTACGAGAGGAAATAGATTTCCTCTATCTACCATAGTAACTTATTAAAACATCTTTAGCACCTTAGTCAAATTGCTCTTAATGTCTCAAATGAACACACGATTACCCCCAAGTGATATAGAGACACAAGAGAATGCAGAAACTGGAATTTAGTTTTGTTTAGTTTAGCCTGGAGACACAGCGTGGAAACAGGCCCTTCGGCCCACCATGTCCGTTCAGACCAGCGATTCCCATATACTAGCACTATCCTACACACTAGGGACAATTTACAATTTTTACCAAAGCCAATTAACCTACAAAGCTCTGTGGCTCTGGAGTGTGGGAGGGGAACTGGAGCACCCGGAGAAAACCCACGCAGTCACGGGGAGAATGTACAAACTCCGTACAGACAGCACCCGTAGTCAGGATTGAACTTGGCTCTCTGGTTCTGTAAGGCAGCAACTCTACTGCTGTCTCACTGTGGCCACCCAAATCTTGAGCAAGAAAAATATATACTGCTGGAGGAACTCCCCTGCCTCTCGGCCAGGCAGCCTCTCTGGAGAGATTTGGACAGATGATGTTTCGGGCCAGTGTTCTTCTTCGGTCTCTGCAGCTGATGAAGGTGTCTCACCTTAAACGTTGTCGGCCCATTTCCCTACACAGATGCGACCTGACCCACTGAGTTCCTCCAGCAGTTTGTTTTTGCATTATCTCAAGTAATCTGTCTTCAGATGGTCTTCTTATATTTTGAAGGTTCATCAAATAATGTTGCTCCGTGACCATGATATGGCTGTAAAATTAATGTCCAACTTTTTATAGGTCCATCTCCATTAACCTTTCATCCCTATGAACTTTAATTCACATTACTCGACAATCTAGTCTAAGTTACATACCTTCAGTAGCCAGAGTTCAATTGTAGGAATAGAACATCGGGCCTCCATAAAGGCAACTGTGGAGGCCTCAATAGGCCTGACTCTGGGTGGACATGGGGATGGGGACTGGACTTTGTGCCTTCCCTCATAATGGGAACCATTGTGGGGGGATGTTTTTATGTTTAAATTTCTTTATTACTGTTATGTTTGTATTCTTTCTTTATGTGCTGAATTGCAAGAAGCATTTCACTACACCTCGATGTATGTGACCAATAAAATAACCTTTGAACCTCTTGCAGTGTGTGGTATGATGAAAGCTAATCAATTGTGCCATCTGCTAGATTGTCAAATGGAGAGTTTTTGCCAATAAAGTAAGATCAAATCCTTCTAATTAATGTGGCCATTAACTTTTTGTCAAGTAGAATAAAACCATGCCACTTGTCACTCTTTTTCACGTTTCACACATATCTGGATATTGAACAGTATTTCTAGAGGCTGCAATCGTAATGTTAGAAACAAAGTTGGAAGAACCTGAAACATGATCATCTTGATGCTAACGGAGGTACAAGAGATGTGTAGGAAGAAATTGCAGATGTTGGTTTAAACCAAAGATAGACGCAAAAATCTGGAGTAACTCAGCGGGACAGGCAGCATCTCTGGAGAGAAGGAATGGGTGATGTTTCGGGTCTGAAGAAGATCCTTCAGATTGAAGAAGGGTCTCGATCTGAAACGTCACCCATTCCTTCTCTCCAGAGGCACTAGAGATGTTGTCTCAACAGATGCTGGAATCTTGAGCAAAACACAAATTGCTGGAGGAACTCAGCAGGTCAGGCAGCATCCGTGGAGGGAATGGACAGATGACGTTTCAGGTCAGGACCCTTCTTCAGTCTGTCCATTCCCTCCACAAATGCAGCCTGATCCCCTGAGTTCCACCAATTTGCTAATCTCTGTATGTGCTTTTTAAAAGCAACTTTGCAATTTCATTGGTTGATTGTGTTTCACTGCATGTGTAACTTGATTACATTGAATTGTTGACGTGTTATTTAAATCTTAGTGTGTCTGCATTTTGAAACTGAAAACTGTGATTAAACTTGGCATCAATGCATAATTAATCAAGGATAAAGAGCACGGTAGTGGTGTTTTTGATTGCACCAACAGCAGGTATACGATACATTGGTATTGTTGGTAATGTTGGTCTGAATGCAACATTACCTGCTGGAAAAACAAATTTGTATTTCATCCCAGCTCTTTGGCCATTACTGTTACTTAACACGGCACAACTCTACATGGCTGGCTAGTTCAATGGTATGCTTCACCCTTGAAAACCAGCACGCATTAACCAAGAATGTTGTAAAAATGAATCCAACTCTGGAAACAACAGCAGCCTAGAGTATAAGAATCAAGGCCTGTGAAGCCATAGTGTTGCAAAGAATGTAGAGTGGATTATAGGTAGTAATCTACAATTAAAAAAAAGAAAGGCGGAACTGCGTTGGTTGGTATCACTCATCACTGAATGAAAGGTTGTGTTTTCAAAACCTCTAGCGGGTTTTTTGAGCTCTAAACCTAGTTTAACATTGCAGTGCAGGACCGAGGGAGAGCAGTATCTACCGAGAGCTTGTCTTTTGGATGAGTTTTTGAATGGAGATCCCACAGGTTCTCTCAAATGAACACACAGGATCCCATGTTTTTAAGAATAGATAAGTTCCTTCAGGCTAATGATCATCCCTTAGCCAACACCTAAAATCACTGCTGCCATGGTGTGGGTCTTTTGAAGGCTGGCTATATTATGTCAGTGTAGCCCAGTCCATCAGCGCCCAGTTAAGTGCCACAATGCATGCATGTCCTGGGAACCTCTGTAATGTACACCACTTCAGTGGTTACTTTTGCTGGCCAATATTGCTCCTACGGGTATTGCATAGAACCGCCATGGAAGGAGGCCATTCAGCCCATCCAGTCCACAACAACTCTGTGTAATGCTAGCCCTACTCTCCCACCCTTCCGTCCAAGTCATGCAAACTCCTTCAGACCTTTATCCAGCTTTATTTTATACATTAAAATAAATCAGCCTCTTCTGCTACTCCTGACAGTACATTCCAAGGTATAACTATTGACTGTGTACAAACAAAACAAAATCCTCATGTCATATTTGGTTCTTTTACCAATCACCTTCATTCATGTGCTCTAATCTGTGGTTCCATTACCAGTGAGAACTGCCTCTCTCCATACCTTTCATGATTATTCATCTCTCTCAGATCTCATTGCAATGTACTTTGTTCCAGACTATTCACACAACTAAAGTCACTCTTCCCCTGGAAGCATCTTGGTAAATGTCGACTGTGTCATCTCTAAAGCCTCACCATGTGTTTGCTAAGATGTGGTGTCAGAAGTGGACACCCATCCTCTAGTTGTGTTCATTCTTTATTCCTCTTTTAATACAGCCCAGACTTCCACATGAGCTTTGAACCATTTTCTCGGAAAGAGGAATGGAGGGATATGAATTATGTACAGGCAGATAAGAGTTGTTGGCATAGATAGTTGCTCCATAGATGCTGCTGCACCAGCTGAGTTTCTCCAGCATTTTTGTGTACCTTCGATCTTCCAGCATCTGCAGTTCCTTCTTGAATACAACAGAGTTGTTGGCATCATGTTCGGCACAGACATTGTGGGCCGAGCGCCTGTTTCTTTACTGTCCTATCTTCTAACCTGCCCCACCAGTTGCTTCAATCTGTATACATATAGCTGCAGATCTCTCCGAGTTGGCACGTTGAAATCCTATTTGATTAAACAATTAAATGCGGCATAATATTTCACAAGTAATCATGGGGAGCTGAATGTTATGCTCTCTGATGCATCAGATTGATTCTCTCCAGTGTGGAGGTGGGGATTTAATAAACTGAATATTAATGTCACTCTTCCTATTTCTCTATGCAGTTGATTGCTGTAATGTAGGTGGCACAGGCACTCTCCCTGTTTAGTCTACAGCAGCGAGTGGGTGGAAGCCTGGGAAGGGTAATGGCAAGGTTATCACAGTGAACAAACATAGCCTGAATCTGCAGTCATTCTGATGATGTTGGTGTGTCAATTAAGTCGGGCAGATTTGAAGCAATGTTTTTGCTTCAGAAGTGTGACATTTAGTCTTCGCAATGATGAATCATCCTAACATGATACATGAGTGCAGGCAAGCGCAGCTTGAAGCAAAAAATTAAAACTAAATTCTGAACCGCACCAACTGTACTTGCTGAGGCTGTGGCACTGGTGTATGAAAGGCTGGTCACTTCACGTTCCTGCTTGTGGTGCTGGTATTAATTCCTTGTGAACGATTGTCGAGCTAAATCCTGCATTGCAATCCATCATCTGAACCCCTGTAATTTGCACCAATTTACTGGTTATGATTGCTGGCCAATATTTCTTCTGTAGGTATTTCACAGAATGCCAGAGGAATCTCAGCATGGTGGGAGTTCATTTGGCCCATCCAATCCAAACCGACTCTTATGGAAGAACAATCTAGCTTTAAACTTCAGAGATACCTGTACCGCATGTACTCAGACTCTTCAGTCCATTGAGTCCATGCTGACCAGCGATTATCCCGTACACACACATTAGGGAAAATTTTACAATGTTACCAATTAATCTACAAACCTGTATGCCTTTGGAATGTGGGAGGAAACCGGAGCACTTGGAGAAAACCCACGCAGGTCAGAGGGAGAATGTGCAAACTCCGTACAGGCAGCATCTGTAGTCAGGATCAAAACTGGTTCTCTAACGCTGTAACTCTACCTCTGTGCCACTGTGCCGCCTCTTTAACCACTTACTAGACAACAAATACGTTTCCTTCTGTTAGTTTTTGGTTCTTTTACCTTCATTTATGCCCCCTAATTCTTGTCCCCGCCCCCAAATGAAACACTTCTTCAAAATCACACTTGCTGAGTATTATATTATTTTGGTAGATTCATATATTAAAATTAATCTTTGCTCAGCAGCATTTTGTGCAATAGTATTAACTACCTGCCAAACTAGCAGTCACTCTGCTGCCAACTACAACAGGAAAACCATATCCAATGTCCTCAGCACATGTTCAACCCATTCAGTATTACACTAGCTGTGGCGAATGTATGCATGACTAGGTATTTATTTACAGGCACAGACATTTATTCCTGAACAAGTGCGATGGAGTATGTTGGTGTGTGGTAATTTAATTTCCCACATTTCTTCTGCCTATGCTCTTAACAACAACAAGATGAAAGTGTCAACTCCAGTAAATGATCTGTGCTGTTTAACCGTAATTGGGTTTTGACACCTTGGTCTTTGCATTCATCAGTTGACTTTGTAAACTCTACATTTTAAACTTATGCTCAACAAGTGAAAACATTTCCAGCATTACTGGTTGTATTTTATATTTTGGCAAGGAGTATTTCAAAAACATGGTGAAATGTGATTATATTTTGTGCATAAGAAGCTTTGTGGAAAGGCACATTTACATTGAGTAATTGCTATGGACCAAACAATCTGATTCATTAACCTGAATGAACTAATCATGTAGCTAACTAAATATTCACTAGTGCTGTCATTTCTGTAGATTTAATACAGCAATAAGCATATGTTTTCTTCAGTCATAGTGGCACAAAGATTAACCTTTCATTGTTGAAGGAGTCAGTCACAAAAAGCTGGAGTAACACAGCGGGTCAGACTGCATCTCTGGAGAAAAGGAATAGGCGAACGTTTCGGGTCGAGTCCCTTCTTCAGACTGAGAGTCAGGATATATGTAGATGGAACTTAAGAGAAATGAATGTAACATTTGCAAAAAATAACAATAATGAAGGAAATGTGGGACACACATGAGGTGATTGTTGACCGTGGTATAGATGACAATGAGCATAAAGACAGAGGATATTTGATCGGTAGATGGACACAGAGGAGGAAGGTTGTTTGATAGGCAGATGGACATAGGTAAGGAGGATTGTTTGCAAGGCAGATGCATCAGTCTGTTAAAATTCAGTCTACTGTTCCAATATTGATACTTCCTAGGGAGACCATATGAAGGTAGTCTGTTTCTAGTTTCACGTCACATTCCCATTGGTTACAAAATGTCAGTTAGGATGATCAACCCCAATTAACCTTGTTGTCTGTTGGAAAAAGTTCACATTGATCCTAAGCCTCCTCATTACAACGTGGGGCATGGCTGATATTCTGATTCCAGCGCTTGTGATTACAGCCCCATGATATATTACTTAGAAACCGCTTTGACAAAAGCATCTCCATTGGAACCGACTGATTATCTTTAATTTTCCAAATTCATAAAAATGTAATATTGTTTTATGGTAATTTAGAAAATGAATGCAACAGTATGTGCTTGTGTTAAATTTGATTTTTATGCCACATATTGAGTAAAAATTGTATGTTCTGTACCTTTTAAAAAAAAAATATTTTATTTTATTAGAAGTAAGTACAGTCATATGGCACCAAAGTGCCTAATATATATTTTCATAATACATTTTATGTACAACTTCTTTTTTTTTTTTTTTTTATTACACTGAAAAAAGATTAGAATAAGAAAAAGAAGTTAGATAGTAAAGGATAGAAAGATGTGAAATATATAGTGTGTGAAAAAAGAAAACGAGTAAATGAAGAAAGTTGAGAGAGAGAATAGAGAAAAGAAAAGAAAATAAAAAAAGAAAAGGAGATCATTATTTATAGTCTTGACCAACCCTCGTCCAGTCCTGAAACAGTTATTTTTTACAATTGTGTTGCACCATATGATTCCAAAAAAACGACGAATGGAGACCAACTCGTTATGAATTGGTCTGATTTATCCATTAGGAGGAATCGCATTTCCTCAAGATGAGCGGTGTCCAACATACTTGCAATCCACATTTTAAGCGTTGGTATTGATGTACCCTTCCAAAATTTAAGAATTAATTTTTTTGCTATTATTAAACCATAGTTAAGGAATAGATTTTGAGATGTGTTCAATTTATTCCCATCTTCCATTACGCCAAATATAATCATTTCAGTATTAGGTTCCATTCTTGTCTTGAATAATTTTGTAAATATTTCAAAAATATCATTCCAAAATCTACAAAGTTTTATGCAGGAAACTAAGGAGTGTGTTATAGTTGCCTTTTGGGCTAGACATTTATCACAAGTGGCGGATATATTTGGATAAAATTTGTTCAATCTTGTTTTTGAATAATATAATCTATGTACAATTTTAAATTGAATTAGATTATGTCTTACATTAATTGAACATTTGTGAATATATATCAGGTATTTTTCCCATTTAACCTTCGTAATTTTTATCATTAGTTCCCGTTCCCACTCTTCTCTAAGTACCTCTGTCGATGGTAGGTCTATATTTAGAATACTATTATATAAATATGATATTAATTTTTGTGAGTCAGCTTCAATATTCATTGCTTCTTCCAATAAGTCAGGAGTTACTTTTTGATATCCTTGTATATATTTTTTCACGAAATCGCAAATCTGAAGATATTTAAAATATTGGTTGTTTTTCAATTTAAATTTTAATTGTAGTTGTTGGAATGATAGTAAGTTTCCCATTTCGTACATATCCCCGATCCTTCTAATTCCGAGACTTTCCCATTGGTTATATGTCTTATCAATAAGAGATGGTTTAAATAAAGGGTTATTCGCTATTGGCATTAACAGTGATAGATTTCTTAATTTTAAAGATAATTTTATTTGTTTCCAAATTCTTATTGTACCATATATAATTGGGTTCTTCTTATATATTGTGTTATTCAGTTTTTTTGGGGAGAAGAGGATCGTTCCTATATTACAAGGATGGCAATCCTCCTTCTCCATTTTTATCCATTCTGTCTGTTGGGTAGAACTATCCAACCAATAAATCATATTCTTAATATGCACTGCCCAGTAATAATACATAAAATTCGGAAGTGAAAGTCCCCCGACCTCTTTTGGTTTACATAAGTGTTTTTTTGTGATTCTATGTGATCTATAGTCCCAAATATAATGTAATATTAGAGTCTAATTTTTTTTAAAAATATTTTGGTATATATACCGGTATAGATTGAAATAGGTATAGTAATTGTGGTAGGAAGATCATTTTTATTGCATTTATTCTACCTAATAATGATAAGGGAAGTGTTTTCCAAAATTTAATCAACGTATTAAGTTTATTTAATAAAGGCATGAAATTAGCATTGAATAATGCTTTATATTTTCTAGTAATCTGAATACCCAAATATTTAAATTTTTCTGTTACGATTTTAAAGGGGAACTTCAGTAAGTGTGTAGGTTCTTGAGGTTTTATGTCATGATTTCACTTTTATTCCAGTTTATTCTATATCCAGAAAAAGACCCAAATTCCTCTATTAAGTTTAATAAATTTGGTATGCTCGTTTGTGACTCTGTAATATATAAAAGTATATCGTCTGCATATAATGAGATTTTATTCTTTGAGTCCCTGGTATTATAGCCCTGAATATTCGGATGAATTCTTATACTTTCAGCCAGGGGTTCTATCATAAGGGCAAATAGCAGGGGTGATAGTGCACATCCCTGCCTATTACCCCTTGATAGTTGAAATTTTTGAGATAACATGTTATTAGTTAAAATTCTTGCCATCGGTTTATCATATAATAATTTTACCCATGTTATAAAATTCTCTCCCATATTAAATTTTTGTAGTACTTTATATAAGTATTGCCACTCTACCTGATCAAATGCTTTCTCTGCATCCAAAGAAATAATTGATATATCTTCTTCCTCTACTTTATGCGAGTACATTATATTAAACAGGCGTCTCAGATTATTAAATGAGTATCTTTTAGGTATAAACCCCGTTTGATCAGGGTTTATCAATTTACTAATATATTTGCTTAATCTTCTTGCTAAAATCTTTGCTAAAATGTTCTGATCTGTATTTAAAAGTGATATAGCTCTGTACGAGCCCGGATCTTAAAAGTGATATAGCTCTGTATCTTTTAACATGAGACGTTGAGTGTCATAAAGAAAGCAAAGATTAATCATGAGCTGTCAAGTAATCAGGATATTTCAAACTGTTGGATTAATGTTGATTAATGTTGATGCACTTTCAGTATTTATTTCTGACAGTTTGTATCGCTGCCTTTTCACAGCTTTCTCTGTAGCACTAAATGACTGCCAAAGAGAATTAGTTGGGTTTTAGCCTAATTTAAGATGTAATTAAGGAAACTATCAAATGCTGACGTTCTCTTTCCCCTTCTTTGACCACAGAGAGGAACTATTCCAGCCTGTGTGAGAAACAGCCAATCGGAAGGCTACTCTTTCGACAATTCTGTGAAGCTCTGCCCGATCTCCAGCAATACATAAATTTCCTTGACTTGGTGGTGAGTTGACTATAACATTTCCCCACGGGACAATAATGTAATTGGGGCTTTGTGCCTGACATTTTGAATGTTGATGTTAGATCATGCTTTCATAATGTACTTTTTTTAGTGGGCCTTCACATATGCATAGGTAGAGGATTGAAGCAATTAGCTTTGGACGTTGCCTTTTGAGAAATAACTCCCTGGGTTTGCTATGTGATATATTGGCAAGTCGGAGCCAACTTGCTTTTTATATGTACATTGAAAGCAAGAATGTGACAAGGGAGAAGGCAGGAATGCTCAAGGATACAGGTGGGAATTTAAGTTTTGAGTCAGACGATGTAGACGAGGTATTAAGTGAGTACTTTATATCCTCTCCAGCCACAGGTGAAGGGAGGTGCCAGGTGATTGGAGCAGAACCAACATTGTTTCTTTGATTAAGAAGGGAAAATAGGGATGATCCATGAAATTATAGGTCACTGAGTCTAACAACCATGGTAGGGAAGTTTTGGAGAGGATGCTTAGGGATAGGATTTATTCACATTAGGAAATGAATAGGCTAATTAAAAACAATCAGCATGGCTGCAGCAGGTCATGTTTTACTAAGGTGATTGAGTTTTTTGAGGCAGTGATAAAAATGATCGATAAGGGTAGGGCAATGAATGTTAGCTTCATGGACTTTAGTGAGGCATTTGACAAGGTCCCTTCTGTAGGCTGGTCCAGAAGATTAAGATGCATGGGATAGATGTCGACTTGGTTGTTTGGATTTAGGACTTGTTTACTCAGAGAAAACAAAAGATACAGTAGTTGTGGCAGACTGTCATTTTAGCTGGAGGTTTGTGACCAGTGCTGGGGCCTCTGTAGTTTGTAATATATTCTTGACCAAAAATGTAGATGCGTTGGTTAGTAAGTTTGCTAATTGCACTCAAATTGGTGGAGTTGCAGACAGGAAGGCTATCAAAGTGTACAGCGGGATATAGATCAGTTACAGATATGGGAGGAGACCACTGCTGGGTAAAAGATTCTGCATTTATCCCTCTCATGATCTTATACATCTCTATATGATCACCCCTCATCCTCCTATGCTCCAAGAAGTAAACTCCTAGCCTGCTCAACCTTTCCCTAAAGCTCAAGCCCTCGAGTCCTGGCAACATCCTCATAAATCCTCTCTGTGCCCTTTCCAGCTTAACAATATCTTTCCTACAAATGTGTGACCAAAACTGAACACAATACTCAAAATGTGGTCTCACCACTGTCTTGTACAACTGTAACGTGACCTCCCAACTTCTATACTCGGTCTGACTGATGAAGGCTAACGACCCGAAAAGATTCATGACCAACTTATCTACCTGTGGTGCCACTTTCAAAGAAGAGGGGAACCTTTTCTTCACAAGAGTGGTGCATATCTGGAAATGCACTGAGAGTAGTGGAAACAGATTTGTCGCCAGCATTTTAGACGTATTCCAATCATCAAGGCAGGATGGACGCACAACCTTCCTTAGAAGGCTTACGAAGTTCGACGTCCCCAACAACTCTCACCAACTTCTAGATGCACAATAGAAAGCAATTTACTGAGATGCATCACAGCATGGTTTGGGAACAGCTCCATCCAAGACCGCAAGAAATTGCAGAGAATTATGGACGCAGCCCAGACCATCACACAAACCAAACTACCTTCCATTGACTCTGTTTATACCTCACGCTGCCTAGACAAGGCCCCCAGCATTATCAAGGACATGTCACACCCTGGCCACCTACTCTTCACCCCTCCCCCATCAGGCAATAGGTGTGGAATTGTGAAACCGCACACCATCAGATTCAGGGACAATTTCTTCCCAGCTGTTATCAGGCAACTGAACCATCCTACCACAACTAAAGAGCAGTCCTGAACTACTATCTACCTACTATCTATCTGTGATCGGACTTTACTGGCTTTATCGTACACTAAATGTTATTCATGTTATCCCTTTTATCATGTATCTGTACACTGAGGACAGCTCGATTGTAATCATGTACCCTGTATTGTCTTTCTGCTGACTGGTTAGCGCACAACCAAAACTTTTCACTGTACCTCGATACACATGACAATAAACTAAACTGAAACTCAATGTCAAGGGCTGGAAGATTGGATTAATACAGATGGGTCCACATGGCCTCTTCCCATGCAGCATATCTTTGTTGTAAATTTGACAGAACCCTTCCCTGTAAAACAGTCAAATAATTTTCAATGTTTGAAGAGCAGGTATACATTTTTGTTTAAGCTTCTAATGGTGTAGGAAATAAGGGATTAAATGAGCCAGAGGGATTAAATAAGGGATTAAATGAAACAGCGCCAGAGAACCAGGTTCAATCGGGGGTCGCTGGTCGGCACGGACTCAGTGTGCCTAAGGGCCTGTCTCCGTACTTTAGCTACTGTATGATGGGAACAATCAGTGTGGATTTGTTAAGGGAAGATCCTCACAGGCTAACCCTATGGATTTTTTTGAAGAGCTAACAGAGAGGTTTGCTGAAGGCAGTGTATCTTTGTGGATTTTAGCAAGACTTTTAATGTTGACTAACATGGTATTGTTAAAATATAAAGCTGAAAGGAAGAGCGTCAAATAGGATTCAAAATGTATCTGGTTGCAGGCCTCACTGGGTTGTTCGGCACGGACTTGTAGGGCCGAGATGGCCTGTTTCCGTGCTGTAATTGTTATATGGTTATATGGGTTACAGTTGTCGGGTGTTTCTCGTGTTAAGGTTATCATCTTTGGGATTCCATCGGCTCCACTACTTGGTCTCCTGCTTTATGTAATACAGATGAATGATTTTTTTTAGACTGAAATATGGAGTTTGATAAAGAAGCTTGCAGTCATCACAAAAATGAGTGGTCTGGTCGGCAATGCGGAGAAAAGCTTTAGACTGCAATTTGGTCAATTGGCAGCAAAGCAGCAAATGGAGTTGTGAGGTCAAGCATTTGGAGAGTTGCAACAAGGCATGGGATTCTACAGTCTGTGGAGAGCAGGCACGTATGCCCATAAAACCTTAAAGTTACCAGGACTAGTCAATACGTAATTAAAAACATTTATGAAATGCTTTCCTTTATTAGTTTTAGTTTAGTTTAGAGATACAGTGCGGAAACAGGCTCTTCAGCCCACCGAGTCCACGCAGACCAGTGATCATCCCTTGCACTAGCACCATCCTACACACTCGGGACAATTTATAATTTTACTGAAGCCATTTAACCTAAAAACATGTACAGTGGCTTGCAAAAGTATTCATACCCCTTGAACTTTTCCACATTTTGTCACGTTACAACCACATGTAAAAGTATTCATACCCCTTGAACTTTTCCACATTTTGTCATTTTATTGGGATTTTATGTGATAGACCAACACAAAGTGGCGCATAATTGTGAAGTGGAAGGGAAATGATACATGGTTTTCAAATTTTTTTACAAATAAAAAACTGAAATGTGTGGCGCGCAAAAGTATTCAGCCCCCTTTACTCTGATACCCCTAAATAAAATCCAGTGCAACCAATTGCCTTCAGAAGTCACCTAATTAGTAAATAGAGTCCACTTGTGTGTAATCTAATCTCAGTATAAATACAGCTGTTCTGTGAAGGCCTCAGAGGTTTGTTAGAGAACATTAGTGAACAAACAGCATCATGAAGCCCAAGGAACACACCAGACAGGTCAGGGATAAAGTTGTGGAGAAGTTTAAAGCAGGGTTAGGTTATAAAAAAATATCCCAAGCTTTGAACATCTCACGGAGCACTGTTCAATCCATCATCCGAAAATGGAAAGAGTATGGCACAACTGCAAACCTACCAAGACATGGCCGTCCACCTAAACTGACAGGCCGGGCAAGGAGAGCATTGATCAGAGAAGCAGCCACGGTAACTCTGGAGGAGCTGCAGAGATCCACAGCTCAGGTGGGAGAATCTGTCCACAGGACAACTATTAGTCGTGCACTCCACAAATCGGGCCATTATGGAAGAGTGGTAAGAAGAAAGCCATTGTTGAAAAAAGCCATAAGAAGTCCTGTTTGCAGTTTGCCACAAGCCATGTGGGGGACACAGCAAACATGTGGAGGAAAGTGCTCTGGTCAGATGAGATCAAAATTGAAGTTTTTGGCCTAAATGCAAAACGCTATGTGTGGCGGAAAACTAACACTGCACATCACCCTGAACACACCATCCCCACTGTGAAACATGGTGGTGGCAGCATCAGGCTGTGGGGTGCTTTTCTTCAGCAGGGACAGGGAAGCTGGTCAGAGTTGATGGGAAGATGGATGGAGCCAAATACAGGGCAATCTTGGAAGAAAACCTGTTAGAGTCTGCAAAAGACTTGAGACTGGGGCGGAGGTTCGCCTTCCAGCAGGACAACAACCCTAAACATACAGCCAGAGCGACAATGGAATGGTTTAGATCAAAGCATATTCATGTGTTAGAATGGCCCAGTCAAAGTCTAGACCTAAATCCAATTGAGAATCTCTGGCAAGACTTAAAAATTGCTGTTCACAGACGCTCTCCATCCAATCTGACTGAGCTTGAGCTATTTTGCAAGGAAGAATGGGCAAAAATTTCAGTCTCTAGATGTGCAAAGCTGGTAGAGACATACCCCAAAAGACTTGCAGCTGTAATTGCAGCGAAAGGTGGTTCTACAAAGTATTGACTCAGGGGGGCTGAATACTTTTGCACGCCACACTTTTCAGTTTTTTATTTGTAAAAAAATTTGAAAACCATGTATCATTTTCCTTCCACTTCACAATTATGCACCACTTTGTGTTAGTCTATCACATAAAATCCCAATAAAATACATTTACGTTTGTGGTTGTAACGTGGCAAAATGTGGAAAAGTTCAAGGGGTATGAAAACTTTTGCAAGCCACTGTACCTCTTTGGAATGTGGGAGGAGATCAACCCACCCGGAGAAAACCCAAGCATTCACAGGGAGAACGTGCGAACTTCGTACAGACAGCACCCGTAGTCAGGATCAAACCCAGGTTCCAGGTGCTGTAAGGCAGCAACTCTACCATTGTGCCGCCATGTCACCTTTGAACTTTATTGGTCAAAGTATAGAATGTAATTGCAGGAAGGTTATACTGGAGACACAAGGAGATACAGATGCTAGAATCTTGCTGAAAACACAAAGTGCTGGAGTATCTCAGTGAATCAGCCAGCATCTGTGGAAGGAATGGATAGGCGACATCTCTGGTCAGAAAACCTCTTCAGACTTAAGTTTGTAGTGCAACAGTATGCATCACTAATTCTGGTTATCACATTACAAGAAAGGTGTGATTACATTGTCAAGGGTGTAGGGGAACCTGACAAAGATATTGCCAGCACTGAAGA
Organism: Amblyraja radiata; assembly: GCF_010909765.2. Classification (NCBI taxonomy): domain Eukaryota; kingdom Metazoa; phylum Chordata; class Chondrichthyes; order Rajiformes; family Rajidae; genus Amblyraja; species Amblyraja radiata. The sequence continues at coordinate 25,494,712 of NC_045970.1, read as the reverse complement.
GTTGAGGTTGTTTTCTTCAGAACAGAAGGCTGAGTAGCAATGTGGCTGATGCAGAAAATTATAAGGGGCCTAGATAATGCAAAGAGGAAGGACCCATCTCCCCTTAAATAGTGGTAAAAACACAGATGTCATTGATTTAAAGTAATTGGTAGAAGAAAGATTGGTGTAGAAAGAGTAAGAAATATTATAAGATAGACACAAAAACGCTGGAGTAACTCAGTGGGACTGGCAGCATCTCGCGTGAAAAGGAATAGGTGACGTTTCAGGTCGGAACCCTTCAGACTGAAAGATAGCGAAGGCCAAAACAAAACAGGGCCGACAACAGATGACCTCAGGAAGGGTAGAGTCCATAAATGTATTGATGTGGATAGAGAACTGGCTGGCAAACAGGAAGCAAAGAGTTGGAGTAAGCGGGTCCTTTTCACAATGGCAGGCAGTGACTAGTGGGGTACCGCAAGGCTCAGTGCTGGGACCCCAGCTATTTACAATATATATTAATGATCTGGATGAGGGAATTGAAGGCAATATCTCCAAATTTGCGGATGACACTAAGCTGGGGGGCAGTGTTAGCTGTGAGGAGGATGCTAGGAGACTGCAAGGTGACTTGGATAGGCTGGGTGAGTGGGCAAATGTTTGGCAGATGCAGTATAATGTGGATAAATGTGAGGTTATCCATTTTGGTGGCAAAAACACGAAAGCAGACTATTATCTAAATGGTGGCCGACTAGGAAAAGGGGAGATGCAGCGAGACCTGGGTGTCATGGTACACCAGTCATTGAAAGTGGGCATGCAGGTGCAGCAGGCAGTGAAGAAAGCGAATGGTATGTTAGCTTTCATAGCAAAAGGATTTGAGTATAGGAGCAGGGAGGTTCTACTGCAGTTGTACAGGGTCTTGGTGAGACCACACCTGGAGTATTGCGTACAGTTTTGGTCTCCAAATCTGAGGAAGGACATTATTGCCATAGAGGGAGTGCAGAGAAGGTTCACCAGACTGATTCCTGGGATGTCAGGACTGTCTTATGAAGAAAGACTGGATAGACTTGGTTTATACTCTCTAGAATTTAGGAGATTGAGAGGGGATCTTATAGAAACTTACAAAATTCTTAAGGAGTTGGACAGGCTAGATGCAGGAAGATTGCTCCCGATGTTGGGGAAGTCCAGGACAAGGGGTCACAGCTTAAGGATAAGGGGGAAATCCTTTAAAACCGAGATGAGAAGAACTTTTTTCACACAGAGAGTGGTGAATCTCTGGAACTCCCTGCCACAGAGGGTAGTCGAGGCCAGTTCATTGGCTATATTTAAGAGGGAGTTAGATGTGGCCCTTGTGGCTAAGGGGATCAGAGGGTATGGAGAGAAGGCAGGTACGGGATACTGAGTTGGATGATCAGCCATGATCATATTGAATGGCGGTGCAGGCTCGAAGGGCCGAATGACCTACTCCTGCACCTAATTTCTATGTTTCTATGTTTCTATAAAGGCCCAATCCTGGCTGGGGAAGATGTGCTAACGACAGGGATACAAGGATGCAAACAGTGCAACTAGTAGGATGACCAGAGTGGGGGAGGGAGGGATGGGTGGAGGAGGAATGCAGGAGTTACTTGTAATTAGAGAAATCAATGTTCATACTGCTGGGTTGTAAGCTGCCCAAGCAAAATATGCTTGTGGCCTCACTTTGACAGTGGAGGAGGCCCAGAGCAGAAAGGTCCATATAGGAATGGGAAGGGTCAGTTAAAATGTTTGGCAACCTAAGAAATATTACATCCTGAGATCAGAATCCCTCATTATATTTAAATAGAAAGTAGCTGTAAAGAGCCATGACACTGCAGGCATCTCTTTTGCAACATGCCATGTATCAAATAACTTCCCTTTGTGCCTCAAATTCTCTTCGGATCTCTGGCTTCCTAGCAAACCCATGTGAGGGTTAATGATCTTTGAATGAACTAACTCAAAATATGATGGAGTGCCAAGTTTGAATGAGTCACATATGCTGCCTTAATTTTGACCAAGTAATTTGTTTAAAACTCTTGGGAGTATGCCATCAGTGGAGTTTAGCATTAGACCTACATATCATGGATTAGACAAATGTATGAGTATGCAATTTGAAAACTGACATCAAGTGAACAGTTTTCCAATCTGAAATTGAGGCAAGGCACTTCTCCCACCCTCTGTGTCTGTGTAGCTGTCTCACAACCCCCCCCCCCCCCCTCACCCCCCCAGTATTTTATTGTTTCTCGTTCTGTCTGTATCTTTCACCTTCTGCCATTGTATTTCTTTTCCAAAGCATTTGTGCCTGTTTCTTTCAAAAACAGTTTCCAGCACTTTCGTCTGTTTTTCTCATAGCCTTTGTGTTTTGTGAACTATTATTCTCTCATATTTCCTGTTTTTCACCCTTCTTTTTCAATCTTTCACCATGTTAATCTGTAACTCTTGTTCTTGAATGTGGATCTGTTCATGGATCTGTTCATTTCCTGCCTCTTTTAGTCCGCACACATGTACTCCGCTCCCTGCCATTCTCTTTTCTCCTTTCTCTCTCTCCCTGCCTCTCTCTCTCACTCTCTCTCCCTCTCTCTCCCTCTCTCCCTCGCCCTCTCTGTCTCACTCTCTCTCTCTCACACTCTCCCTCTCTTGCACTCTTCCACCCTCTCTCCCTCACTCTCCCTCGCTTTCTCTCACTCTTTCTCACTCTCACTCCCTCACTAAAGCTGTGGTGAATTCCCACCAATCTAGGCAGCCAGTGGTGAATGACCCATTGCTGCTTTGATTTGGAGATAACTTTCATTATTGATTAACATTACAGGATGGGAACAGACCCTTTGACCTATCGAGTCCGCATCAACCATCATCCATCCATTTTACACTAGTCCTACATTAATTCCCATTTTTCTTCTTCCCACACTAAACTCACACTAGCTTCTATCACTCACCTACAGACTAGGGGCAATTTACAGTGGCTAATTAACCTACCAACCTGCATATATTTGGGATGTGGGTGTAAACCGGAGCACCCAGAAGAAACTCATGGGGTCGCAGGGAGAACTTGCAAACTCCACACAGACATTGCCTGAGGTCTGGATTGAACCCAAGTCTGTGAAGCAAGCCTAAGCCACACTTCTAAGAAGAATAAACTTATTTCAAAACAAGGAGGTAATATTAGAAAAAAACTGTTCTCCGAGTTGAGATTTTTTATCCAAAGTCTATTCTCGGAATAGAAGATCCTTGCGCAAGGGCGATGAGCTTCTCCTCCGTGGCGTTTGTGTTTAGCCAGCGGACTGCACCACTTCAAGGATGTGGCTCATTGTCACCTTGTCAGGGCAATTATGGATGGGTAATAAATGTTACCAGTGCCAGCGATGTTCATGTTGCATCAATTATTGTTTTAAATTTTCATTTAAATAGAGCTGCACTAAAGATTGATATCTTAGTCATTGAGAGAAGTGGGCATAGCTGGAAAAGTTCAAATATATTGCCCACGCCTAATTGCCCACAAACAGACAATAGCAAACCACTGTCTTAGACATTGTAACATCTGGAGCTATAAGATTTAGACTTGGAGAACGATGACAATGTGTTTCTGAGATAGAATGGTTTATGATTTGATGAGGAACTTGGTCTGTAATGTCATATCCACTCCTGCCTCCAAGACCATGGTGGTTGGGGATTTGGGAGGTTGAAGAAATGTTGGCAAATTGCTGCATTGTCACTTGTACGGGTCTGTAAATGTTGAAGGCTGTAAATGTTTAGGGTGAAAGATGGGATTGCTATCCAATTGGCTTCTTTTGCTGGATTTTGTTCACTTTCCTGAGCTTTATTGAAACGGCAATCATCTCGGAAATTGGGGCAGGGTAATCACACACCGCAGGATGCCCAGCATGAGAACTGTTTTTGTGGCCACAGTTTTAACATGGCTTCTCTGGGTAAGTTCCTGGTCAATTGTAAACCACGCTGTGAAGGTAGACGCCGGAATTGAGGGCTTATACTTGCCAGGAACAGCTCAAGCTAGAACTGCTTTCTGTAGGAAAGGGGAAGCTGGCAGTGACCCAGTAGATATCATTAAAGTTATGATGATATTTGATAAAGTACATGTAGAAAAGGCATTTCCACTTGGGGATGGGATTGGGAAGAGACCAAAACTCTGGATCAGAATTATGAGAACGTCCTAAATTCAATAGGAAATGCAGTGGATGTATTGATGGCTACACAAGGGGCGGAGGAGGTTTAAATAACGCAATATACTGTCCTGGACAATTTCGATCTAATGGTTACTTCCATGCTATAAATTCTGAGATAGCTATCTCACTGCAATAGCAGTGAGCTGTTCCCTGTTGGAATGTAAGCAAGTGTTCCAAAAAGAGTTTTGCCCTGACATCATTACCACCTAGACTGATGCATTTTTTTAATTTTAGATAATATACATATAAAATAATGGCATGCAGCAACAACCATCATAGTTCAATTAGGAATTGGTCGCAAATAGCACAGAAATATGAATTAGACTGCAAATATTCTCATCTTTGCAGTTTCTTATACGAACATTACAAATGTTGTTTTGTACTCCACATTTTTAACTGTATTTCTGCATTCTTAAACTAATTGATCTTGATTTGTTTGGCCAGAAAAATATTTTGACCTGAGCACTCATTTCTTGTTGTTTAATGAGCAAAAGTATGTTTGCTGGAGACATATTTAGTGTGTTTACTTCTTACTCTGGGTCCTAGAGCTCCTGTTTTTGGCTGAAGTAGAATTGCATGAAGTCTTCCAAAATGCGAGTATGTACATAAATAAAAAAATAAGTTGGAAAATAATGTCGAAAGTCTCTTTGTTTATCTCGGAGGAAGTCAGGAATCTATATATAAATAAAGTTGAAATATCGTTTCCATTTTGTAAACTTATGTAAACTGTTTGAGACTTTCTCCATGGTAACTAGATGCAATAGTGCCACTGGACTTGTCTGCATCATACCATTGAAATTTAGCAACTTGAGGGACTGAATGACCTGCTCGAATTCCTGTGTTCTCCTTCTACATTATGACACAACTTGAAACATTGTAATGGCTGTCCTTATTGTCCTTGGCCTCCTCCACGGTCAGAGGCAGGCCACACGCAAATGGAGGAACAGCACCTCATATTTCGCTTGGGTAGCTTACAACCCAGCAATATGGACGTTGATTTCACTCATTTCAAGTAACTCCTGCATTCTCTCCCCTCTCTCCCCTCTCTCCCCCCTCTCCCTCCTCTCCCTCCTCTCCCTCCTCTCCCTCCTCTCCCTCCTCTCCCTCCTCTCCCTCCTCTCCCCCCTCTCCCCCCTCTCCCCCCCCCCCTCCCCTCCTATTCCCCCACCTTAGTTGCCTATCAGTTCCTCTGGTCGTATCCTTATTTCCCTCTTATTATCACACCATCCCTATTGGCCATTATGGGCTCCACTCTTCCTGAGGTCATCTGTTGCCAGTCCTGATTTGTTCTGGCCTTTCCTCACCACCAGTGTATTCCCCCACCCCCCACCTCTACTTTGACTCCAAAGATGGGTTCCTACCCGAAACGCGTCGACTCTTTTCCTCCAGAGATGCTACCCGTCCTGCTAAGTTACTCCAGCATTTTGTGTCTATCTTTGTCATTAACAGGAAACAGCTGCCTTGATAAGTTAGGGATCCTATTGCAGATGAAGTCATAAAACCATAAAAGGATGTTATTTAATCCATAATTTCAGGACTTAATGGAGTAGGGAGATTGAAATGGGGCTTGAAAATGGGAATACTGTTGACTGATGTCCAACCAATGCCACTGTATAGTGTTAAGCCGAACTATAAGCAGGTTTTGAATATTTTTGCATTGCTGCAATCACATGTAAAGCAGATCATCGGTGTGAAAGGCAGAGTGACGTAGTGTGTGCTGTGAAAGATTTGTAATTATGTTACACCTAATTACAGCTGACAGAACATCTCAAAGTTCTTTGATTATAATAAGTGACTAACCTGTTCTGCAGAGAAATGCTCTTCAAATAATGAGCACATGACAGTGAAGACATCGTATTGGACATGTCAGTGTTATTAGATTTATGGATTAGTTTTCAGCAATAGAAATACTGCACAGAAGGTTAAGGATAATGAAACTGGCTGTATACTGGAAAGTATCGAAAGTAAGAACGATGAAAGTAAGGGCAATGGTCATGCAGCCATTAGGGAGCGTCAATTCCTTGTAAAAGTGATTTTGCAGCTTTTGTTTGTCATAAATATCATTTTTTAAATTTCGTTTTGAGGATTTTGATAAATAAATGCGTTTACTTTCATGGTAATATCTGCCGCTGCATATTGAGATTCCCAAGGGCACAGTTGCAGACCGCTGGAAACTTTCTGCTTATCTTGTTCCCATCTTGACAATGCCATTAACTTTAAAAATAACTTTTATGAAATCGTATTACAGATTTGAAATGTTTTCAACCACAAAAATAAATTGTCGACTTGTGATAAAAATGTCCTTTTCTCAGTGGCAGCTTTTAGAATATTGCTGGGTGACAACTCCCTAATTTTAAATATAATTCCTTCTGAGACAGTAATCTGACATTTAAACATCTGAACTCAAAGCCATTTTTTCTCTGATGTGGACACACTGGGGAGGCCAGAATTTAATGCCTATCCCTAATTACTCAGGAGAATGTGGTCTTGAGCCTCCTAATTGTATATTTGCAGTCTTTATGACAAGGATATTCCTGCAGTGCTGCTTGGTAGGGTCCTCTGGGGTTTTGAACCAATACAAGTGATGGTATGACAGTATATTCCAAAGTCAGGATGGTGTGAGAACCACTGGAGGTCCTCTTTATTGTGTGAAAAATGTCAAGGTTTCAAGGTCACTTTATTGTCACATGTACCAATATAGTTGCAGAGAGGTTTGATTTTCAATGAGTAAAGGGTCTGTCCCACCAGCATGCGATAGCGCGACCTAACGTGGTCACTTGAGGCGTACGGCCGCGCGGGGCCGGTCCCTCTTCGAACCGCAGAGGCGTATGGAGTTGTGCGGGGCTGGTCCCGACATCGCGCGGGGCTCCGAAAATCCCGCACCGTCCGAATATTCCGCACGCCATCGTCCCGCAGGCGCATTGAGGGCGTACGCAGCGTCTTGATGGCGTACGCAGCGTCTTGACGTCATACGCAGCGTCTTGACGGCGTACACCTAGAGCGTGCCGTTGCGTGATGACGTCACCGCCCGACGCCGTGCGACGTCCAAATTCAGTCGGCCCGCCTCCTGCCCAACTGAATGGTATGATGTAAATTACGTCACACGCGAACTTTGCGCGTATTTACCGCGAACTTAGCGCGAACTCCGCTTCCGTTTGGTTGCGCCAAACGCATGCAGTCGCATGCTGGTGCGACAGGCCCTTAAATGTAAGGTTTGCCCAGATTTTTATAGAGTAATTGGGCGGCACTGTGGTGCAGCGGTAGAGTTGCTGCCTTCCAGTGCCAGAGACCCGGGTTCGATCCTCACTACGGTGTTTGTACGTTCTCCCCGTGACCTGCATGGGTTTTCTCCGGGTGCTCTGGTTTCCTCCCACATTCCAATGACGTACAGGTTTGTAGGTTAATTGGCTTGTACATTATCCCCAGTGTGTGTAGGATAGTGTTGGTGTGCGGGGATCACTGGTCCGGGCGACTCAGTGGGCCGAAGGGCATGTTTCCCTCTGTATCTCTAAACTAAACTAAACTAAACTAAAATTAATCTTCGATCAGAATAGAGATTTGAATTATCTAGAATTAATTAGCAATGTTTGGTAGCTGGCTACTATCTTTAATCATACTAACTGCAATAATCCTCTACATTCTGTGGGTGTTCCGTATGTAACTAGAAACAGGGGGCTCCTGGTGAGGTGTATGACCTTGGATGAGCCATCTGTTGTGCACACAATCTGGCTTTCCCTTCTATTATCCTCTCTGGACTGGCAGTAGTGGGTGAGCTGCCAATTACACACCCACATGTAGATAACAAGAGCCAAGCCAAGACCTCGAGTTGGTGATTCAGATTGAAGTGTAAAGTCGAGAAGTTGAGTTTGAAGGAAAACAATTGGTGAAGAACCCTACAGAAATCAACTCAAGATTTGCCGGCCTAGATTTGTTCTGGCCTTTCCCCCCCTCTAGATCCCACCCCCCTCTACTCTCAGTGTGAAGTAGGGTCCCGACCCAAAACGTTACCCATCCTTTTCCTCCAGAGATGCTGCCTGACCTGCTGAGTTGCTCCAGCATTTTGTGTCTCTCCGGTATAAACTAGCATCTGCAGTTCCTTCCTGCGTAAGAATTGCTTCACCAGATATGAAGAGGATTAAAATTGTGGAAAATGTACAATAGTCCAATGGAAGCTGATGGTGGTGTGTGTTGAGTTGGTAATCTGATGACTGTAATCACAAATAGTGCACTGTTGAGATACTTAATGTCTAATGGCAACCTTCAAGTTATCCATATTCTTTAGCATGTTATCTGCAAAAGTCCAATGGAGTAGGGCAGAGTTGTAACACAATGGAAATTGCTGAAAGATTAATACATTTTTGAAAATTTAAAGATATAGCATGTGCTGTAAATTGTTTTTCTTTTGTAATAATCAGATTTTATGAAGGTCTGCTTCATGCCGTCGGCCAAGGCTTATGAATATTGCAGATATATTGCAATGTGTTTCTTTATTCATTTCCTCACTTGCAGCTTAAAGTTAAGTAACCTACTTCCTGATCCGTTTACACATCTTAAAAAACTGCATCATGTCTCTCTTTCTCCAAGTATTCAGGAGTTCAATTGTGAGACTTTTCATTACAAAAAGTGCGGGATTCTTGATACTCTCATGACAGAAGATATCAACTGTAATTGTATTGCTTCATTCTCTATGTGGAATTGCATCTCAGTTGTGAAGATCGCAATAATTTCTGTGCTAAATAAAATTTTAACTTGTATGTAATAGCTCTTTAGAAATCTCTCAGGGGTCAGAGAATTCCAAGTCCACAATCCAAAGTTGATATTTGGTAACGGGACATTTTGTGCTCATTGCGAAACTTCAATGTTCTCTTAACTACTCCTTTCCATAATTTAACACCCTTTATTGTTTGTTCCCAGGCAGAGTACGAAGTTATGCCAGATGAAAAACGGGAAGAGAAAGGACAAGAAATGATTAGTAAATACCTCACCCCAGAGGTAAGAATTAACCATTCATCTGCCCATTGCTGGCTCTGTGGTGAGAGTTTAAAGCATCTGAATGAGCTCTTAGAAGATGATGAAGTTGGTGAATATAAGGGTATTCCTTATCCCATATTCTGAGAGGGGGGTAAATCGTTGCACAAAGCTAATAACACAATGGTTTCAGAGTGAAAGTTGGGCTCACTCTTGCTCTCAATAACCGGGCTTTCTCTGGTGAGGTATGTCACACGCAGCACTTCTCTGGCTATCCAGGCAGCCTTCCATCTTTGATAAATGTATATTTTGCATTCACTTGCGGAAGGTGCACTTGTTCTCAAAGTGCAAGCGCTCGTTGAAGGTACTCATGTCCTTCCTCACACCTCTCTGGAAACTTGCTGATCTGTGTCCTTTCCACGAGGAAGTTGACTGCACTCCCCACATCCCAGTTCTCTGTTGGCCCCCTCTCATACCCATTATAGTGGCTGAGAGAGTGCTGGTTATATCGGGTGTGGTGGTTTACCCTAAAGTCACAAGGGTGGGGAAAGCTGCCCCCAATGAGGGAAGTTCCATCCCTCTAGTCCTGAAACAATGCAGCAGTACGTGACTGAACCCACTGGTGCTGGGATTGGAAGTGACAGATTTTGCAATATATTTATTTTGGCTTTTTTTTTTAAAGCCCAAGGGAGTTTGCTGATGCCATTTAAATACTGTAAGAACAGCACAGACTAATTGTTCTGTTCTTCAGTGTCTTTATCCAGAGAATCTCAAACAAACTTGCCCATTTGCAACAACGGTATTTTCACATTAATGAAGAAAAATAAGCAGTCCTATCAATCAGCTTCCGAGAAACATTACCTTCTGCAAATGTGTAATCATCAGGACTGCCTATTTATTTTAAGGAACCAGTAAGAGATATGTATAATCTGAAAGAATTAAACAAACTTGGACTTTATACATTCTAAACAGTGTCTAGTTTATATTAATCAGAAGAAAATCTGAAGGTATTATACATTGCTACTTAGAATGTAATGTGAAGTTTAATAGAGATTAATTCTATTTAAAATTAGACAGCAGCGTTATATTTAAGTGCAATTATTTTCAGTCATTTTGGTCTACCATTTAACCTTCTCCCTTTCCCTCTCCTGCTTCTTGCCACCCTAATATACTATCAGACCTCTCCAGTATATGCAGAATGTTTCACAGCCCAGATTTCTCCAGTACGATTATTTTTTCATGTTGAAAAGTCTGTTTCCATCAGAACTGAGTATCTTATTTTACTTTTTTTCTTTTTGTCTATCTTTTGTGTATGTGCTCTCTCCTCTCCTCTCCACCCCTCATCTCTCCATTTTTTCCTCCCACTCTCTCTGTCTTTTTCTTCATCCCCTCCCCTTAACCCTTTCTCATTCATCCTTCTTCAATCCTGCTCCTCAACATTGCTGCTTTGTTTACTCTCTCTGATGCTACATGTTCCATTTACTTGTAGGAATCTTTGTGAATAATACGTGTTTGCCATGTACCACTGTATTCTTGGAGAACATTATAAAGTAACTGGGGTTGCAATCACGGGAACACCTTGACTACATGGCCAGCAATATTTCTAAAAAACAATTAGGCATGGGCAAGAATTGTTAGCCCTACAACCTTGGAGACACAAGTAATTCCAGATGTTGAAATCTTGGGCAAAAAGCAAAGTGTTGAAGGTACTCCATAGGTCAAGCAGCATCTTGGGCAACAACTTGGTCTAAAGGGCCGGTTCCTGTGCTGAAAATTCTATGTTTTGTCAGTGAAGGGAGATGGACAAATAACATTTCAGGTCAGAATCCTTATTCAGGCAGATGGAGCAGGGGAGAGAAAGCTGGAAAAGGGAAGTTGGGGTGGGGCAAAGCCTGGCAAATGATGGGTGGATATAAAGGGAGAGGTGAGTGAATGGCAGAAGTGCAGAGGTAGTGACAAAGGCTGAAGAGAGGGATATGGGTGGATGGATACAGAGTTAGGGGGGCAGAGGGGGGAATATAGGGAATTGGGGGACTTGAAGATGGGACGTGGGGGATTAGCATAATGAGGAGGGGAAAGCAATAGGTGACAGTGGTGGTAGGAGAAATGTGAGCACACCCTGGTGCATGATGAAGAGATGGAGGCTACTGCTTGAAATTCACACGATTGATTTCTTGAGCAAACATTTGTGTGTCAGTGTTCGAGACACTGTTGGTAAATAAGTGTTTGAGTATACATGAACCAATTGTCTACTGTCTGCTCTTTGGAAATCGCTGAATATGGTTTTTTATTTATTTCACCCAAAGGTAATATTCATACACAATGTTGTTGATAATAACATTTATTTGACATCTAATTATGTAATTAGATTTCTTAATATCTTTTTTAAATTGTACTTTTTTAATGTAAGGGTTTGTATTATTTGAAGTAAAATGGGTGGTAAGATTGCAATGCATTGCATGTATTCAGCTTAATTATTACATAATCTTTGTTTTTTAATATTTCCTTTATGAATGCTACCAGGTCTTGTTCTACCTTTGTTAATGATCAGATGATAGATGAGTTAAAGCCAATTAACCTATTGCCCAACTGTGTGCAATCTGTGGAAAAATTGCTGCTGTGTCTAAATGATAGCATTGACTTCACCTCAGTCATTGAATGCTTTGAGAGATATGATAGCTGCCTCATAAGTGGATTCACAATATTTAGTGCTTTGATTTATGTGATTTAAAGATATTCCAATGTAAAATTCTATTTAGCAGTAATAAAGTCCATTCTTCATTTCTTCAAGGTAGTGAACCCGCTCCAAAGCAAATGGCTACCATCACATTTTGTTTCCTTGTAGCTCCTACTCATAGATGAGGCTTGAATCCTTGCCAATATTAAATTAGAAAAACATTCCCAAGACTGACCTAATAAATTCAATTCCTTTTTTGTTTTGCATAGATAAAAAAAAGATCTTATGTTTTCAATTTATTTTATAATATCAACTTTCTATTTTATTTTAAGAAGTAAGCTTGAAATATCAGATATCACGCTTGAACCACTAACTAGTTGCATTTAGTGGTGATAGGCTTCATTTTTGTGTTTGATTCATGGTGTTTTTATTACCGTTTACCACAATTTCAGACATAAACATATGTTTCCATCAGTAAGATGCATCAATTTTGTTTCTCTCAACATGCGACAAAATTAAAAACTCAACTAAATTATGGGATCACATAATATGTTTGTTTACTGATACTATGAGCTACATTGTTCCTGATTTTATATTTTTAATGTGATTTTAAGTGGTGTCAGAAGTCACTTCTTTTAAAGAGGCAGTGATTGTGGCTTTGTTTCAAACCGGCACAAAGGTTGAAGTGAACTTATTCTGCTACCTGCCTGAAATGAAGATTTAGGACCAGAAGTGATCCCCTGAAGCACAAAACGGAGTTATTTTATTTTATTAAGGCTGATAGTTGCTTGGTTAAATACAGGAGATTGTTTACAAAATTGGCACGAGGCCTCACAGCCTCTCAAGTGAAAATCCTTAAATTGAACATCTTTAGATAATCACACTCACCATCAGTTTATTGTTTCATTTTCACGCGCTTTTACTCTTCCAAGCTGTGTGCCACTGACAAATTGAATTGATTGTTACTCTATAAATGTGCTTTAAAAAACAAGTGCGGCATTCTGCAAGCAAAATGTTTCATTCTGCATGCGAGCCGTTACATCGTCAGCATAGAGATTTATCAGTGTGGGGAGGGAAATGACTTTTTAAAGTAGGCTTTTGAAGTACTTTAATGATAACACTGAAAGATTCAAGCGCTTGTAGTAAAATAGTCAGTGATATGACTGTCTAATGAGATAAAGCCCAGATTAGTAAATGCACAGCAATTTTGTCAAAGACTTCTGTATTCAGCTAGACAGTTACCAGACTTGGTCACAGAAAACAAACTGGATATCATGTGTGAAGGATTCACCTCTGTTCCTGAACACAATTTCTAGGCAGCTTGTTGTAAAGAACACTTTGAATATATATTCATGTAATATTACTCACAGCATCGATGAAGTTGCAGTGTGCCATAGCAACTGAAATATGATAAGGTTGCCCAATGTTGTTTTCACCAATAAGCAATTAATTTTTCCAAATAAATACCTTAAATGCACCAATAGACAAAATCAGGAAATGAAAAATTGAAGCCATTGGTCCCACATTAATATGCGGGTAAAGCATTAATATGCAGAAAGCTCAGAGAGAGGAGAGGCAGGACAAAGCATGGCAGGACACAGATGGGGGGCTAGGCAGATGGTTGGAACGAAGGCTTGAGATCAAAGCAGAATGTGTGAGGCTGAAGAGTTGAAGGAATGTAAGAGGAGGGGGATAGGAGAAATGGATGGGTCCAGGTGGGGCACAGGGGTGGGTGGGGGAGATAATGTGGGAGGGTGGGTAGGTTGTTAGAGGTTACCTCTGTTTAATCAATGTATCCTTTAACATTCAAACTGACCGTTCTGTTTCTCTATTTGAAGAGGAGCGAGGTGGGTTAAGGCAAGGTGAATGGGCCGAATGGCCTAATTCTGCTCCTGTCACTTATGACCGTATGAAATAATGTTTCACTCCATTGTTTTAATTAGGCCAATTCATGTAAAACAATCTGAACTGTGGAGCATTATCTGACACAGCATTTTCTGAAAGTCAGTATCTTATACAACGGTAGTGTGTGGACAGTTCATGGTCCCTGTGATGAGACAGTTTCATGTTCACATTCAGTCCTGTGTCTGAATCTGCCCATTCACCTAAAGTGTATTCATACATTGCTTCAAAGCAAGGCATTTCCACGCAGCTCTGGGTATTTCCTCCATTGAAATGGGAAATCATCTTCCATCACCTGGAGGGTATAAATTGTATTTATTCTATATTTGTGGTGTTTTTGTAATGTAATCTTGACAAGGCACTCACCATAGCATTTTGCTGACATGCATTCTATTCTTCATCATAATCCTATCCACATGGTAGATTGGCCCACATCTGCATCCTTGATGCCACCATCATGAGAATAGCAGACTTCAATTGCTATATGGACAACAGCAGATTGTGGCCAGAATGGTCTTCTCAGCAAAATCAGATGAGACCTTATAACTCTCAACATATCTGCCAATGCTTCTGCCACTATCTGAGCGCAATATTTTTTGCACTTGGTCAGCGTGTGTGTTGCACAAAAAACAGACATCTCACGGCCACTGTTCAAGATATGGATAATCATTGGCCAAGCTGCATTGCTGGAAGCATCAAAGGTTGTACCATTTGTTTGGTGCTCGAAACGGTTTGCTCTCTCTGACTCATCTAGTACAGATCATCCATTTTGTGCTACTATATAACCCAACCACCTTTGTTGGCTTTCGTGATGAGGAATTGCTGCTCTGGCAAGCTCTGGCAGTGATCTGGAACAGATTGGGAGTATTCCTGTATGGTATTGTGTTAAGATTTTCTGGCTTTGATGATAGCTTTAACTTTAATACAAGTAATTGATTTAGCTATTTGCAGCCCAAACGTATCAATCCCTTTTTGCTTTGAACATTTACAAAATTTCTCTTCTTCTGTGGCAGATCCAAATAGAATGTCATCCAGATTGCATGTCAATCTGAACCCTCTCAGCATCTAACCCTTTGTTGCTCCGATCATTTTATAAGAGTTTTATTACCCTATATAGTGACCTGTTTTATGAATGATTCCCCAAGGGTGCAAATAGACATGAAGTATTGCCTTTCTTGGATGCCTGTCGTTGAGTGCAAGTCTATGACGTATCCTGTTTAGGAATCCTGTTTTGTTCCCACTAGTTTTGGCCAGTGAAACAGGAAACATTACACAATATTCACGGGTCTTTTAATGATTACTTTATAATCTCTGCAGAGTTGGATTTGGTTATCAACCTTGGGTAATCTGTAATATCAAATGCCAAGCCATCCTGCTATACACCCAGAGCATATGGATATTTTAAATGATTACTTTACATTTAAAGCTCGAAAATGCAGAATGGATCAGTGAAGTTTAATAATGCAGGGCAAGAAGTACTGCAATGCCACCCAACAATGTGTGGAAGAGCTTGTTAGACTGGTGAACTATCAAAACTGATGGCCTGTGTGAATCTGAAACAGGAAGGGCAGGGAAGATAAGAAAAGATAAGGGCTTAAAATATATACCTGAAATTTCAGATTTCAATTTTCGTAATGGATTGATATTCTTGGAACTTTTGGAAACATTCTGTTATCTGTGCAAAATGTTAATCTTTTCTCCAAAAATGTAACGTTCCCATCTACACTGGATTGAAATTGGAGTTAAAGTTGTTTTAAACAGTTTTAATTCTCAAAATTGCACTTCTAGCCAACTAGTTCCTTGTTAGTAAAGAATAAAGTGCTGGAGGATTTCAACAGTTCAAGCAGCATCTGTGTAGGGAATGGACAGTCTATGTTTTGAGTCAGGATCCTTCTGCAGACCTGAATAAAGGTCCTGACACAAAACGTAGTCTGTCCATTCCCTTCACAGATGCTGCATGACCCGCTAAGTTCCTCCAGCACTTTGTCTTTTTGCTCAAATAGCTGTATTTGCATTTTCCTGTCTCTAGTTGGTTGTTAGCAGGGGCCGCGGAACGTTTTTGGAAGTGGGGGGGGGAGGGCTGAGCGATCACTGATCACTGGCCTCGGGGGAAGGGTGTGGGAGGGTGGCACAATTATTATTTTTTGTTGTTGCTCGACCTCCAAAAGCTGGGGGATAAATACAGGCCATACCTCAACTCAATAAGTGGGGGGATATATCCTCCATCCCCCATCCCCCCCCCCCTCCCCCTCTCTCTCCCTCCCTCTCAGGGCCGACTTTCCCTCCATCTCGGGGCCGACTCTCTCACCCTTCCTCTCTGGGTCGTGTCTCTCTCTCTCTCTCTCTCTCTCTCTCTCTCGCTCAAGGCCCACCCACCCACCTTCCCTCCCTCCCTTCTGCTCGCCGGCTAATCACACTGCTTCGTTCACTGCCCATATCTCGACTGTGAGTGGCCGTTGAGCGGAGGGGTGGGAGGGTTTTGGGGGGGCAATCAGTTTCCGCCACAGCTGGTCGTGGCTTTGCCGCGCTCACTGTGCGCTTGTTCTGAGATTCTGGATGTCGGAGGTCCTCAGAAGAAGAGAAAAATATGCCTGCGGGCCGAATAATTTTTGGTTATGAAGCATGTCTCGCTAAAAATAGTGGAGGGGCTTCAGCCCCCCCCCCCCCCCAGCTCCGCGGCCCATGGTTAGTTGGAGGTCTCAGGAGATAAATTTCCCTGTTGTCTTAGTTACTTGTTGAGCCACATGTAACAAAGGATTTGCATGTTTGGATCTTATTAAGCAGAATTGTAAGCAAAGGTTTGGATGCTTTAATGGGGAATACTATTGTCAGGTATAAATATGTTCCGCTTGATCCAGGATCAAATGAAATCTGAAACTATTTTCTCCAGGAGCTGCTGTCAGTAAGAGGCAGCAACTTCCTGCTTACGGCTGCTCCAGATAGCCTCTCCACACCTGGTATTCATTTCAATAAAAGGCTCCATGGACTCGCAACACATTATATTCAAGTGCACCAATTTGTGTTTTATTGGTCACCTTCCATTGATATGGGATCTAGCGGATGAAGAGTATCACCTGAGAAATTGTGAAGGAATAGGGAGAGTCTGCTGGTGTAATTATTCTGGTGCTAATCTTTCTGTTAGCCTCCGTTAAACCTCATAACAGATTAGAAATGTTTTAATTGTCCTGGTATCAAACAGTCACCATTTTCAGGTCTGAAGAAAGGTCTCGATCCGAAACGTCACCTATTCCTTCTGTCCAGAGATGCTGCCTGTCCCGCTGAGTTACTCCAGCTTTTTGTGTCTATCTTTGGTTTAAACCAGCATCGGCAGTTCCTTTTTACACATACATCATTTTCAGCTCACAGTGCTACACAGTTGCCTCAAAGAACTGTTAACTTCTTCACCCCAAAGCTCTCCAAGCACTGCCTGATTATTATCTCGAGGAGGCTGCAACCTGACAATTCTTATTTGACCACAAAATACACAGTCGTGGATGTTTCTTCGTCCAGTGCATCCACTATCAAAGTGGCATGTTGTGCAGTATCACTCTCTAATAAATAGTTGATAAGAGACCTCGAGGGTTCCATTATAACAGAGTCCATCATAATAACAATCCTTGTGTTCACACTGGTCTTGATAATGTAATTAACTCTGTATTCAATTTCCATCTATTACCTTTCCCTTGTGATTGATCCCCCTCTTTCCTCATCTCTCCCCATCTCGCCCCAATCCGAAGAGCCTATTGCCATGCTGTATCTCTAAACTAAACTAAAGAACAGCAAGCATACCATCTCCCTCGCTTTCTATTACAGATTTGTGAAGGACGCTCTTATTCACTCTTCCAGCGTTCCAGTTTCAACCATGTGTTCAATTACAGCTAACGCCTTAGTCACTGCACTCATTTATAAACAATGCCACAGACCTCGGTACATTACTCTACCATTTACTATTGAATGCATGGGCAGTTTACAGGTACATTCCTTATGGCTCCAGCCACTATTTCATTTTTGAATGTGTAAAATTCCACCATCAGTGTGCAGTGACATGTTGCCATGGCAGCATGGATAAAGAATACAACACTGAAAGGTAACCAATATTTTGTTGAGCAGTTGTGTTTCAATAGGTTAACCTGGAAACATGATTAATTAATGGCGTTAAGGTAGCACTTACTGTCAGATCACAGACATATTGTTCCTTACGGGAAGTGATTTTCAGGTAGCAAAGAGAATTGGCAAGCTCAATGTTAGAGAACAGTCATAAGGAGGTCATAGTGGATGTGGAGATCACATATTGGGGATTGAATGGAGGATATTTGGAAATTATCTGAAGAATGAATCCTGGAAGAAGTGTGCAGTTGTTAATCATAAATATGCATTCCTTAGGGCTGGCGAGACAAAGATGTGAATAGAGAGAGCAGAGGAATCATGATGTGTTTCCTCCTTCTGGTCCAATACCCCTTGTCCACTTTGCTGTCCCTGCACCTTTCAACGCTTCCACATTCTTGCACGTTCCCTCAGTTTTCCCATTATCCCTCGACCACCATTTCTCCCACCACCTCGCCATCCAGTCAACCAATGTATTGGCACCTTCAGCAAACTTGTTCTGTAAACTGGCACTTGCTGCACAACTACATCTGCCAATGGCATCTCTCTGCCCCTTCCTCCTGAGCAGTCATTTTAACCACTTCACTGATGTGACCCCACTTAACCCTGCTCAGCCCTGAAATGTGAAGCGCATTGGTTCCTACTATAAAGGTGCAAGTTGTGCAAGTGCTTGCTTCATTAATCCAGGAATACAATTAACTTTGAAATATACAACATCTAAGTAATGATTTAAATTTCCTCAAGCAATTTAATCATTTAAAGCTCTGTCAGAGTTACAAAGGAGCATTTGCGATGATCTTGTTTCTGGACTGCCTTTACAGTATTGCAGGATGCCAACATGTCAGCTTAACCTAATAACTGTGGAGAAAGTACCATGTATTTCTTTTTCTAAATTAGTCACTGACAGCTGGCAGAATGTCAAAAGAAAGTTCTGATAAACTTCAAAGAGCCCCTGTCTATCACAGCATTACAAAGTGGGTCAAACACTTAATTAGCTTCAATGGAACAGAGGTAAATGAATGCACTTAGCATTTTGTCCAAAAAAATTATGTTTGCTTAAAAGGCCAGGTTAAATCAAATTACTGTAAACTGGACTAACACTTGATATGGATGTTTTATGTAGAATTTCGCATTTTACCCAGATAAGAATTCAATGATTTGTTCAGCTGCCAATGCTTGCTTACTACCTTGCTTACTAAGACATTCATTCCCTGATCTTTCGCTGAACACCTTCTCTCAGTCTGTCTGGACCTACCTGATCTCCCGGTTGCCAATCACTTTAATTCCCCTTTCCATTCTCACACTGACCTTTCTGTCCTAGACCTCCCCCATTGTCAGAGTGAGGCTAAACGCAAATTGGAGGAACAGCACCTCATATTTCGCTTGGGCAGCTTACAGCCCAGTGGCATGATTATTGATTTCTCAAACTTCAAGTAACCCCTGCATTCCCTCTCTCTCCATTCCTCCCCCACCCAAGTCGTACCAGCTTCAAAGTCGTCTTGTTGAGTCTCATTGTCTGTAACTCGTTCTCCCCAAGCAAGGCTAATAATGGCCCGTTTCCTTTCTCATCGTTACTTTTTTGCATATCTTTCATTCATTTATTCTATATCTCTCTACATCATCATCTATATCTCTCGTTTCCCTTCCCCCTGACTCTCAGTCTGAAGAAGGGTCTTGACCCGAAACATCACCTATTCCTTTTCTCCAGAGATGCTGTATAACCTGCTGAGTTACTCCAGCTTTTTGTGACTAATCCCTGATCTTATACCTTCAGCCGTGAGATCATTCCTCCAATATTCAGTGGTTTCATTCTCCAAGTTCTACATCAGTTGGTAGCATGATTACCACAATCAGCTGTAAGTCAATGCTCACTCCAGGAGTGGAGCAGATAAATAACTTAAATTGGATATTCAAGGCAATATTGAGGGGTTCTTCATCAAATTGACGCCCAATTCTACTTGTTCAAATGGAAATGAAACAATGCAGTTTTATGAGGAACAATGTTTTCCGATATTTTTTTATCCAACATTCATCACTCAGCCCAATATAAATTTTTGTAGGAATACAGATGATAAATTATTTTGAATTCTTTTGAACTAACACTTAATATCAGCAGACATCAGAAAAAGGCTCACAAAAAGATTTCTGCACGTCGAGGACTACTTTCTTTGAAGCCAATGGCTAGTGATGTCACTTCTCTGCTGATTTACAATATTAGGTCATTAGCTGGCCATTCATGTTATTTCTAGCTGCTGATGTGCTAAGTGAATGCTTCTTTACTCGATTAAACCACACTAAATACATCGTAGATCCTCAGATATAATTAATTGGACATGGAGCAATTTGAGACATTCTGAGAATATGAAAGACTCTGAATACAGAATCCTAATTTAGATCTAGTTGGAGCACTTTAAATAGGGAATTAACTTTCTAGTAAATATTTAAATAACAAGAACATTAGTACTCCCCAGCCATCAGTCTAAGATCTGTTTATGCAACTTGAGCAGAATGAGGGCAATATTTTATCTGATTTTGTCCACCCTCACAAATGTGTTTTGGAATTATGATGTTTTTAGTGTTTTTACAGCGTGTTTAATTGGAAAAAGAAATCCACAGCATCTGTTTTATTCCTCTCTATAAAGCTCATTATAAACTCCATATGGATCTCCCAATTACGGGGCACTTGGGAATGGGGATTGATTACTGTTATAAACCTGATGTCAAAATCAATGAATAAAATTGTTGGACCTTTGTCAAATTGTGCCGTGCACACATAAGTAAATCTCCTTGGAAACATAAAACAAATTTATTGGATTTTGACTTCTTGTCATCAGTCTGCATAACATTTTTGGAGTGTGACTACACTCCAAATTGATTAGGCTGTCACAATTTCCACTTGCTTGTCTCATCCATGTATTTGTAATTGGATTCCTGTCTTCCACAAATAAGATTGTGGGTTTCCTTTAACAATAAGCATTCAATATTTGACATTGCTTCTCCAAATGCTGCTTTAATCACTCAACAAAGCCACTATTAGTCAGCATTCCCTTTAAGATGCAGGCAGAAGACAAAAACATATATTTTGCTTCATTTATACTGTCATCGCAGTATTAGTGCACCTTGTTGATTTCGTGTTGTGTAATCATTCTGAAACCACTTCAGTATCGCTATTGGGATTGGGAAAGTTTGATACCTCCTGAAAACAAGTCTAGGAGTGTAATTCTGGACTCATCCGGGAGAATGTAAGCAATGCATCAGACTTGCCCTCTTAGCAAGTGTGAATGAGCTCAATAGGATTCAATATCATGAGTAGCTAACACCAGCTAGCCTACATTGCATAAAACCACCCTGTACTTCCTAAAACACAAGTTTCACTATAGCTGGCAGATATTCTGCAACTGACGATTACCTAAGACATTACCTCGCGGTAGGTTTAGTGTTACAGTGTCACACTGTTACACAGTGGCGCATCTGGTAGAGCTGTTGCCTCAAATCGCCAGAGACCCAGGATCGAACCTGAACTCAGGTGATGGTTGAGTGGAATTTGCACATGCTCTCTGTTTTTTTTTATGGCAATCTGTTCGATGACGTTGAGCGTGGCGGTGGTAAGGCCTTCAACATTGAGCTGCAGTAGCACTAAACCTCGACAGTAGGCGGCATTTAATGGTGCTGCCTGGCCTGGGGAGACATGGCTTTTAACGGTCTGCAGACGCGGAAAAGACATTGGTTTTGCATTGTGAGTTTATGAGCCTGTAATCTAGTCATGGAGGAGGCCGCGTAGAGGCTGTCTTTGTCTCGACAGAAGCTCGACAGAACGTTGTCATTCAAACAACACCTGGAAGGTGCCAAGGCAAAGACAAGTGCCCGTGCCGCACTGATACGCCGCCTAGCCGGCACCACATGGGGAGCCACGACGAAGACACTGCGCATGTCCACAGTGGCCCTGGTGTTCTCAGCCGCCGAGTACTGCGTCCCGATCTGGTGCCGTAGCCCTCACGCCAAGAAGCTGGATGCTGCCCTCAACAGCGCCCTGTGGACTGTCTCCGGATGCCTACGAGCCACCCCAGTAAACCAACTGCCCGTCCTCACTGGCATCGCCCCAGCCAACATTGGACAAGAAGCAGCCACATTGGCCCTCTCTCGAAAGGCACAGACCAGTGAATCCCGCCTCCTCCATCAGATCGTCACGGAGACACCACGACGAGTGTGCCTCAAGTCACAGCAACCCTTTGCCAGGCAAGCCCAAGAGCTGCTCTGCACAACACCGGCTGATGCTTCTGAGGCCGCCTGGGTCTAGATGAGATGGAGAGATTAGTGGAAGTCAGCAGAACCATCTAGGCTACACCATTACATCAATGACCCCATGGACGTCCCTGACCAGGACCTGCCCCGAAAGCAGTGGACAACCCTCAACCGCTTGAGGACAGGCATCGGACGCTATGGAGTAGCGATGAAGAGGTGGGGCCTCGTGGACTGCACCTCCTGCGAGTGTGGGGACCCAACACAGACAGTGGAGCACATCGTCACCAGTTGCCCCAAACACCGGCCACTGAATGGTGAACAAGGTCTGATTGACCTGGACGATGACACGTTGGCCTGGCTCGCCTCAACGGAGCTGCAGGTCTAAAAGACATACGACAGAAGAAGAAGAAGATGCTCTCTGTGACCGCATGGGTTTCCTCCAGATGCTCTGGTTTCCTCGCATATCCTAATGTCGTGCGGGTTTGTAGTTTAATTGGCCTCTGTGTGTAGGGAGTGGATGAGAAAGTGCGATAACATAGAATTAATATGAATGGATGATTGATATTTGATGTGGACTCGATGAGCTGCAAGGTCTGGTTTCATGGCACATATGAGAGAGAGCAAGTTCCATGGATTTTGTTGCCTCTCCCGAAGGACCTGATGAAAGAGTGGATAAAAAGGTTATCCTGTTATCCATAAGAAACTAGACGACCTCAAGATGTATGAGATGAGGTCTTGGAAGTCATTGCCCAGAAACAAACCTGGAAGACCAGATGCAATGCCAGAAGAACTTGCATCCTCACATACATTGTCAAAATATGTAAATAAAACTTTAAATGCCATGAAGCAACTGTTCCCCTAGATCCAGGTACTGCTGAATTCACAATATCTGAATAAGTTGCCACGACACCCAAATCACTAAAAATCTCTTATCAACATTCAGGACTCACACACATAATGTCCATGTGCTCCAGCACACATTATACGCTTAGTGTGAACATCACACTCTCATCTTATCAGGTACTTCAAACCCTTGAATGTTTTTACATAGGAGGTTAACAGGAATCTAACAAAAGTTTTCAAATTTATGTAAAGTTGTGGGTGCATCAACGAACCAGGATTCGTTGATGATTGCACAATGTTCAATTTCATGTACAGCTCCACAGCAAATAAAGCATTCCCACCTGCCTGCAGCAAGACCTGGACAACATTCATGTGGAGAGAGATACAGTACATGGCATAACATTCATCCCACAAAGGGGCCAGTCATTGACCATTTTCAGTGCGGTTTGTTGCTATTACTGTTGGTTTGTCCCCCAGCGTCAACCTCCTGGGATTGTTGTCCCGAAACGTAATTGGACAAGCCACACCAATAATGTGAATAGGAGAACAGATCAGAATCTGGGTCCCGATGTAAGTGACACATGTCCTCCTTCTCCCAATGCCTTTGCATCATCTACATGGCACAAGTCAGGAGTATGGTGGAATGTCGTTCACTGGTCAGGATGAAAGGAATTCAGTCTTCTCTTCTTTTCGTGTCCATCTTGTTACAAATGTTGACCTCGCTGTCATCATCCGTCCTGAAAAGGACGCAAGTTTCCAGCTTCCAGCGCCAATCAGTGGAAGCCATCACTTGTCTCAATAGACGATGGTGGTAGCAGAATTAGCTCAGGTTAGTTCCAGTCTCGAGCCTCGCGATGTGGACGCTTCTGCTATGGGGCCAAAGGAATTCAGTAATAATCGTGAATTTTCATATCACATTTGATAAAACTTCCTGTTCGATTGACAGTATATTCGTTCCCTTTAGCACTATGCGACATGATTATAAAGAGTTAGAGAGCAGTAGGAATCACAGAGGGAGAACATCGAGAGAGGATGTTGCTAAACTCTCGTCGGAGAGAGGATGAGAACTACTTCAAAGTAGACATTCCTTGAGTAGATTTCACAGTGGAGCGGACAAAATGTGTAGGAAGGAACTGCAGATTCTGTCTCGACCCGAAAAGTCCCTCATTTCTTCTCCCAGAGATGCTGCCTGTCCCGCTGTGTTACTCCAGCATTTTGTGTCTATCTACGATTGAATCCAGCATCTGCAGTTTCTTCCTACACATGATTATAAAGAGTGTCATCTACAAAACTCATTGCCGATGCTCACATAGTCTATCCCGACACCATCTCCTAAACCAGCAAGCTCTATCACCATGGATGGAAGCTAAGTGCAGGTTCCCCTCCAAGTCACATTCTAATTTGATATAAAAATCAACGTTGTGCCTGTACCTTGGATTGCCCTCAGGACAATTGACCAACAATCATTGTGGGAGTACCCAAAGCCAAAGTCTAAGATAGTTCAAGAAAGTTTTCAAGGACAATTATAGCCTAGTAGTAAGCATTGGTCTTCAGGGAATACATATGCTTACATTATCACTCCAAGAGTGAAGAGGGAAGAAATATTTGTACAAGATACGTTAATAGAATGACCTTTAATCTCATGCCTGAAAAATTTGGAGAGCATAATTTAAGGAACTGGATAAAAACAATAATATATTACAAAAAATAGTGATACATCAGCTAAATAACTCGTACCATGATAGGAGAAACAAGGAACTGCAGGTGCTGGTTTACAAAAAAAGACACAAGCGCTTGAGTAACTCAATGCTTCAGGTTGATACAGGTAAGGGGGGGGGGGGGGGAGGAGAGGTTGATAACTGATGGCATGACAAAGACCAGAGATTTCAGACTTTAGAGATACAGTTCTGAAACAGACCCTTCGGCCCAGCGAGTCCGTGCTGACCAGTGATCCCCGTACACAAGCACTATCCAACACACTAGGGCCAATCTACAAATTTTTACCAAAGCCAAATAACCTACAAACCTGCACATATTTGGAGTGTGGGAGGAACCGGAACACCCGGAGAAAACCCACGTGCTCTGTGTCACTGTGCCGC
This sequence comes from Amblyraja radiata, assembly GCF_010909765.2. Classification (NCBI taxonomy): domain Eukaryota; kingdom Metazoa; phylum Chordata; class Chondrichthyes; order Rajiformes; family Rajidae; genus Amblyraja; species Amblyraja radiata. The sequence continues at coordinate 25,469,708 of NC_045970.1, read as the reverse complement.
CCTTATCATAACGTGAAAAATGTTAGAGAAGAATAGAAGAATTAAAAATCGTGAAGCCAGAGGAAGGAATATAGATGGAAGGGAAGGCAAAAAATGAATATGGGTCTAGGTGGGGCACAGGGATTTGCATTGAGCTTACAGTAAATCAATGGAAGAATTTAAATATTACATTTTCCATTACAACAACAGTAAGTCATTTGAATACAAATTTACTTAATAGAGAGGTGTAAGGTGAGCTGTGATGTGGCTTCTCATGTATATCCAATATTCACCAAACTTACACACACACAATGCTTATTTCATATCTACAAATCTTTGCTTTTTGCAGTCATACTTTTGCCCTTTTCTCATTCAAATTCTTATGTCCGCATTTGCATGGCTAGCCTGCAGGAAAAAACAGGATAAGTATCAAATTTGTGGATGTCTTACTATGAGACAAATCCACGTCACTTTAATCATTTGTCACTCAACTTGTTAAAAGAGATTTTCTAAATATTTCACTTGAGTCCATATTAATTAATATTAAGATCCCTTAGTAATTTTGTATGTACCAATATAAAGATTTGCAAAAGCCGATTCCATTCTAACTGGATCGGTGAATACACAGGTTGGTTTTCTTTCAGCTCAATATTTATGGTATTCATCAAATCTGATGGAAGATGGATTTAAATACATGGCAGATATCATTGCTCATTATCAGGCTTCAGTCTCTGTCAAGTAGATGTATGATTTATCAACTTCCTTCCAAATGATTTCACCATTTTCCGTCTACTAAACTTCCCTTTTGCACAACATAATACATTAATTTAGCAAAAGCAGCATACATCATGTCAACAGGCAGTTCAGCAGAATCCAGCCATCGGTTAATAATTAAGTATTGGATATATTCTCTGTCATCTATCTCTTTTTATTGCTATAATCCTCTTCACCTGTACCAATTTTACACACCCTACCAAATTTGTGCATCCCATAAGGGGGGATTTCCATGATCTTAGCTGTCGTTACAGGGAGGGTACACTGTACTTTGCTGCCTCCCCCTGCCCTTCTTCATTCACGTCTGTTATGAAAACACATCTGTGATTAGGCTCAAGATCTCTGGTGCTAAAATCTCCCGTTGGCTTGACATTTTTGGTTCTGATCAATGGAATATTTTAACAATAAAGTCAAAATTTAATTGCAGGTAGTTTATTAGAAGGTATCAAAAACCAACAGCAAAAAATAAATCAGTGAAAGTAGAGCATGATCTTCGTTTAATATTTTCGCTTAAATTGCCAGCACTAGTACAAATAGCAGATGTATTCTTATAGATAGACTGGAGCTGGAGTAACTCAACGGGACAGGAAGCATCTCTGGAGAGAAGGAATGGGTGACGTTTCGGGTCGAGGCCCTTCTTCAGGTGGTCTGATGAAGTGTCTCGACCCGAAACGAGTGTGAAGAAGGGTCTCGACCCGAAACATCACTCATTCCTTCTCTCCAAAGATGCTGCCTGTCCCGCTGAGTTACTCCAGCTTTTTGTGTCTATCTTCGGTTTAAACCAGCTTCTGCAGTTCCTTCCTACACAGATGTATTCTTATCTTCTTTTCATTCTCTTGGTCTAAAGAAACAATGTGAAATGCAAAAATGGGGTGGAATTTGCATTTGCCATTATTACTGTGCAAAAACATAGCATCATCTGGTCTCTCCATATGCCTTTGATCTGAAAAAAGGTTTCGACCCGAAACATCACCCATTCCTTCTCTCTAGAGATGCTGCCTGTCCCGCTGAGTTATTTCAGCATTTTTTGTGTCTATCTCCATCTGCCTTGTTCCTCCACAATACGTGGTTGTACTTTCCACAGAGACAATCCAACGACAGTCACTGATTTAACATGATGTTCAATTTTTTCTGAATTATTCTTACTGTGAAAATTTTAAGCCTTGTTAATTGAAATGTAATTGCATTTGTAACACTGCTCTAACAAAATTGGTGATAGTCTCTTGGTCCTCAAAAAGATTATTTTAGATCACAGTCTCATCTCGTGATTGTGTAAGAAGGAACAGATTCTAGTTTAAACCGAAGATTGACACAAACATCTGGAGTAACTCAGTAGGACTGGAAGCATCTCTGGAGAAAAGGAATGGGTGACCTTTCGGGATGATACACTTCTTCTGAAGAAGGTCTCCACCTGAAACGTCACTCATTCCTTCTCTCCAGAGATGCTGCCTGTCCTGCTGATTTACTTCAGCTTTTTGTCTCTCATCTCATGATTGTATGATTAAATATTCCATTAATGTTTGAGTAATATGAAATATTTTAAAAGTTAATTCAATATATCAGCTTTTACCCTCAATCCTATGCTTGTTCCGACCTTTATTTTTCTTCCTGTAAAATGTTTTTTTTTAAATTATATATTATGCTTTTTGCTTCCTACTTAGCTGACTGTAATAATCATTCAGCTTGAATGACTTCGACCTGCTTGATGATTTCAATGTTGCAAAAGATTGTAAATTCTCATAGCTCTCGCAGGCTAAAATTCACATAGGAAAAGAGGAACATAATGGCTAAAAGGCCAGCAAATCCCATGAGACTTCTTTCATCCAGGTTATTGCCAAACTCTTTCCTGCTGCCATTGACTTCATCATCCTGGTTCTTGCCCTGAGTCTCTGCAAGAGGCCACAGCTAGGAATCTTTGTGTAACCATCTCTATGCTAGTGTACCATGGTGTGGAAGGCAGGAGGCTGGATAAGTAAAGTAGAAGCAAGAGTAGGCAAGAGTTGACATTTCCGGCTGATCTGAATGCACCCTCAGCCCCACATTGAAGCAGTGGGCATGAAGGATTTTCGGCACATTGGCCTTCATCGGTCATAGTATTGAGTATAGAAGTTGGGTGGTCATATTACAGTTGTGGAAGACATTGTTCAGGCCACATTTAGAGTATTGTGTTTTGCTTTGGTCCCATGTTGTAGGAAAAATGGTGTTAAGCTGGAAAGGCTGCAGAGAAGATTTACAAGGATGTTACCAGGAGGGCCTGAGCTAAGAGGTTGAGCAGGCTAGGACTTTATTCCTTGGAACACAGGAGGATAAATGGTGATCTTATAGAGGTGTCTAAAATCATGAGAAGAATAGATAGAGTAAATGCGCAGAAAAGGGGTGGAGGCAGTTGAGGTACTATCATACGTTTAAGCGACATGTGAACAGGTACATGGTTAGGATACATTTAGAGGATTATATGCCAAGCACGGGCAGGTGGGACTAGTGTAGAGTGGGGCCGAAGGGCCTGTTTCCACACTGTACGACTCTTAGCTCGTCACACTTGCCTGCATTTGACCCATGTACCTCTAAAACCTTCCTTTTCATGTACATGTCCGTATGTCTTTTAAAAATTGTAATTATTCCTGCCCCAATTACTATTTCTGGCAGCTTGTTCAATATACTCACCACATTCTGTGAAAACCTGCCCTCAGGGGAATTAGATCTTTTCCTTGTTCTTGTCCTCTTGAATACCTTACCCAGGGGAAAAAGACTGTGCCCCACCTCTATAACATCACCCCTCAGTTTCCTAAACTGCAAATAATTAAATCCTAGCCTACCCAATCTCGCCTTATTGCTCAAGCCCTCGAGTCCTGGAAACATCCTTGTAAGTCTCCTCTGCATTGATTCCAGCTTAATGGCATATTTCCTGTAGCACGGTGACCACAACTGAGTACAATACGTCAAATGTAACGTCTTGGTAACATAACGTACCAACTTCTATACCCAATCCCCAGCCTAATGACGACCAGCATGCCAAAAGCCTGCTTCACCCTCCTCTCTAAAGGGGCTGTCCCACTGCGCCGACCTAATTTAAGAGTTTAGAAGAGTTTAGGAGAGTTTGAAAAAAATGTCATGTTGAAGAACTTCTTCAACCTTCGACTATGTTGAAGACTAGCTTCGACTACCTTCGGGAAAATTGGACTCCGCATAGTGGAGAGTGAAGACGACCTCCTTCGATCTCCATCGACCTCCCTTCGACTATGTTGAAGACTATCTACGACTACCTTCGACTATCTTCGAATACCTTTGACTACCCTCGATTACCTACGAATAACATGCCGACCTACTACGATCTACTACCACTAAACCTACGAGTAAAAAAAGTGTCGATTTTTTCCTTGGCGACCCTTTTTTATTCGCGGGCATTTTTCAACATGTTGAAAAATACGCCGTAACCTAGCTGATACCTCGAGTACGCGGGGACTACCCTCAAGCATGAAGGAGAGTTACAAAGACCTCCTAGGACCTCGTGTCGACCATGCTGCGAATAAGAGTCGAGGGCAAACTCGCCAGAACTCGCAGATTAGGTCACCGCATTGGGACAGCCCCTTAAGTGTGACGTCATTCTCAGGGAACTATGTACCTACATTCCTGGCTCCCTCAGCTCTACAACACTCCCCAGGCCCCTACCATTCATTGTTTAACTTCCCATGTGCAAACTTACCTAAATTATAGTGCATTCGCCACTCCTCGATCCACCTGCCCTGTTGATCAAGATCTTGCTATAATTCTTGGTAACCATCTTCAGCATTTGACATTGTCCATCAACTTTCTGCCAGGTTTCATTGAATGGACCATCATTAGTGGCTATTTTGCTCGTCCAACCAGTAAAAGTGACCTGTGATTCCAGTGGCACGCCAGGGCCCTGAATATAATTTATTCATGTGGAGAGCAGCCAAAAATCCTGAGATATTTCACTGACGATGGGATGCTTAAATATGGGGAGTTTGAGTTTGTGTTTAAACTCCCATTCCAGTACTTAAGATGGGATGAAAACAAAAATAATCCTCCTGTTTTTGGTGAAATTGATAGAAACAAAGAGTTGCAGGTGCTGGTAAATACACAAAAGGACACAAAGTGCTTGAGCAACTCAGCAGGTCAGGCAGCATCCCTGGAGAACATACCCTTACATCCCTTTTAAACATTTCCCCTCTCTTCTTAAACCTATAACCTCTAGTTTTAACCTGCCTTATCCTGGGGAGAAGAGTGTGGCTATTCACCTGATCTATGCCTCTCACGATTTCATAAATCTCTACAAATTCACCTCTCAGCCTCCTTTACTCCAATGAGAACGGTCCAGGCCTCTCCAGCCATTCCTTCTAACTCAGTCCTTCCTATAGCACTGCAATCTGGATTGTACTTGTCAAGGGCTTTGAATATTAAAACAATGCATCTATTAAAAATCATTAAAACAATTGTTTGAAACTAATTATTTTTTAAAAAATAGTGCTTTTTTAGCAAGTTTCCAAGGTCAGTTTTTTGTCACATGTACCAATTAAGGTACAGTGAAATTTGAGTTACCATACAGCCATACTAAGTGAAAAGCAACAAGACTCACAACCACATAAAAGTTAACATAAACATCCATCACGGTGGATTCCACATCCCTCACTGTGATGGAATTGCAATAAAGTTCAATCTTCTTCCTCTTTGTTCCCCTGCGGTCGGGGCAGTCAAACCATCCATTAAAATTATTAAGAGAAAGTGAATTAGTTGTTGCTTTTTCATTTAAATAAATGGATAGTTTGTTCCTTGTGGGAACCTACAGCAAGTTGGTCTTTTGCCACAGGCCTCCACATTATAAATACAGTTGGAGATGACAAGAAATATTCAGCCAGCAACTTCAACAGTCCAGAGCTTGATGGTACCTACACTGAAAACTATCAACAATTCTCATTTGCAGCATTTCCTCATCGCATTTCCCTGCATATCTCAATCCAAAGATTTAGTTCCGACCGAACTTTGTTCACATATGCTAAGTGAATGGTTAGGTGGAAAATGTTATTCTACAATACACTTTCAAACTACATAATTTTCTGATTGTTTGACTGGTCGGTGGAAATAATATTCCAGAATGTCTTTAAAGTATGTAATTTATCACGTGCGAGAATCGAAAAAGATAAAATCTTCCTTACTTGTAATGTTTATCACTGGTGGATATTTGGATATTCACAGATATTTTACAAAAGACCCATAACTTACTCATTTTCGATTACCTGCATGTGACCTAATTTACGTAGTTTTTTGTGATGGTTTTTATTCAAATCCTGTGTGTTTTCAGACCCCAGAATATATAGAAGAAGTCAGCGAAGATATTCTCCAACAGTGTAAAGAAAAACTTGAAATGGTTGCGTGCAAAGAACTCTTCTGTAACTGCGTAAAGTAAGTGAATAACTAACTAAAGTCTCTTATTCATTATATATAGTCATTTGTACTCTCCATTTAAAAAAAAACTTCAATGGCTTGGTCATAAATTGGAACTGCTGATAAAATTATACTTGCGATTTGATTACCATATTATTATCAGAAAACCTGTCCTTCGTTCCTGTGGGGCATTCCCTGAAGTTCTCCTTTCAGACATCTCTAAGACACGAAAAGCTGGAGTAACTCAGCGGGCCAGGCAGCATCTCTGGAGAGAAGGAATGGGTGATGTTTCAGGTCGAGACCCGTCGTCAAACCAGCATCTGCAGTTTCTTCTTAGACATCTCTAGTTCATTGATTTTGAATAATACATTTGGCTCACCTATGCAAAACTGACAAAGAATCCAGGTTAAAGTACACAAAATGAAAAGTAAGCTCCTCTCATTGAAGTTTCATATATTTGGGTTTACCTTTTAATAATTATAAGCAAATACAACTTCCTTTTCCTTTAGTACCAACAGATGTGCAGAAAAAAACTATTTAATCTGCATTGTTAAAGAAATCATTTCACTTAAAACCATTGAAATGTGTATTAAATATCAAAATGCATTCAAACACATTACCCAGTTGAAACATGGTAAGTCTCAGGAGTAAAATGGAATAACTGTAAACATGGTAAACATTATACCAGGCTTAGAAGAGAGTTTGGAGACACATTCAAGGAGCCAAGACATTTTTTTAAACTGCAAATGCTGGAAATCTGGAACAAAAACATAGAATCCTTGAAAACTTCAACAGGTCACACAGCATCTTTGGAAACACAAACAGAGAACATTTCAGTCTGCAGCCTTTCACTAAAACTATATTCACGAGCAAGTTAGATAGTAGAATGCTAAAGGAGAGAGCTTAAATAGTAGCAGATTCCATCCCAGCGATAGAGCTGAGAGAGAGGAAGAACATATAGCCAGGATCAGAACAATGAAGAGCAAGGGCTGATCTCATGAATTGATGTAATAATGGGGACAAATTGTAGAAGAGGAAATAAGCAGTTTAAACATAATGAACGGAAAAAGTGCATCTCAAAAATAACACCCCAATATATTTCAGATCATCATTCAGATTAATAGCAATTTATTGCTTGTTCTTTTGATCCAAAAGCAATGACAGGAAGATTATTGTGCAATCAGCAGCCCAACAAGAATTCCTATTGTCTAGTTTATTTTTATGAAGTGTATTTTGGCACTAAGTTGATGCACTTGGCACCAAATTGCGCCGTGCATAATTGCAGTGATATCTGCACATAAAGGCTAGAAGTCTGTGGTAAAAGTTGGCAATACCGAGAAGCGTTAAAGTATGAACATAAAGTGATCCTGAGGACTTCAGAAACCCCAATGCTCGAACCTTTGCACATTTTGTTTTCCTTTGAAAATTAATTGTTAATAGTTAAACATGTATAGTTTGAGAACAATTAATTCAGAGCTGGGTTACAAACTGCTTACCAATGATTAACTAAACTATATCTATGTTCAGAACTCTCTGTTAGAATGTGCTGTTCTGTTTATTGTGCAATGCTTAGTGATTCCATTTTTTTCCATTGCGCATACATTTATGGAAAACAGAATCAGACAGTACGTCTAATTTGTAAACACGTTGGTTAGTAACCAAGGTCATTAAGTGTTTTCTATTTGAATATATGTTCTTTTGAATTATATCAGGAAATCCCACTTGCAACAGATGTCTTTTAATTACTTCTAATCCTAATTATTTGTTAACATCATTTAACTGCTGCTAAGAAAGAGTTTTAAAAAGTAAGGCCTCAGAAGCAGGTTGCAAGATTTGTTAATGTCATATATAGTTCTGGGCGTTATCACTAGAAGCATAGAATAGAAGAAAAAGAAAGTTGTGATGAACCTGTTAAACATTCTTCAACTGGTTGATTGTGTTGAATTCTAGAGAGGCATTAGTGAGGGTCCAGAAAAGATTTCTGAGAATATTTCCTGGGATGAGGGACCATAGTGACGATGATAGATTAGAGAAGCTGGGACAGTTTTTTTTTTGGAGAAGAGAAGCTTGAGGAGAGATTTGATAGAAGTACGGTGTGTAAAATGGAGGATTGTTTGAACAGAATGGATGGTGGAAGGTTATTTCCACTGATGGAGTGATCAAGGTCCAAAGATCACAGGTATAATAAAGGGATAGGCAGACACAGTTCCCTAGTACTTCAACAAGTGACCTTCATGTGAATGGTTGCAGGCTACTCCAGTTGGAATATCTTTGCCATGTCCAACCCTTGACTTCATGGTCATCTGTGCACAGTGATGTCCCAGTGAAGATCACTAATCAATAATCGCAAACAGCAACATGACCTCAGCTGTCACACCAGCTTTACTGAAATGACTGTACAAGGAGTTCAATGTAACACTTTTTTAAAGGTACCGTGTTTTAAAGGATTAATATCAAGGTGTCGTGGCCAGGGATATTTACATTTGGTGTGATAGATTGGTCACACCTGTAAGACTGCATGCAAATAGTTGGTTAATTCCTACAATTTCCTGGAGTTGTCACATTCTAGGTTACAGCAGTGCTTTGTAAACAAAAAGGTGCTGGTACACACCTTCAGTCAACATATGTGATCTGTGGCTAGAAAATGAAATAATGCCGTTTAATGTTTTAGATGTACTGTTATGCCTGTACACACCATCACGAAAAAAGCACTGGGTGACTGGATTTTCGTCAGATTTATGGCCTGGGTGAAGTTGTGTGCGTTATACTAAAATAGTGCCATGCAAGCTTTCCAGTCAGAATATCAGTCACAGTTTATTACCTCGCAAAAGAACTTAAGAAATAAGGGCAAGGGTAACCCACTGGGCCTGTGAGCTTGTTTCATCTGTCAGAATACAAGCTGGAGTTAAATAGAAACATAGATAGAAACATAAAAAATAGGAGTAGGCCATTCGGCCCTTCGAGCCGGCACCACCATTCAATCTGATCATGGTTGATCATGGTTGATCATCCAAAATCAGTACCCCGCGCTGTGCTCTGGCCATTAAATACCAGCTTTAAGGTGGCAAAAAAATGGAAATAGATTTTTTTTTAATGTTTTCTTTTGGTCTGCTCTTATAAAAGTGGAATTTCATGTTACATTTCCACTTACCACAAATTCCTTTCATGCCTCTTAGAAAGCAGCAATTCTTCAGGAAATGAACGATCTTTGCTTGCATATTTTATCCCTCTTCAAATGTATTTATTTTTCTGAGGTGAAATACATCACAAGAGGACATGCTGCAATGTAAGGAGCAGCAAGCTTGCATTGTTGCGATCTGACTGGGGCTATGTGATATAAGATCTTTGATGGGACAGAGAGTAGATAGAGAACAGGGGTTTAGACTTTAGAGATTCCTCATGGAAACAGGCCTTCGACCCACTGAGTCTGTGCGGGCCAGTGATTACCCCGTACACTGGCACTATTCTACACACTAGGGACAATTTACAATTTACAGAAGCCAATTAGTCGAAAATCCTGTTCATCTTTGAAGTGTGGGAGGAAAACAGAGCACCAGGAGAAATCCCACGCGGTCGCAGGGAGACCGCACAAACACAACGCAGACAGCATCCAAGGTCTGGATCGAACCGGGGTCTCTGGCGCTATAAGGCAGCAACTCTACACCTGCGCCACTGTGCATCAGTGTATCGCAGTGTACCAGTGATACTGTGCATCAGAACCCTGTAGATTGAGACCATAGGTGAATCAGAGAATGGATCAAATTTATTGATGAGGTTCTATAGTGCGGTGAGGGGCAGTGCTGAAGGATTATGTTTTTGAGATGTGATTGTGTGATTTACTGTTGAGGGGTTTAGTACAGCACTCTGCAGCATGGGCCCAGTTGTCCTGGAAATGACCAACCTTGGCCATCCCCAGGATTACCTCGACTCATCTCCTCGACGTCTCTTTGAAAGGTGTTGCATGGTGATTGATGCCATTATGACGCGCAACTGATGCTGAAATCTCACATCAAGTGACTCAGCAGGCAAGTGCATAGTTTTCAATTCCTGTGTGATGCAGCAAGACCGGGAACTGGTAGTTCCTGCGTTTTGCCCTGCGCAAGGTATATTTTAAAATTGTGGAATAAACAGCCCCAAAACCTGTTTTACGTCAGTGGAAAGATTCCGTTTTTATCGCGGTGATAGGCCAGAGTTAATTCTTTGAAGCACTCAAAGCTGGAGGTGCGGAGAGGGGATTGAAAATGCAGCACCATGTGGAGAGAGTTTATGAACCAGCAAGCCATTTGCGTGTGATTCTTGCTAAACATTGCTAATTCGTAACTTAGCTTGAGCTCCACGGAGAAGCAAAGGCCAACTGTTGGAGCAAAGATGTGCACCATTTTAATGTTTATTCAGTGAATCTAATTCATGTTTACATTGCAGCCTCAGCCAAATTGGCCAGGGTGTGCCATTTTAACAGCAGGCTTGGACTATCAGGCTAGAATTTGAATGTAAAATAAAATGAAGGCTGTACACTGAAAATAAGGAGCAAGAAACCCAGCCAATATCCAGCAGGGGGCAAGGGCTGGCAGGAGAGGCTTAATCATTGCCCAACATTGCTGTCTCACAGATTAGTATCCTGGCATAGGAGCAGGATCTGTTGAGAAGCAATGTAAAATGTCCATTGATGCACCATTTTAAACACGTCACAAGCAATCTATATCCCCTTTCAGCTGAGAACATTTAGACCTTTTATTTAGTGTCTAGGATTTGCAGATTTAAAATGGTCAAAAGTAATAGACGTTTAGCTGCTGCTCTTGGATGTCAGCAATGTGGTTTCTAAATATACCACAGCACATAATTTCTTAGAAATGTTCTGGTTAATTGCATATTTTCCTTAATCAAATTTACATGCAACGTATTTGCACAGAATTCACATGCATTTGAATGTAGTTTCTGCAGTTTGAAACTCTTCCCAATTTAAATTGAAATTCACAGCAAACCTTGCGTTTTCTTCAAACTCCCACAATCCTTAACCCTTCTTTAGATTCAGAAGAACCAGGCAGCTGTAATGGTTTTCCCTATTGCACCTGAATGTTATTGATAAATGAGCACCAGGGTAAGGAGCTCCTCGGTGGATGGCATTGAATTAGTATTTTATTCATGCTTAGAATGTGGACATTGCTGGCAAGGCCTGTGTTTATTGCCCATTTCTAATTCCACATGTAAACGTGCTGGTGAGTTGCCTAATCAAGCCACTGCTATCTACCTGCTGAATGTATCCCTATGAACCTGATGGGTTCAGATCTCCAGGTCTTTGACTTGATAGTTAAGAGTTAAGTGGGCGGCACAGTGGCAAAGCGGTAGAGTTGCTGCCTTACAGCGCCAGTGACCCAGGTTTGATCCTGACTATGGAGTTTGTACGTTCTCTCTGTGACCGCGTTTCCTCCGGATGCTCCGTTTTTCTCCCACAGCCTAAAGATGTGCAGGTTTGTAGGTAATTGGCTACAGTTAAAACATTTGTAAATTGTCCTTAGTGCGTGGGATTGTGCTAGTGTACGTAAACCAAACTAATGTAACCCTAAATAATGCTCCCACGTCGATGTAGTTCGGAGCTCAGGAGCATATTTGGAGGCGTAGTGTTTAATAGCCTGATCGTTGTAGGGAAGATGCTGTTTCTGAACATGGCCGTCACAGTTTTCAGGCTCCTGTACCTTCTTCCCGATGGCAGGAGTGAAAAGAGAACGTGGCCAGAGTGATGGGAGTCTCTGATGATGCTGGCTGCCTTTTTGAGGCAGAGACTCTTGTAGATCCCTTCGATGGTGGAGAGATCAGTACCCGTGTTGGGCTTCACCACTTTTTAGGAAAAAACTAGTGTCATTCTCAATGGACCAAGGTGTTTGTTTTGTCCTCAAACCCCCACTGCCTTTGACCTCCTGGATGTGAAAGTTGCAGTCATAGGTTGTGAAGTTTTAGCTGTTGTAATTCACCCTGCAGATTTTACCAAGTGCAGCTTTCGTAGTGATAATGAAAGAGTGGATATTCAATTCAGTGAACGTGGAGGCTGATTTGCTCTAGTTTCTTGAGTGTGATTGAAGCCAGGTCAATGCAAGAAAGTGGAGAGCATTCAACCGCAATTTGACTTGCATCATGTCAGTGATAGAGAGGGTTTGGGGGACTAAGAGGTCGACCATCCCCAGCTTCTGGCATGCTTTAGTGGCATTATTTTGCAGTCCAGTTATGTTTCTGTCCAATTGTGTCTCTGAAGTTGATGATTCAGGTCTTCTGATTCAGATTAGTTTAATTTCATATACACCAAGATGCAATGAAATTCTATGATCTCATGAAGCTCTAGAGGAAACAGTACATGTACAGTAATGATAAACAATGAGTGTAAAACAGCAGAATGGTGCAAGATTATGGTGCAATCCTAAGTCGTGCAGAAAATATTAAAATAAATATTGCAATAACTGAATGAGGTAGAGTTAAAAGTATGAGTATGTGGCAGCACCTGCAGGAAGGCAGTGTAAATGAGATGAGCGGTTCAGGAGTCTGATGGTAGTGAGGAAGAGCTGTTCTTGGGTGTGGACATGCAGACTTTCAAGCTCCTGTGTTTTCTTCCTGGAATGGCCAGAGTATGGGAATGGCCAGGGTGGCGAGTATTCTTGACAATACTTCCATCCGTTCTGCTGCAATGCATTGTGAAGATGAACTGGATGGGGAGAAGTGACGAGCCTGTGGTAGAACTGGACTGTATTCACTGTTCCCTGTGGATTTAGGTGGTCATGAGCAGTGCAGTTGCCATGGCAGACCTTCCAGAGCACATCTGTAGAAGGACATCAACATCTTCGTGGACACGGCAAATCTTCCCAAATACCTGCAAAAGTAAATGCGCTGATGCACTAATTAACCATCATGCCTTCAATCCTCAATGAGTTGAGACTAGTGTAGATGGGACATGTTGGTCAGTGTGGGCAAGTTGGGCCAAAAGAGTTGGGCCAAAGGGCCTGTTTCCATGCTGAATTACTCTATGAGTTTAGGTAGAGTTACTGCAAAAATAGGTGCTTAAATGCCTGTTTCCATGCAATATCTCTGTGACTGTAGGTTTATGAATGCCTTTAAGATTTTGGACAGTGCTTGCTAAGTCAGGGCACATAGCTTCACTGGCTGTCAAACGTTGTTATCATTTTGTGGGTGGTGTTATTTTTGCCACACACCACAATGTTGCTTTTACACTAATGTAATGAAAAGCCTCAACACAAAGTATTCTCTCAGCCTTTTCCATAAGTTCCTAGTTAAAGGAGCACAGAGTGCTGAGCTGTGTTGTATACAGAGGCAGCAGCAAGTATTGTCAGATTGCCCTTGATTGTAAAATCAGCCCCATTTTATCTACTGCCATCTCTTCTCTGCAAGTTACATGAAATGTTGATCGTCTGTTTGATATAATTAGACCCAGCTCTGCTGGAAAATGCTATTGGGAAAGTAAACAACGTCAAAAGAATTTGCAAGTCAACCAGCTTTCTTTGTGGGGCGAACAATCATTGATTAAAGCATGTCTCAAATTCAGGCTGTGAAATCAGTTTGTTGTATTCTGCATCTATGATATTGTGAGTTAAGTTAATTGGAATACAGCGGGCAAGAAACATGCCAGGGTTTGAAAATTTGTAAATGCTTCTCTCTCTGTGCTTTGAAGTTCTGGTTAATTGTTGTAATGACTGTACAAAGCATTCACACATATATGGCATATATTTGAATAAGGACATTGCTTGCAGATCATCATATGAACACTACTTATATATTGAGGCTTAATGCTGGCAGCTAATTCAGGGCTGCCAACATTGGCAGTTGGGAGTTGAAGTGATAGTTGGGAATGAGAAATTGCGAGAGACCAAGCCCGAGGGAGCGTAGCGACAGTGGGGGGGGAGGGGGTGGAGGGTGTAGTTTCCCCCCTCCCATTGGTGTGGAGCTTTTGCATTTTTCAGCTTGAAATTATGCAATCTGGTGCATACTGTAGTGAGTCTTTTAACTTACACTTGAATGAAATATTTATGCTTTAAATTGGATTAGCTATGAATAAGGTTAGGCTAAATTACATTACTAATTATATTCCACAGTAGAGCCAGGCTCTGATCAACAGGTGCAGCACATGAATGATCTTAGTATATTCATGTATGGAAATCAGATTATAATCAAACACTTGGCCCATGTTAACCAAGCTGGGTCTCACTGCACACCTGGTAAGACTCCTGACCCTGACTCCAGTTACATACCTTCTCTCATTCCTGATCCTGTCCAGCCTTACACCTGGCCCCCTATTCTACCCTGATCATAGCTGCTTACCTGCTTAGGTTCCCAGTGCTGAACACTCCCATTGTCCCAGCTTTGACTGCACACCTAGTACTATTCCAGACCTTGACTCTGTATGCACACTTGGCCTTGCTCCTAGCCCCTCTGCACTGATAATATATCTGGCCCACACATAAAGCCCCATATCTGACCCCCTGGACTTAACCTATTACGTTCAAGTCCACAGGTGCTTATCTAATGCAGTAATCTTTTATGGGGCACTTCACAGACCAAATTTTGTATACCAAAATTTGCTACATCCATTGGCTTTCTTGTTATCTAACATGCTAGTTACTTTGTCAAAGAAGTCATCAATTGGTTGAACACAATTTCTCATCCATAAAATTATACTCACTCAGCTGTATAAGTATTCTGTTACCATTTCCTTCATTTTCCTAACAAACTGTCCTGAAGTCATTTTCACCCCCAATATTTTCAGTATTTTGCTGTCTTCCTCTCAGCTGGGACTTTTCTGAAATGCAATGTCCAATAACTATATATTTAAGCAATATTATTCTATTAAATGTGATCTTGAGAGTACATAATATTTTCTGTGGTATTCATAACACAACAATGATAAAAGATCTTTATTTTGATTGCACCTACCAACATGCATACATTGTTATATTACAGTTAATATGTACTGAAGGCAATTTTTGTTCCAATGCTCCCCATTCCCAATTACTTTTACATTGAAGTGATTGAAATCCAAGTGAAGTTTAAATGGCATCAGAAAAATAAAACCTCCGGAATGGATGATGTTCATTACGTGGTTGGTTGGAGTCAGTATCAGCACAATTACTATATTAAACTTTGAATCTTCAGATGTCCATGTTCAAGCTAAAACTAAAGACAAATAATAACCTCCTCACACATTCCCCTGCGAGTATTTCTGTTACTCTTTTAAAATATGCCCCTTCTTTGAACAAGCTTTTAAACATCGCATCTGAATCAGTTTCCATCTGATTGCACTCCTTGAGGATGTTCATATACTTGTTCAATTAATAAAACAATGAGATTGGGGACATTTCTATTCAACCTGTCAAAGGAATTTGCGGGGGGGGGGGGGGGTTAGAAATAGTCAGTGAGGTAAACAAGCATAATAGTTGAGTGGCAAATGACAATAATGCTACCTTCCCAATATTTAACTGAAGGAAATAATGGGTTATGTTGTGTCAGACTGCCTGATGCCTTGCATGTCCTTTTAATATTACGCTTATCTCATCCCCCTGGACATTCCGGATTTATAAATTAAGGTTTTGTCAACTAATTCCAAATCAGGCTAATTACAAATCAATAACATTAGCCAACTCCGTAACACGAAGTGCTGAGCATTGAGTTCCAGACATCATGGACAACTGGCTTAAGTTCCTCGCTCACATCTGGCAGTGCATTTTTGAAAGTGGGGAGGCTGAGCAATCACTGATCACTGGCCTTGGGGTTACCCGGCGAGGGAATAGAGAAACCGAGTGGGGGGGAGGGTGTGGGACAGGGGTGTCCCCCTCCCACGTTAGGGACTTTTTGAAATTTGATGTATTAAAATTATGTTTTAGTGCATTGTACAAGTATGATTTCAATGTTTTTGTGTGAAGTATTTTTAAGAGGTAACTTTTTAAGGGGTAACTTTTTCCACACAAGGGGTGGTGGGTGTAGGTAACAAGCTGCCAGAGGAGGTAGTTGAGGCAGGGACCATCGCAATATTTAAGAAACAGACAGGTACGTGGATTGGACAGGATTGGAGGGATATGGGTCAAAACCGGGCAGGTAGGATTAGTATGGGACAGGGCTATTAGATGCAAAGAAGATAAGAGGGTGCTTAACTTATGATGGCAGGATGTGCAGCTGTTATCTGCAGTTCTCATAAGGTTGAGTCAGCAAGTGGTTAAGGAAACATCATAATGTGTAAAATTAGAAAGGTGAATATTTACTCATTAAGTACAAAAATGCTAAAGATTTTACATCGGCACAGTTGGGCAGTAGAGTTGCTGCCTTACGGCACCAGAGACCCGGGTTTGATGCTGACCTCGGGTGCTGCCTTCTCATAGAGTCATAGAGTGATATAGTGTGGAAACAGGCCCTTCGGCCCAACTTGCCAACACCGGCCAACATGTCCCATCTATACTAGTCCTACCTGCCCGGTTTTGACCCATATCCCTCCAATCCTGTCCAATCCACGTACCTGTCTGTTTCTTAAATATTTTTTTCTTTTTTTCTTTTATTTATATAGCACATTTTTAGTCAACTTGCATTGACCCCAAAGTGCTTCACATAGTTACATTCACACACACAGGCAAAGGTGGGTGAAGTGTCTTGCCCAAGGACACACACAGGCAAAGGTGGGTGAAGTGTCTTGCCCTAGGACACAACGACAGTATGCACTCCAAGCGGGATTCGAACCAGCTACCTTCCGGTTGCCAGCCGAACACTTAGCCCATTGTGCCATCTGTCGCAATATTGCGATAGTCCCTGCCTCAACCACCTCCTCTGGCAGCTTGTTCCATACACCTACCACCCTTTGTGTGAAAAAGTTACCCCTCAGATTCCTATTAAATCTTTTCCCCTTCACCTTTAACCTATGTCGTCGGGTCAATGATTCCCCTACCCTGGGCAAGAGACTCTGTGCATCTACCCGATCTAATCCTCCCATGATTTTATACACCTCTATAAGATCACCCCTCATTCCCCTGCGTTCCAAGGAATGGAGTCCCAGCCTACTCAACCTCTCCCTATAACTCAGACCCTCGAGTCCTGGCAACATCCTAGTATATTTTCTCTGTACCCATTCCAGCTCAGATTCAGATTTTTCAGCAATGTGTAGGGCCAGGGAGATAGATGGTGCTTGTTGTGGCATTCAGGGTGGGGGCTGGAGTTAATGAGCGCCTCTCGAAGCATTTCATGATTGTGGGTGTCAGAGCCACTGGGCGCTAGCCATTAAGTCACACTACATTGCTTTTCTTTGCCATCGGCTGATAGTGGTCATCTTAAAGCAGGTCGGAACCTCAAATCGGACTACGGAGAGATTAAAGATGTCCGTGAGTGCAGGTGCCAGCTGGTCTGTGCATGTCCTGAAGATGTAGCTGGGAACTCCAACTGGGCCAGTTGCTTTTTGGCACGCGCTTCGAAGCATCTATACTAAGTCTGTGATGGCAGTGGCATACTCATTTAGGTTGGCCACAGAGTCTGTGAACATGGGCCAATCCACCTACTCCAAGCAGTTGCGAAGGATCTCGTCTGTTTCCTCAGACCAGCACTGCATGACGTTCTGCAAGGGATCTTCCTGCTTCTGCTTCTGCTGGGAATATAAGCACAGCTACATGGTCGGATTTTCCTAAATGTAGTCTTTGACTGTGTAGTAGTGGCAGTCCAGAATAGTTGTGATTGTGTACAATAGGACAGACATACATGAAGTAAAACATTTCAACAGCACCATTTCTTACTTTATGCTCTTCCCAGCTGCTATCAGGCAACTGAACCATCCTATCAACAACTAGGGAGCGGTCCTGAACTACTATCTATCTCATTAGAAGCCCTCGGACTGTCTTTTATCGGACACTACTGGACTTAATCTTGCACTAAACGTTATTCCCTTTCTTGTGTATCTGTTCACTGTGGATGGCTCAATCATAATCATGTGTAGTCTTTCTGCTGACTGGTTTGCACGCAACAAAAGCTTTTCACTGTGTCTGTGACAAGAAACAAAACTACAATTGTGGCAGTACCAGTCGGAAACACTGTTAAAAGTTACAGGGGTTTGTTAGCTTTAGTTATGGGGAAACGGAGTACCAAAGAAGGGAAATGTACTAAAACATAAAACATTGGTTCAGCCTTAGCGTGAGTACTGTATTTAATTAAGCAGCGAAAATTAAGAACAATTATCCCGCCCTCAGAAAGGGTAGAGAGGAAATGTGGTGGAACAGCTCTAGGGATGAGAACTGAAGTTATGTGGTAGAATTTGGAGCAGATGTAGTTGTTTTCTTCATCAGCAGAGAACGTTAAGAGGAATTTGTTAGAGATGTTTAAAAATAATGAGTAAATAATGAGAAAATGTTTCTGGGAGCAGAAAGCTTGCTACACAGAGGACACATAGAGCGGCACAGCGCCACTAGTGGACACATAGAGCGGCACAGCGCCACTAGTGGACACATAGAGCGGCACAGCGCCACTAGTGGACACATAGAGCGGCACAGCGCCACTAGCGGAGCAGTGCCAGAGACACGGGTTCCATCCTGACCTCTGGTGCTGTCCGTGTGGAGTTTGCACATTCTCCATGAGACCGTGTGCCAGGGGCTCCGGTTCCTCCCACATCCCAAAGACATAGATTAATTGTCCTCTACAACATTCCCCCTCCCATATATTGGAAGTGGATGTGGAAATGGGATAACATGGACCTGGTGTGATTGGATGATCGATGCAGTCGGTGTGGACTCGGTGGGCCAGAGGACCTGTTCCATGCTGTATCTCTAAACTAAACCACTTAAGATGATTAATAAAAGAACCTGGGGTTAAAAAGAGAAAATATTACTCATCTACATTGCACCGTGGGGCCTGGATGCTGCTGCTTACCAAGTAATGAAGCAGCTTCAGGGCTGATTATCAACAGCGAGGTGGATAGATACTAGAAGGAAAATAAAATCACATGGCCATTTGGGAAGTCGTGGGATTCTGGGCTTCATTAGATAGCCCTTTCAAAAAGCCAGCATGGGCATAATAGGCTGAATGACCATTTTCTCTGCTACCTGCACTATTCAGAGAATAGTTCCACAGATCAGTCAAAAGGAATCTGCAGGAGATTGCTGCAATACCTAGAGGGATTGTTGGAAGGAATATTGAAGGTGATGTTGCAAGGAATATGGGAATGTTTAAGAAAGAACTGCAGATGCTGGAGAAATCGAAGGTAGACAAAAATGCTGGAGAAACTCAGCGGGTGAGGCAGCATCCATGGAGAAAAGGAATAGGTGACGTTTCGGATCGAGACCCTTCTTCAGACTGATGTGGGGGTGGGATGAAGAAAGGAAGAAAAGAAAGGCATATGGGAAGATCGGTGTTGCTCTTAACTCCTAGTATATCCTTTCTCCCTTTGTAATAATGTTTTTGTTCCATAACAGGTCAGTCCATGATTATCTCAGCGGACGGCCATTTAATGAATATCAGGAAAGTATGTACTTTGATCGTTTTCTCCAGTGGAAGTGGCTGGAAAGGTAAGGCTAACACAAGAGCAGCCATGTTTCTTTCAATTGCATTTTTTTTAAAGAACTGGAAGCTATGGAACACTCAGAAGCATCTGGACCCATCAAAACCTCAAGACTGATGCCACAATTCAAGAGTCAATTGTATTTAATTGCCATTTGTACCAACAATGAAACAAAGAACTTCTTACTTGTAGCAGCATAACAGACCTATAAAGACAATACACCTAGATAATATATAATAAATAAAAATTTAATAGATAAACAACCACAATACTGGAGCAAAAAGAAACCCAAAGTCCTTAGCGCAACCATCGACATTCCATTGAAGTTTATAGTTGAGGTTAGTGTTGTGTAGTGTTCAAGAGCCTGATGGTTGTTGCGAAGAAGCTATTCTTGAACCTGATGCTCACATCTTTCAGACCCCTATATCTTCTTCTTAGTGGTAGGAGTGAAATAAAGGTATGGCCAGGCCGGTGTGAGTTATTGATGTTGGCTGCCTTTTTGAGGCAGTGCCTCCTATATATCCCTTTGATGGTGGGGAGGTCAGTATCTGTGATAGACTAGGCAGTGTCTACCACCCTCTGTGATCTCTTTCCTTCCTGGGCGTTCGAGTTGCCGAACCAAGCTGTGATACAACCCAGTCAATATACCCTCCCACCGTACATCTGAAGAAGTAACAAACTAAATCACCTGAATCTGCTCAGGAAGTAGAGGCATCAATGGGCTTTATTGCATCAATGCGCTGGGCCTCAGGCAGATCTTCAGAGATATACACACCCAAGCTGCTGTTAAACTAGGTGCTTAAAAGCTTACGGAGTTAGACCTTCATTAACTATTGAAATGTGTGTACCACGGCTACTCATTTGATCCTTTGATGTATTAGATTTATGCGAAGGTGTTCCATTGTTAGTACACAGTTTTGCAAGTACAGGGGATCCCTGCATTATGGGCGTTGTGTTTCTAGAAAACAGTCCATATCACAACTTTCCGTAGCGTGAAGCCGCATCACATGCATGTGCTAGTTGAAAACTAGTTGAAAAAAAATCTTTATTTATTTGCTTTATTTCCACATAAATTCCATGAGAACAAATTTTATTTCATATCTCAAATTGTTGGGAAATGAAATCGGTATCACATTTTCATCACCCGAACAGATGCCTGCAATATTATTGACTTTGCTCCATATCTCTTATCCTTCGCTAGATTGAGTTTTATGCCCTAAATAACCATATAACCATATAACCATATAACAATTACAGCACGGAAACAGGCCATCTCGGCCCTACAAGTCCGCGCCGAACAATTTTTTTCCCTTAGTCCCACCTGCCTGCACTCATACCATAACCCTCCATTCCCTTCTCATCCATATGCCTATCCAATTTATTCTTAAATGATACCAACGAACCTGCCGCCACCACTTCCACTGGAAGCTCATTCCACACCGCTACCACTCTCTGAGTAAAGAAGTTCCCCCTCATGTTACCCCTAAACTTCTGTCCCTTAATTCTGAAGTCATGTCCTCTTGTTTGAATCTTCCCTATTCTCAAAGGGAAAAGCTTGATCACATCAACTCTGCCTATCCCTCTCATCATTTTAAAGACCTCTATCAAGCCCCCCCTTAACCTTCTGCGCTCCAGAGAATAAAGACCTAACTTATTCAACCTATCTCTGTAACTTAGTTGTTGAAACCCAGGCAACATTCTAGTAAATCTCCTCTGTACTCTCTCCAATGCCACCTGCAGTTGGTCTTCTGCCACTATTGTTCTCCAGTTACTACAGGAAGCTCTGCGTGGAGCATTCCAATGCTCAAAGGTAGAGCATTCCAAAGATTCATTACCGTCTGAAAAAAGTCTCCTCATTTCAATCCTAAATATGCTGCGCCTAATTTTAAGACTGTGACCCCCCCCCCCCCCCCCCCTAGTTCTAGTCCTCACTGCCAGGTGAGCCATTCATTCCCCTTATGTTCACCTCCTAGCTATACCTTTCATTCTACTATAAGGAATAGAGCCTAGCCTGCACAATTTCCTCTTACATGACAGATCTACCATTCCAGAAACCAGTGTGGTGAATCTTCACTGGACTTCCTCTGTAGCAATTATATCCTTTTTTGGTAAGAAGACCAAAATCAAACATGATGCAATGTCACCAGGGCTTTATGTAATTGGACGAGCTGTGGGTGGTTTTGTTCCTCTCCATTAATTTTACTGTATAAATGATGATGATACAGAGGGGCAAGCATATTGTAGAAGCCATCCCCCCTGTGAACAGATTATTGGTTCTGTTATTAACTTTAAAACATGTTAAATTAAATTACTTTCAGAAAATAACACGATAAAGTGGTGACTCTGTTGGACATGGTGGAGCTCACCTACTGCCTTGTTTTCCGAGTTGCACTACAATCCTTCCAACTGCATTTCTTGACAGTGAAGTATATTTGGTCCAACAGCCAATAGCAATAATAACAGTGTGAGCCACGATTCTTGATAACAGTACTGAAGTAATACTGTCCAAGGATAACATTGCCCTGACTCGCACGTTTAGAAAACAACAGAAGTCTATATAAGGAAAAAGTAACGAGATGTCAGCAAAAGCATTTCTTGTATCTTTGATGGGAGTTGAACAGAAATGTTAGAACTTATCCACGTCAAAGACTTTTAACGTTTGATTTTTACTGCATGGAAAGATCTGAATTCTTTGCTAATGCTGTATCTTTCTTTCAGACAAGTCGTGACGAAAAACACCTTTAGGCAATACAGAGTACTAGGAAAAGGCGGTTTTGGTGAGGTAAGCACACCTCTCGGACATGTTCTGTTCTGGTGTAGTATTTTTGAAGTAACATTGCGTAAGAAAAAATAATGTTCATTAGAAGCAATACTTATTCTATTTAAACTAATATGTTAATTTCTCAAGTTCCATTGATAGAATTGCAAAAATGTGCAATTTCATAATCATCATTAGACATTGTCCAAGGGGAAAGAGCATTTTGCAGTAAATGCATGTAAAACCATGTCCGTTACAAACACCTACAGAAATGTTTATTGCATTTTCTTCAAATCCTAGGTGTGCGCCTGTCAAGTCCGGGCTACGGGAAAAATGTATGCTTGTAAGAAGTTAGAGAAAAAGCGGATAAAGAAGAGAAAAGGAGAAGCTATGGCTTTAAATGAAAAGCAGATTTTAGAAAAAGTTAACAGTAGATTTGTAGTAAGTATTTCAAGTTCACGTGAGTTTATTGTCATGTGTCCCTGTATAGGACAATGAAATTCTTGCTTTGCTTAAGCACACAGAAAATAGTAGGCATTTACTACAAAACAGATAAATGTGTCCATATACCATGATATAAATATATACACACATGAATAAATAAACTGATAAAGTGCAAATAGCAGAAAGTGGTTATTAATAATCAGAGTTTTGTCCGAGCCAGGTTTAATAGCCTGATGGCTGTGGGGAAGTAGCTATTCCTGAACCTGGTTGTTGCAGTCTTCAGGCTCCTGTACCTTCTACCCAAAGGTAGCAGGGAGATGAGTGTGTGGCCAGGATGGTGTGGGTCTTTGATGATACTGCCAGCCTTTTTGAGGCAGCGACTGCAATAAATCCCCTCAATGGAAGGAAGGTCAGAGCCGATGATGGACTGGGCAGTGTTTACTACTTTTTGTAGTCTTTTCCTCTCCAGGGCGCTCAAATTGCCGAACCAAGCCACGATGCAACCGGTCAGCATGCTCTCTACTGTGCACCTGTAGAAGTTAGAGAGAGTCTTCCTTGACAAACTGACTCTCCTTACTCTTCTCAGGAAGTAGAGGCGCTGATGAGCTTTTTTGATAATTGCGTTAGTGTTCTCGGACCAGGAAAGACAATTTGACATCAATTGCCATACAATATGCAACCATGACGTATTGAATCCAAACCACTTTGCGTGTTTGAGAATTGACCATTAGATTGTGTTCACTTTAGTGCCTCATAATTTTGTGCCAATATGTGTTTGTCCAACATTTTATCTTGTAATAACGCTTAGCATTTTATTCTTCAAGAATAATGCTGTTGGTATCAATCATGGAAAAACAATAATGTGTCATCATAACAGTTTAATGCAGACGAATCATCAGATTTTCTTTTAAAAATATGTTGGGAACGGCTCTCTCTAGATGTTGAGATTTACAGTTGTTGTAGTTTGTGCTTCATTACATTTCCATCAACCGGGTTAACCTGGCTCTCATTTGACTGGCTTTCAGCCGGATGGCCTATGCATCTTAATATATATATACGTGTACATACAATCACTAGAAACAAAATGATAATTTTAATAGGACATGCAATGCTAAAAAAAACACATGCTGGAAATCTATATTACTAGAAGACATGGAACTGCAGATGCTGGTTTACAAAGGACACAAAGTGCTGGAGCAACTCAGCGGGTCGGACAGCATCCCTGGAGAATATGGATAAGTGACATTTCGGGTCGGAACCCTTCTTCTGTCCTGACCCGACACAAACCTGAAACCTCACCCACTCATGTTCTCCAGAGATGCTGTCTGACCCATTGGGTTACTCCAGCACTTTGTGTCCTTCTTTGTAAACCAGCAACTGCAGTCCTTGTTTCTACTCAATTAAAAACATGATGCTATTGCAAACAACTTGAGTAAATTCAAAGGAATAAATTGGTTCTTGATGCACAGCTGAACATTGAAATGGCATTCCTCTGAAACAAATAAAAAAACTCTGGAAATTGTAAATAATCTTTCCTTCGTCACATAAATTGTAACCAAAGAAACTGTGAAGTTGTTGGTAGATAATCCCACTACGCACAAATATTTCCCTTATTTGGCAATTCTACTTTTTGCCATCCTTAATGTACAAATATGACTGTGTATTCGTCAGTTGTCTTAAGACGGTACAATGGGAGACTTCACGACTATTTCAGTCCATGTTTTGTTCATGGAGGTTGTATTGAACAGCACTAGTTTCAACTCTAGCCTGCCACTGGTAATGCAGCCTCACCCATTAAATATTTAATCATTCCCTATAAAATCTATATAAACATTAACAGCACTTGAGAATTGTTTATAGTATGCAAAGTTTATCTTTTGCAAACAATGCACTTCCGTAAACTTAACTCAGCATATTCTCATTTTAGGATGCAGACTTAAACATAACAAGAAGCCGAGCTCAAAAACCTCACGCAAATTTTCTCCCTCATTTACATTCATTATTTAACAATGGAGTGACCACGTTTGCATTCATGCTTATGAATTACAGAAGGACAAATGAGTAAGATTCCCACTGCGGATGACTATCGATTCTAGGAAGATGGCAGGTGAAAGTCCAATCAAACAGCTCTGCCATTCTTCATGGTTGAACAGCTTGCAACTTTCACTAGCATTGCTGTTGTTCAAGGAAGGAAAGGTCTGAAACATGTAAAACGCCAGACCCACCAAGCACCTAACTCTTAACTGCATCCTTAATGGTAACGGAATGAGAATTGGCCCGTAAATACCAGCACACTTGTTTTTTAAACATTGTAGAGTTCTGCAAAGTTGCTTAATTGGAGGAACAGCGCCTCATATTCCGCTTGGGGAGTCTGCATCCTGGGGGCATGAACATTGAATTCTCCCAATTTTGTTAGCCCTTGCTGTCTCCTCCCCTTCCTCAGCCCTCGGGCTCCTCCTCCTCCTTTTTCCTTTCTTCTCCCCCCCCCCCCCCTCCCATCAGTCTGAAGAAGGGTTTCGGCCCGAAATGTTGCCTATTTCCTTCGCTCCATAGGTGCTGCTGCACCCGCTGAGTTTCTCCAGCATTTTTGTCTACCTTTGCTTAATTATGTGTGAGTTGCTGAACACCATTGTTGTGACTCCAGGCTTTTGCACAGGCCAGTTGCTCACTGTCTATCTGGGTGGGTGCACAGAGCAGGACCAGAAGGAGCATTGCTGGAGGTGATGGTATGGCTCACCGCAGGAATACCGTGTCCACCCAGAGTGTTCAGGCACGAGTTCTCCTACCTGTACCCCATTGAGGCAGTGTGCACAACATGTCTTTGCTTCAGTAGTGTGCCAAATCAAACTTGGCGCTTGCAGTAAGTGTAACACTAACCGCAGTCCTGGCCAAGAATCGCACTGCCAGCAATTATCAAGGCCATTGGTCAGGAAACTTTAAGCACCAAGATCCTTAACAAAGTTAAGCTGTATTTGTACCATTTTGCAATTTCCCTTCTACCGGTCAGTTAATGCTGTCACTAATAATCCCTATCAAAGAAGAAGTTTTATTCTCTTCCTCCAGGAAGAGGCTTCATGTCGCATGAGTACAAGGTTCACTGTGGGGCAGTTCGGTGACGCAGCGGTTGAGTTGCTGCCTTACAGCGCCAGAAACCCGGGTTTGATCTGGACATCAGGTGCTGTCTGTACGGAATTTGTACGTTCTCCCTTGACCGCGTGGGTTTTCCCCGGGTGCTCAAGTTTCCTCCCACACTCCAAAGACGTGCAGGTTTGACGGTCAATTGGCTTCGGTAAAAGTGTATTATTGTCCCTGGTGTGTAGGATAGTGCTAATGTACGATGATCATTGGACTCGGTGGGCTGAAGCGTTTCTTTCTGTGCTGTATCTCTAAACTAAAGTAAACTAACCTGTGTAGACTGCAGGCTATCACAAGGTGCAGAGAGCTACAGACCAGTCCCATCACTTTACAGGTGATGTCCCAGGTGATACAGGTGAGGCATTGTAAGAGCTTTCATTAGTTTGGTTTGGTTTAGAGATACGGCATGGAAACAGGCCCTTCGGCCCACCTTGTCCACACCGGATAACCATCCCCCGTAAACTAGTTCCACCCTACTCACTAGGGGAAAGTTATAGAAGCCAATTAAACTACAAATGAGCACATCTTTGAAATGTGGGAGGAAACCAGAGCACTCTGAGAAAAATCCACATGGTCACAGGGAGAACACACAAACCGTGCAGACAGCACCCATAGTCAGGATCAAACCTGGGTCTCTGGTGCTGTAAGGCAGCAACTCTACCGTTGCATACCATACCACCTCATCTTGAGAAAGGAAGCTGATTCCTGCTTCATGGAGCCATGGCCATTCCCCGGTTATCCCACAGTAATACTTATTTAGGGAAAATTACTGGATAGTTTTGATCGCTGCAAGTCGGTTGAAACACTGATACCTACAGACATGATAACAGAGTTGAACAGAAAGGTCATTGACCGGAAATTATAACTATTTTTTCTCTCCACAGATGCTGCCTGTCCTGCTGAGAATTTTATATATTTGCATATTGTATCCCGTATCCCCACAGTATTTGCTCTAAATAAATCTTGGTCAATCTCCCAATTATCCCAATTTTTCCGACTTTCAATGCATACATTCAAATTGTGCCAAAAGATGGAAATGTTGCTTTTTATCAACACTCCTGTGTAGATGAGACATGTTAGTCATGTGGACAAGTTGTCCACGTGTAGGTGGACGTGGACAAGTGCGGGTGGGACATGTTGGTCGGCCAGATTGGGCTGAAGGGCCTATTTCCACGCTGTATGACTCTATGACTCCAATTTATTTTATTAACAATTTCTATGTTTCTTGTGCTTATAGGTCAATTTAGCTTATGCTTATGAAACAAAGGATGCACTGTGCTTAGTTCTGACCTTAATGAATGGAGGAGACTTGAAGTTCCATATCTACAACATGGGAAATCCAGGGTTTGAAGAAGAACGGGCAGTATTTTATGCAGCTGAAATCTGTTGTGGCCTGGGAGATCTTCACAAGGAAAATATAGTATACAGGTGAGAAGAGTTCCTTCCTAGGTTCAGTGAATCTTAGAGTCCAAAGATAGATACTGCACAGAAACAGGTCATTTAGCCCACTAAGTCAGTAATAACAATCAAATTAATTTTTGTACTATTCTTACCGTAACTAATTTTATTAATTCCCATTCATTTCTCACCATCTTGTACCACAAACAACACGTAGCAACACCGGAGGTCAGGACTGAACCAAGGTCACTGGTGCTATAAGGCAGCATCTTAACCACCTGTTCCTTAAAACAATTTTGCACCTTTAAATTCTTATTTGCTGGAAAATAATGTTTCTGGAAGCTAATAGTTATGGAAGTGTTAGGATGACTTAAGAGAACTGTGAATACTGGCAAGCAGAAATAAATAGTTCATTCAACAACTTTTATCCATTGTGGCCATCAAACATCTACAGACGTGGCATAGCTATTTTAGATTTAGTTTTAGCAATGCAGCGTAGAAATCGGCCCTTCAGCCCACCAAGTCCACGCCGACTATCGATCACCTGTACACTAGTTCTATGTTATCCCACTTTCGCATCCTACACACGAGGGGTCATTTACAGAAGCCAATTAACATACAAACCTGTACATCTTTGGAGTGTGGTAGGAAATCGGAGCATCCAGAGAAAAATCATGCTGTCATAGGAAGAATGTACAAACTCTGTGTGGTGCAGTAAGAGCAGAAGTGCGTGAAATGGAGGATACAGGTGAGGGCTCGAGGCCTCATCTCGAGAAGAGATGCGGTGGAGATGATGAAACTGAGAGAAGGGGATTGCTGCCATACAAAATACAGAATGAGAGAAAGTGTAATAAAGTTGGCAATGAGAGTCAGTGGGTTAACAGTAAATGTCAGTGGATGGTTTCCCTCCTGAGATGGAGAGAGGAGGCGGAAATGGTCCAAGTGAATTAGAGGGCAGAGTGGTGGTGGCAACGTCGATGGAATTGATGAGTTCCACAAGGTTATGACATTTGTAAAGCAAATAATGCCCAAAGATATACTTTTTTTTAGCAATTAGTTTCACTAATATTTGAGCGTTATTCTCGTACAGCTGAGGAGCCGACACTAGTGGCTACTCTACCCTACATAAGCTGCGTGGCTACAAGCTGAATTCCTGCACACTTTTGTACTTGAGTTCCATTTCCAGCTATTGAGAAGACAAAGGGGCAATCAGGATGATTGGGGCAAGGGGCAATCATCTCCAATCAGGATGAGGGCCAGGTTGGGAGCACATCTGTGGACGAATACCCCCAAGCAATGCTCAAGCATTGCATAGAGAATTATATCATTCTATGTGCACCAGGAGATGAAATCCATTCAGACACATTTGTATGACCCCCCAGCTGGGAAACATCCAGTCAGTTTACCGAGTGACCTGAGATGACCCAGAAAAGTAATTTGTCTCATTTCACATTTTCCATCTTTTATTTTCCATGCAATCTAATTACGCAGTCTGTGTAATCAGAGAGGAGGATTAATTCCAAGATTTAATCCCCCATTTCTGGGCTGTAGGTCAAACACTCTGTTGATCGCACAAGAATGAACAGTAAAATGGAAGAACAGGCAGCGATCCATCCCACCCGAAGTAAATTGGAATGGGTGAACAAGTACACAGTAAATTGCAGATGTAGCATTACCCTTGTAACTCTTACCCATCCAGGCTCTCTAGCTGAATCTTATCCATAAGATAACATTCTTATCCAATGAACTTTATCAATACCAACAGATCAGGTATACGTACAATATGATACTATGCTATGACATTTTCAGAACAAATAATGTCCAAAAGCATGTTTTTTTTAGCAATGGGTTTCAGTAATAATTGGATCATAGGGAATTGTGATAGAATTAGGCCATTTGGCCCATCTAGTCCACTCCGCCATTTAATCATGGCTGAACTATCTCTCCTAACCTCATTCTCCTGCCTTATCCCCATAACCTCTGACACCTGTACTAATCAAGAATCCATCTATCTCTGCCTTAAAAATATCCACTGATGGCCTCTGCAGCCTTCTGTGGCAAAGAATTCCGCAGATTCACCACCGTTTACTGGATATTACTGTACTACAACTGTGGGAAGACAGTAGTGGATATGCCACCTGGATCGGTACTCTTAAACTGCCTGGCTACAAGTTGAATTCTTGCAGCTCGAAGAAAACTCAGCCATGCTTGGTTATTTTTGCGCACTTGACTTCTATTTCCAGCTGTTGGTTTTACATGTATTGAGAGCATAGTGGAAAAGCTTACAGGCTGAATAAATTTCATTAGCAGACCCTTGGAAAGTGCTCTAAGCCTGTTTGACGTGTTTGAGTCCCAGACCCAGCAGTGTGAGAGACCCCCATGTGGAGTCATAAAGTGAGGCAGCATGGAGACAGGCCCTTCGGCCCATCGCGTCTGTGCTGGGCATCTATACAAATCCTATTTACCAGATACTTCCTAAATGTGAGAGCACTTGCTTCACCACCCACTCAGATTTCCTCCTAACCTCCTATACGGGAACAGAGGGACCCAGCGTGTTGGAGCCGCAGAGAGAACAAACGGGGACCAGTGGGGGGGGGGGGGGGGGGGGGGAGGGGAGAGCCGGGATAATAAAGGGGAACCCGGTGTTAGGGGGCCGCTGAGAACTCAGTGGGAACCAGTGAGAGGGGAAAAAGAGGGTCTTTCCGTATCTTTGCGGCGACTCTTAAGTGTACTTTGTATGCAATAACAAAGAATTTCACTGCACCGAGATACGTGACAATTAAGTATCATCATCATTATCACCTCACCCGAAACCATTATTCTCTTTTTCCACACACAATTATACAGTCACTTTCATTTTCTTCAAAATCTGGATCTCTGTTTCTTTTGCTAAGGATGCAGCCAGATATGGGAGCATTGCCATTATTTTACGTTTGTGTGTCTGATTTCTAGCAAGCAGTATTTGACTTATATGGATATTTACAGACTTAGAAATCTTTGCTTTCATTAGGTAGTCGTTTTGTGTCATTCTCTGTTATCATGGAGTGTGGGAAAGTTAAAAAAAAAATCAGCGAAAGTGTGATTAACAACAAACTCAATCTTCAAACCTCCAGGGGAGTCAGCAAGTGAAGTTTCCCAGAATCACAAAGTTTCACATCGTTGAAAGATGGGAGGCAGCTCTGTGACGCAGTTCATTAATGTCCAGTGGTTCAATATACTTTCACATGTGCAAAGTGCAAATGCACAGTGTAATTCAGCCCAGTAGGGTATTGCTATACAAACTTTGATTAGCAATTCTACAGAAATAGTTTACTGAGCCCGCATGCAAGATGCGCCATGTTTTGGCGTCATTCTCCAAGTCCAGTCCCCGCTCCAGTTATTATGGGCAGTGCCCGATTCAGGCCAGCCCCAGGCTGCTGCAAACCTCTAGTCATCGCCTTCTTTGGTCGACCACCAACCGACGTCCTCCCCTCCTGTTTAGAACGGGTGTCGAGGGTTATGGGGGAGAAGGCAGGAAAATGGGATTAGGAGGCAGAGATCAGTCATGATTGAATGGCGGAGTAGACTCGATGGGCCGAATGGCCTAATTCTACTCCTAGATCTTGTGAACATGTGAACTCTACCCATCCACCTTTGTGCCCCCGGGGCGCCTCCCTTAGCCGACCTCGAGGGCCCAGTGGGCCAGACCCCGGTTCCCCCTCCTCCCCAACCAGCCTAGCTCCTCTCCCGCCGGCTCCATCTTCCTGCTCTCAGGTCTCCGGGGCACGAGCAGCCGTGGCTCGGCGGCTCCACTTGCAGGCCGCAGGGTGCATGGAGCACGGGTCACTGTCAATGAGTCTGTGAATCGCCACAGAGTGACTGAATAGAACTGTCAAATAGACACAGAGAAAAGTAGGGCAGAAGCAAAGTAAGATGTGTTTAAATTCTCATCTACCCTTACACACCTGACCCACCTGTGAGAGAAAACAAGGACCGGTTTTCAGTGCAAAAACCCAGGCAATTCCGGAAAAGTAAATCTGTGCACCACTACCTTCTAAACCTTGCATCTAAAAATATAAATGTCAGTACTGAGAAGCACTGGCAATTCCATATCTAATAATTGGCATTGGCCTGCTTTATGGAGTCTAGGGATGGACTGTGAAATTGGTGTCATTGGTGACTATCTGCTCAGCAGGAACAGTGAAGAAACTCTTTATAGTGGTGAGGATAGGCTGAGAGAGTGACAGGGAGGCATAGGTTCATCTACGAGTAATTGAGGTTAGTTTAACTCAATACGACTTTTATATCTCACATAATAGAAGTTATGTGAGATATTAAGAAGCCTTTGTCAGTGGGAAAATCTGAGAACCTGGCTTCACCGACAGCGAAACGTTTGATTCCAGCCATGTTGTTCGCATGGCTTGTTTTCCCACCATCCCACTCCCTTCCTCACCCCTCCCCCACCCACAAACATGGCAGCATTGTGTCCTCTGCTCTGCAGTGCTCACAACCAATGTAGGTCAAAGGTCAGCACACAAAGTGGAGCAACTCAGCGAGTTAGGCAGCATCTGTGGAGAACATGGGTAGCTGACATTTCAGGTTGGAGGCTGAAGAAAGGTCCCGACTCCGAAAGTCACGTATCATTGTTCTCCAGAGATGCTGCCTGACCCGCTGAGTTACTCCAGCACTTAGTGTCCTATAGTGTAATCCAGCATCTGCATTTCCTTGTTTCTAGACCAAAGGTTGGTTTGTGGATGCTTAGTGGACCCGCAGTGAGAATGACAGGCGTGGCTTTTAGTTTTGAAAGTGTCAATCATTGCTTCTCTAAGACATCCCCATGCTGTAAGCTTTTAATACGAACACGAATCATTGCCTTTCACTAGCAAATTACAAGTACAATGTCTCTCTGTCTCGTGCATGGGAATGGAACAATTACAAGAATTTGAGCATATCGTAGTACTTTTGAGATCTTTGCATGTATCACACATCCATTCTGACGGAGCTTTTATCGAAACCCACCCTTGATTCAATTTTGGTCAAGTTCTACTTAAGAATGAACTTTACTCAGTTATTTGATGCAGCCGGTAATTGGTAAAACACTATTACTTGCCGCTCTGGTGTTTAGGAGTTCAGCAAGTTTATAACAAAAACCTTTTGTCAAAACAATACATTGCCAAGAATGGAAATATTTATTCCATCAGTATTTTAAACCAGTCAATCAATTGCTGACTACATTAGCACTGTCACCTGGGATGTATAGCTTTGAAGTTATTCCCAACAGTTGTGCATGAATGCCCTCCTTTATCAGAATGGTATGTGTTTGGAACATATGGAAAATCTCCAATATAAACTTTCCATGCTCATTTATTCAGAGTCATGCAACATGAAACTCTGACCCGTTGTGCCGTTCCAGCACTGATCTTGGACTCTCCAGCAGTGCTTGACCTTTTTATTCTGACATTAAATCAGATCGTCATTTGAAAACCACCAACTGCTCAGTCAGCCATGAAAGAATAATACGCCAAACAGATAAATGTTTCTTTTGACTTGCTGTGGAACTCTAGCCAGGAGTCTATGGAAAAGATATATTTTTTAATATGCGTGAGAAAGGAACACCTCCACTCAGATATGAAGGAAATGGATCATTTCATTAGCTCATCAGACACAAACTTTTCAATCAAATCATAGCAGCATCCTTACGCGCAATCGGAAATGCAACTTAGATATGTACCAAGAATGACTAATATAATGGGATAGAAAGCGCCAAAGGGCTGTAGATGTCTTCTGCCTTGCAGTCAACATGAACCACTGCCACCAAACAAGGAAATACAAAGTGCATGTGCACACGACAAGAGGAAATGGATAAATCATCCTGTGTAATTGCAAACAATGCTTCCTCAAAGGGAACAGGCAAATGTAAATTAGATTGAAAACTTGTTCAAGTATCAATTTTGATAAATGTCCAAAGCAGCATTAGGTCACATCTTACTGGGCAGCATGTGTTTCATGATACATGGCTAGACTTTTCAAAAAAATACGCTAGAGAAGCAGCCTGTTAGTAGCACCAGCCGACAATCAATATTGGGTCATTCACTGGCACTGGGACTATGCCTTGGAGATTCAAAAGCTCTTCAGTGCACCACCCATTCAGGCAGGGCCTTCAAAGGTCCAACCTCTCTCAGGGTGAGAAATAAATTCTTCTTCAGAACCCTTCAAAACATTCTGCCCGCCCCTTAAACCTATGCCCCTAAGTTTTAAAAGTCTTACTGTTTACTCTATCATGTTGTGTCCACCACCCACCTTTGGTCATATCATCCATCTCCAATATCATGGTGAATTTGCAGTAGTCAATGAACTACCAACAGCATCTTTAGGATATAGCAGGAAACTCACACAGAAGCAGAGAGAAGGTGGAAACCTTATGTAGAACTGGAGATCAGACTGAATCCAGTTTACTGAAGCTGGGTTAATTTGATAGAGAAATAAAGACAGATTATTTTCTTAATAGTAAGCAATTTAATATTTAGAGGGAGCTGTGACTCCTTGTGCAGGAATCGCCATGCATAAATATGTTGTCCTAAATTCATGTATGGTTATTCATATACAAGGAAATAACTATTAAATCACCATTTGGAAAATTATTTGGTTTTTTTCTCTCTCATAGTGGATGACCTCACATACTTCCATGTTATATTCTATCTGCTGGTTTCTGGCCTTTTCACTTACCCTATGCCCAAAAGCCTTTCTGCATTCTTCTCACAGTCTGCACAGTCATCCAGCTTTGCAATATCAACAGACCTGGATATATTACACTTGATCCCCTCAGCCAAACTATTGATGTAGGTTGCAAACTCCTGAGGGCACAGCCCTAATCCTCACACAAGTGCATTAGCTTTGCATTGCACAGTGCAAATGCACAAGCTTGTACCTCAGTACACGTAAACTAAACTAAAGTAAACTAGTCACAGCCTAACAACTCAAAAATGATCCTTTATATCCACTCAGTATTTCCTGTTCATTAACCATCCTAGAGCCACATTATTATTCTAGCTGCAATACTATATGCTCTACTAATGTTCATAATCCCTAATGTGGTACCTTATCAAAGTCTTTCTGAATGGCTGCATGCAATCAACTATATTTCACTGATTACAACTTCAGAAAATCCAAGCAGTTTTGTCCAACAATATTTCCCTTTCATCGATCCATGTTGTCTTGACCAATCCTATTATTGTTTTATAGATCACCTGGTGTCACTTTCTTAATCGATACCAGCTTAATCAATTTATGGTTCTTGGTTCCCTCTTCCGCCTTTCTTAAATAATAATTACAAGGTACAAAGGACATTTATTATCACATACACCAATTGGTGTAGTGAAATTTGTCTTGCCATTTGCAGCACACAAATAAAGATAAGACACAACATTAAAGAATTTAACAATAAACATAAAAACATCCCCCCACAAATGGTTCTCACTGTGGGGGAAGGCAGCAAGAGTACAATTACAACCTTTGGGATCCATTCAAGAGTTTCTGTAATTTTGGAAGATGACTAAAAAAGTCATTGGATGCAGGTCATTAACTCCTCAGTGCATCTAAGAGGAAGTTTGGTAACTGCACTTAAATGGTAGGAGGCACCAGTGGATTGTGAATGCTAGCAGATATGCAGGGCTGAATGGCCTCTTCCTGTCTGGCAAACACTGTACAATCAGAAAAAGAAAAAAAAATGTTATATTTTGTTTCTGTTAAAATACAAAATTAAAATGTTCATGGGTGTAATATTTTCTATTTGTTTCATTTATATCAGGGATCTGAAGCCTGAAAATATATTGTTAGATGATTATGGTAAGTATTTCAATTTTTAAACTAATATGTGGAGCCCAGTTGGGTGAATTTAGAGCCTTACTAAAATGTTGACAGTCACATTGTTACCCCCCATCTCCCTAACTCAATTCATTAATGAGTTTTCATTTATGTTAACATTTGTCTGTGCATGTGTGTGTAAATAAACTTTTACGAGTGATTATTGCATTTGTCGCATTTAATGACAAATATATCTGCAAACTGCATGAGTGCTATAATATCATCATGTCCAGTCACTCGCCAGAGATTCTTGAGTAGCATCTATCTTTTCTGTAGTATATATGTAAAATGTTGCACAAAAGTAGCATTGTGGGTTATGGAATTTACTCCACTATGCCATGCAATAATCTGCACTCAAGCATGTTCCATAGAACATACAGTATTTGCTACCCTAACTAAAATTATTACCAATGGAAGGATCTGAAGAAACTCCTGGGGTGATTTTGATCTGGAGCAGAATACATTGCACAAATAGTATCTTACACTTTATTTTTATTCACTCGTAGCCAAGAAAGGGAAGAAAATGAACAAAGTGAGAAAGTGAGGCGTATAGTAACAAATGAGGAAACTTTAAATTAAACATTTGTAAAGCTAAAGGACCAATTTCATCAGGAAATACATATATAAAACATTAACATTACGCTATGGTAAAATCCAAATTCACCTTTTTGTAAACCAACAATTAAAAGATCAGATGTATTGCTATTTCACTGGCTTCAAATATATTACACTATGTGAAGTTTCTGTTTTAAATGGGTTTGGAAAACTAAATAAAACACATTCAAAAACAATAGCATGGAAAATTGGGAGACATTACAAGACATGGTCAATACTGTAGAATACCTTGTGCCTCAGTGGCCTTGGTTGAAATTCTACCCATTAAGCTGTAGACAAGTTCAAAGGATATTCTGATTTCTGTGACTGTCCTTTATTTAGCCTGCACGCTGTTGCTAAAACAAATGCTAATGTTACAGTAACAAAGCTACTCAGATGTCAAGAGTATTTCTATCTGTAATATTAACCATATATAATTAAAAACTACAGTCAGAACATCCCCCCCCCCCCACCCAAGGTGGAAATGTCAAAGACTAGAAGGCATAGTTTTAACGTGAAAGGGGCAAAGTTAATGGGAGATATGCAGGGCAAGTGTTTTACACAGAGAGTGGTGGGTGCCTGGAACATGCTGCCAAAGGTAGTGGTGGAGGCAGATACGATAGTGGCATTTAGGAGGCTTTTACATGCAAAGTTTGAAAATAGGTGCAGGAGTAGGCCATTCGGCCCTTCGAGCCAGCACCGCCATTCAATATGATCATGGCTGATCATCCGAAATCAGTACCCCTTTGCTGCTTTCTCCCCATATCCCTTGATTCCGTTAATCCTAAGACCTATACCTAACTCTCTCTTGAAAACATCAATTTAGATAGGCACATGGATAAGTAGGGGATGTAGGCGTATGGATCATGTGCAGGCAGAGAGATGAGTTCATTTGGCATCATGTTCGGCATGGACATTGTGGGCCAGATGGTCTCTACTGTTCTATGTTCTATGTATGGTGCTGCATACAATAATGCAGCATATTGATACAGCATCTAGTCCTACTGTCTCACAGCTCCAGGGCCCCAACTTGAACCTGACTTTGAGTGTGATCTCCGCAGAGCTTGCATGTTTTCTCTGTAATTGCATCACTTACGTCCTGTGCTCCTTTTTCTGCCCATATGCCAAAGAAGTGCAAGTAAGTCACTTGACTTGCAAATTATAAATTATCCCTGGTGTGGGATAGTGGCAAAAAATAAATAAATGGGAGTTGTGGGAGAAAGTGTGAGAGTTAATGGGTTGCAGAAGTATAGGGAAGTAACGGAAGGGAAATAGGATGAATGGGTATGAATCCTCAAGTTATGGTATGGTCCTGTTGGACTGAACGGCTTCCATGTCACTGTAAGGTAAGATCATAAAATAAAATTCGGGCAGCATGGTGGCGCAGCGGTAGAGTTGCTGCCTACAACGCCAGATGCACAGGTTCAACCCTGACTACGGGTGTTGTTTGTACGTTCTCCCCGTAACTCTGTAGGTTTTCCCCGAGTGCTCCGGTTTCCTCCCTCAATCCAAAGACATATAGGTTTGTAGATTAAATGGCTTTGATAAAGATTGTAAATTGCCCCAAGCGTGTATAGGATAGTGCTAGTGCAAGGGGATTGCTGATCGGCGCGGACATGGTGGGCCGCAGGGCCTGTTTCCGCGCTGTATCTCTAAACTAAACTAAGACTCTGAAACAGAAAAATAAAATTACAAGCAACATTCCCTGAATATAAGCTTGGTGCAACATTTAAAAAAATGGATGTTAACCAAATAAGATTATGCCATGGCACAGTGTTACAACAGGTGGCCTTGCTGCTGCCTTGTAGCTGCAAGAGCCCAGGTTTATTCTGCTTGTGCTGCCCGTGTGGAGTTTGCAAGTTTTTCCCATGACTGTGAGTTTCTGCTGAGTGCTCCAGTTTTCTCCCACATTGCAAAGGCATGCGGGCAGGTTAATTGGCAACGATAAATTGCCCCTCAGTGCTGATGTGGCAAAAAAAAAATCAAAGAAGAGTTGGTGGGCATGTGAGGAAGAGTAAAGTTGCAGGCCTGCAAGGTACCGAGGAAAATAGGATGAATACGATCACATTGCTTTTAACCAGCATGCATCAAATGGACAGAATGGCTTCCTGTGCTGTAGTATCTATTCCTGATGTTTGAACACCTTAGTTACAATTCTTTCTTTCACATCAGTGCTAATGCAGTGCTCAAATCTGTCTCACGAGGAAATAGTAAATCATTCATTATGCTCTATGATTTAGTAGGTAGTCCCTACTAAATGGGAGTCCTTTTCTTTTGAAGAAAATTGCCAAAGTTGCAACCATTTTGTTATTGCACCGAGATTTAGTCGAGGGATGCCAGCATCTTTATGTTCTCCTTGAGGGGGCTTGCAATAAAGTGAATAACATTGATTTGTGCCACTTTGTATCATCTGTTGCAGGTCATATTAGGATATCGGATCTGGGTTTAGCTGTGAAAATTCCTGAAGGGGATACGATTCGTGGCAGGGTAGGAACAGTAGGATACATGGGTAAGGCCTTGTGATAGATTTTGATATTGTGATTGTTCCATCTATCTTCGTTATTTGAATTTGTAATTGTGTTGGAACTTTTTGCCGCGGAATTGTGAATACTGACAATTCATACTTTCTAAACATACATGCGTAGAATTCTTTTTTTCAAAAATGAAAAAAATATATACATACTATATATGTATATATTTGTATATATGGCCTTGTAGCAACGCATAAATATGAATCTAATATAACTTTGATTTGGTGTTGAGCTATTTCCTAGGGTTCTTTTTTAATTCTCCTGATTAGGGAATTTAAATATTCAGATGATATTTTCCACGTGATTACTGGCAGGTGTTTACAAAGATTGATGTAAAATTATTTACCTGTCAGCTGATTTTCATTAGTCTCCCTCTGCTAACTATAATCTGCACTAACCTTCACACATAGTAAATATGAGTCATCAAAGTATGTGGTGCCATATGGTTCAAATGATGGAAAATGTTTTATTGAGTGTAAAATTTGTAAGGGAAAATAACTTTTAATTTAAATCTTTGTTTCCTTACAAAGCAAACAGGGACAGTTTCTTCCTAGCTGCTATCAGGCAACTGAATCAGCCTCTCAACAACTAGAGAACAGGCCTGAGTTACTATCTGCCTCACTGGAGACCCTTAGACAATCTAGAATCGGACTTTATTGAACTTTATCTTGCACTAAATGTTATTCCCTTTATTATGTATCTACACATTGTGGATGACTCGATTGTAATCATGTAGTCTTTCTGCTGACTGGTTAGCACTCAACAACCGCTTTCCACTGTACTATACTAAACAAAACTAAAAAAAATACTAAACTGGTTGTAAATGTTCTAAAAGAAACGCAAATGCCGTGGGCTGCCATACCAAGGAATTTACTTTACAGAATAACATCATTCTGCTAAGTGTAGGTAGTGTATTTCCCTCTTAATGATTGACTTTATATTGTGGCTCATCTCCTGATAAGAGAAGTACGTAATGCATTTACAATGCTGTATAATGTCTTGGCAGCCACCACAGACCTTCATTGGATTTGGTATCAAGGCATGGGTAAACAAGCTCTTAATCAATTATTAATTGGTCTCTTTACATTTTCAGTTTTCTTTTCATCTAAATTGGTTAAGTTACAATCTAAAATAATTAGAACAAGATCACTGCAATAAATTGTCTTGTTGTCTGCACCCTTTAAAACATGCATTACAGTTTTCCTTTAATCATAGTTATAGTCAAACAGCACAGAAACAGGCCCTTCGGCCCACCACGTCCATGATGACTGTGGTACCCATCTAGACCAATCCCATTTACCAGTTCATAAATTCATAAATGATAGGAGCAGAATTAGGCCATTCGGCCCATCAAGACTAGTCCACCATTCAATCATAGCTGATCTATCCTTCCCTCATAACCCCATTCACCTGCCTACTCCCCATAGCCCATGACACCCATACTAATCAAGAATCTATCTATCTCTGCCTTAATATCCATTGACTTGACCTCCACAGCCTTGTGTGGCAAAGATTTCCAGATTAACCATCACCAGTATTTGGTCTGTGACATCTCTGCCTTGTTGATTGAAATGCTCATTTAGATATGTCTTAAATGTTTTGAGACTACTTCCCTCCACCACCCCTCAGGAAGAGTGTTCCAGTTTCAACTAACTCTCAGTGAACTCTAACTTTCACAGTCAACATTTTTCCCCTCAGATCCCCTCTAAACATCTTTCCCCTTACCATTAACCAATGCCCTCAAATTATAGACACCTGCTACAAGGCGAAAATTCCTCCTATCTATGCTATCAACGCCCCTCATAATTTTGTATACCTCTAAAAGAAAACAAACCCATCCTATTCCAGGCAACACCCTAAAATCTTCTCCAGTCCAGTCAAAACCTTCCTATATATGGTGCCCAGAACTATATAGTACACAGTGTCCAAACTGTGGCCAATCAAAGTTGTACAAAGTTATCCAAGATCTTATATTCTCTGAAGGCAAGAAGCCCATTTGTGGAATCCTTCATCTGACCTGTATTGTTACCTGTAGAATTAACAGCACTTCAATTAAATAAGACAACTCCTCCGCCAGATCTGGTGGGGAAAGTATTTATTTGTTGATATCATTTTCATGTAATTGCATTACAGATTAATTTAAAGAGAGTTTGAATCAGATTGCATTAAACAGCAAGGTACCACTGCAGTTCAACCACTCACCTACAGTTTATTTACAAATAGCAATGCCACAGAGCGGAAGACAGGGCTGTGGACAATGCAATTGGATGTATCTCCAGTATGACTTTAATTTATTGCCTTGAAGTACTCTGACTAAGTTCATTTGATATTGAGGACACAGAGGAACATCACTCCAAATTATTCTGCGGGTCATTCTCAAGATTTGGGAAATTAACATTATAACCAAGGTATATGTACTGTCTTCCTCGGAGCTAAACATGGTAATATATTAAATTTGCAGTTGGCTGTATAAAACCCCTGTCCCACTGTACGAGGTAATTCACGAGTTCTCCCGAGTTTTCCCCTAATTCGAACTCGGAGAATGTCCGTAGCGGGTCCGTAGGAGTTCGTGGATGTCTCGTAGCGGCTCGTAATGGTCAACTATGAGTAAAAATTAACAATTCTTTTCACCGCGAGTATTTTTTTACACGTGGACATTTTTTACAGGGATGAAAAAGCGTCACGAGCTTACCGGATGTCCCGAGTACCTACCGTTAGCATTACAAGCCGCTACGAGACATCCACGAACTCCTACGGACACGCTACGGATATTCTCCAAGTTCAAATCAGGGGAAAACTCGGGAGAACTCGTGAATTACCTCCCTGTACAGTGGGACAGGGGCTTAAGGTTCTCAAAGTGACAGGGCCAAAATTCAAGTAATGCAAAAGTCAAAATGCCATGGAGTCTGGGAGCTTGAAACACAGCAGAAAATGCTGGAAATATTGGATTATTTTTTAAATTTAGCTTATTAGCTCAGTGAAAAGCTTTTTTGTTGCATGCTATCTAGTCAGCGGAAAGATTATACATGGTTACAATAAAACATTTCAACATAATCAAACAGCATCTATGTAGCAAGAAGAACCATTAGCTTATGTTTTACAGCATCTATGTAGCAAGAAGAACTATGCAGCATCTATGTAGCAAGAAGAACCATTAGCTTATGTTTTGCTACAATATTTCTGGTGGCTTAATAAAATAAGATTAAACTCCAACTAATGACAGCATGAATGCTTGTTTCAGAATCTAAATATTTATTAAGATTTGTGATTTGCAGTTTCGTCAGTGGTTATGGAAACAATTCTGAGTATTTTGTTGCTTCTCTCAATTTGTACAGGAGTTGGATCAATCTGATTTTCTTTTATTGAAATTTGAATCTGTTGACCTAAGTTCAGATTTTAAATTTGGAGTTTTGTTTTCTAGCACCAGAGGTACTAAATAATCGTCGATATACATTGAGCCCCGATCTCTGGGCTCTGGGGTGCTTGATCTTTGAAATGATTGCTGGCCAGTCCCCATTTAGAGGTCGGAAAGAGAAAGTCAAAAGGGAGGAGGTGGACAGACGAGTGTTGGAAACAGAAGAAACGTACTCAGACAAGTTCTCTGAGGAGGCAAAGTCTATTTGCAAGTTGGTAAGCTCCAGTAAATAATATCTCAAATATATTTAATGGTCAACCCACCTTCCGTAAGAGCACTCAGATATCCTTCACTAAAGTTTGCACTTGCTCTTGTGGAAGGGAAATT
This sequence comes from Amblyraja radiata, assembly GCF_010909765.2. NCBI lineage: Eukaryota > Metazoa > Chordata > Chondrichthyes > Rajiformes > Rajidae > Amblyraja > Amblyraja radiata. The sequence continues at coordinate 25,427,592 of NC_045970.1, read as the reverse complement.
ACCATTTTAAGCATACTGGCAGTGGTTATTATAGTAGTGTTTGCGGATGGCATTATCGATTCAGCACAGAAGCAGGCCCTTTGGTCCAACTTGTCCATGCCAACCAAGTTGCCTGCGTGCCCTAATTCTCTTTGCTTGCTTTTGGCCCGTCGCCATCTAAACCTTTCCTGAACATGTACCTGTACAAATGTTTTTTAAACATTGTAATTGTAACCGCTTCTACCATTTCCACTTGAGGAAGAGAAATATCTTCACACAGATGGTGGTGAATCTTTGGAATTCTCTAACCTGGATGAGAGTGGAGACTCAGTCATAGAGTTAAATCAAAGCAGAGATCTTGCATAATAAAGGATCCAAGAATGCGGGGATAGTGCAGGAAAACTCTATTGACGAGATCAGCCCAAACCATTACGTGGCAAAGTAAGCTCAAAGGGTCAAACACACTCCTCCTCCTATATCGGGCATTCTGGTTCAATGTTTGGATTCCCTTATCCCAGAGGGTTGTTGATGCTGAGTATTTTGGACTTTAGAGATACAGCACAGAAACAGGCCTTTCGACCCGAGTCCGTGCCGACCAGTTATCACCCCGTACACTAACACTATCCTACTCCTGCACACTAGGGAAAATTTACAATTTTTACTGAAGCCAATTAACCTACAAACCTGTACGTCTTTGGAGTGTGGGAGGAAACCGGAACACCCGGAGAAATACCATATGGCCACCGAGAGAACGCAAAACTCCGTACAAATAGCACCCATAGTCAGGATCGAACCCGGGTCTCTGGCGCTATAAGGCAACAGCTCTGCCACTAGGCCACTGTGCTGCCCCATAGCCATTGGGTTTATTCGGGGCTGAACTTTTTTGATATCTGGATTACCAAGGGAATCGGGTAAGGAAGTGAAATTGGGTGAAATTATTAAATGCTCGAGCAAACTTGAGGTGACGGATGGGCTCCTCCTGTTCCCATTCCTTATGTTGTCAGCATTGGCAGAGGTACCGCTAAACCTTAGACACAAAATGCTGGAGTTCCTCAGCGGGACAGGCAGCATCTCTGGAGAGAAGGAATGGGTAACTTTTCAGGTCCGGACCCTTCAGACCCTCCAGAAATGCTGCCTGTCCTGCTGAGTTACTCCAGCATTTTGTGTCTATCTTTGGTGTAAACCAGCATCTGCAGTTTCTTCCTACCTCTCAACCCTAGCGCTCTTTGCCTCTCTTTCATAAGGTCTTAAGGAATAAGAGTAGAATTAGGCCATTCGGTCCATCGTCTACTCCGCCATTCAATCATGGCTAATCTATCTTTCCCTCCTAACCCCACTCTTCCGCCTTCTCCTCATAACCTCTGACACCTGTACTAATCAAGAATCTATCTATCTCTGCCTTAAAAATATCCACTGACTTGGCCTCTACAGTCTTCTGTAGCAAAGTATGCCACAGATTCACCACCTTCTGACTAAAGACATTTCTCCTCATCTCCTGCCTAAAAGAACATGTTTAATTCTAAAGCTATGACCTCTAGTTCTAGACTCTCCCACTAATGGAAACATCCTGTCCACATCCACTCTATCCAAGCCTTTCACTACTGTAATAGTGGATTCTGTAATTCTGTAATATTCTTTCAATGAGGTCCCCCCTCATTCTTCTGAACTCCAGCGAGTACAGGCCCCGTGCCGACAAACGCTCATCATAGGTTAACCTATTCATTCCTGGGATCATTCTTGTAAATCTGCATTAACACAACCACCCTGCCCAAGCATGTTTATAAGTTCTAGGAGTAGTATTGGCCCATCAAGTCTACTCCATCATGGTTGATCTTTCTTTCCCTTTTAACACCATTCTCCTGCCTCTCCCCATGACCCCTGACACCTTTACGAATCAAGAATCTGTCAATCTCTGCCTTAAATATATCCAATGGATTCCACAGATTCACCACTGTCTGATTAAAGAAATTCCTCCTCATCTCCTTTCTAAAGCTATGTCCTTTTATTCTGAGACCATGGCCTCTGGTTAAGCATTTAACTACTGCCTCTTCCTGAGCCTGCAACTCAAATTAAGAGTTTATTTATCGGAAAAAATCTTTCTCTGTCCTTGTAACCTTCCTCTTTCACACCTGGCATGGTGCTTCTGAGGAGGCGGTTGTGTTGAGCAAGCTTAGGTATTTTTGACATAATGTTTGGTGAGGTAATTTTTAGCTCAGACCAAGCTACTAAGAGTTTTTGCAGATAATGCATCCTGCAAAATTCCTTTCTTGTTAAAATACCTTCATGTGCCATGTCATGGTCCCTATTATGTACAGGAAATACACTGAAATTCATTGGAGATCGTGGATATCATGCTTCCTCTCATGTACAAGAGATCCATGGATATCTAATGACATCCATGGATAGCTGTATTGTCCAGGTTCACGAACAGCTTCTTTCCAACAACCATCAGACTATTGAACACTACGAACTCCAACTAAACTCTGAACTACGAGCTGCCTAGGTTTCATTGGCGACTTTGGGCTCTGTTTTGTTTTTGAACACAATTGGTTTTTTTAATTTATTGAGCTTTTTTTGTTTGTTTTTTTTATATGATCTATTGAGTGTGGTGTTTACCAACCTGTTGTGCTGCTGCTGCTGCAAGTAAGAATTGTATTGTTCTGTTTCGAGACATATGGCAATAAAACACTCTTGACTCTTGATATGGAAAGGTGAAGCATTGGCAGGAGTTTTCACATTATTGGATCTGCTCTGTATTTCAAGCAGTTTCTGATTTTTATTTCCATTTCCAGCATTTGCAGTCCTATTTAATTATTTTTATTTGCGGAACATGAATTGCTAATTTCCTGCTAGCTTATTTGCTTTCTGGGTTTGGCACAGTGTTACAACTATCCATAGTATGTGGCCGGGCATAAAAGCAGCTGGGATGCGTGTGGTAAAAAAGAAAACTTGCAACCACACTGTAAGGAAATCGCTCTCATGTTTAATGAATTAGTCTGCCTCCTATTGGATTTTGATAGCTTTGGCAGCCTCGGGCATATTACATATGTTTCTTTACTCATTTATGGGATCTGGAAATTATTGGCAAGGCTAACATTTATTGTGCTTGAAAAGATGGTGGTAAGACGCCATCTTAAACCACAGCAGTGCTTCTGGTAAAGGAAATCCCACAGTGCTTGTTGATTAGAGATCTCTGTGTGAGCTGGAACTTCTGAGCAGTTACTGTACAAGCTGAACAATCATGCTAGATTCATAGAATATAGAACAGCACCACACAAAACCATGCCCTTTGGCTCGCAATGTCTGCACCATCACTTATATAACCCAGAAACCCTCCATTCCCTACATGTCCATCAGCCTATCCAAAAACTCCTAAATGCCAGAAACGTACCTGACGCTACGACCCAGGCGGTGTGTTCCAGGCACACACCACCCTCTGTGTAACAAACCTGCGCCACTCATCCCCTTTAAACTTTGCCCCTCTCACCTTAAAGCTATGCCCCCTAGAATTTGATTTTTACATCCTGGGAAAAAGATTCTATGTCCACCCTATCTGTTATCATATTTATTGCTATCATATTTCTCAGAATGATCTACGAATACTGGTTTTCAAGCAGACGATTGGTATATAATATGTGTAGAGATCTTTGAGCAATTTCAAATACACAGTGGAGGAAAGAACTGCAGATGCTGGTTTAAATCGAAGGTAGACACAAAATGCCGGAGTAATTCAGCGGGACAGGCAGCTTCTCTGGAGAGAAGGAATGGGTGATGTTTCGGGTTGAGACCCTTCTTCAGTCTGCAATCACCCAGTCCATCCATTTTATTAAAGCAATGGTATTGCATGCACAGAATTCAAAGATCAGTTTGTCATCCTGTTCTCTTAACGTGGAATGAAGCATATCGCTTTAACTGAAACTCGAAATCTTTTAAAAACTCGAGGATTAAAGTGACATAATCAAACTAACCTTTTACTTCCCATGTGAACAGATTTCTTCTTCGTCATAACCGAGAGAACAAGGAATTGCAGAAGCTGGATTACAAAAGAAATGTGTACATTTGCTGGTATAAAGGCAAAAAGACAAATAGGAAAAATAGGGGGAATGATGTTTGTATTCATAAATATATTATAATTAGAATACAATATAATCTGCACCACCAAAATAGAGAGGACTTTGCTTGTTGCAGTTACCTTGATCTCAAGACATCCCCAAATGCTTAATACCAAAGTGTACCCCTAATGTGTTATCACACTAATATGGGCAATGGCAACTAACCTGAGATGATTGACACAAATATGTGCAACTCTGATGAAAATTTCGAGTTGTCTGTTTGAAGAATTGGTAACTATGTGAAATTTCCGATTTTTTTCCTCCCTCAATAGTTGCTAACCAAAGACCCCAAGCAAAGATTGGGATGTGCGGGGGATGGTGCTTCGGATGTGAAGAAAACCCCATTCTTCAGGGATATCAACTTCAAACGATTAGAAGCGGGCATCATGGAGCCTCCATTTGTACCTGATGTGAGTAATGAGGCACTGCTGGAAGGATCATTTGCAGATATGTTGAACGATATGGCCCAGATTTTGCTAGTAAACATCGAGCAATTACAAACAGAACCGTTGTGAGGGAGGGGGGATGGGGGAAAGAACTATGGGGGAACTGGATGGGGGGGGGGCGGTGAATTTGTAACTTTGTAAGTGCCCTTTATGGGCGACTATTTATATACCTTGGCATGGTATGCAAGCAAAACATTTCACAGTGACTTGTCACATGTGACAATAAAGTATTCAATTCAATTCAATTCAGAACCTACGGCAATTATTTATATATGTGAGATCCAAGCGGTACCACCCTGGTCAGTTCATTCCACACTCCTCAGCAATGTACACAGAAGAAGGAGTTCCCAGTTGCTGCCCAGGCACAGAGTGTGTAACCCTATTGATTTCAATGGGGAATGCAGGGATGTGGATCAGGAAACAAAAGAGAAAGATAGGACCCAAAAATGCTCGAGTAACTCGGAGGATAACGCAGCATCCCTGAAGAAGATGGATAGGTGACATTTCGGGTCAGGACCCTTCTTTAGAGTCTGAAGAAGGGCCCTGACCTGAAATGTCACCTCTCCGTATTCTCCAGGGATGCTGCCTGATTCGCTGAGTTACTCCAGCATTTTGCGTCTTTCCTTGCTTCACCAGTATCAGCAGTTCCTTGTTTCTCCAAAGAGAAAGATAAGTTCCCTTTTATTTTGAGTTTAGCTTAATGTTTTTAATTCTTAATAAGTGCTATTGCCCATTCTACATTTCATTTTAGATTTTTATTTTGACTAGTTGCTTAAATTTGTAAAGTTTCTCGATACCACAGCTTGACTGGAGCCTGGTCAGATTTGCAGGATGACAAAAACTCTCAGAGACATTCCAGGGTTTGGCAGTTTTCTAAGTTAACAGGCCGAACATGCAGGAATCTTACTTCCACGCAACATAATATACATTTCCTCTTTAACCTTCCCTCTGGACCACTACTTAGTGGAGCCGCACCAATTTTCAGCCTGTACATGAGCTCAGTGCATTGTCATTACCACTCATCCAAATAGAATCTCATAAAACCGCAAATTACCCAAACTGGATTGTTGTAAATTTGTGTAATGTCCACTGGTGTAATGACTCATTCACTACAATTTATTGCACATAGAAGTTTTCTTTAAATTTCAAGAAAAACTATTAGAAGCCATTTGCAGCTGCTTTGGGGAATTGGGTTATGGCCATTCAGAAAGGGAGCTGATTAAATATTCATATTTGTAAATCATAACTTGTTGATTTGTTTACACAGCACAATGAAATGTTGTTTTAAATCCTGCCTCCATTTCTGGAAAGCAGATCTGAATCCGGTCAAGCTGGGAAATATAACCTTCAGACGTCCTCTAACTATATGAAGGCTTTAATAGATTACATTTTAGCACTGGCTACAATGCCGTGGCCTATTATTCTACACTACACCTCTAATGGGTGAAAAGCTGTGATCCCCAGCAATTTCTCTTCCCCTTCCCAGCGAATATATTGAGCACAGGGTTTGACAAACAATTTTGGAAGAAAAAAGGGAGAAAATGTGAACGTTCTGCGTCTGTTTTGTTCTGTGTTTCGTGGCACTGCAGGCATTTCTCATGTTATTTGTTGCTCTTCCAACAGCCACGAGCAGTCTACTGCAAAGATGTGCTGGATATTGAACAGTTCTCCACTGTGAAAGGGGTGAACCTGGACCAGACGGATGACGATTTCTATTCAAAGTTTTCTACTGGCTGTGTTTCTATTCCCTGGCAGAATGAGGTGAGCCAAATACCATTTCCTTTTGAATTTGGCTGCATTGAAAGAAAGATTGTATTCCTCGTGTTAGCTTGCTGTTTAAACTTATGACAGTCAGCTTTTCTTTCGTCATGTTGGTTATTCACAGAAGCAGTTTATGAAAATATATAAAAAGCATGTAATAGCCTCTGTTCAGAATTTAAAAATGAGAGGAATAGATCTGGTAGATGCACAGAATCTATTGCCCAGAGTGTGGGAATCGAGGATCAGAGGGCCTCTCATTATCAAAAGATTTAATAGGAATCTGAGGGGTAACTTTTCACACAAAGGGTGGTGGGTGTATGGACAAGTTGCCAGAGGAGGTAGTTGAGGCTGGGACTATCTCAATGTTTAGGTACATGGATAGGACAAATTTGGAGGGATATGGACTAAATGCAGGCTGGTGGGACTAGTGTAGCTGCGACATGTTGGCCCGTGTGGGCAAGATGGGCCAAAGGGCCTGTTTCCACACTGTATCACTCAATAACTATGACTCTAAGATCAACCATTCTACCTAAGCAGAAGTTTGTTAAGGATGAAACACAGCTGGATAAATAACAACAGGAGCATTGGAGATTAATTAAGAAGTATGCATGTGTCTAAAATCTCGCAATATTTGTTACATTGCATGCACACCCTTGCTCAGTTAAATTAGTGCTGCATGGATGTAATTCATGCACTACATTTTATGAATAGTAGCACTCTCATCTCTGAGTGACTTCTGGAGTCTTGTGCACCAATAATCTAGATTGACCTGCCTATGCAGCCCTTGGGAAAACTGCAGAGTTGGAGGTATAACCGTAGAATGATACAGTGTGGAAACAAGCCCTTCCGCCCAACCTGCCCACACTAACCAACATGTCCCATCTACGCTAGTCCCACTTGCCTGCGATTCACCCATAACCCTCGAAACCTATCCTATCCATGTACCTGTCCAAATGTATTTTAAACATTATGATATTACTTGCCTCAATGACCTCCTCCAGCAACTTGTTCCATACACTCACCACCCTTTGTGTAAAAAAGGTTACCCCTCAGGTTCCTATTAAACCTTCCCCCCTCACCTTAAACCAATGTCCTCTAGTTCTCGATTCTCAGCCTCTCCGACGAACTGAGGTTCTGTCTGCTCTCAGGTAGATGCAAAAAATCCCTCATATTATTCTATAGAAGAGCAGAGGATTGCCCCCTCCCACTCCCCCCCTCCCTCCCCCCTCTCCCCCCTTCCCCAGTGTTCTCGCCACTTTATCCTTCAGGCAACGTTTCATTTATCTGCATATTTGTTTTTTGGCTGCAAAGGTTCTGAAAAGTGCTCCATAAGTTAACATTGGCCCTTTTTTTCTGTTTGTCGTTCCTGTGTCAGGTGAGGTTGGGTTAATGGTGTTTAAGCTATATTACTCGTATCTGTTTTTTGAAGCTTTCTCCCTTCACACACGTAGTGTCAGCATTGTACTTCAGCAGTGTTTTGAAAGATATGACATTGGTGCCCAAGGAATCTTGGGCTAAACACAAAGTGCTGGAGTAACTCAATGAGTTGGACGCCATCTATGGACGACATGGGTTTGCAAAGTTTCAGATTGGGTCCCTTCCTCACAATCTGAAGAAGAGTCCTAACCCCAAAAGTCGCCTATCCACGTTCTCCAGAGATTCTGCACGACCTGTGTTTAACATTAGCAGTGAATTGTGAATGTTTTCCTAAATAGACTAGCATGTTCTTGCCCCCTCCCACCCCCCCCCCCCTCCCCCTGTCCTGATCAGCACCTCTCATCTCTTCTCTCACACCAGCTACTCTCCGATTGATTACACCATCAGTAATCAGTACAATGTGATGTTATTAATCCCTCCTTGCCCTCTCCTCCAGCACTCAGGCTGCGGAGGTACGCTGCAGCAATGTATCTGAATGAGTTTGGTATAGAAGTCCATATTAGAGGATGAGCCCTTTCCTTTCCTTAGATTGGAGATTTGAATCTGATGTAAAGTGGTGGCAATGTGTCTGATGAATTGAATGAACTTGGACTGAAGAAAGCCATTTTTCTTAAGCCATGTGCCCACAAATAGAAACAGAGCTATTTTCCTTGTTCCCACACCATCATGACCACAAATTAGCAATAGATGAGGAATTATTTTATGAAGAGATATATTGTAGAGCTTGGTATGGGATGATGCTTTTTTTAATGTAATTGTGGTCAAACATCACCCTCTTCCAGCTGTTGACTCACTCACAGAGAGTCACTCTCTTCCAGAGGGTTTACCGAAACACAGCAATGAGCTTTGTGTTGGTTTAGTTAAGAGACACAGCATGGAAACAGTCCCCTCGGCCCTCTGAATTCACACCAACCATCGTTCACCCATTCACACTAGTTCTCTGTTATCCAATTTTCTCATCCCTACAATTTATGGAGGCCAAATAACCTGCAAAGCTGCATGTCTTGGAGATGTGGGGGGAAAACGGAGCACCCAGAGGAAACTCATTTGTTTGCATGAAGGATGTGCAGACCATACACGGACAGCACCAGAGATCAGGATCAAACCCGGGACTCTAGCATAGATCAGTGAGGCAGCAGCTCTACTAGCTGCGCTACTGGTATACAAAAAGAAGCTCTATAAACACCAGAGGGACACACAGTGCTGGAGTAACTCAGCGGGTCAGGCAGCATCTCTGGAGAATATGGATAGGTGACGTTTCGGGTTGATACATCTCTTCATGATTTCATCCAATCCCCCCCCCCCCCCCACCGCCTCCCCCCCCCACCCCCTCTAAAATGTCAGAAGAAGGGTACCGACCCAAAACGTCACCTATCCATGATCTCCAGAGAGGCTGCCTGACCCGCTGAGCTATGACAGCATTTTGTGTCCTTTTGTGTAAACCAGCATCTGCAGTTCCTTGTTCAACACTAAATACACCACTGAGGTGAAAATGTATCATGAATGAATTCTGCCCCATTGCTGTGCCTAGGGGCATCCTGTTTTCCAAGTCATAGCAGTACGGGTGTAAATGCGTGTGACAGATTACATGCATTGCCTCTGCCTGAGGCAGGTTCTATATTTGTCTTTCAACAAATATGTGCTGAAATATGCCTTTGCAAAATCCTCTAAGTTCACTAGAAGGTGAAGCGAACTGTCATCATTGTCGTCTGGCAGACCAGCATCCTCAGCATTGAGGCCCAAGTTGTTTTCAGTTGTCTATGTTGGATTTAATTTAGTTTATTGTCACGTGTACTGAGGTACAGTGAAATGCTTTTGTTGCGTGCTAACCAGTCAGCGGAAAGACCATAATCAAGTTTAATCATGTTTACTATCAAGCCGTCCACACTGTCGTGATACAGGGTAAAGTGAATAATGTTTAGTGCAAGATAAAGTCCAGTAAAGTCCAATTAAAGATAGTCTGAGAGTCTCCAATAAGGTAGATGGTAGCTCAGGACTGCTCTCTAGTTGTAGATAGGATGGTTCAGTTGCCTGATAATAGCTGGGAAGAAATTGTCCCTGAATCTGGAGGTGTGCGTTTTCTCACTTCTGCACCTGGTGATGGTCGTTCACAATGGTAGGTGATGGTGTTCACAATATTTAACACCAGACTCCCAAAACAAACACTTTGTTCTGCATTCTACAGTGGGAGGGAATTATCAGTTGGGTGGAGATCATGATTCAAGGATATGCTGAAAGATTCCTTGAAGTGCAGCGTCTCCACTTCTCATACCTGGGAATCTCTAACCCATTGGTTGGTCAAAGTGAGAAGGAGCTTTCAGGAGGATGTAAATACTCTAGAAACTGTGCTCCAGCAGCACACAGAAGCTGGATATAAATGACGGAAGGAACAAATCACCTCTCAAATTACCCGCTCACCCTGGCCCATCACCCCCCTCCTGCTCCTGTGGAAGTGTCTGTAATTCCTGCATGGATCCCATCAGCATCTCAGAACCCACAAAACCAGAATGAAAACAAGACATTCTCAATCAAAGGACTCACAAAGTGGAAGTTTAGGTAGAGTTGCTGCCGTACAGCACCAGAAACCTGGTTTCAATCCTGACTATGGGTGCTGTCTGTACGGAGTTTGTACGTTCTCCCTGTGCCCACGTGGGGTTTCTCTGGGTGCTCCGGTTTCCTCCCACATTCTGAAGATGTGCAGGTTTGTAGGTTAATTTGCTTCTGTAACTTGTCCCCAGTGTAGGCGAGAAGCAGTGTATGTGATCCTTAGTCAGCCTGGACTCAGTGGGCCAAAGGGTCTGTTTCTATGCTACATCTCTAAACTAAATTAAGCTAAAGAAAGGAAGAAAAACTGTGTATACTGTGTTTAAGAAGGAACTGCAGATGCTAGAAAATCGAAGGTGGACAAAAATGCTGGAGAAACTCAGCTGGGTATACAGCATCTATGGAGTGAAGGTGGGTCGAAACCCTGCTCTGGTAGATGCTCGTTAAGCATGTTCTTCGTGGCTGATTTGTTTCAAGCAGTTAATAAAAACAAATATACTGTAGAAACAAGGAACTGTAGATGCTGAATTACGAAAAAGTATAGGGGCTGTCCCACTGTGGCGACCTAATCCGCGACTTCAGAAGAGTTTGCCCTCGACTCATACTCGTAGCATGGTCGACACGAGGACTTAGGAGGTCTTTGTAACTCTCCTTCATGCTCGAGAGTAGTCCCCACGTATTCAAGGCCTCAGGTAAGTCGCGGCGTATTTTTCAACATGCTGAAAAATGCCCGCGAGTAAAAAAAGGTCGCCATGTTATTGGAATTTTTTTTACTCATGGGTTTAGTCGAGGTAGGTCATAGTAGGTCGGCATGTTATTCGTAGGTAATCGAGGGTAGTCGAAGGTAATCGTAGATAGTCTTCAACATTATGGAAGGGAGGTCGAAGGAGATCGAAGGAGGTTGTCATCATTCTCCACTATTCAGAGTCCAATTTTCCCGAAGCTAGTCGAAGCCAGTCTTCAACATGGTTGAAGGAGGTCTTCCACATAGTCGAAGGAGGTCTTCAACATGACACTTTTTCAAACTCTCCTAAACTCTTCTAAACTCGCCAATTAGGTCGCCGCAGTGGGACAGCCCCTTAACTTATCAGGTCAGACAGCATCTCAGGAAAACATGGATAGGTGACGTTTCAGGTTGGCCCCTTCTTCAGACTGATTGCAGGGGGAGGGGGAAAAGAAAAAGCTGGAAGAAAGGGGGCAGGACAAAGCCTGACAGGTAATCGGTTGATACAGGTGAGGAGCATTGTGTCGTGCTTTTTGATAACAAATACACCATGTTTGTTCAAAATACGTTGAATGAGGAAATGTGAAAATATTTTGTGTGCATTCATTGTGCAGTCAGTAATCTTTTTTTCTTCTGTTCACCGCAGATGATAGAAACGGAATGTTTTAAGGAACTGAATGTATTTGGTCCAAATGGAAGTCTATCTCAGGACCTTGACAGGAGCTACCTGCCTGAACCACCCAAGAGAACTCTACTTCAGAGGCTCTTCCGGCGGCAGGTGCGACTAATCTGTGCAAGGTGTATCTGTTGCTGTGTGTATCTGCGTTACATTGGCTGCCACAATTTTCATATTGGTGATCTATATTTGGATTTACATTTATATTTGGTGACCTGAGACATCTAAAATGCCCCGCGACTATAAACAATGGTTCTATTGTTTGGTTCCTTCAACTTTATCAGAAGCTAATGGTTAATATTGGTTTAATTAACAAAAATGCCAGATCAGTAAGTAAATGAGAGGCACAGAAACACAGTGGAGCACAGTTAGTGCCATCTTGTGGTACCTCCTCAGTAAATCTAATCATAAATCTGTACTGCCCTCTAATTGCAGCGTAATATAGATGAGAATTAACACTTTGTGCTCCAATGTTGAATTTATTTTTGAAGCAGGCTTACTTTGCTGCAGATTAGTTTCTGGAATGTGGAGTTGGTATAATTAGTTTTCCATCATAAAGCCATGATATAACAGTGAAGAACTAAAGCCACCTACATGGTACTTATCTAGATCTTTGATCAAAAGCTTAAGTGGATTTTTTTCAGCTGAATGGATCTAATTCACTGGGTTAGGGCATGTCTGCCCCCATTCTGTGCTTTATCTATCTATCAATCAATCAACCAATCAATCAATCAATCAATCAATCAATCAATCAATCAATCAATCAATCAATCAATCAATCAATCAATCAATCAATCAATCAATCAATCAATCAATCAATCAATCAACCTTTATTGTCATCTTGCAAAGCAACAATTGTACAGTGCAAAATGAGAAGACGTTTCCCAGGGAATACCGGAGCATCGCACCTAAAACTTAAACATTTCACACATGATAACAGTAAAAACAATCCAGTCCCTGATGATACAGTATAAATAATTAAAAGCAGGTAAAACAGCAACATTAAAATACAGTAAAAACAGTCATTAAAATGTCCAGAGCAGCTGATTTAAGTGGCCAGTACAGAGTTATTAAATTGTCAGTGCAAAGCAGCAGAATCAGGTGGAGTGACTGTTTAGCAGCCTGTGGCAGGAAGCTGTTTAGCAGTCTGGTAGTCCGGGCTTTGATGCTGCGGTATCTCTTGCCTGATGGCAGGAGATCTAGGTCTGTGTGGAGGGGGTGCAGTTTGTCCTTAGCTATTCTCAGAGCATTTTTCAGACAGGGCATTGTCAAGTGACAACACAAGGTTGAATCTGAACATGACAAATGAAGGAGCATGGAACACATTGAGTCAGTAAGTTATCCCCTGATCGGTTTCACGTAAAGAGTAGCAATATTTTGGACCACTTCTCCACACACATCGTTCTTCCATCCCAAGGAGAGATAGTTAAATGGATAGAAAATTGGCTTCATTGAAGGAACCAGAGGGTGATGGTGGAAGGTCGCTTTTCGGACTGGAGGCCTGTGACAAGTGGTGTGCCTCAGGGTTCAGTTCTGGACCCATTGCTGTTTGTCATCTATATCAATGATTTGGATGAGAACGTACAAGACATGATTAGCAAGTTTTCAGATGACACTAAAGTGGGTCGTATTGTAGATAGTGAAGATGGTTGTCAAAAACTGCAACAGGTTCTTGTTTGGTTGGGCAGGTGTGCTGAGGAATGGTTGATGGAATTTAAAACAGATCAATGCGAGTTGTTGGATTTTGGGAAGTCTAACTTGGGCAGGACCTACATAGTGAATGGCAGGGCTCTGGGGAGGGTTGTAGTGCAGAGGGATCGAGCAGTACAAGTACATAGTTCCTTGAAAGTAGCATCACAGGTAAATAGGGGAGTCAAAAAGGCTTTTGGCACATTGGCCTTCATAATATTGAGTATAGAAGTTGGGAGGTCATGTTACAGTTGAATAAAACATTGGTGAGGCCGCATTTGGAGTATTATGTTCAGTTTTGGTCCACATTTAGTGTATTTGGTTCAGTTGTGGTCACCATGTTATAGGAAAGATGTTGTCAAGCTGGAAAGGGTGCAGAGAAGATTTACGAGGATGTTGCCAGGACTTGAGGGCCTGAGCTATCGGGAGATGTTGAGCACGCTAGGACATTATTCCTTGGAGGGCAGGAGGATGAGGAGTGATCTTATCAAGGTGTATAAAATCATGAGAGGATTAGATTGTGTAAATGCACAGACTTTTGCCGAAAGTAGAGGAATCGAGAACCGGACGACATAAGTTCAAGGTGAGGGGAGAAAGTTTTAATAGAAACCTGAGGTGTAACTTTTTTACATAAAGGGTGGTGGGTATATGAAACAAGTTGCCATAGGAGGTAGCTGAGACATGGACTACCAAAACATTTAACAGATATTTGGACATGTACATGGATAGGATTGACTTGGAGAGTTATGGGGCTAATGCAGACAGGTGGGGTTAGTGTAGATGGAGCATGTTGGTCAGCTTGGGGAAGTTGGGCTGAAGGGCTAGTTTCCACGCTGTATGACTCATTGACTCAATTCCAAATAAGCAATTGCTCAGGGATGCAGGTTTTTAAACGAAAATTGATATATAGTTTTGTTGGGGTAAATGGAATACAGGTTAATGTAGTTGTGATAAAAATCTGTCTCATCTGTTGCACAGCATGAAGGGTTTGAAAAACTGATAGGCTTTTGAGAATTACATACTGATAGGCTTTTGAGTATTACATACATTCAATCTAACTCCCTTAAGCAGAACACCACCAAAAAACAATTGGGTAGAATTTTGGCCATCAAACACACGGACACGTCCATGTAATGATTTTACTACACACAAATTTTGAGAATGCTTCTATAAATACATCATGAGACTGTGTATGCAAGAAGCAAATAATCATTTTCCAAATTAATGACAATGTATTTGACTGGAGTAGACGAAAGCGGCAGTAAATCTTGCGGAGTGGTTGGGCTGGGATATACTGACGTTGTGCTGAAGGATTGGAGCTTCAAAGTGACGGTGCATGATAGTTTGACCGGTTTTTATTCAGAACAGAGCAGAAAACTTTCTTTGTGAATGAAACAATTAACTATTTGGAAAAGTAAAATGATGTACAACTGCCCTCTTTCAACTTACTCCAGTGTAAGCTTTTAAATAATGATTTAGATGAGGGAAGTAAATGTAACATCTCCAAGTTTGCAGATGACACCAAGCTGGGTGGCAGTTTGAGCTGCGAGCAGAATGCAACGAGGCTATGAGGCTGCAGGGTGACTTGGATAGGTTGGGTGAGTGGGCAGATGCATGGCAGATGCAGTATAATGTGGATAAATGTGAGGTTATCCACTTTGGTGGCAAGAACAAGATGGCAGATTATTATCTGAATGGTGTCAGATTAGGAAAAGGGGAGATGCAATGAGACCTGTGTGTGCTTGTTCATCAGTCACTGAAAGTAAGCATGCAGGTAGAGCAGGCAGTGAAGAAAGCAAATGGCATGTTGGCCTTCACAGCGAGTACTTGAGAATAGAAGCAAGGAGGTCCAACTGTAGTTGAACGGGGCCTTGGTGAGACCACACCTGGAGTATTGTGTGCAGTTTTGGTTTCCTAATTTGAGTAAGGACTCTCTTGCTATTGAGGGACTGCAGCGTAGGCTCACCAGGTTAATTCCTGGGATGGCGGGACTGACATATGATGAAAGAATGGGTCGACTGGGCTTGTATTCACAGGAATTTATAAGGATGAGAGGGAATCTTATAGAAACATATAAAATTCTTAATGGATTTGACAGGCTAGATGCAGGAAAAATGTTCCTCATGTTGGGGGTGTCCAGAACCAGGGGTCACACTTTAAGAATAAGGGGTAGGCCATTTAGGACTGAGATGAGGAAAAATGTTTTCACCCAGAGTTGTGAATCTGTGCCACAGAAGGCAGTGGGGGCCAAATCACTGGATGTTTTCAAGAGAGTTAGATTTAGCTCTTAGGGCTAACAGAATCAAGGGATATGGGGAAAAAGCAGGAACGAGGTACTGATTGTAAAAAGCAGGAACGGGGTACTGAACAGGGTACTGAAAACATTTTCTATGTTCCTATGAATAATGACCCCAGTCTTCCCAACACAAATTGCCCAACTTGATTACAATGTATCTACAGCATGTTTTAGTTTAGCCTAGTTTAGAGATACAGCACGGAGACAGGCCCTTTGGCCCACCAGGTCCACACCAACCAGTGATCCCCACACATTAACACTATCCCACACCCACTAGGGACAATTTACACTTATACCAAGCCAATTTACCTATGTACCTGTACGTCTTTGTGTGTGGAAGTGTGGGAGGAAACCGAAGATCTTGGAGAAAACATATGCAGTCATGGGGAGGACGTACAAACTCCATACAGACAGCACTCGTAGTCGGGATCGAACCCTGGTCTCCGGTGCTGCAAGCGCTGTAAGGGAGCAACTCTACCGCTGCACCACCGTGCAAAGTATTTGCATTTTTTATAGAAACAAAGAACTGCAGATGCTGGTATATACCAAACATAGACACAAAGTGCTGGAGTAACTCAGTGGGTCAGCATCGTCTCTGGAGATAAAGGATGGGTGAAGCTTCAGGTCGGGACGTCAGCCCATCCTTTTTCTCCAGACATACTGTCTGACCTTTTAAATGTTTATGTTTGGTTTGTTGCATGGTATTTAGAACCGTACGCTGTTGTGTAGAACAATATGGGAGGATACAACAAAATGGACATTAATGTAAGCCATAGAAACATAGAAAAACATTAAGAAAAATGGATACTGAGCCAAAGAAGGCAATATTCTGGTCATAAAGGATTGAAGGTACCTGGAGAGGATATTCTGTAGAAATATCGCCCTATCACAGAAAGGATGTGAAGGCTTTAAAGAGAGTGCAGAAGGGGTTTACCAGTTTGCGGCCTGGATTTGAGACTACTAGCTATGGAGCATTGAAGACTGAGGTGAGGTCTGATACATTTCTGGGGAGCATGGATACGGTGGACAGTCAGAACCTTTTCCCCAGGGTGGAAAATGTCAAAGACTAAAGGGCATAGCTTTAAGGGTAAAGTTTAAAGGAGATGTGCGTGGCGATTCTTTTACACAGAGTGGTGGGTGCCTGGAACGTGCTGCCAGCGGTGGTGGTGGGGGCGCATGCGATAGTGGCATTTAAAGAGGCTTTTAGATAGGCACATGGATATGGAGGGATATGGATTGCATGAGGGCAGATGAAACTAGTTTAACTTGGCATCATGTTTGGCACGGACAATATGGGCCAAAGAGCCTGTTCCTGATCTACCCCAGGCCTCAACATCATCTCTGTAACAGATCCCCATTGCCCTCTTTGCAATGATCTTTTAAATATTTGTTTACTTTGAGATGCAGTGTGGAAACAGGCCTTTCGGCCTACCGAGTCTGCTAGGACCAGCAATCACCGTACACTAGTTCTATCCTACACACTAGGGACAATTTACAGAAGCCAATTTACCGACAAACCTGCACGTCTTTGGAATGTGGAAGGAAAGCGGAGCACCCGAGAAAACCCACGCTGTCCCAGGGAGAACGTGCAAACTCTAATCAGAAAGCACCTGTGGTCTGGATCGAACCTGGGTCTCTGGTGCTGTAAGGCAGCAATTCTACTGCTGCCCCACTGTTCCGCACTTTACCATTTTAAATGCTCTTAGCCTCCATAACTCTCTGGGGCAAAGAATTTCCAGAGATTTTCCAGTCTCTGCAAAATAAAATTTCTATAAACTATCTGATTAAAATGCTCCTTATTTTGTGTTTATGCCCCCTTGTTCAAGATTCATCCACTAGTGAAAACATCCCAACATCCACCCATCATGCCCCTTACATGTTTCAATGAGATCACAACCCTTAATGTTTCTAACTCTGGCCTGGTTTCAAAGAGGACTGGTCTCTTGTACATGAGCCCAGCATGAAGCTCTGTAGTGACATGTCAGTAATGACCAGCTGAATGAATGGTCTATTGAGCAGTGAGGGACTCCTTGTGACCGGACCTCTGCTTTCAATGGAGCCGGAGATACCAGCCACACATAGGGCTCACGGTACACCAGGAATGCTGCTGAAGTGCCTCACAAGAGCAGATTATGCTCCCCATAAACCACATAAGAGCAGACGGCTCTTTCACCACAAATTCATCCGTGCAGGTTCTCTTCCTGCCCTGAAAATGGCAGAGACTAGACAGGTTATTCAAGTCATTTCGTCTTGGTGAAGCCCCATTGTAATTTGGAGTATTTGCATGCATATTTGGAGTATGATGTACAGTTCTAGTCGCCCTGTTGCAGGAAGGATGTGGAGGCTTTGGAGAGGGTGCATGGGAGGTTTACCGGAATACTGCGTAGGTTCGATGTTTTCAGCTACAAGGGGAGGTTGGATAAACATGGGTTGTTTTCTCTGGAACATTGGAGGTTGAGAGAAGACAGGATAGAAATATATAAAATTATGAGAGGCATAGATAGACAGTCAGAATCTTTTTCCCAGGGTGGAAATATCCAACACTAGAGGGCATAGCTATAAGGTGAGCTGAGAGAGTTTAATGGAGATGTGAGGGGCATGTTTTATACACAGAGTGGTGGGGGCCTGGACCGGTGGTGTGACAGTTACAATAGTGCCATTTAAGAGGTATTTAGATAGGCACATGGAAGTGTAAGGAATAGAGCAGCATGGATGATGTACAGGCAGATGAGATGTTTAAAGGCATTTTGTTTGCGGCATACATTGTAGGCGAAAGGGCCCATACCTGTGCGTTACTGTTCTGTGTTCTATGTCTACCCAGGTCCCTGAGGTGTCAGCTGCTGTGCAGATTCAAGGCACTGACATCTTGTAATTACTGAACTACTAAATACATTAAATACCTTTTAAAGAAAGCAAATTAAAGGCAGCGAAATAAGAAAATATAAATTCTTAACCTAAATTTCTTCACGTAATGAGAAAGGTTCCATTTTAGATTCCAGAATGTAACCACATTTCTCCAGTATGAAGATAGACACAACATGCTGGAGTAACTCCCCAGGACAGGCAGCATCTTTCGAGAGAAGGAATGGATTACGTTTTGGATCGAGACCCTTCTTCAGACTCTGAAGAAGGGACTCGACCTGAAACATTGTCCATTCCTACTCTCCAGAGATGCTGCCTGTCACGCTGAGTTGCTCCAGCATTTTGTGTCTATCTTCGGTTTAAACCAGCAAAGCAGTTCCTTCCCACGCATTTCTCCATTATGAGATTGCTGTCAAAATATTCATTTGTTCTCATCGATCAAAATTACTTTTTACAGTCTGCTTGCAGTGTACTGACTTGAAAACGAATGGTAAAGACATAAACTGTGGTCTCTTTTGCAGAATCATCATAGTCATTCAAACAGCACTACAGGTGTGAAGGCTCATTCCAATCACCATGTGAATTGCCATCAAGCTAATTTGAACTCTGGAGGAAACAGCTAGTCTCAGCTCATCGTCCGTGTGGAGAATATTTGTATTCTTCAGATTTTACCATTTACTGGAACTATTTAGCGGGAAAGCACCAGTTTCCTGGTAGGGTATCCATTCCACACGACAGAGCTACTCCATTTTATTTGCTCTAGCTGCCTCACTTCCTCTCAGGTCTGTCTTGGAGGTTGGGATCATGATGTTCGAAACAAGGTGGTGTCTCCTTAGAATATTGCAATAGCAAATCAATGAAAATGGCTACTTGCACGTATTTAAAAAAAATATATAGCATTTACTAGAACTGTATTTTGTCTTTATTAAAAAAAAAAGGAGGTTTTGTAAATTTCTCTATAACTGTCTTGGTTTACATTTTGTACATTTGTATTTAAAGCAAGTCAGAATCAGGATGTAAATTTTGTGCCCAGTGCTGATTCCACAATGAACATCTTACCTATTTTTTATGAATTGTGATTTAAGACTTCCTCAGCATTTAACAGTGAAGGAGAACTTCTTAACTCTGCAATAGAACATTTTTCATATCTTTTACCATATCTGCACTCATTTTATATTTTTGTAGTTTGTTATAGCTTGGAATTTTATTAAATATCCCTCTTTCTTTGGATTGTTTTTTTTTTTGCATTTTATTTTTATTTAACAAGTGCATCTTTCCTATAATTTATATGTAAATGGCATTTTAATCTGAGTGAATGTATTCTAGATTTCTTTTCTTTAAATACTTCTCTTAGCACATATAATTATTCTTTGTCAAGGACAATATGTTTTTCAATGTGAAAATGCTCAATTAAGGGGGAAATTTAGTCGGTTTACTTTTGCCATGATTGAAAGGACATTTGGTTGACCCTTACACCACTTAAACATATCATTCAATTATTGTGATTAACACCGTGTGTTGCTGGTTAGGTGTTGTGATCTGCATGAAATGTCTTTCATGCAAAAAGTAATGGATGGTGACTTGTGTCGTGGAGTTTTAACATAATGTGCCATGTTGCTGAAGCACTTCGATAATTGGCTCTTATTTCCCATTTGCAGTGTGTGCCTAATCTTTGGCATTTTGCAGAGGTGAAGCTGGGTTGTAAGCAAGGATATTCCCTTTGTAAGCCAATCTTTCTCGGTGGGCCGCACACACCTGCTAATGACTGGCTGTATATTGCCCAAGGCCCAGGTGTGGGTTCAGCTTGCTAGGTTGGGCTGTTAAGAAATGATTCATGGTGGATGAAAGTTAAAGAGAAAAAAAAGAAAAGAAAAAAGACAACTGGCCTGCTTACTTTCACTGGTTTGAGTGGAGCAGTTGGGACATCACATGAAAGCTGCACAAGACATTGATAAGGCCACATATGAAGTGTTGTGTACAGTTCTGGAGCCCTGCTGTAGGAAGGATGTCAAAAAGAAGGTTGCTAAAAAAAATCAAGGTTTTTGACTGTGTTCAGCAAAAGGAAAGACTTGGTAGACTAAGACTTTGTCCCTGGAGCTTAGAACGCTGAGGGATGACCTTAGAAACAATTGTAAAATCATGAGGGGCAGATAAGGTGAACAGCCACTGTCTTTATCTCAGTGTAGAGAGTCAAACACTAGAGGTTTACACTGAGAGGGGAAAGATGTTCAAGAGACCTGAGGGAGGAACATTTTCACACAAATAATGGTGCGTACATGGAACAAGCATCCTGAGGAAGTGGTAGAAGCAACATTTAGAAGACATTTACATGGGTACCCGGATAGGAAAATTTGAAAGGGTATGGGCCAGGTGTAGGTATCTGGGATTGGTTCAGATAAGCAACCTGGTCAGCATGGCAAGATGGGCCGATGGGCCTGACCCTGTGCAGTGTAGCCCTAGGACTCTCCACACCCATTGCCACAAGAGTTGTGTTGTGTGGATAAACAGTCTAATCAAAGTGCAGAACAGGTTGAAATGCATTAGTCCTCGAATAATATCTTCTTGTTCTGTTCTGAGGATCTCATACAGCCTTAAGAAATCCCCAGGCTGTTTTATTTTGCATAATGTACATTTTCAGTCAGTGGTCAATCAATCGATCACATTCTCTCGCTGCTTGGAAGCCTGGCAGCTACACACCAGCTAGTGAGCCGAATGAGAATTAATCTATTCCCCTTTGGAGAAAACCATGTATATATAAATGGAAAAAAAAATAGAATTGCATCCAATCCTGATAATTAACAAATTAACTTCATCCCCAATATTTAAAACATTTTTTATTTGCCCCAGCCTACAAATGTGTTACAGATCATAATGATTTAAATGTTACTCCAATTTCAAAGATTGAAGCATATTAACCAGAATATCTGTCAGCTTTTGTGAAGGGGTTGTAAAGTCTACAGTCAACCAGATGGGTGGTGTAAGGGTTAAACGTACCAATGTGAACATATATAATATCCATAACATTTACCTGGCGGGGAAATAAAAACTCATCGTTAATGTACAGTCAATTCCTGTTATTTGAATAGTCATTATATGTCAATATTGTATTTAGTTATCAGAGGATGACAATAGAAAATGAGTAAGACTATTCTCTTGGCCAAATCCCGTGCACATTTTAATCGCAATGAAATGTTTTCTGAAATCTGAATTGTTTTATATTTGAAAATTACTGTAATTTAAATAGTATCAAGCAATGTTTCATTAAAATTGAACTGTAAAATTAAGTAATTGAAGTATTCGTATTCACTTAACAGGAATTTACAAGTTTCATTAATAAAAATGAAAATAGAAAAAAAAATCTGCTTTTTACTGACTTCACAAAAATGTTTACTTGGCAGATATTTATTTAATTGGAATTGAATATTTACTAATAAATATCACCTGAATCAGTTGAGTTCAATGATATTTTGAACAGAATGCAATTAATGCAGTTTTGGACACAAAATCCATTTTAAGTGGGGCTGTGCTTGTTCTACATGTAGATCTTTTATTTAGCCTTGATGTTTTCAACAAAGGTCATTTCTTACAACCAAAATCTCCTGAAGGTAGTGATCTTTAGGTATTCCTTGTGAAAGCTTAATGATTTAGGTACAGTTATGTGATGATCAGAGTGGACGGTTTAGACAATTTACTGGATAACTGTAGAAACTATATTTGAAGGTGAGTAACTTAAAGTTACTAATAGTAGTCAATGGATAGAAAATGGCTGTAGACAACGTGCAAAAGTAATTAATAGTGGAAGGGTAACTTGTATTTTTTTCTGTATAAGACCTAATGGTAGGGTAAATGAAAAACACATATGGTTTACTAGGCCTTCTAAATAAATTATTTTGTATCAAAAATAATTTATAATTAATGTAACATTCAATAATAATGTCTCTGAACTAAGGCTTGTTATATAGCCTGGCAAACTGTGGTACCAATACTTCAGAGGCTCTGTTTATTTAGTTGGATAGGTTTAATGTGTCCGTCTGTACTAAAATAATGTGTGTAAAAAAATGAGTGCAGTGCCCTTCAAGGTATATCTGGCATGATTTTGTGTTTAACACTGATGGATTTTCGGATGGTAGGACTATCAAGGCTTGTGGTTAGTGCAGGAAGGTGGGTCCAAGGTTAAAAACTCAGCCATGATCTTATGGAATGGTGGAGTAGGCAGGAGCGTCCAAATGCCTGCTACAAGTTTTACGTCACATTCACTAGGATGTTTCCACGAGTGGGAAAGTCTAGCACTAGAGGTCATAACCTCAGAATTAAAGGACATTCTTTTAGGAAGGAGATGAGGAGAAATTTCTTTAGTCAGAGGTTGGTGAATCTGTACAACTATTTGCCGTAAAAGGCTGCAGAGGCCAAGTTAGTGGATATTTTTAAGGCAGAGATAGAT
The DNA here is from genome assembly GCF_010909765.2 of Amblyraja radiata. Classification (NCBI taxonomy): domain Eukaryota; kingdom Metazoa; phylum Chordata; class Chondrichthyes; order Rajiformes; family Rajidae; genus Amblyraja; species Amblyraja radiata. The sequence goes on along the minus strand of NC_045970.1, from coordinate 25,404,625 downwards.
TTTTGATTAGTACAGAGTTTATGCGGAGAAGACAGAAGGATGGGGTTAGGAAGGAGAGATAGATCAGTCATGATTGAATGGCGGAGTCAACCTGACGGGCCGAATGGCCTAATTCTACTATCACATGACCTTTTGACCTTATATACCAATCATCCTCCTTGCTTACCTCTCTGTGTGTACATCAAAATTGGGATGACATTAATTAATGCTTATTTATAGGTAATAAATTGCATTTTACTTTCTTTAATTTACATTTTTCAACTTGTCAACGGAGGCATAAAATAATGATATAAAATGCTTAAATGAGTAAAACGAAATGCCTATTATAGGCTTCCTGTTAATTTTTTTTGAAGTCTTGACCAAAAAGAGGCAGGAAATGTCTAACATAACGAATAAATGCAAAATACCAAGTTAACCTTGAGGGAAATGGTACATGAGGTTTTGTTTTGAAAGTGTCAGAATGATAAATTGCGGTTAACTTTTTAACCATGTTGTCATCTGTTATTACAGTCAGGAGGTCTGTTTTAGATGAGTGTATTTACTGTTTGTAATAATTCTGAAATGAATAGTGTGGTTGTCACTTTTTGTACAGTGTGTTTATATGTTTTCCCAATAGAATTATTACTGCCATTTGCTCTACAGTAATAATAATATGAATTGCAATATCCAAAGGTTTACAGCTATTTTCAGGGAGATACTCTTGTATTCTTTCCTCTCTGGTTTTAAATGGTACAGTTTCTGCCTTTGACTGATCTTCATTCTTCACAACAAATCTAAATAAAAGCTCAGTACTGCTGTAATTATTATTTTTTTAATAACATTTTTACTAAAACACGTTCTTTGGATTGAAATAAATGAGTAATACGTCTTTATTATGTAACTGTAAAATGCTCTGATCAAATACAGTTTTTAACATTATTTTAGAATGTTCAGAATCCCTGATTTTGTGTAGAAATCTCTGTTTTATTTTGTTAAAGTATTTTAATATCCTCCAGTGGTTTCTTTTCAAGAAAAAAACCCAGTACTTTGATATTTGAAGACTAAGAGTCAGCAATTAATAACTAAACGCCCAGTGGATCAACAGAGTAGTTTTAACTTGATTCAGGCTTGGATTGTTTTCTCAAGAATATTGGAAGTTGAGGGGAGACCAGATAAAGGTATATGTAATGAGAGGCATAAATTGGGTAGTCCAGAGAGGAAATGTCAAAAACCAGAGGGCATAGCTTTAATGTAGAAACAAGGCACTGCAGATGCTTGTTTGCAAAAAAAGACACAAAATACTGGAGTAACTCAGCGGGTCAGGCAGCATCCCTGGAGAATCGTAGATAGGTGACATTTCGGATCAGGAACCTTCTTCATACTGGCATTGCTTTAAAGTGATATGGGCTAAGTTTGAAGGAGATTTGTGAGAAAACATTTTTTATACAGAAGATGGTGGGTGTCTAGCACACGCTGCTAGGGATAGTGTTGGAGGCAGATACGATAGTGGCGTTTAGTTGGCTTTTGGATAGGCACATAGATATGCAGGGAATGGAGGGATATGAATCACATGCAGGCAGAGGAGATTAATTTATTTTGGCATCATGTTCAGTGCAGACATTAAGGGCTGAAGGGCCTTTTCCTGTGCTGTACCTTTTTTTTTAAATGACACAAAGTGCTGGAATAACAGCTGGTCAGGCAGCATTTCTGGAAAACATTGATGGGTGACATTTCAGGTCTTCAGACTGGATAGTCTGAGTTCCTTGTCTCGACGCTGCAGTTCCTTGTTTCGACATTGTACTTTTCTTTGTTCTATGATTAAATATATCCTTTGTACTAGCTAAATAGGTAATAGGGTTCTTATCAGTGATTTATGTTGTCGACGAACAATTGCTGACTTAAATGTGAGAATGTTATAAGCTGCCAAGTTTATTGTCATATGCATCGACCGGAGGTACAAATGAAATGACAATCTTGTTTGCAGCAGCATATCGGGCAAATAGACTCGGGCAACACAAAACTATAATTTATACATGAATTGCTCAAATTTTGAAAGATAGTGGAAAAATAAATGACTGCAAAAAATCAAGACAATAGTGCAAAACACAATAGTGGGCGGCATGGTGGCGTAGCGGTAGGGTTGCTGCCTTACAGCGCCAAACACCCGGGTTTGATTGTGATTACGGGTGCTTGTCTGTACAGAGTTAGTACATTCTCTCCGTGACCTGCGTGTATTTTCTCTGGGATCTCCGGTTTCTGTTCACACTCCAAAGACATAGAGGTTTGTAGGTTAATTGGCTTCGGGGGAAAAAATTGTAAAATGTCCCTAGTGTGTGCAGGATAGCGTTAGCATGCGGGGATCATTGGTCGGCGCGGAGTCGATGGGCCGAAGAGCCTGTTTCCGCTGTGTATCTCTAACCTAATCTAATCTTTAATGAAGCCACCAGTATTGGCTCTGCAGAATCCTCTGCATTCTCTGGAAGGATAAGTAAACCAACATTGGTGTGCTCCTTCAGGATAACATCCCCAGCATTGAGACCCCCCCCCGCCAACTACATGAGCCAAGCCATACCATTTGCATGCCCAGCATTGGACTCCCAAAACAGGTTCATGCAGGTATTCCAATTTCTGTTGTGCAAAAAGAGACAACCAGGCAGATAAACAAAATGATTCATGAGTGGGGTCAAAGCCTATGAAAAAACTCAACAGCGTTATTGATTGTTTCGAAGCCCTGAGCCTGGTCATTCAAATTGGAGAAGGGCCATTCAGGATGGGAATGAGAACATCCAGTACATGCATTCGGAGAGCACAGAAGCCCTGGATAAACAGCGGGCGTAGTAACCACCTCAGAAACAACCCATTCATTCACCCAGTCAGGCAACTCCTGCCACATCTTTGGACGAACCTATGGTTCCCATGTCAGCCTCATCAGCCACTGCGGAACTCAAGGAACCAGTGTGGAAGTAAGTCATCCTCAATCCCAAGTGACAGCATTGGAAGAAAAGGCGGACAATGGTAAACCATGTGTGAATTCAGTTTCCCATTTCCCAACTGAACGGCTAAGGTACTTAACTGAGACATTTGATCAAAGGCAGTGCACTACTCATGCCCGATTAAACATGTCAACTTTTTAAAATACCACTGAGTACCATGGTATTGAAAAGAGTGCTACAGACCCAGTCCAAGGTGGAATGCAAGAGTTAAATAATCGGGCACATGAAATGATCAATATAATCAATACAGGTTGTTAAAGAATAGCAGTTCATACCAGCAGCATCCACATTCTTGTGCATTAGCTCTACTTTGAACTTAACATATCACCATTACCAAAACATTACCAATATTACCAACTTTTTTCACACAAATCACATTACTTCAAAGAGCATAGAGTAATACAGCGTGGAAACAAGCCCTTCGGCCCAACTTTCCCACGCCAATCAACATGCCCCATCTACACTGGTCCCATCTGCCTGCTTTTGGCCCATATCCCTCTAAACCTACCCTATCCATGTACAGGGCCTAAATGTTTCTTAAACGTTGCGATATTACCTGCCACAACTACCTCTTCCAGCAGCTTGTTCCATTCACCCACCACTGTGTGTAAAAAAAGTTAGCCCTCAGATTCCCATTAAATCTTTCCCTCCTCACCTTAAACCTATGTCCTCTAGTTCTCGATTCCCCTACTCTGGGCAAGAGATTCTGTGCGTTCACCCAATCTATTCCTCATGCGTAGTTGGAATTGTTTTAATTACATCTTTAGCACTTATCGCAAATGCTCGTATTTTTATGTTCCTTGGAGCACATTTTAATCTGCCAGAAGAAGAGTGGATTTAATATGTGTGCTCAGCAGAGTATAATAATGACATAATCAATATATCAGTTTATCCAATGCACACCTTGACGCTGAAGTTGTATGGGGATGCAATAATATTATATTAACAGCCAATGTGTTGGAAATATGAATGAAATAGTGCAAAATCAGCCCCTGGTATATTATGTAGTTTTGAAGGGACAAACATGAATAGATTCTTTGTTTTAATCTCATCATTGAATATGTACTAAAATATTGCTGTGTGTTTGCTCACACAAACTAAAATTGGGCAAACATTTTTATTGAATGAAAAGAAATTGCAAAAGTTTTGTTTTTATTGTTTTGCTAGGATGTATTTTTTTTAAAGAATGAACAGCTGCCAGGCAGACAACTACATCTTAATTCAGAATGCCTCTTTACTGAAAAAAATTAGTTTATGAGCCCGGCTGGAATAAATCTGGCTAAAGGATTTCTGCTACTTCGAGTCAAACACCTTCTTGTATTCAGTTCAATAAAGATGTTCTGTGTGTCTCTTGTTACTGAAGTCCCTGCATGCATATTTATTGCAAGTTGATTGCACAAGAAATGTTTGAAGGCCATCAGCTATAACTATACACCAATGAAGCAAAGCAAAGGTTAAATATTCTGAACATCCAGATTCAAACCGAAGACTGACGATCTCTTGTATAAATTAAGTGCATCTCCAGCATGTGTACTGAACATCCACAATGAGGAAGGGCAGACGATTGAGCTGCATACATTAAATAATTAGAGGTTTAGAAAAGAGGAGAATAAGCAAAAACTTTCACATCTCAAATATTCTAAAACAATTAAAAAAAACTAGGATTGCAAATGTTTTAGCATCATATTCAACATGGATTTTATGGGTTGAAGGGCCTGTCCTAGTCTAAACAAGTATCACACACTGTTCTACCTTTTCACCAAGTACATCAACTTTCTGTATCAGCAACTGGAACATAAGAAGTAGGACTGGAGTATACCATTTGTCCCATTAAGCCTGATCTTCCACCACAATGCCATTTTCCTGGCCTATCCCCATATCCCTTAATTCCTTTTGTATCCAGAAGCCTATTGATCTGTTTTGAGTACATATTCAACGATAACCCAACAAATGACACAGCTCTTTGTGCTAACAAATTCTAAAAACACCCTTGAAGGAATTCCACTTCAATTCAGTCCTAATGTCAAAGTAGTTTTGCACAGAGGGAATCCTGTTTCCCAAATCTGGTTGTGATTTTGCTGAGGTAACTATGAAAGTTGATGAAGGCTGGGTATTTGAGGTGCTTCGCTTGCACTTCAGCAAAGATTTTGTCAACGTTCCACATGGTAGGCTGGTCTAGAAAGTTGGGGTTCTTAGGTGCATTAGCAAACTGGATCCCAAATTAGTTTGGTATAGAGTTATACAGTGCGGAAACCAGGCCTTCAGCCCAACACATCCATGTCAATTAAGTTGACTGACTTCCTGGTCCTATTTGTCTGCAAATGGATTTAACCCAAACCCCTCTAAATCTTTCCTATCCACGTCCCTGTCCAAATCACTTTTAAACATTGTAAGAATACCCACCTCTACTATGTGCTCTGTGTGCAAAAATTGCTCCCCACATCCCCTTTAAATATTTCCCATCACCTTAAATCTCTGAACTCTAGTTTTAGACTTCCCTTCCCCGGGACAAAGACAGTGAGCATACACCTTATTCATGTCCCTCCTGATTTTATGGAGTAATCCCAAAGCCCCCTACACTCCAGGGAAAACTACCTCCACCCTATCCATTTATCCTTAAACCCTCTTGTCCCAGTAACATCCTTGAGAATCGTTTGTGCACCCTTTCCAGCTTAATGCCATCCTTCCTATAGCGAGACAATCACAACTGCACACGGTTGAGTGCAGCTCAATTTATAAATGTTATTTAAGGAGACCAAAACATTATCCAGTAATATACTTTATTATTCTGAGTACAGTAAAAACATAGAATACAGCAAAGTCTGAATAAGGGTCTCAACCTGAAACTTCACCTACTCCTTTTCTCCAGAGATGCTGCCTGACCCGCTGAGTCACTCCAGCTTTTCGTGTCTATTCAAAGTTGTATCACAACCTTGTTCTACAGCACGAATGCCCAGGAACCAAGAGGTGCATACCGCCCGGACCATCACAGGTACTAACCTCCCTGTCATCGAAGGGACCTTATAGGATGCGCTGCCCCAAAAAGGCAGCCATCATCATCAAAGAGCCACACAACCCTGGCCACACTCTCAGTTCCCTCCTGTATTCGGGAACGTTAAGGAGTCTGAAAACCGTGACCTCCAGGTTCAGGAACAGCTTCTTCCCAACAACCATCAGGCTCTTGAACGTTACAAATATTAACTGCAAACTCTCTTGGTTGCCAGAGGTATTATGGGCTTTTAAAGACTGATATTGTTTTGTTTATTATGTGATCTATGAATACTATTTTCACAGATCTGATATACTGCTGCAAGTAAGAATTTCATTGTTACGTTTTCAGTAAAAGGCCTGGATAGAGTGTACGTGGAGAGGAAGTTTTCATTCGTGGGAGAGTCTAGGACCAGAGGCCATCGCCTCAGAATAAAAGGACGTACCTTCAGAAAGGAGTTGAGGAGGAATTTCTTTAGTCAGAGGGTGGTGAATCTGTGGAATTCTTTACCACAGAGGGCTGTGGAGTACAAGTCGATGGATATATTTAAGGTGGAGATTGACAAGTTCTTTATTAGTACGGGTGTCAGGGGTTATGTGACGTAGGCAGGAGAATGGGGTTGAGAGGGAAAGATAAATCAGCCACGATTGAATGGCAGAGTAGACATGATGGGCCAAATGGCCTAATTCTACCCCTATAACTTATGAACATTACTCCATTTTGGTTTGGGACAAAGACCATCACAGCCATGACAGAGTGTGGGAGTTTGGAGATAAATCACAAGCAAGACAGAGACCGGAAATGTCTATTAAAGAAAGGTGCTGCAAATGCTCGTGTAAGTCAAGGGTAGACACAAAATGCTGGAGTAACTCAGCAGGACAGGCAGCATCTCTGGAGAGAAGGAATCAGTAGAGTTGCTGCCTCACAGCGCCAGAGACCCGTGTTCAATCCTGACTACGGGGGTTCTCTGTACAGACTTTGTATGTTCTTCCTGTGACAATGTGGGTTTCCTCCGGGTGCTCCGGTTTCTTCTCACATCCCAAAGGGATGCAGGTTTGTAGGTTAATTGGCTTCTGTAAATTGTCCCTGCTCTGTAGGATAGCACTAGTGAACGAGTGATCGCTGGTCGGCTTGACCTCGGTGGGCCAAAGGACTAGTTTCCACGCTGTATTTCTAAACTAAACTAAACTAAACTACAGGAGATATGCTGGAGGGGTAGTTGATGCAGGTACTAACACAACATTTAAGCAACATTTAGACAGGTATATGAATAGGACAGATTTAGAGGGCTATGGGCCAAACGCAGGCATGTGGGACTAGTGTAGATGGGACATGTTGGTCAGTGTGGGCAGGTTGGGCTGAAGGGTCTGTTTCCGTGCTGGAGGACTCTATAACTCTAAGAGTTGACAAACACAGCATAAAGAATATGGCCCATAATTTGTTTGCAAAGGCTGACAATGTCAGAAGAATGGTCTCGACCCAAAAAATCACCTGTCCATATTCTCCAGAGATGCTGCCTTCCTCGCTGGGTTACTCCAGCACTTTGTGTCTCTTTGGTATAAACCAGCATCTGCAGTTCCTTGTTTCTACAGTTACTCCAGCACTGTGTTCTTTTGGAGCTTCAGCTTGCTCTGTATTAGACCTGCTGATTTCCTTGAATTATGCCTTAAAAAGGGTTTCAGCTCAAAAAACACTAACAAGCCGTCCTTGAGAAACATTTCTTAGTGCTCCTTGCTAAGGGTTGAAGGAGAATGCAAATTTAGCTTAATTACTTCTGCAGGATTTGCTGACACAGTCACATTAAAGTCTTTGGTGGTGTAAAGATAATTAAATGTGTCACCCAAACATATTAGTTTAATGTGGAAGAGTAAAACATGTTACAGAGTGGGTGTGTTACTTTCACCACCATTTTATTGCGAAATGGTATTTGTTATTTAAATTGCATAATAGTTCAGTCAAGGTCTACACTGCTCCAGTTTAACAATGGCGCTGATGGCATTGCTGAGAAAGCAAATGAATGCATTAAATTTGAGAAAGCTGGCCTTACAGAAAAAAACTGACTTTTCCGGTAAATAAAATAATTCCCTTTTGAGCTGGTAGTAATTTTACACTCGCTCGAACTATGCAAGACATCACCGCTGAAGACCAGGACCATTTTGCACAGTAATTACTTAAATTTCCACGTAACAGTCTCAATGCAAGACAGTGCCAAGTAGTTTACCCAAGTGGACATAAAAACACAATTGAGCCCTGTTGTGAGACTGCTCCAAAGCACTGAAGTCATTATTTACTGAAGACTGGGAGTGACAGCACTTGTAAATATTTTGCTGTGTGTTAGAGTTGGACAAGGTCTATATTCATGAGTCAGGTAACAAAGTGTTTGGGAAGTTAGTAAATTGAACAAATTAATAGATAGTGTACGTTGACGTATACGTTCTGGATGTAGAGATGAGAAAACAAACTAGGCAATCTGACAAGCACGTCAGTCACAATGATTGCTGTTCGTTGAAAATTCAGGCAGTTTTCAGATGCCATGGAAACAATCCACACTAATACATAATTCCCAGTGACACCAAATACTATGCTTAACTGCCAGAGACTGTTGCCAAAACGGTGCATAAGCCAACACCTTTTGATGTGGCCTTCTGACCTCAATGAAATATATAGAGTATAGAGTGAAGGTCAGGAGTCTTCTCCATAAGGATGAGGCAGCAGGCTCTTGTTATAAAGTAACCACCATGAAGTCATAAGCAGGAGCCATAATAACTACACACCATTAACACACATTTTAATACTTTATTTGTTATTGTCTTCACTGGCCATGATTGTTCTTGCCAGAATACATTCTTTGACTAGAGCTGTAATTCTAACTAGCACAAAAGCATAACCTTATGGCCCATGAGAGTCAATGCAGATGTTTGGCTGGTGGGCATGATATGTATTAATCCCCAATTGTCCACTCTTGCATTTGTCCTTGGGGTTACTTAGTGAGAATGATTAAACAATCTGCTATTTTGAAGGAATTCTTTATGTCTGTCAAAACATGGACATCTGTCAAAACACAAGTTTTTACTGTTACTGGCAACAGAAGTGTTTATGATTGTCCTTTTGCTGAGGGATTTGTCTCCCTGGTGTGTAGTGAGAGTGCAGGAGGATGGAGATGGTGAAGTGCAATAGGTCTAACCTTCTCACAATGTAGAATAGATTATTTTGGTCTTTGTCATATTTTCTAATGGGTTCTTTTTTTTAACTTGTTACAGTATCCTGCAAACTCTTTTTAGGGTACGTTGAACAATCCCTGTTCCAGGCGTACACTGGCCATATCCCCGAACTCTATCTCCGTTACATTGACGACTGCATCGGTGCTACTTCCTGCACCCATGCAGAACTCATGGACTTCATCAACTTCAACACCAATTTTCATCCTGCGCTCAAATTTACGTGGACCATCTCGGACACCTCCCTCCCCTTTCTTGATCTCACAGTTTCCATCACAGGAAATAGACTATTGACTGACATCTATTACAAACCACTGACTCCCACGACTATCTCGACTACATTTCTTCCCACCCTGCTTCCTGCAAAGACTCTATCCCCTAATCTCAATTCCTCCATCTACGCGGCATCAGCGCCCAAGATGAGGTGTTCCATACTAGGACATCCGAGATGTCCTCATTCTTTAGGGAATGGGGATTCCCCTCTCCCATCATAGATGAGGCTCTCACTTATGTCTCCTCTGTATCCTGCAGCTCCGCCCTTGCTCCCCACCCCCAGTCACCACAGGGACAGAGTCCCCCGAGTCCTTACCTTGCACCCCATCAGCCGTCGCATACAACACATAATCCTCCGAAATTTCCGCCACCTCCAACGGGATCCCACCGCCAGCCACATTTTCCCATCTCCACCCCTTTCCGCCTTCCGCAGAGACCTTCCCTCTGCAACTCCCTTAGAGGTGATGGCAAAGCCACAGGTAGGCGGAACCCCGGAACCCTAATCCCTTCCCACCCAAACCATCCCCTCCCCGGGTACCTTCCCTTGCAACCACAGAAGATGCAACACCTGCCGCTATACCTCCTCCCTAGACTCTGTCCTGGGACCCCGACAGACATTTCAGGTTAGGCAGAGATTCACTTGCACCTCCTCCAACCTCATCTACTGCATCCGTTGTTCAAGATGTGGACTCTTATACATCGGCGAGACCAAACGCAGACTGAGCGATTGTTTCACGGAACACCTTCCCTCAGCCCGCCTGAACAAAACCTGATCTCCCAGTTGCTGGACACTTTAATACTCTTTCCCATTCCTACTCAGACCTTTCTGTCCTCGGTCTCCTCCATTGTCAGAGTGAGTTAAAATGCAAATTAGAGGAACAGCATCTAATATTTTGCTTGGGCATCTTACATCCCAGTGGTATGAATATTGATTTATCTCACTTCAGTAGCCCCTCTCTCTCTATCCATCCCCCACCCAAGTCGCATTAGCTTCTCATTTTTACCCTACAAACAGCTTACAATGGCTGTTTCTTTTATCGTCGTTACTTTTTTGCCGATCTTTCATGCATTGTTCTTCATCTCTCCGCACCGCCGTCTATATCTCTCTTTTCCCAGTCTGAAGAAGAGTCTCGACCCGAAACATCGCCCATTCCTTCTCTCCAGAGATGCTGCCTGTGTCACTGAGTTACTCCAGCTTTTTGTGTCTATCTCCTGCTTAGCAACCAACTGTTTCAGATAACTGTTTCACCAAACCCTTGGCATGAAATATTACTTAACCCTGCTGTCATCAGTAGAAAGTGCCAATATTACACTTATAGTTACCATTCTCCTTTTCCTTGATCACATGTTATTGTTAATGGTTCTTGTTGTGTATATAACGGAAACTGTACCTTTAAGAACTAAGTTGCAGATGGTGTGATTTGAGTTGTATGATATATTCATATCTTATCAGTCTCATGAATATGAATGTGAGTATGCGCAGTGTACTAAAATAAAGAAAACCCACACTGGCAACTGCTTGACTGAAACCTGTGTGTGTTTCTGTCCACATACCACCACCGCAATAAGGAGGTGACAGTTGAATCTTATATTCAGCAGCATTGTTGCCAATAATGTGTCCTCCTGACCTATTCGACACTTAAAGCAGTTTTCTGTAAATTTTTACTTCTCTCAGGTATCATTCATGCTCCCATTCAGAACTTCTGTTATCTCAAACATTTGTCCACAGTATATTTGCAATCTACAGTCCTACTCCAGGCTCTCTCCTCAATAATAAAATCCTTGAATATGATTTAGCTTTTCAAATGCATAGTGTCATAGAACACAGTCCCATTGGCTCACAACGCCCATGCTGACCATCAATTACCCATTTACACTCATCCCTTTTCCAACACATGGGCCGTGACTTTCTAGGCTTTAGCAATTCAAATGTTCATCGACATACCTTAAATATTGTGAGAGTGCCAGTCAGATTCAGATTCAATTTTAATTGTCATTGTCAGTGTACAGTACAGAGACAACGAAATGCATTAATACCCAAGTCTTCACCATCCACTTGGGTAGTTCATTACAGGTTCCAACCACCCTCTAGGTGACCAGATCCCATCCCTTACCTTAAACATCTCCTCTAGATTCTGACGACTTCGTTTCTGGGGGAAATGTTTCCAACTGTATGCCTTATCTATGGCCCTCATCATTTTGTATGCCTTAATAATATCCTCCCTCAGCCTCTGTCACTCCAAAGAAAACAAACTTGGCCTATTCAGTCTCTCCTCATAAGCGAAACACTCCATCCCAGGCAGTGGGCTGGTAAATCTGCTCCGAACTCTCCCCTGTGTGTGACCAGAACTGCATTCAGCACTCCGATCATGACCTAAACTATGATTTTTAAAGCTGTACCATAATTCCCTGTCTCCCACATTTTATGCCCCAGTTGCTGAAGATAAGTTTCCCAAAAACCTTCTTTACCAACCTTTCGTGCCTTCTTCCAGGATCCAGAACGTGTAGATCGAGGTCCCTCTATTCCGTGCTACTCACAAATGCCTTCCCATTCATAGGGTAAGTCTTGTCCGTATTATTCCTCCCACATAGCATTAACTCATACTTATCAGGACTAGATTCCATCTGTCATTCCTCTGTCCATTTTACCAACTGATCAAGATCATCCTGAATTCTAAGTGGCCTCTTCACAATCCACCACACAATCTATTCAAGTCCACATTTCCCAGGATTCGTTGTACAAATCCCTGTGAGCACACTCCCACCCTATCGCATTGTCGGTAAGGCTCTGACCAAACTGACAAATGGTTGTGAGATGGATAATTATGCCTTCTTATCAAACAGGCCGTCAACATGAATCATCAAGCCAATGCCTCTGTACATATGCCCAGCTGGGCAGGACCACACTTCCCCAGGGGCGGTACAGGCACGGTAGAGTTGCTGCCATGCAGCGCCAGAGAGCCGAGTTAGATCTTGACTATGGGTGCTGCCTGTACATTCTCCCTGTGACCGCATAGGTTTTTCCAGGTGCTCCGGTTTCTTCCCACATTCCACAGAGGTGCAGGCTTGTAGGTTAAGTGGCTTCTGTAAATTGCCCTTAGTTTGCAGGATAGAACTAGTGTACGGGTAATTGCTGCTCGGCTCGGACTCGGTGAGCCGAAGGGCCTACTTCCATGATTTATCTCCAAAGAAAACTTCCCTGTTTCCATTCTATCTATCCAGTTGCAGCCAGAGAATGATCAACAATGACGCCTTCCTGTGGTTTTGCCATCACCTCTGCCTTCCCCAGCGGTCTATCCTTTGCTGCTTATTTCTACACCAGAAACTGGCCTACGCTGCTATACCTGGCTCCACCTCTCCACTACCTCGCTGTATTCATTCATAATCTACATATTTAACTAGATGTCACCGCACAGCAGTTGAGCAGAAATGTCCTCTGCCAAACATTGAGATTAGCTTAGATAGACACAAAAAGCTGGAGTAACTCAGCGGGACAGGCAGCGTCTCTGGAGAGAAGGAATGGGTGACGTTTTGGGTCGAGACCCGTCTTCAGACCTGAAAAGTCACCCATTCTTTCTCTCCAGAGATGCTGCCTGTCCCGCTGAGTTACTCCAGCATTTTGGGGTCTATCTTGGGTTTAAACTAGCATCCGCAGTTCCTTCCCACACATTGAGATTAGCTTAGTCTAGTTTAGAGATACAGCGTGGAGACAGGCCCTTCAGCCCACCAAGTCCACTGGACATGGGCCAGATATGGACAGGTGGGACTAGTGTGGATGAGGCATCTTGGTCAGCATGGGCAAATTGGGCTGAAGGGCCTGTTCCCACATGGTATGGCTCTATGACTACAAAAAAACTCTTAAGATCCAGAGAAAAGGAGGAAGAGGGGAGAAACCAAAAACGAAGATCTATGCGTGCTACAGTGAACGGCGTTAGAAGTTAAATGAGAAAGAGAATGATAAAGCTAGATCAAGGGTGGCAATGATGAGTAAGGGAACAATAAAGCATATTGAAAATGGGTGATAATGATATAAGCAAAGAAAGAGAAGATAAATCAAAATCAAAGGAAATGTGGATGCTGGATACATAAAACTAAAATTCAGTTGGAGGAGAATGCTCTTTCTGCTTCTCTTTCCACTGATGCAGCTTGACCTGCAGAGTACTTCCAGTACTTTCCATTTTGGTGAAAGAAGTGCGGATGGGAATCATACCTTGAAGTTACTCAGGCCCAATAATAATGTACAGTACAGGGAAATCAACGACTGCGGAATTACAGTTGCTCATATTCCTTGAAGTTAGCCAAGTGAACGTGTTCGGAGGAGACTCCTTGTGGCTCTGACAGGTTTCTAAATAATAATCAAACACTATGTGGACAGTCCTCCCATATACGGCTGTGTGTGGCAATGTACAGATCTATTGTAGTGGGTTAACAAGTACTTCACATGCCAAGATCTTTAAGCAGATATTTTATGTAAAGGTGTAAAGTTGCATTTCATTCTGTCAAATTTGTGAATGGAAATTGCAGTTGACGTATTTTTGCTTTGGCATGATTCCATTTTGCCGGAGAGAAGGCAGGTTCCTGCAAAATGACGTTAAAATAACAAGCTCTCGCTTTCGTGGGGGAAGATGTAACAAAAGTTCAAAGTATCAGGGCAAATATTTGACTTGTTTCATGTTTTTATTTTGAGAGGGATGGGGAGCGGGTGACATCCTGCTTGAAAGACATTTGACTGGAAGTGAGGGGTCAGATCACTGACCATGTGTCCACGTAGGTCACTTAGAATGAAGATGGACATAAAATGCTGGAGTAACTCATCGGGACAGGCAGCGTCTCTGGAGAGAAGGAACGGTCTTGGTTTGATCACGGTGGGGAGAGGCCGCTGGGGAACTGATGGCAAGTAGACTGAGGAGACTAGCTCAGCAGAATTGTCCACCTTTCTTCCCTGGCTGTTACCTAAAGCCTGGTGCTAACAGAGCATTGACTGAAGCTCAGTACATTGATTGCATGAGCTGCCTGTGGAAACACAACACAAGGCAACAAGTCGGCACAGTGTAGGAAAGAACTGCAGATGCTAGTTTTAATCGAAGGTAGACACAAAATGTTGGAGTAACGCAGCATCTCTGGAGAGAAGGAATGGGTGACATTTCGGGTTGAGACCCTTCTTCAGACACAATGGCGTGGCAGCCTCATGGCGCCAGAGATCCATGTTCAATCCCAACCTTGGGCAGTGTTCCTGTGGATTTTCTCTGGATGCTCCAGTTTCCTCCCACATTCCAGCGATCTGCACATTGGTAGGACAATTGATCATTGCAAATGATCCCAGGTATGTAGGTGAATGGCAAAATCTGGGGACAGTTTAGGAGATTGAGGGGAGAATAGAACGTTGGATTAATATAGGATTAGCATTAATTGATGGTTAATGGTTAGTGTGGACATAATGGACTGAAGGGCCTGTTTCCTGTGTGTGTCCTTCAGATATCCTGGTAACTTAGACATACCCCAGTCCTGACCCTCTTGGTTTGGCCTTACCACCACATTCAATCCTGACACCAGCTGCCAATGAACTCCGTCACTTCAAAATATACTCCAATATGTCTGAAGAAGGGTCTTGACCCAAACCGTCACTTATCCATGTTCTCTAGAGATACTGCCAGACCCATTTAGTTATCTTGCGCTTTGTGTCCATTATCTAAATAAAGATATACTTTCCATTAAGGGAGTGTGGTGAATATTCAGAGGTCTTGTTCCTGGATGGTGGGTCAGTTGTAAAATGAGGTGAAATTGAGTGTTCAGGCCTCTTGTGGTTTAGAGTTTAACCCAGGGTTAACTTACAAAATGCACCCAGGTTTCAACAGGGTGGAGGCAGGGATGACGCTTCACCTGCCTGAAGAGCTTAGAATCAGGGGGAGAGATTCAGAATAACCGGTAGACCATTAAGTTGAGAAATTTCCTCACTGAGGGGGCAGTGAGTCTTTGGCATTCTCTAACCCAGAGGGCTGTAGGTGCTCAGTCGTCGAGCATTTAAAACAGAGCTCCAGGGATTACTGGGTATGAAGGGATATAGGGATAGTGTAGAGATCGGCCATGAACTCCATGAATGGTGTAGCGGACGTGAAGGGTCAGGCAGTTTACCCCTCTCCTGCGCTCTCCGTTCTCACATTCTAACACTCAGCACATTGCAGTCACACGCCATGGCCCATTCGGCTAAAACAAACAGCTCGTGTAACCCAAGACATCGGAACTAAAATATTTCTCCGAACCTGTCTGCAATAGTCATTCAGTCCCGTCTGACCTTTGTTACTCATTCGCTGCGCCTATTCATAACGTTTCCCAGCCAAGCCGAATTTTCCCAGCAGGCTGTTTGTTAGCCTCTGTGCTTGGTTCCACTGTTCATCAAAGTCGCCCACATTGAAGCTTAACGCTGCAGTCTGGCATCGACCTCTGCCACTGTAAATCACTCGTCTCCAGCTTGTTCATCAGCTTTCCAACTATTATTGAATCAAACCGATATGCACCCTGAGTCATATAGAATCATGGGCCATAGACAGATACTGCGTGGAAACAGGCCTTTTGACTCGTTGAGTCATTTACATGAATCCCACAAAAATCCTATTTTTTATTCTCTCCTCTTTGTCATCCAACCATCCCACCCCCCCACACACACACACACACACACACACCCTTTCCAGCTTCTACCCACTCACCTACACACCAGGGGCAATGTACAGTGGACAATTAACCTACCGATCCATATGTCTTTGGGATGTAGGAGACACACAATTCCAGACTTTCAGATCTCGACATTCAGTTCAGGAGATGGATGTCACAGTGGTGCAGCTGGCAGAGCCACTGCTCTGCAGAGCTGGAGACCTGCGTTCAATCCTGACCTCTGGTGCTGTGTGTGTGGAACTTGCAAATTCTCCCTACAGGTCACAATCACTTTAATCCACCTTCCTCATTTTGTTTATTCAAAACAAGTAACACAAACCATATTTTTAACATCGCTCGCCATTAGCATTTTATGAAAATATTATTTAAAAAATTACCATTTCATGAGTCACATTGAAAAACATATGCAGTTTTTTTCTGCGCTCATTATTTAGCTTTGTTGTTTAGGTTAGTTTAGTTTTGTTTACTTTATTAGCATGTGTACCGAGGTACTCACTGAAAGGTTTTTTAGTTGCGTGCTATCCAGTCGGCGGAAAGGCTATACATGATTACAATCAAACCACCGACAGTATTTACAGATACAGGGCAGGGTATAACAGATACAGGGTATTACAGATACAGGGTATAACATTTAATGCAAGATAAAGTCAAGAAAGGTCCAATTAATGATAGTCCAAGCGTCTCCAATAAGGTAGATGGGAGGTCAGGACCGCTCTCTAGTTGGTGAGAGAATGGTTCAGTTGCCTGATAACAGCTGAGAAGCAACTGTCCCTGAATCTGGAGGTATGTGTTTTCACACTTCTGTACCTCTGGCCTGATGGGAGAGGGGAGGAGAGGGAGTGACCTGGGTGAGACTGGTCCTTGATTATGCTGGTGGCCTTGGCAAGGAAGCGTGAAGTGTAGATGGAGTCAATGGTTGGTTGGTTTGCATGATAGTCTGGGCTGTATCCACAATTCTCTGCAATTTTTTGCAGTCTTAGATGGAGCTGTTCCCAAACCATGCTGTGATGCATCCCAGTAAAAGGCGTTCCACGACGCATCAGTAGAAGTTGGTGAGAGTTGTTGAGGACATGCCAAACTTCCTAAGCCTTCTAAGGAAGTAAAGGCGTTGGTATGCTTTCTTGGCCATCGTCTCAACGTGGCTAGTCCGGGACAAGTTGCTGATGATGTTTACTCCGAGGAACTTGAAGATTTCAACCAGCAGGTGGCAGAGGCCAGAACTCTGAACAAACTAGGTTCTATAATGACCAACCCCACTCACCCACTCCATGCCCTGAAGGTGATCAAGAGCAGCATCTTCAGTCAGAGGCTGATTGCACCAATGTGCAAAACTGAGAGACATAGGAAGTCCTGTTTACCAGCTGCTATAAGGTTATATAATGCGCATAAATAACTGCACTTTTTTTTAAATTAATTGTATTTTAACTTGTATTTTAACTTGTATTTTAACTTGTTAAGTATGGAAGCCATTTGAGGAAATGTGTGGTGTTATGTCTATCTTGAAGCTGTCGTGGCACTGTAATTTCCTGTAAAGGATTATTAAAGGTATAATCAATCAATCAATCAATCAATCAATCAATCAATCAATCAATCAATCAATCAATCAATCAATCTCTACTTCGGTGTCGTCCATGTATGTGACCGTTTCATTTCCTGAAGTCGATCACTATCTCCTTTGTCTTGCTGACATTGAGCGACAGGTTGTTGTCTTGACACCAGGCTACGAGGTTCTCAATCTCCTTCCTGTACTCATCATTATTTAATATTTGCCCATTATGGTGGTGTCTTCTGCAAATTTATAAATTGAGTAGGATTTGTACTTGACTGCACAGTCGTGGGTGTATATGGAGTAAAGAAGGGGGCTGAGAACGCAGCCGTTGTGGGATTGAGAAGGGAAAATAGATCAGTTATGATAGAATGGCAGAGCAGACTCGATTGGTCAAATGGCCTAATTCTGCTCCCATGTCTTGTGGTCTTATAGCACTACACAAAAGTCATCTGAGAATGTGCGCCCAACTCGCTGAACATGGAAATTTTAGCAAAAAGACGAGACTATTCTCAGACTGGATGCCTGTGACTAGTGGTGTGCCTCAGGGTTTGGTGCTGGGCCCGTTACTGTTTGTCATCTACATCAATAATTTGGATGAGAACATACAGGGCAAGATTAGCAAGTTTGCTGATGATACAAAAGTGAGTGGTTTTGCAGATAGTGAAGATGGTAGTGAACGATTGCAGCAGGTTCTGGATCGATTGGCCAGGTGGGCGGAGGAATGGTTGATGGAATTTAATACAAAGAAGTGTGAGGTGTTGCATTTTGGGACGTCGAACAAGGGCAGGACCTGCATCGTAAATGGTAAGTGTTGTGGAACAAAGGGATCTAGGAGTACAGGTGCATGGTTCCTTGAAGGTCGAGTCGCAGGTACATAAGGTGGTCAAAAAGGCTTTTGGCACTTTGGCCATCACCAGTCAGAGTATTGAGTATAGAACTTAGGAGGTCATGTTGCAGTTGTATAAGACGTTGGTGAGACCGCATTTAGAACATTGTGTTCAGTTCTGGGAACCATGTTATAGGACAGATATTGCAAACTTGAAAGGGTTCAGAAAAGATTTACGAGGATGTTGCCAGGACTAGAGGGTGTGAGCTATAGGGAGAGGTTAAGTAGGCTGGGTGATCTTAGAGGATGAGGGGAGATCTTAGAGGTATTCAAAATCGTGAGAGGAATAGATCGGGCAGATGCACAGAGTCCTTTACCCAGAGTAGGGGATTGGGGACCAGAAGACATAGGTTCAAGGTGAAGGGGAAAAGATTTAATAGGAATTTGAGGGGTAACTTTTTCACACAGATGGTGGTGGGTGTATGGAACAAGCTGCCAGAGGATGTAGTTGAGGCTGGGACTATCCCATCGTTTAAGGAACAGTTCGACAGGTACATGGATAGGACAGGTTTGGAGGGTTATGGACCAAACACAGGCAAGTGGGACTAGGGTAGCTGGGACATTGTTGGCCGGTGTGGGCGAATTGGGCTGAAGGGCCTGTTTGCACATGACTCTATGAGTCTATGACTGTTACTAAACGAGTCACACCTTAAACAAAGACCTTGCTAGATAAAGCACCAGTAAAGTGGAGAGATGGTCAAATGAGCTGTGGCCGTTTCTATCAGATAGCTTGCTTCATTTACTTCTATTCTACTTTACAAACCTTACACTGAGTACCACGCTACATGATGTTATTAAGGATCATCTTCTCCAAAGCCTCTCCCTTGCTTCTACTTCAGCTCTTGGGAGTGTGTGTCTGATGTTAGGGATGATGCGGATGGGAACTGGAAGGGTGTGGATGCTGAGGATGTTTGCCTGGGGCAGAATGCTGACAATGATTCACATACTGCCAATGGATTGGGCGAATCTTGCAGAGACGGAAATCTTTCTACCTTCCCAGTGCTTCAAGGTGACTGTAATTCATGTATGTGGTGTAAGGGAAGGGTGGCCATCAACATTGCTCATTAGACTTCCAGCAAGATGCTATATTTTAGGCCCTGATTTTCAAACCCGCTTTTCATTGGGTTTCAAGGATATGTTGGCAGACAGGAGAAGGCAGTGGATTTCATTACTGCTGTCCTGCCTTCACTGAGAGGCATCGTCTGAGTCTGGAAAGTGATTCATTGAATCCTTGTAGCATCTCCACCCAGAAAGGCTGGGCATTTCTCTGCTCCACATCTTTATAACTAGAGGATTGACAGGCAACAGCCAGGGTGTGTCACTTGGCAGGATCATAAATACTGACACTCTGAGAATATATTGTACAGACTTTGTCAAAGTTGCAACGCCTCCAGACAGACCTACAATGGATGGAAGGTACACAAAATTGCTGGAGAAACTCAGCGGGTGCAGCAGCATCTATGGAACGAAGGAAATAGGCAACGTTTCGGGCCGAAACCCTTTGGGTTTCGGCCCGAAACGTTGCCTATTTCCTTCGCTCCATAGATGCTGCTGCACCCGCTGAGTTTCTCCAGCATTTTTGTGTACCTTCGATTTTCCAGCATCTGCAGTTCCTTCTTAAATATAATGGATGGATGTTCGCTGCCTTGATTAGAGACCAGCAATACTTTTGTTTCTGATAACAGGCTTTGAAATTCAGCTGTGTGAGCATCTAAAATATGTGGAATCTAGGGAGAGCTCAAAGTACTGAAGGTGCTCCCTTTGACTGTCAGAGTTGGTTTCTGGTCTTCAGCATTCTGCTGAAGCAGCATTCGTCTTTTTAAGCATGTTCTTTAACACTTGTGAATTCAAGGTGAGAGGGGCAAGATTTAACACAAACCTGAGGGGCAACCTTTCAACCGAAAAGGTTGGTGGCTTTATGGAACGAGCTTTATGGAACTACCAGAGGAGGTAGTTGCGGCAGATAATATAACAGCACTTATAACACACTTGGACAGGTACATGTATCAGCAAGGCTTACAGGGATATGGACCAAACGTGGGCAAATGGGAATAGCTTAGATGGGCATCTTGGTTAGCGGTGACAAGTTAGGCTAAAGAGCCTGTTTCCATGTGTTATGGCTCTATGACTCCATTTAGGGGAATCATCAGTTCAAAAGTGCTCATTTGCTGGGCTGAGAGGCCAGGACGATCTGCACGCTCCCTCATTCCAATTTCAGAATGTTGAGATTAAATTCCTTCATGAAGAGACACAATACTGTGTGCCTACTGCCAACTTTGTCATTCTGTTAATTTGATGTGCTTTGGCGGGATGTTCCCAGATCAGTAGTTCACACTTAGCTTTAGGTTTAGTATTAGGCTTATTATTATTATTATCGTCGTGTGTACCGAGGTAGAGTGAAAAGCGTTGCTTTGCATGCAATCCAAATCAGATCAGATATACCATACCTGAATACTATCGTCAAACACAAGCACAATAGATGGAGCAAAGGGAAAGGTCATAAGGTTGATAGGAGTAGAATTAGGCCATTCAGCCCATCAAGTCTACGCCATTCAATCATGACTGATCTATCTCTCCCTCCTACCCCATTCTCCTGCCTTCTTCCCATAACCTCTGACACCTGTACTAATCAAGCCTCCTCCCCTGACATCAGTCTGAAGAAGGGTCTCGACCCGAAACATCGCCAATTCCTTCTCCATTGATGCTGCCTCACCCGCTGAGTTATTCCAGCATATTGTGTCTACCTTCGATTATACCAGCATCTGCAGTTCTTTCTTAAACAATAATCTATCTATCACTGCCTTAAAGGTACAGAGTGCAGAATATACTTCTCAGCATTGTGGTGCTATACTTACAGGTAGAAAAGTGATTTAAAAGAGCTGAGTGATTGGATGGGAGTAGCTCCTTGTCTGGGAAGAGCAAGCAGAGTCGCCACCTCCAGCACCGTCTTGCCATTCGTCTAAAACTTACTAAATGTAACCATGTTACACTATCCACAATTATGGAAACTACACACAGAATTCATCCACTTGTAATGTAGCAAATATCCTATACTGTAATCACCCCTTTGAGTGTCACTATTTGGTGATATTCATGCCTGCTGTTGCAAATATCCACCACCAGATGGGGTCTGATGAAGCTCCAGCAACTGCTTCCACCATCATTAAATGAATGTATTTTTAACTTTAATCTCTATACTTCTGTGTAAGTTGAACTGGGAACCGTGGCCACTGAAGGGCCAAATAGATTCTGAAAATGGAGGTTCTTTATCATTTTGCTATTGATGGGCTGACTTTGCTATTTTATATGAACAGAATTATTGCACAATGAAAAAACAAAACTTCAGGACTTCTTCTTATGGAGTCCACACACAATATTAGAGGTTGTTCAGCCAGAGTTGAACACACTTCTCGGCATCTGCACACAATGGTGTCTGTCTTGTCGCTTCTTGTGCTTCTTGTGTGTGGTGGTGGAAAGATTGGTGGAAACAGGGCCGTGACGTGAACGCTCTTTCCTTGACCCCACTTCAGGACTGAGAAGTTTACAATTAATTACATTTGTATATTATGTCGTGAAAGTCATTTACTTTCTCCAGCAGTGGGTGAAAGTCACCTGGTTGAACAGAGGGTTCTGTGATGAGGGTTCAAAGTGAAGTAGCACTCCACAAAGAGCAGCACAGTGGCACAGCGGTAGAGCTGCTGCCTCACAGAGTTCCATCCTGACTATGGGTGCAGTCTATACTGAAATTGTGCATTCTCCTGTGACCACATGCCTTTTCTCTGGGTGCTCCAGTTTCCTCCCACATTCCAAAAACATGGAGGTTTGTAAGATAAGTGGCTTCTGTAAATTTCCAAATTGTCATAGTGTGTAGGATGCAAAATTGAGATAACATAGAAATAGTGCTATGGGGTAATCAATGGCCGGCATGGACTCAGTGGGCCGAAGGGCCTGTTTCCACACTGTATTTCTAAACTAAAACTAAACCACTTCTGCGCCTCACTCACTCTGGAAGCAGTAGCAATGCCATGGACATTTGCGCTTCAATTGGAAAATCAATTTCATAAATCAGAATTTCACTGAATGGTTTGAAATTCAATAATTATGGGATGAGAATGCTGCATTTTATTGCCCTTCTCTAATTACCCCTGAACAGAATCATAGATTATTCCTGCAAATAAGCATGATTATTTATTAAATATTTCAGAACCGGGGTGATGTTCAGTAAATGTACAGAATATTGTTATGTATTATATTTTGTAATACAGAGTACTATGTTTACATATCTGCTGTGCTACTGCAAGTAGGAATTTCATTGTTTTGGGACGTTTGGCAATAAAACACTCTTGACCCCTGCCTCGGTGAACATTCCCATCAATGGTATGATTGCTCTGAAAGCCAAAAATCCCCATGCAAACTAAAATCCATCTCCCCCCCCCCCCCCCCCCCCCCCCCACCTCCAAATTAACCATTAATTACACCTTTCTAGCAGGAAGTCACTGAGCAACCAGAATGGTGTCACTGAACACCGCCTCAGAATGACACAGTGGCACAGCTGGTAGCCGGGTCCAATCCAGACCTCTGGCGCTGTCTGTGTGGAGTTTGCACATTCTCTCTGTAACTGCGTGGGTTTCCTCCAGGTTCTCCGGTTTCCTCCTACGTCCCGGGTTCATAGCTTAGTTGGCCTCTGTTAGTTGCCCCTAGTGTGCAGGGAGATGACGTGAAAGTGAGATAACATAGACCTCGTGTGAATGGGTGATCGATTGTCAGTGTCTGGGGACTCGGTGAGCTGAAGGACTGTTTCCATGCTGCGCCTCTAAACTAAGCTAATCTAACCAGGTGAGATATTATCACATAACATAGGACCCTCTTTGACATAGACTATGAATTACTTTTTAACCTCTGTCTTTAAATTGCCTGAGTTAAAGTCTGAGATAGAAAATCATCTCTGCTAAAGGGTGATGGAACCTTGATATCCTGCTGTAATATCTGCCTCATATCAAGTTTCCACAGTGACAGTAACAAGTATTCGCCACCTATTCGGATAGCAGCAAAACAAAGCTTTTCACTCTGCCTCAGTACACATGACAATCATAAACCAAAAGCTAAACCTGAGGCAAAGGATGAACTTCTATGAAATTTATTTCGGCTTTAGATAAATCCAGTTGATATCAATGTTTGTAGTTGTTCAGTTTAGTTTAGTTTAGAGATACAGCACGGAAGCAGGCCCTTCAGCCCACTGAGTCTGCACTGACTAGCAATCCCCACACATTAACACTATCCTACACACACTAGGGACATTTTTACATTTATACCAAGCTAATTGACCTACAGACCTGTACGTCCATGGAGTGTGGCAGGAAACCGAAGATCTCGGAAAAACCCAATGCGGTCTCAGGGAGAACGCACAAACTCCATACAGACATCACCCGTAGCCGGGGTCAAACCCAGGTCTCTGGCACAGTAAGCAGTGTAAGACAGCAGCTCTACCGCTGCGCCACCATGCTGCCCCAGTTGTATACCGTTTTCGCCAACTTCCTGATTAACATGATTCATTACAAAATAAAAGCTTTTTAGATGCATTAATCTAACAATCAGAAGCAGATAAGCATTGAAAATCACTTGATCAAAAAAGAATCGGGTTATTCAGCACTATGATGAAGATCTTTTTGAATAGCTTCATAAGATGTAAGTGAACAAGTCAAATCAGAATCAAATCAAGAAAGTATCAATGAAGGATTCTTGCCCGGGTGCTGTGATGAGACAAATATTCTAATGATAATCCTCCAGTAAAGTCTCACCCATTTCCTCTCAGCAGATTTTGAATCTTTTAACTTAGTAGGTTTTTTATGCATTATCTTAGACCACATTACATACTGGAATGATGTGCTGGTCCTCAATGGGACACACTTGTACATGAAAACAAAGCATTTCACCAATAAAATGATATTTTTGTTCACCAACACTTCTGACAGCCTAGAGCACATAGGAAGTGCGAATATTAGACTGAGTAATGAATGGCCTGGGAGAGATTGCTCATCCCATTGGTCTGAAGGTAACATTCAATGTATAATGCAGCCCTGCCATCTCCTTCCATGCTTCAACAAACATCGTGGGATAAACCTCTTCTTCGTGGGATAAACCTCTGGACTCCCCCAACATCGGGAACATGTTTCCTGCCTCAAGTGTGTCCAAACCCTTTATAATCTTATATGTTTCAATAAAATTCCCTCTCATCCTTCTAAATTCCAGAGTATACAAGCTCAGCTGCTCCATTCTCTCAGCATATGACAGTCCCGCCATCCCGGGAATTAACCTTGTGAATCTACGCGGCACTCCATCAATAGCAAGAATGTCCTTCCTCAAATTTGGAGACCAAAACTGCACACAATACTCCAGGTGTGGTCTCACTAGGACCATGTACAACTGCAGAAGGACCTCTTTGCTCCCATACTCAACTCCTCTTGTTATGAAGGCCAACATGCCATTTGCTTTCTTCACTGCCTGCTGTACCAGCATGCTTACTTTCATTAAATGATGAACAAGGACCCCCAGATCCTGTTGTACTTCCCCTTTTCCCAACTTGACACCATTTAGATAATAATCTGCCTTCCTGTTTTTGCTACCAAAGTGGATAACCTCACATTTATCCACATTAAACTGCATCTGCCATGCATCTGCCCACTCACCTAACCTGTCCAAGTCACCCTGCATTCTCATAGCATCCTCCTCACAGTTCACACTGCCACTCAGCTTTGCGTCATCTACAAATTTGCTAATGTTACTTGTAATTCCTTCATCTAAATCATGAATGTATATTGTAAATGGTTGCAGTCCTAGCACTGAGCCTTGCGGTACCCCACTAGTCACTGCCTGCCATTCTGAAAGGGACCCGTTAATCCCTACTCTTTGTTCCTTTCTGCCAACCGTTTTTCTATCCATGTCAGCACTCTACCCCCAATACTAGGTGCCCTAGTTTTGCCCACTAATCTCCTATGTGGGACCTTATTGAATGCTTTCTGAAACTCCAGGTACCCTACATCCACTGGCTCTCCCTTGTCCATTTTCCTAGTTACTTCCTCAAAAAATTCCAAAATATTAGTCAAGAGAATTCCTAGAAGTGGTGTTCAGATGGAGGCTAGGGTTTATGTTAGAAGGCTATGAATTTATCAGACTTGAGGTGAGATGAGAGGAGAGAGTAAATTATGCTGCTAAACAGCATCGTCAGAAAATATTTGGTCATGAGCTACCAAAGGAAACAGTTCCGTAACTGCAGGCTCAAGCTCTCACTGGATTGTGGTTAGACTTGGGTAGCAAACAGACTACAGCGATTCAAGAGGGCAGGTTAACTGATAACTTCTCACCAGCAATTGTGAGAGGGCAATAAATATTGGCCAGGCAGCAACATAGAGATCCAAACAATGATTTATTTGTTTTCAAATACTTGAAAAGGGAACTTGATATGTTGCCTGACTAACTCAAACCCAAATATAATTACTAAATTATGAAGTTTATGTATCATTTGATAATTAAGTTGATTAAATGTTGCTAGGTATTATTAGGTTTCAATTTAGCTTTATTATTGTCACATGTACTGAGGTACGGTGAAAAGTTTTGTTTTACATGCTATCCATTCATAGCATATGAGATATCCCATACATAAATACAATCGTCAAATTCAAGTCAAATAGATAGAGCAAAGGGGGAGATACAGTACAGAACATAGTTCTCTGCATTGTAGCGCATCAGTTCCATAGACAAAGTCCAATGTCCTCAATTGGGTAAAGGTTAATCTGACAAAACCCTGGTAATGAAAGGACCGTCTGGAAGCCTGATAACAGAGGGGAAGAAGTTGTTCCTGACACTGATGGTGCTCGTTTTCAAGTTTCTGTACCTTCTGCAGGATGGGAGGAGGGAGGAAAAGGAATGACTGGGGTGGGACAAGTCTTATGTTCTGAGGCAGCAGGAAGTGTAGATGGCATCAATGGTGTGAAGTCTGGTCTATGGGATTGAAGACTGAGTTACGGTCGATAAATGGGGATCTAACGTAGGAGTCCTTGTGTCTAGGTCTTCCAAAGATGAGTTTAGGGACAGGGAGATAGCATCTATGTGGACCATTTAAATGGCAAACAAACTGCAGTGGATCAAAAGTTGTCTGGGAGGCTGGAGTTAATGTGGTCATCATAGTCTCTGGAAGCACTTCATGATAGGTCATGTCAGAGCCACAGCGCAATGGTCATTAAGGCATGCTACCTTACTTTTCTTTGGCACCGGGATGATAGTGGTCTTTTTGAAGCAGGTGGGTATTTCAGAATGGAGTAGTGAGATTTTAAAGTTGTCTGTGAATAATGTTATTACTATTGGTATTACTTACAAAACTATTATTACTTTGGATTTACCTTTGCTAGGCGAGTACTCAAGTCCTGTGCTATGCAGCTAGCTCCGGTGCTCACTACATTATTCAACCTCTCCCTGGACAAGTCCGTGGTCCCTGCCTGCTTCAAAAAATCTATCATTGTACCGGTACCAAATAATGCCTCCCCAGCCTGTCTGAATGACTACCGTCCGGTGGCCCTTACCTCGGTAGTCATGAAATGCTTTGAGAGGCTGGTGAAGAAACACATCTGCGCCTTCCTCCCTCGGAACATGGACCCGTTGCAGTTCGCATACCGTCCGAACAGATCCACGGACAATGCGGTCTCCCAGGTCTTGCACACCGCTCCCTCCCATCTGGACAGCCAGAAGGGGGGCTACGTGAGGATGCTGTTCATAGACTACAGTTCAGCCTTCAACACTATAGTCCCCACCAGACTGGCCGGGAAGCTACTGGAATTGGGGATCAACACCTCCCTGTGTGCCTGGGTCCTGGACTTTCTCACCGCCAGGCCCCAGGTAGTCAAGATGGGAGGGAATACATCGAAGTCCCTCACCCTGAGCACAGGATCGCCCCAGGGTTGCGTCCTCAGCCCCCTATTGTACTCCCTGTACACACATGACTGTGTGGCTAGGCTCAGCTCCAACTCAATAATTAAGTTTGCTGATGACACTGTGGTGGTGGACCTGATCTCAGACAACGATGAGGGCCTACCGGGAGGAGGTGGCTGGTCTAGCACTCTGGTGCCAGGATAACAGCCTCCTCTTGAACATCAAAAAAACAAAGGAGCTGATCATGGACTTTAGGAGGGCACATCATCCGACGACGTACACTCCATTGAGGATAAATGGGGATCCTGTGGATAGGGTGAACTGTTTTAAATATCTGGGAGTCCACATCTCCGAGGATATGACATGGGCATCACACGCCTCAGCACTCGTGAGTAGGGCAAGGCAGCGCCTTTACCACCTCAGGCAATTGAGGAAATTCAGAGTGTCTCCGAGGATCCTCCAGTGCTTCTACGCAGCGGCGGTGGAAAGCATCTTGTCCGGGAACATTACCATCTGGTTTGGGAATTGCTCTGCCCAGGACAAGAAGGCTCTGCAGAGAGTAGTGCGTTCGGCCGGACGCACTATGGGAACTTCACTTGCCCCCCTGCAGGAACTATACATCAGGAGGTGCAACTCCAGAGCGAACAATATCATGAGAGACCCCTTCCACCCCTGCAACTGACTGTTCCAGCTGCTACGGTCAGGCAAACGCCTCCGTTGCCATGCGGTGAGAACGGAGAGGTTGAGAAGGAGTTTCTTCCCAGAGGCCATTCGGACTGTAAACGCCTATCTCACCAGGGACTAACTCTACTGAACGTTTTTCCTTCCATTATTTATTATGTAAAAGAATATGTGTGTTATGATTGTGTTTATAGTTTGTTTGGTTGTTTGGTTGTTTGTCTTTTGCACAAAAGTCCGCGAGCATTGCCACTTTCATTTCACTGCACATCTCGTATGTGTATGTGACAAATAAACTTGACTTGACTTGACCTGACTTGACTTGACTTGACTTGACTTGACTTGCTAGATATCCACAACAGTAAACTGGCATTGTTGAGTTGCAGGGTTATGCAACCAATAGGCTGTCTTCCCCTTTTTTTCAGTCGTATTCAATTTGAAGCTGCAAGGACAAACCTACATATTATGTTAAACCACAAACATTCCTTTCTGCTGTTAAAATAGTTCTCCTTTATCAGAAGTGTAGGTTTCTGTGCATTATGTTTTGTTTTAGTTCAATTGTAAAACCAAAACTGGTAAAAGCTAATTCAGCTTACGTGTACAGTTCAACAACTCTTTGGTGGTCCACGTCTCCCTCTCCTCTGACTCTCAGTCCTGCCCCGAAACGTCACTCATTCCTTCTCACCAAAGATGTTGCCTGTCCCGCTGAGTTACCCCAGCAGTTTGTGTCTATCATTGGTGAGATTCTCACTTTAGTTGTAGGTTGGGCAACAAGAGAAAGTCTTAGTGGATTGCAGGATGCAAGGCGGTAAGAATATTGTGCTCCACTACCACCACAGGCAGCACGTCTACAACAGACTCTGAGACCTTTCAACCTCATAATGCAAAAAGATGGGCCAAGATAAGAAGGACATAAATGAACTGTACCATCTCTCGGTACAAGACTTGGAAACACACATGACAGGTGGATAGAAGTGGAGAAAGCATTAAACCTTTTATAATTTATTTTTGGGATTGAGCATCGTTAGCAAGACCATTTATTTCCTGCCCTAAACTTCCTTGAGAAGGTGATGGTGAGCCGCTTTCTTGAAGTCGTAGCCCTTCTAAAGAAGAAACTCTCATATTGCTGTTATGGAGGAAGTTCCAAGGTATAAGCACAGTGGTGCAGCAGTTGAGTTGCTACCTTACAGCGCCAAGGACCCAGGTTCAATCCCGACTATGGGTGTTGTCTGCGTGGAGTTTCTACGTTCTCACTGTGATCACGTGGGTTTTCTCCGGGTGTTCCGGTTTCTTCCAACACGTGCAGGTTTATAGATTGATTGGCTTCTGTAAAATGTTTAATTGTCCCTAGTGTGTAGGATAGTGCTAGTGTATGGGTTGATCACTAGTCGGCACGGATTCGATGGGCTGAAGGGCCTGTTTCCACGCTGTATCTCTAAAGTGTAAAGACAACAAACTAATGGTGATATATTTCCAGGTCAAGTTGGTGCCCACATTCTCGGGTAGATGCCAATAATATAACTGTACAGGAATAGTTTGTTTAGAAGTACACCAAGACTTTCAGTGTCCTTTGCTGTGTCCAACTCTTGTCTGTTTCGTAAGATTACATGGCATGAATTAAATTAGCCATTAGTGATGATGGGGATCTCAGGAGGCAGTAGAGATGGATCGTCACGCGACACTTCTAGATCGACGTGCTTGCAAATTCTTCAGCAAGTCTTTACCACTAATGTAATGGATCTTGTGTCACGGGGATGTGGATGCTCTTTGTAGATCCACAATCAAACACAACCATACCTGTGTAGTGCAAGGGTTAAACAGACAATTTCAGCTAAAATGTAAAATGGAGTTATCGGCTAAATTAGCAGCACAGCATTCCATCCCCATTTGAAAACAAGATTCAAACACGCTGTTTCCAAGACAAGTGGGAGATGTTTTCTGCACCTGTTCATGCCTGGGAACTTGCAATGCCTGGGAGCTTAGCTTTTCTCAGGCCATTCTATGGGAAAGCGTAGCGTTGGTGAGCAAAACACAACAGCAATAATAGGGTAGACCACCTGCGCCCCCTGTCTCTAGAAACATTGCAGACAAGGGGGGCTTATGATTGGCTCGGGGGGGGGGGGGGGGGGCAGTCGGCTCTGATAAGAAATGCTATAAAGGATGGTGTCGGGTGGCCTTTCGGGGAGAGAGCCCCAGCCTTGGACCGTGTCGCGAACTGTGCCGGATGATCACAAACCGGAACGTCCTGCGGCGTGCTCTGCTGTGTACTCGGCGTATATATGAGGATACGTGAGTCTATGTGCCTTATTAGTAGTGTAATAAAATACCTTGTGCATCAAACTCTGTTGTGTGAATCTGGAGATTTATCAAACACAACAATGTGTTCGGACAGTAGTGCTACAATCTGATCCATTGGTTGCGAGATGGTCTAGCTCCATCGCATGCTGTTTTAACCGCCTAACATTCATGAAATCCAGTGTTGTCACCTCACGTAATCTCAAGTAATGGATGACAGCTGGACACTAGCAACTGGAAGGTTATAAACACAACGCAAGGTCAGCTGAGATGATGAACCAACTATTCAGTTGCTGTGAAAGAATTGTCGTGGTTTTGAATCTGGTGCATTTCTGGATCATGCACTCTGAGATGCAACGTGTGTGGGCTAATGAATGAGCCAAACTAGTACAAGTTGTTTAACACTTGAGATATAAAACTTGAATGGGCTTACAAGATCTTCGGAAATGTCCTGGAAAAACACAAAGTAATTTCAGCCAGTACAGTGAGCTAGTGTGAATACAGTGTGCAGTCCAATAGCAGTATCAATGGTGTGGCTCCCACAAAGTCTGGTGTCACATGTGTATGAATAGAGTACATGAGGAGGTAGCTGTACAGTTGCAATGGGAATCATTCAGCATGAGTTTAGAGTGTTTCAATGCAGGGTTAAACAAACAATGGCCAGCCTGAGCAGTGGCCGCAGAGTAGTCTCCCAACAGATTGGATATGATTGCAGTTAAAAAATGCACAGAAAGGGGAATTGCATCGCACTGAGGAGTACATTTTAAACAAAATATTACATAGACCATGAGTGACGATGAAAGGAAAAATAGCAATCCCAAGATGGAAGATTTATAACAAGGATATGAATATAAATATTGACACAGCTGCAGACCACCGCAGAAAGTTAGGAAGGTGTCTGTAGGCATTTTTTGGCCTGAGTTGAGAATGTGTTCTGGGGAGACATTAGGAATATCAGGACTCATGGAATGTTCAGTGCTTTATAATATAGAAGTGACTCGTGATCATAGAAGGCTGCGTACTATGTCAACAAGCTAGGAAGAGAGATACGAGTGCATTAGTTGAGGGGGTTGCGAATGAATTGGGAAATGGCAAAACTATGAAGAGATGTTGACCACCAAAAAGTCACAAAGGCTCATAAACATGGAACGCAAGCAGATCTCCATTGAACCCGTTCCTTATGCACTGAAAGTACAGATAGAAGCAGAGGGTGCTAAAGGGTCAGAATAGGGACCCGAGCTGTTCATTAACTCTGCCAATGATTTGAATGAGGGAACCTTGTGCACTATATCCAAGTTTGTTTATAATACAGAGCTGGGTGACAATGTAAGTTGTTGGGAGGATACGGAGAGTTTGCAAGGAAATGTAAATACATAGACAAGCTATATGAATGTGCTGGGATGTGGCAGGTGGAAAATAATGTGAAATCATCCACTTTGGTAGCAAAAATAGAGAGGTTGATTTTTTTTTTAAATGCTCACTGTTTGAAAAGTGACGCTGTTCAAGGGATCTGTGTGGCCATTCTATCCATCATGGAAGATTAACATGTAAATAATTAAGAAGGGAAACCATGCATTTGATAAAGCTCATGGATGTGGAGGTAGTGAGTGAACATGGACTGAAGATCCGTTATCACATAAGAGAGAGAGAGTTGGAATAATTGGGTCTTTTTCAGGCTGGAACGATGTAACTAGTGGAAGGAAAAATACAAAAGGCAGGAGTAACTCAGCGGGTCAGGCAGCCTCCCTGGAGAACATGGATAGGTGATGTTCCAGGTCAGACTGAAGAGGGTCCTGACTCAAAGTGTCAACAATCTGAGTTACTCCAGCATTTTGTGTCTTTCCTTGCGAGACCAGCAACTGCAGTTCCTTGTTTCTACATAACTAGTGGAAGGCATATTTCGGGAAACAGATCTATTTGAAACAGTATCTGGTGTTGTGTAATGGCATGAAATATTTCTCAATTCTGAATTCAGCAATCTGGATTAATCCTTTTTTTAAATAGCAAAGCTGTGACATTGTATGGTCACAATTGATGTCTTATGACAATGGTGAAGGAGCTTCTGTATTGACAGGGTTAATTTGGGTGTAGCATTCAGGCTCATAGCATCTCAGTATTCCACAGAGCTTGTCATAGTAATAATCTCTTACCCATACAGCTCTAGGCAAAAATGCAACTTAACTACTCGTCAGCACATGTCAGCCAGCTACAAGAATGGTTTAATTTACAGGTCATTCCTCAATGTGCAGCAACACGTTTAACAGGTATTTGGAAATCCCAAAGCACCAGCTTGTTTTTGAGGTTCTTGCACAAAACCTCTACTGGTAAAATTAAATCTATTTACTAAAGGTTTCCTTTTTGGAAAATGGAGGTTATGTACTTATTGCCTGAATTTGAGTAGATTACCCTCATCAGGTACATGTCAAAGTCCGTAAAACAAATTTAAGCACCTTCATTAAATTCATTCCTGAGCTACGAGAGTCTGGCATGGTCAACAGACACGGCCATGTTTAGTTTCCCTGGCAACGAGCCACCTCCCTAACTCATGTGGTATAGGGGCTGGAGAGAACAGAATACTTCAGCAACAAAGAATGAGGGAATAGAGTCACTTGGAGGCCAAACAAGCTAAGGGTAGCTGCAACCCTTCCTCAGCCAGAGAGCAATACGTCTCTCAGAACTTGCTTGCTTTAGTTTATAGATACAATGAGGAAACAGACTTTGACAGAAGGTCAACAGAAAGGCATCACCGACCCCGAGGGCCTAGGGCCATCCTGAGAGTGAACTCATCAAAAGCATTTGGCCCAGATGGAGCCCCCGAACGTGGGCAGATCAGTAGCGCATCGATAATTGGTGGCTGAAATGTGAGGGTCCCGTGTTCCTTCCTGAACACAGACGCTGTCTGAACGGAGTTTGTACTTTCTCCATGTGATCATGTGGGCTTCCTCCAGGCGCACCGGTTTCCTACCACATTCCAAAGATGTGCAGGTTTGTAAGTTAGTTGTCTCCGAAAATGGTCCCAAATGTGTAGGATGTAAATCTGGGATGACATAGAACTAGGGTGCGGGTGATCATTGTTCGGCGCGGACAATGTGGACAGAAGGGCCTGTTTCCATGCTGTATCTCTCTAAACTATTAACAATTTCTACAGATGTTCTACAGAGAGCTTCCCGTCTGAAGACAATGCAGCTTGGTATGGCAACTATTTGGCCCAAAACCGCTAGAAATTGCTTACTTGCACATGCAGCACAGTCCATCAAGCAGATCCACCCCACACCAACTGCAACTATTCCACTTATACTTCACACTGCCGCGAGAAAGCAGCCAACATAATCATGGACCATTCACACCCCAGTCGTTCTCTCTTCTCCCCTCTCTTATCAGACAACGTACATACAAAAGCTTGAAATCACATTCCAATAGATAAAAGAAAAGCTTCTTATTGTAATCGCGAATGGACCTCTTGAAAGGATGTATTCCTAATTGTCCTATCTAACTCATTGAAGCCATTCAACTTGTTTTAACCTGCACTATCTCTGTAGCTGCTGCACCATCATCTACACTGTTCACTTTTCTCTTTTGCACCCCCTGATGTACGCGCATATAGTATGATTTGGCTTCATAGCACAAAACAATGTTTTTCACTTTATATCCCTGCACATGACAATAATTAAACCAACACCAATAATGGAATAAGAATAGATTTGATATAAATGCATAACATTATGAGATTTCCTGGCAGTTAATAGGAACACTCTATTTCCCTGAGCACAAAGAACAATAACCAGGGAATATAGATTTAAGTGAGCTAGTGCAAAGCTTATAGAGGAGTTTAAGTAATATTTTCTACACTCAGTGAGTAGTGGGAGTCTCAGTGTCACTGCCTACAAGTCTAATGAGAAGAAACCCCTCACCGCATGTAAAAGTGTTATTACTTAAAGCCTCATTCCCTATAAGAAATGGCGTACTCAACACCATAAGTTTCTATATTTTTATGAAAGATATAATGTTTTTTAAAAGGTACCTGAATGTTTTTATGTTAACAATCTCATTATATCGTCATTTATCTTGGAGTCGTAATGAAATTAAAAAAATCTCTCTCTGGGACAGCATGCCTCATTGAAATATTTTTTTAACCATCCTAATCCAATGTCCCATGAGCTACTTTAGCCTTTGCTCTATTTGCTTGTGGGGATATTCAGTGTTTTAATCCGCCTCGAGAAACAGAGCAGTAGTCATGTTTCAGAATGCCCGATCAGGCCAAGATGAAGCCACGTCATAGACTGATCTGGTGCAATAGGACATGAACACATTACTTGACAGAGCATGAGTCTCACTTCAAACCAATTTAGTGCGACAGGATATGAATGTATTTTTGGATTATGCTAACAAACCATGAGCTGCGTTTGCTTGTATCCGTGCATATCTCTCAACATCTGTAAATTAATACATGCAAAACAGATTTATTTAATAACCAGTAACAAAGATGTGCTGTTACATGGCACGGAGTTGAGTTCAAGAGATTAGAAAAAAAGATTGTTTAAAATTTATATCACTGTAAAATGAGGAACATTGACAATGGCCAATTTGATAGATATATCATTAAAGTGCTTGTAACAGGGATATTATTGGCCGAATATCCATAAGAACCTCTGTATGACAATATATTTGGATCTGTGAAGAATAGATTTTCCCACGTTTTGTCATCTTTCAATCACTATTAAAGTTTTTTTTTATCCTCTTCATCTTAATTTGTCACCTATACAGTAGGAATTCATTAAATGATCTCAGTAAGCAGAATGTGTGCAAACAGACATGATTTATGGCAGTAATAAATTGAAGGTAGCATGTGATGGATAGTGTGTAATGCAGCCTTAATGAGACCAAATTGCTTTATAAGTGAAAGTGGAGTGGGGGCAGAGTGAATAGGAGAGTTGAAGTTGGACAAAAACTATGATCCAGAATGTGGCCTTACATTTGTGTGTGTGTGACAGGGAGTATTTGGTTTTGGTTTATTATTGTTATGTGAAAGCCTTTGTTTTGCTTTTTCATACCAAATTAAATCCAATTTATCTTTCCCTCAAATCCAATGGGCTTTCAGTTTCCTCATCAATTTAGTGTGTGAGTGGGTTAACATATGATGAGCATTTCACGGCACTGGGCCTATACTCGCTGGAGTTTGGAAGGATGAGGGGCCCCCTCATTGAAACTTATCAAAAAGTGAAAGGCCTGGATAGAGTGGAAGTGGAGAGGATGTTTCCACTAGTGGGAAAAACTTTTTTTTTAAATCTCTCACCTCGACAGAGATGCAATTTATTTTTCTGTATCGTATCTCCGTCCGCACTGCGGCCTAACATCGAAGAGTTGGCGGCCTCTGTTGGAGCCCGACTTCAGGAGCTCAAACCGCGGGAGCCTGCGTGACTTACCATCGTAGAGATTGATATCCTTGTCGGGGATCGACTTCGGGAGCTCCAACCACAGGAGCCTGCGGAATTGAACATCGTGGTGCTCGCGTTCAACATTTCAAACGTATTCTTTTTTATTAACAATGTAATAAATAGAGCCAGGATGTTTAGGCACTAAAAAACTCTGAAATAGGCAGGCAAAAAGGCATAATAAAATTACAAAAAAGGTACGAAAAAAGCATTTATTGACAAAAAATGGCATAAAAAGGCATGTATTTCCACCACCAAAATATGGGTAAAAATTATAATATAAAGGTATACTACATTAAATGACCAAAGTTGCCTGGTTGCACATAATTACTAGCATTTTTTTCAAATTATCTAGTGTTAAACTATGCCGTCTGTCAGACAGAATATGCTTCAGTTGTGAAAAACCTATTTCTACCTCTGCTGATGTCACTGGTGCATACCCGAAACAAGCTACAAACTCTATATTTATGTCAATATCTTGTGCATTACAACTACCTTTGAGACATTTAGCTATGTTTTGTATTTCTACAAGATCTATGTCAGCTAAAATCACTCTCTCACATTTTCTTTGTATGTCTTTACCTACATCGCCAGGAATTTTACGAATATCGTCAGTTACTTTGTTGAAAACCTGCAAGTTATTCACTAATATTTCGCCACGTTTCTCAAGGGAAGTGATAGCTTGTGGGAAGTTTGCAAAATTGGAAGCAATAAACACAAGATGGAGGGACTTTTTCTGCATGATTTCACTGTTCTTCAAAACAGTTGACGACTTCTTTAATCTTTTCAAAATTCAGATTCAGATTCAGATTCAGAAAACTTTATTGTCTGTCGTAACAGAAAATCTTCTTTGACGTGGCTCAACATACAAATTTGCAGCATAGTAGAGTACAGCAGAGAGCCATGTACCCCACCCAGACAAAACGGGCTGAGGAGGCAGCGGAACTTCAAGTGTCATTTCCTTGAACAACTGCACACGTGAGGGTGCTTTGAGGACGATTTTCTTGACATTGAAAACTAAGCGATCAACATTTGGAAACAAGCTACGTATGTGCTTGACAATTCTATGAAGTCCTTGAGCAAAGCATGTCAAATGCAACATTTTGGGGAATAAAACTTTAAGAGCACGAGCAGCTTTTTTCATGTACGGAGCTGCATCAGTCACAAACAGGAGAACATTCTCGTGTTTTATACCTTCTGGCCAAAGTACAGCAAGTGAAGATGTAAACAACTGAGCAAGAGTTGAGCTGTTTGACCACCAATACTTCCGATGTCAACAAATACTCCTTTGATGGTTGACCTGCCTCCAGTGTACTGATGACCACATTGGCAACATATCTCCCCACAGCATCGGTTGTCTTGTCTATTGAGATCCATATTTTGTTGCGTGCAACTTCATCTCTAATTTTCTGCACAACAATGTTGAAGTTGCTGTCAACATAATTTTTCCGTAATGATGACACGCTTGGTATATGTTCCTCTGTGTATTTCTCTAAAAAACCTCTGAGAGATTTGTTTTCCAATTTCCACAGTGGAATTCCAGCATCCATGAATGCCTTGCACAGATCACTTGAAAACTCAGATTTGCGACTGGAGCCAGCAGTAAATGTAGTGAGGAGACAAGCTTGGCTATTTCGCTTGGGTAGTCTACACCCCAGCGGTATCAACATTGCCTTCTCTAATTTTAGATACCCCTTGTATTCTCCCTCCTCCCCCTTCCCCTTCCCAGCTCTGTCTCCGCCTTCCTTTCTTTTTCCCGTCCCCCCCACATCAGTCTGAAGAAGGGTCTCGACCCGAAACACCGCCTATTCCTTCTCTCCATAGATGCTGCCTCACCCGCTGAGTTTCTCCAGCATTTTTTGTCTACCTTCGATTGTTCCAGCATCTGCAGTTCTTTCAAAAATAGATCTTGGAGAAGACTGAACCAGCGGGTAGCGGCACGAACGAATGAACGACCGATGGTGGCGCTCCCGGTTTCACCCAGGTGGTGGAAATTTTCAATGAAGTTATACTATGTTAACACGTTTATAATAATATTTATATTAACGTGTTAACATAGAAAACGTCATTGTGATCATGATAAAACTAGAGAAAATAGCACAAACTTTTAGCAAAACGGCAAAAAAAGGCTGATTTAGGCACTCGATCATGAAAAGGGCATTATCCTCGTGAAATCATCAAAAAAGGCAAGAAAAGGCACATGGCATTCATGGCAAAATCCTGGCTCTAGTAATAAAATACTGACAAATAATTTGAAATACTCAGATAACATAAAATAACTCAAGTTTTGGTCCTGTTGTAATCCAAGGCAGGGTCTCTACTGCACAGTGGTGCAGCGGTAGAGTTGTTGCCTGACACCACCAGAGACCAATTAACCTACAAACCTGCACACATGGAATGTGGGAGGAAACTGGGACTCCCGGAGAAAACCCACGCAGTCACAGGGACAACGCACAAGCTCTATACGGACAGCAACCAGAATCATGATCGTACCCAAGCCCTGCGCTGTAAGGCAGCAACTCTACCGCTGCGCCACTGTACAGATGACTGCTGTATTTGCCAATGCAAAATCACTATCTTATCTGAAAGTAACTAATTGCCTGTTAAGAGTTTTGAAACATATGGAGGTTATATTATAAAAGCCTCTATAAACGTAAATCTTTTTTTAGCATTAGTTTGGCTGTAGATAACCATACGAGAATATCCCTATAATATCAACTTACTTAATCAGGATTGTCATTCACTGTATAATCAGTTACAATTACTACATTTTACAACCAGATTGCACCTACCTAATTTACTTATTAATGAGCAGGGTTCATTGTTTCTTTTCATGAAGCAGTTGACAAGCTGGCAACATTCCCAAAGTGTGTGTTTAAAATTCCCTGCAAGTTGTAATGAATAAAATATCCAATGCTACCAAATGGGGGAAGAAATAAGAAAGAGCAAAATTGCTGCCTACATTTTTTAACGTTGTCTATTAATAATGTCTTGTGGTGGAATCAGCAACATCAGTAAAAATTAAAATTTAAAACCTAATTAAGCAAATTAGGTTCAGCTTCAGATGTAAGTTTTGCAGGACTGTGCAAGCACGCACAGTGGGCCCAAGTAGTCTATTCTCTTCCACGTCCCCAATGAATGACAGACTGGCTTGGACTCAAAACCTCCTTCCACCGCTACATAGTTGGAAAGTTTTCCCTGGTGCTTGACAAAGACCCAAACAAGAATAGTAAAAACAACAATTAAGGGACAGAAGTTTAGGGGTAACATAAGGGGGAACTTCTTTACTCAGAGAGTGGTAGCAGTGTGGAATGAGCTTCCAGTGGAAGTGGTGGCGGCAGGTTCGTTGGTATCATTTAAAAATAAATTGGATAGGCATATGGATGAGAAGGGAATGGAGGGTTATAGTATGAGTGCAGGCAGGTGGGACTAAGGGAAAAAAGTTGTTCAGCACGGACTTGTAGGGCCGAGATGGCCTGTTTCCGTGCTGTAATTGTTATATGGTTATATGGTTATATGGTTAACATTGTCTACAGACTTGTAGTTAAGATGGGGAGATTTTAATCAATCATGTAAAGCCTTAGCTGCAATAATTTACACGGGAGCAATTGGAGAAATAATTCAAATAACATAAAGATTTGTGAAGAATAAGACAAAAAGTATTAGAGGCATCTCAGTAATTTGATAGGCACCTAGATTCTAAAGTTAAAAATAAATTATTTGGAAAGACACAAAATGTTGGAGTAACTCAGTGGTCAGGAAGCATGCCTGGAGAACAAGGGCAGGTGACATTTTAACCCTTCATCAGACTACTTTAAATAAATAATTTGCACTGTTAAAGATATCGCTCTCAACTTTATTATTCTACTGCCTAATCCTCTTCAACAAAGAAATCTTGCAGAATTCCACGGGGGTTATATTCGATAATTTGTCAAGAAGCTTAAAGATCTTGATGCGCAATCAACCTGTTCCAATGCAGGGAGCATGGTAGATTTTACGCTGCCTCACATTTCATATGACTATTATGTGCAACCACGTTAAGCTAGAATCTACTTTTTAAGAGAATCACTCTTCCTTTTTACTATTTTATCTTTTCAGATATTCAAGAATGTCAACACAGATCCGTTGGAAACAAATGTAAGAAAAGAGAGACAGAGGAAACAGGCTGTAGAACATTTAGTAACACAAAGGGGTGCAGATGCTATAATCAACACCAGTAAATAAATTGTTTGGCGGAACTGTGCAGGTCAGGCAACTTCTGTGAGGGACACAAAGTGCTGGAGCAAATCAACGGGACAGGCAACATCTCTGGAGAACATGGACAGGTGAGGTTTCAAGTTGGGACCCTTCCTATTGAAGGGTTTCAACCTGAAACGTCAGCTGTCCATGTTCTCCAGAAATGCTGCGTAGCCTGCAGACTTGACGCTTAGTATAAATTATCATCTGTGGTTCCTCGTAACTTCGGTGAACTGCACTCTAAAGACGTGCAGGTTTATAGGTTAATTGGCTTTGGTAAAATAGTCCCTGGTGTGTAGGATAGCGTTAATGTATGGGGTGATTGCTGGTCGGCATGGACTCAGCCGGCTGAAGGGCCTGTTTCCACGCTCTATCTCTAAAGTCTAGAGTCAGAAAGGGAAATTATTATCAAAATCTTAGATAGAGACCCTGCATCACAACTGAAAAGGCAAGAGGGGAGAAAGCCAGTGTAAAGAGGTAAGACAGAGGGGTGAGCATGGATCAACAGGTGACAGGTGTAACATGTGATGATGGGCAGATGGAGCCAAAGACAGAGAGCAAGATACAATGGGAGATTGAGGCACTGAAAAAATGACACTGTGATAAAGGATCAACTTTAATGTTATTGAATGATGAAGTAGAAACCAGGATGTAGACCGTATACTCTGCCACATGCTATGTTCTTACACGAGATCCCAGGACACTCAGTGCTGGGTCAAATTAACGTGCTGCATTTGTGGCCCAGTGATACCCTGGATAAGAATGGCCTCTGGTGTTACGGGCCCTCAGCTTCAGCTTGGGTTTGGGTGTGCAGTGATTGGGTTTGATGCTGGTGCATTTTGTATAATCATGTTGAGCTCCACTCCATCATGCACTGCCCGGGGTGGGAGATTGCAACCTTCACGTCCCGCCCTGAATGCAATCAACCTGGCATGCACAATCGAATAAGATCAAATAGAACAAGTTGTCCTACAACTTTAGGCTGTGCACGCCATTCGCAAGAAGAAGATGCACTGCCCATGGTTCCATACTAGCAACAACATGAAAGAAAGGAATCCCATTCAATGGGAATGCATGTCAAAATTGACACATTGCACCCAAAGGGTTACGGACGTTTGGTGGACGGCTCCCTGCACCATGAAGAAATCTAACATTTCTGTTTATCTGTGCCATTACTTGCTCTGAGTCATTACTGGCCTCCTCTCACAACAGTAAATGATAAACTGAACGTTTGTTTCCAGCTTCAATCAGTAAAGACCTGCATATAAACGTTAATTATCACAGGGAATATGACAGTCACTGGCAATGGAGTCCGTAACCTTCTCGAACATGCACTGTGGCTGGAGAACATGGAAGATTTCAATGAGAGTATCCTTACTGAAGGGCACACGTTTCATACACAAGTCCTGCTTCAGGATCTGTTGGGAAAATGTTTCCTGAACAGCTTGTGAATAGAGCCTCATGCTGAGAGCTTTACCCTTTCTTCCCTGTCCCAGTGGTCTATTCTCCAGCTCAGGCTTTACCCTTTCCTCAAGAGCGATTCCTAACATTGCAGCCAGCATTCAGGGCAACTGGAGTGATCAGAAGCAGTCAAATAAGGTCAAAATTCCGTGGCATCTTACCAGGGCTGCCAACATTGGGTGAGAGTTGGGAGTGAGAAATTTGCGAGAGACCAAGCCCGAGGGAGCATAGCAACCGGGGGGGAGCGTGCCCCCTCCCATTGGTACGGAACATTTGCATTTTTCAGCTTAAAATTGTGCAATATGGTGCATACTGTAGCAAGTCTTATAACTTACACTTGAATGCAATATATATGCTTTAAATTGGATTGGAGCGTTTTTGAAAGGGGGGAGGCTGTGCGATCACTGATCACTGGCCTTGGGGGTACCCAGTGAGGGAGTGGAGCAACCGAGTGGGGAGAGGGTGTGGAAGAAGGGTAGGAACCTTTTGAAATTTGATGTATTAAAATCATGTTTTAGTGCACTGTAGAAGTATGATTTCAATGTTTTTTGTATGAAGTATTTTTAAGAGGTAACTTTTTAAGGGGTAACTTTATCCACACAAAGGGTGATGGGTGTATGGAACAAGCTGCCAGAGGAGGTAGTTGAGGCAGGGACCATCCCAACATTTAAGAAAAAGTTAGACTGATACATGGATAGGACAGGTTTGGAGGTATGGACCAAAAGCAGGTGGCGTAGCTGGGACATGTTGGCGGGTGTGGGCAAGTTGCACCGAAGGGCCTGTTTTCACACTGTATCACTCTATGACTACATTATACCTCCACCATGCATGAATGCTTCAAAATCAAGTGATCGAGTTTTATTGCCATATACTCAAGCATAGAAACATAGAAAATAGGTGCAGGAATAGGCCATTCGGCCCTTCGAGCCAGCACTGCCATTCAATATGATCATGGCTATTCATCTAAAATCAGTACCTCTTTCCTGTTTTTTCCCCATATCCCTTGATGTCATTAGCCCCAAGAACTAAATGTAACTCTCTCTTGAAAACATCCAGTGAATTGGCCTGAACTGCCTTCTGTGGCAGAGAATTCCACAGATTCACAACTCTCTATGTGAAGAAAGTTTGTTCTCATCTCAGTCCTAACTGCCCCCCCCCCCCCCCTTATTCTTAAACTGTGACCCATGGTTCTGAACGCCCCCAACATCGGGAACATTTTTACTGCAGTTACAGTAAGTGAAAATCTAGCAGGCAAGCAGGATGCTTTCACCAACCACCCCCATTTGAAGTCCACTACCTTCCACCGTTTCTACCCAGTGCTTGGTACTTACTTCCAGCAGCCACTGGTTGTCCTCCAGGATGCACCGAGCCGCAGCCTGATCCATGCCGGCCACCTGGGCGAATTCGGCACAGAGACTCTCTCTCTCTCCCCCCTCTCTTCCGCTCTCTCTCCTCTCAACCCCCCTCTCTCTCTCCCCCTCTATCTCTCCCCTTCCCTCTCTTCTCTCTCCCCCCCCCTCTCTCTCCCCCCCCCCTCTCTCCCCCCCCCCCTCTCTCTCCCCCCCCCCTCTCTCTCCCCCCCCCTCTCTCTCCCCCCCTCTCTCTCCCCCCACTCTCGCTCCCCCCCCTCTCCCTCCCCCCCTCTCTCTCCCCCCCCCTCTCTCTCCCCCCCCCCCCCCTCTCTCTTGCCCCCCCCTCTCTCTCCCCCCTCTCTGATGAGCGTGAGGGCGTGAGAATTTGCTTGAGGGCGTAAGTCTCACGCTCAAAGCGTGAGAGTTGGCAGCCCTGATCTTACACATCAGTCTCTGTAATTTATTTTTTATTTTTTAGAAATACAGCATAGAAACAGGCCCTTCGGCCCATTGAGTCTTCACTGACCAGCAATCCCAGCACACTAACACTATCCAACACACACTGGGGACAATTTTACATTTTATATAATCTTCAGCAATGTAAAACAAATTTAGAGTGTTTGATGAGATTCAAGGCCACAAATTGTTCTGTCTTGAATGGTTTTGAGGTTTTTTTTGGTGTTGTTGAAATGTGCTCGTCCATTCATTGAGGAACAGCTTGTAAATTGTGGAAAGACTTTGTGGTATGAGAAAATAAGTCACCCACTTCAGAGTAAAGAGTCTCTGGCTTGCCTTCGTAGCTACAGCATGACTATGGTTAGACCAGGTGCATTTCTAGTCAATGGTTATTCCCAGGATGTGGATGGCAGGGAACACAGAGAGTGATGTTGTTGAATGTTGGGGGTAAGTAACTGGATCTCTCATTGGAGATGACTAGTGTTATTCTTGTGATGGTACACACCAATATGGCGTGCTGGCACATCCAAAAAGTTTAATGTCATTGTTTTATTTTCTGGCCACGTGAGATGTGTATGATGGCACCTTTTTATCTACAAAAAAGAAGCACTGGAGATGTATTAATATTATTTGCCCATGCTTAAATGTTGCCTAGCGTTTGTTGCATGCAAACAAGCAGTGCTTAATTTCATGTAAATTTGCAAATAGAATTAATCTTTGAAACAAGCCAAACTTTGAAGTTAGGAGGGATCTTAATGAAGCGACGGAAAACTGGTTGAGTTTAGGACAAAAGGAACTTCCAACAACCAAATCCAATCTTCCTTTGAGGTATAAATGATTCCACACATGGATCACTTTCCTCCAGTTTCATCAGAGTTCCTTGATGCCGCCATCTGTCTCATGCTGCTTTCATG
Source organism: Amblyraja radiata (assembly GCF_010909765.2). Lineage (NCBI taxonomy): Eukaryota > Metazoa > Chordata > Chondrichthyes > Rajiformes > Rajidae > Amblyraja > Amblyraja radiata. The sequence continues at coordinate 25,360,323 of NC_045970.1, read as the reverse complement.
TTAAGGGCAGTCACTCTCAACTGGAATTCAGCTCTGCGGCCTGAATGATTATGGCAAAATCTAAACAGGGTGCTGGTGAGCAGGTTGCTTGATAGTTCTGAGGACAACATCTTTCCTCAATATACTGATGATTGAGAGTGCAGTAATTGGCAAAAGTTAGATTTCACCGTAATGACATCTAAAACAAATTAGTAACATGTGCACATCTTAACCTCCATTTAAAATTGGCAGTCGGATTTTCACAGAATAAATGAGCTTTTATTCCATATATTCCTGTTTGTCTGTATCAATATCAACGTCAACTTTAATGTTAGATTTTACAGAGTGTGAAAAAAGTTCCATATCTGCCACGTACCATTGTACCATATATTAGGCAGTACACCATCGATCTCAATAGTCAAGTCAATTTTATTTGTCACATACACCCGAAGGTGCAGTGAAATGAATTTGCCAGCAGCGGTACAATAAAAAAAAAACACACAATACACAATAAGATTTAACACAAAGATCCACCACAGCATTCTTCACTGTGGTGGAAGGCACAAAGTTCAGTCAGTCCTCCTCCTTGTTCACCCGTGGTCAAGACCATAAAACCCTCCGCAGTCGCTGCTACGGACGGCCGGATGTACAGGCCCTCTCGTCGGGATGGTCAAACACACTCCGCGGCTTGGAGGTCCCGAATCGGCACTTTTTTACCGGAGACCGCGGCTTCAGGATGTTGTAGGCCGCAGGCCGGCGGTCGAAGCTCTTCTCTGGTTATCCCCGGCGAGGGATCCCAGGCTCTGGATGGTAAGTCCACACCGTGCCCGCGGGTAGAAGCTCCGCAAACCGCGGCTTCAGGATGTTATAGGTCTGTATTTCTGGAATGGTTAAATGTAAATCTGCCGCAATTGTTATATTCGTCATTATTGGGGATTCTTGAAAGCTCTTCAAGTTCTCACAGTTGTGAATTTGACACAGAAATAACTTCGAAGTATTCACGAGACGACATGAACAGTTTCTCTGCAGCTTGTGAATATTGAATACCAAAACAAGATACTCTACACCCAGGTTCCGGCAGAGGCAAATATAACTAGTATTGAAGCAATGCTGACGACGACTTAAACCAGACTGAATTCACCAAGTAACGTAAACATCTGAGGACAGTTCCACAATAAATACTTCTACCTCTTTGCACTACAAATTTTGAAATGATACATTAAATATTTTAAGTGAAAAACGGCACAGGTGTATTCCTAATCCATATTACCATAGTTCAGGTTGAAATATAGATATTACCTAGCTCGTTAAAATGAACAAGATTAAATTAATAGTTCAGAGATAAGCTAAAGCAAATTGTGTTAACTGGCATGTCGGTGAATGACATTACCACTGGTTGTTCTAGTTGCCTTGCACAAAGGAATGCAGTGCAACACAAAATAAACAATAAAGGCTCATGTGAAAACTCAACCTAACACTGACGATTATCAATGATGTAAATGCAATGATTTTCCAAAGAACACTCGGCCTTGCTAAAATCATTATTGGAAAACGCAAATATAAATGGGACCTGAGATTTTTTTTTCCATTGAGATTAGTGAAAAATGGCCATCATATCAGTAGTTAATATTGTTTTTCTGCATTTAATTTAAATATTCAAACCCATGATTATGAATCTTTTCTTTCCATTATTTTACCTGTGAAACAAGGAACTGCAGATGTTGGTTTACAAAAGGAGATACAATGTGCTGTAGTAACTCAGATGGTCTGGTAACATATCTGGAGGACATGGATAGGCGACGTTTCGGGTCGGGGCCCTTCTTCAGACTGATTGTAGTAGGGGGGAGAAACAGCTCCAAATCATTGCGTGGTGCTGCACAGGGAGAGGACATTGAGACCATGAAGCCATGTCAGCACCTCATACTCTTCACACTGTGTTTTTGATATTCTGTTTTTGGATTGAATTCTGTTTTTAATTTGTGTCTCTGTGATGTCCTTTTTACTTGTTCTATTCCGATTATATGTTTTTATTCCGATTACTATGTAAGGTGTCCTTGAGATGTCTGAAAGGCGCCCATTAAATAAAATTTATTATTATTATTATTATTATACTCAATAGTGCTTTTGTTGATTTTACTAGCATTTGCAAAGGCTACTTCATTCAAGCATTAACATCAAAGGCAGATATAAAACGGGTGATGGAAACAGATCTCTCAAAACATTCATCCAAATATGAAATGTTGTCATTGTTGAGTGTATCTTTAGTTTATACATCAATTCACCTTGTTGCAGATTTGAAGGTTTAAGTGCTCAGCATTCCTAATTTTTAGCAGCATATTACAGAGCAATAAAATATAGTGTTGCAGGGCTTAATGAAGGCACAATCACGCAGCACAAGCAGATGCAAATTTACAACCATATAACTTTTCATTGATCTTTGATGTAGTTACTACTCTTAGAAAATCTTATTATTTATAAAACAACTTCAAAATGAGACTAGCCATGAGTTCACTGGGTCACTGATACACTTTATTTGCTTACAGACGACTGAATAAACCATTCTCTGTCTCTCCTGTTCTCGTTTATGAGAATTATTAAAAATGTGTGAAAAAGTTGCAAAATAACCATGTGAATGTGGACACCCAGAATTCACATTAAATTGCTTGGCCTGTTTCTTCAGTGAAGCTTTAACAGATTTCTCCAAGGAACTTCAGTTCTTCACAGGCCCTACCGCAGAAGTGTCCACGTCGCGGGGCTGGAAACTGGAAGTATCCCGAGCTAATTCTGCTGCCACCATCATCTATTGCAACAAGTGATGGCTCCCACTGATTGTCGCCGGAAGCTTGCGTCCTTTTCAGGACGGACGATGACAGCGATGTCAACATTTGAAACATGGAAGTTGGACACAAAAGAAGAAGTTCTTCACAACATTGTCCTTCACAACAACTTGGTTTGACATGTAGGGATACTAAATGTAATCTTTACATTGATTAAAGTGAAATATTGCCTGCACTCGTTGGAAAGCTCAACTTTCAGGTAAATCTTTCGATCATAAACCTACTCCAGTCCCATTGTTTTAAGGCTATGCTTTTTTTTATATAGAAACAGAAAACAGCATACATCTTATTATAATGCATACATATCACAGGTATTGAAATAAAGGTATGGCATGTTTCCATTTGAAGTGCTAAACATCATTAGACAGAAAGATACCAGTAGTGTATGCATTTACATTTCACATCAAGGGTTTGGCTGACAGTCTACTGGGCGGCCCCTTGGTGAAAATGAGCAAACTGCAAACAGTACAGTTGGGAATTACCACTTGTTCTTTGACAAATTAAAAAAAAAGCAATTCTCAATTCAAAATCGTGTGGTTGACCAAAGCAATGACTGAAATCATTGTCTTCATTTGTAAAACTCAAGCTTAAATGGATTACAGCAATAGATTAGAATAGCAGTGTAAGACAGGTGGCAAACATAACCTAGTAGCCAGCATATTAAAATCACAAGAGGTGGATTTTCACTTCAGAGGGGTTGAGAGAAATGTCTGCTCACCCATCCTGATACTGAACTGTGAATGTCATTGTCAACAGCTCCAGTTCTGCAGTTGTGTTGACATGCATTCTGGCTAAGAATAGTCAGCATCATCAGAAACAGAGTAAAGGCATCCTTTTCTTCAGCACAGTCATCTTTAAGCCAAATGGCCATCGTTACGATCCATTAGCAAATAAAGCAAAGAAAGCACACAGTTGCCATCAAGCTACTCTGGATCCCCCGCTATCGATTATAGATCCTGGATGCCCTTTTTGGGACAGATTCGTCTGTCTCTGAAGAGTTCTTTGCTCTTTCTTCCAGCTGCTTGATTTGTTGGCATACATCAGATTTCAGGAAACGATTGTAACTGTCGTACTTCATGAGCGTGAATATCTAAACGATAAAACATACAGTCCATCAAACAATGTGATCACAAACAGGCCATCTCTCTCTCACCTGTGGAGTTTTTTATCTCACTAAAATGAAAGCTATATAAACTAGAAATTAATAATGTCATAAAAATGAGCTGCAGATGCTGGTTTATACCAAAGAGAGACATAAAATGCTGGGGTAACAGCAGCTCAGGCATCATCTCTGGAGAAAATGGATGGATGATGCCTCTTACCCATTTTCTCCAAAGATGCTGCCTGATCGACTGAGTTAAACTAGAAATTATATCGTTAAGGACAGAGCTGTTTATAAACTCAATCTAAATTAGAAAGCAACAGTTGTTCCCAAATCCTCCTGATAATAACACCAAACATTGGTTACTTCTAAATCAACTGTTAAAATTTCACATCATATGTGCTTCTAACATCCTCAACACTGGACAAATGTGGACAGATAACAAATAAAAGTGAATATATTCAAATAATTTTCTGGATAAGCAGAAAGCATGGGGAAGATTAATACAGTGATTCCTTTATTAGCACCATAAACAAAGGCAAACTACAGGAGAATGATCATATATTACTTTTTCTTTCTCATATTTAGACATGTAGATCTCTAGTTCTTAAATAATCATGGTGAAAAGAGCAAAACATCAACATCCACTTAGTGATTTTGTTCCAGGATAGCCAAAGCAGGAAGGTGTAATGCAAATACTCAAAGCTTATGCGCCATCCCAGCATGTTCAGGACCTGAATCCTTTGGGATTTAGACACAAAAAGACTGGAGTAACTCAGCAGGACAGGCAGCATCTCTGGAGAGAAGGAATGGGTGATGTTTTGGGTCAAGACCCTTCTTCAGACAGGTCTTGCCCCGAAACGTCACCCATTCGTTCTCTCCAGCAGAGCTGCCTGTCCCGCTGAGTTACTCCAGCCTTTTGTATCTATCTTCGGTTTAAACCGGCATCTGCAGTTCCTTCCTACACATACTCCTTTGGGATTTATTTTGCTTTGTTCAATTTTCATATTAATGTTGGCAAATTGATTCTCTTTTTTTTAAAGTAAAAAAGATGCATTGCCTATTGGTCTCTATAATATAACAAAATCAAAGTGATAGCTGTCGTGGGCTCATCCAATATGATTTGTGCATTGGATCTGCGATCTCCATAATGAAGCTGGTTCATGACTCGGGATTCACTTAAATATAAATAAAAAATGATGAAAACACTCAGTAGATCAGATGGAAAGAGAAACATTTAATGTTTTAAGATCCTTTAGGGTCTGTCCCACTAGGCGATTTTTAAGGTGACTGCCGCCGACTGTCATAGTTGTAGCAGGTAGCTGAAAAAATGGTGACGGGACTAATGGGCCTGTCCCACTTAGGAGATTTTTTAGGCGACTGCCGGCGACTACGGCAATGGAATTCACCAGAAGTCAGCAGCGGCGCCAACCTACATCATCCTGGTGACAACCTAGGACAACCTAGGACAACCTACGACATCATCTACGTCAGGAGGAGACAAACTACGATAAGCCCACGGTCGCCAACTGTCACCGAAAGATTTTGAACATTTCAAAATCCAGCGGCGACCAGAAAAACGCTACGACTCCTTGGGCGACTGAGGAGACCACTCACGACAATACAGGCGGCACCCTGACGACCGTGTGGCGACAACCTAGTTCCGGCAGTCGCCTAAAAAATCGCCTAAGTGGGACAGGCCCTTTTGTCTCTCACATATCCCAATAAAGAGCTCTGGAACTGAGGTACTGTATTAATCATTTCTCTTTCCACAGTTGCTGCCTGACACACTCACTGTTTTTAGGATTCTCTGTTTTTATTTCAGATTCCCAGCATGTGCAAGTTTTTTTGTGCTTGATTTCCATTTTCTTACCATGCTGTTAAAGGAATTCATATGTGGGCCCCCTGCCACATATTTTACATGGTGTCGTACAGGTCGGGCTTAACTTTGTTTCTGGTAGTTTACTCAAACACACATAGGAGTTGAAGACAGCCTACTCTGCAGCTTGACGGGAAATGAAGATAGCACTGAAAATAATCCACAATATCCCATACATTTTCTCTTACAAAGTCTGCTAGCTCCTTGGTTAAAGATATACAGGACTGTTCACATCTGCCTGGCACACACTCTGGAGCAAAACCGTCAGACCATTGATATAATATTGTAATCTTAGTTTGTTATATAGCATTTATTTTTGAAAGGTTTATAGTAATACTATACAATATTTTATTGCTATAGTTATTATTATCTAACCGTAATTGTATTGTTATTATTATTGTGTGGCATTTTGGTTTGTCATTAATTTTGGTCGCCCCACATTAATTTTGTTTCTTACTGGCAATTGTTGTAGTGGGGACTCATTTTGAGTAGCGCCAAAAAGTGCTCTGGAGCACACGTGGAGACAGATTGTTCCGTTACTTGCTACTGTGATTGTCCATGATTAAAGAAAGGTGCAGAACCCAACTGTAGCCCGATTATTACCCGCAGCCCAGGGTGACTGGAGTAAATCAAAGGCAGAAATCTTGGATTATAATATAATCATTTTCTTTTTAATGTAATAATGCACAGTAATGGGCTTTTGCTCCACTTCCACTCGTGGTGTTAACAGTTTTATTTCTCCCTTCACATCCACCAGACCACATTCACAGACAAAAGTCAGCGGCCAAATGGACATTTTCAAAGTCACGTGCTGCATTCTAAAAGTTCCATTTTGCACGGTTGCGAAGTTCTGTCAGCACAAAAGTTAAATCGATACATTAAAACTATTTTGCCAAGTAGGGTTGTTTACTTGGTGTTCAGATCAATTAAAAAACCAAGAAACCCCAATAATTTCAGGGTCTGACCATTCTGCAGCAGTGGTGAAGCTGACTGAAAATCATGATTCAGGTATTTGCAAGGTAATAATTAATATGTTTTAAGTTCCAAACGTGAACTGTTTTGAATATCTGGGAGTCCACATCTCCGAGGGTGTGACATGGGCATCACACGCCTCAGCACTCGTGAGTAGGGCAAGGCAGCGCCTTTACCACCTCAGGCAATTGAGGAAATTCAGAGTGTCTCCGAGGATCCTCCAGTGCTTCTACGCAGCGGCGGTGGAAAGCATCTTGTCCGAGAACATTACCATCTGGTTTGGGAATTGCTCTGCCAAGGACAAGAAGGCTCTGCAGAGAGTAGTGCGTTCGGCCGAACGCACTATGGGAACTTCACTTGCCCCCCTGCAGGAACTATACATCAGGAGGTGCAACTCCAGAGCCAACATTATCATGAGCGACCCCTTCCACCCCTGCAACGGACTGTTCCAGCTGCTACGGTCAGGCAAACGCCTCCGTTGCCATGCGGTGAGAACGGAGAGGTTGAGAAGGAGTTTCTTCCCAGAGGCCATTCGGACTGTAAACGCCTATCTCACCAGGGACTAACTCTACTGAACGTTTTTCCTTCCATTATTTATTATGTAAAAGAATATGTGTGTTATGATTGTGTTTATAGTTTGTTTGGTTGTTTGGTTGTTTGTCTTTTGCACAAAAGTCCGCGAGCATTGCCACTTTCATTTCACTGCACATCTCGTATGTGTATGTGACAAATAAACTTGACTTGACTTGACTTGACTTGACTTGGCTTTGTCTCCAGTTACGTTGCCATGTTTATATTTAGCAGTTTTGGATGCATAACATATAAATACAGTGTATGGCTTAAAAAAGCAGCTTAGATATAATGTATATGCTGTGCTTAATGAGTATCTATCTCATGGGTCTCTCACACTAACTTGCAGCAAAACAAGTTTTAATGTATGTATCGAAACTGATAAATGCTAGGAATGCAGGAATCAATTAATGCACAGTGAGGTCCTGCAGATAACAACGCAAGAAGGGCCAGGTGATCTGTTTTTCTCATAAGGTTAAGAGAGGAATAAATATTAGCCAACACACCAGGAGAACAATTTGGTTATGGTTGCGAACCCGTAATCCATCTGAGAGAGCAGAGGTTTCAGATTAATATCTCATCAAAAAGACAGCACAGCCATTAGTGAAGAATGCCCTCGGTTTTGTGATGGGGGATGAACTTAATATATGCTCACACCTCCGGTGGGGGTGTGAACTTACAATCTTCTGACAGGGGTAAGAGTAATATTAATGGCAGTCAATCAAGAAATTATTATTCCTGTAATTAGGAAATTCAAAAAGATCCATGTAGAATGGACACTGCTTCAGAAGGTCATCAACCATGGGTTTGTGCTTACACAATGATGTACTACTCCATTGAGTGATGTTGGCTTCATTGGACACTAGTTAATAGGAGCAGGCAGAGGCCACCTGAAACCCTCAAGTCTGCTCTGCCATTCGCAGCAAACCTAGGCTGGCCTCAGCTCTGTGTTGGTTCCTGTTCTCCACGGCCCTCATTTCCGCAATCTTTGAACCAATTTATCTACTTCCTCGTTAAATACTTTGAATGATCTGGATTCCACTACACTCTGATGTGGAGCATTCCAAAAATTCTCCACCCTTTGTAAAAATGAAATCTCTATATCTTTAATGCACTATCATAGTTATATTGTATTGTATTGTATTGTATTCAAATTTATTGTCATTGTCTCAGTTAGAGACAACGAAATGAATTTCCCTTACAGGCAGTATCATAAAAATAAAAATAAATAAATAATAATAATAAATAATAAAACATATTAAAAATAAAATAGAATTAAAAAAAAAGCACAAACACTGAAAGTCCACGACACAACATAACACAGTGGCACCAAGGTGAGGAAGGCACCATAGTCCAGCCAGCCTCCCCTCCGTTCTTCCCAGATTTTCACTCGTGGTCGAGGCCTTCCTAGCACCCGCAGTCGCCGCCCCGGGCGGCCCGATGTTCAGGCCCTCACGCCGGGCTGGTGGAACGCCGACGCCGAACCCCGACGGTGAACATCCTCCTCCTCAGCGGCCCGGACCTCCCGATCAGCCGCCTCCCACAGCCGGAGTCCGCAGCTCCCGAGTCCGCAGCTCCCGAGCCGGGCAGAGTCGCAGGACCCCGCGCTGTCCATCAGCGCCGCCCGCGTTGGGAGCTCCGCAAACCGCAGCTCCATGATGTCGGTGCAGCAGGTCCAGCACTCCGGGCTCCAGACGGCGATCCCCGGTAAGGCATCGCCAGCCTCGCGATGTATCAGCGCTGTCCCGCCGCTGCTGGAGCTCTGGTCGCAGGAAAGTCCACGCCAATCCAGTAGGTAGGCCGCTGGTGGTGGGGGGGGGGGGGGCGAGGACGCGACTCGAATAAAAGTTGCGTCTTCACCAGGAAGCGGCTGAAGGACGGTATCCCCCGCACCGTGCCCTCTTCCCCCACATCAAAACACAAAAAAAACACAAAAAAACACACTTTTACATAACTAAATAAACAAAAAAACAAAAAGATACCGGGCTGTAGGTGGAGGCAGCTGACGCCAGCGCCACCGGAAGTACAACACCGGTTGAGCCCCCTATCTTGTCACTATGTCCCCCTGGTTCGAGACTCTCCCACAATGAAAACATTTCAATATCACCCTTACGAAGTCCCTTCATGATCTTCTGTGTATCAATAAGGTCTCCTTGCATTCTTCAAACATGCAAAAGATGCAGATTCAGACTATTTAGCCACTCTCAAACCAGGGAAATTGTGTGGTAAATTCAGCTTATCTGCCTCCAATGTTATCAAGTTGTTTTTAAATCTCAAGAGAGCGTTAGATTTAGCTCTTAGGGCTAAAGGAATCAAGGGTTATGGGGAAAAAGCAGGAACGGGGTACTGATTTTAGATGATCAGCCATGATCATATTGAATGGCAGTGTTGGCTCGAAGGGCTGAATAGCTGACTCCTACACCTATTTTTCTATTTTTCTATGTTTCTATGTTTTATCAGTCAGGGAATCAAAACTAGCCATAGAGCTCTACACTGACCATAAAACTCATCAGCACTCTGTAGCATTTAACAAAGCCTCCCTATTTTTAAACTCCAATCCCTTTGCAATAGAAGACGTATTTTCAAAAAAGAAACTATGCTGTGAGTTTTCTGTCTTTAATTTATTTTCATTTAAGTTTAAATTTATCTCAGAGTATAGCCACACGATCCAAAATACTACAATCTGAAACCAGATCTGCTGTTCTCAATATGTTTTCATCTTTTAATGTAAGAAATTTCAATAGTATTTCAACAGTTGTCTCGTATCAGTGCTGATTGAAAAGATGGTATTAAAAGGACAAAGAACCATTGAAAGAATTTGTAAACTGAATAAATGTATTTTAAGGAAGCTATAACTTGATTTTATGCTTTAAATTAGTTCAATTCTGATGTCTAAATAGTCTTTACAGATCCTTGTTCAAAAAGGCCATATTGTACATAATAGAGAGAAGCCTTCAACACTAAACCCAGGATAATGAATTAAATAGAGGCTAAAAAAAAAATAGGAGTTAAAAAAGTTTCCAAGGATTTAAGACTAGACCTGATCTTCTGAATGCACGTGGAATATTGCAAGTCAATGAGTTCAATTTTATTGGTGCCCCCGGGACGCTATTTTGAATCATGATAACTTTGGGGTTTTTTTTTGCCATAGTTATATAATGATTTTGTCTCATCACGATGGCTCCTCGTGTGCTACACTTCATTTCATGAACCGCCGCTGCTCATCCCCTGAAGACCAGAGACTGGGAGGATGGAGCCGGCGATGATGACGGACGCAACTGGAGAAGAGGGAGGCCAGCGGTGGAGGAGAGAGAACCGGGGTATGGCAGTCAAGGACGGCTGCGGGAAGCTCAGTTTGGGGAACAAAGGTGGATGGGCAAGGAGAGGACATCAGTTGAGGCACGCAGCAGTCTCGGGCTTGCCTGAATCTTAACAACTGGAGCGTGGTCTGGACGTGGAAAATGGTGCCAAACATGGCTATCTCTGTACAACTGCTACTCGGGGGTAGTATGGTGATACTCCACTGGATTGTTTGTAAGAAAAGCATTTCACTGTGCGTTTGTACATGAGGTTCAAACGAAATTTGGTTTCTGCAGTCGTACAAGAAAAGAACCAAGACACACACCAATTTACACAAACATCCATCACAGTGAATCTCCTCCTCACTGTGATGGAAGGCAAAGTCTTGTCTCTCCCCTGCTCTCCATTCTTCTCCTGATGTCAAAGTCAAAGCCCCCGGCGGGCGCTAGCAAGTCCGCGGCCATTTAAAGCCGCGCTGGGCGATGTAAGGCCCCGCTCCAGGTCACTTTCAACCCCGCAATTTGGGCGGGAGAAGTCGCCGTTGCCGGTGCCCGGCAAAGCAGTCTCCCACCGGGGACCCGCGAGCTCCCGGTGTCACCATCCACCGGAGTCGGGTCGCAGCCGCGCGCCACCGCAGCTCTCCACGCTCCGAACTCTCCACGCTCCAAAGCTGGCCAGCTCCACGATGGTAGGTCCGCAGCTCCGCCGGCTCCGTGACTTGAGCCCCCAGGTCGTTCCGTTTGGAGGCCGCTCCACGGCGCTAGGCCCCAACGACAACGGAGACCCGACAGGGAAAAGGTCGGGTCCCCGTGCAGGGAAGAGATTTAAAAGTTTCCCCCGCCCCCCACACATACACATTTAAAAGCCCACTACAAACTATACCCTCAACGGGACAAAAAAAAAAAAAAAAGACAAACAGACTGCAGAGGCCGCTGCGACGTCGGTCGCGCCGCCCACAATAACGGGCCATTGAACAACTGAACCATTGAACCATGACTGAAGAAACAGACAAGTCTGTTCAGACTGCTACTAAGTGAATAGGTCGCCAATAAATGCACAGTAATGTTCTTGATTCTTATCAGCAAAATTGAGATGGGGCATCAATTGAATTTCCCACATTGGTCTCTTAAATGGAATGCCTCTAACAGACTGTGAATGAAGGATAATACCTTACAGAGAGCTCAGGAGGAAAGCAGACAAACCAAATCTGCATCCTGCTCCTCAAGTACTTGATGAGATCCAGTGGAGATTTGGAAACCTAACTTTAATACTGCTTTTAGTAGATTAATATATTTAGGAAATTAAAAAGCACTAAAAAATTGCAAATGCTGGAAATCAAATAAAAAACAGAAAAATGCTGGAAAATACTCAACCAGTCAATCAGCATCCGTGGGAAGAGGAGAAAAAAATACAAGAAATAGAGTAAACAGGTTGATCCCTAATGACCTAAAATGTTATTTCAGGTTTATTTTCCCTCTCTCTCCACAGATGCTGCCTGGCTTGCTGAGTATTCCAGCCTTTCTTCTTTGCTTGTTTTGTAGCCTCCTACAATCCCATAGCAAGGAAAATGTTTGCCGTCACAAAATCATAAAGTAAAATGGAATTACAAGAATATATGTATCCATTTTTTTTTACCTCATTTTGGAGATGGTCACTGAGAAATATAAATCTTTACAGAATCAAAGCTACAAGAGCAGGCGTGGACATTCAACAAAGTTATTGCACTGTTTGCATTGAATCAAGATATATGTATTTGTCAGCAGTATGCATAGCAAAAGAGAAGTGAATGTAAAATGTGCATAATTCTACAAATCATCAAATCATAACTATAGAAATATATAAATAAAGCATGGGAACAAAATGTAGACGCATATATAAAAAAACATCATATACTTGCAGTAAATTTAGATCTAAAATGCGAACATTGAAATCCATTTTATGTTTAAAAAGCTAACTAAACAAAATTGATCAAAACCAATACAGACAGAACTACCAGATAGCAAGGAAAATAACTTAGATTTCAGAAGTACAAATTTGAATCTTTAAATTTAAATTCACACAGAGAATGGTGCATATATGGAATGAGCTGCCAGAGGAAGCGATAGAGGCAGGTACAATTGACATTTCAAAGACCATCCAGACAGTTGCATGTATAGGACAAGTTTGGTGGAGTATGGGCCAGGCACAGGCAAGTTGTGACTATCTCTGAAAAGCAACTTGGTCAGTATGAATGAGTTGGGCTGAAAGCCCATATCCATGTACTATGAACTCTATGACTCTATATGGATGTCAATCAGTCATATGATGTACTGTAAAAACAGATAAAAGTGCTGGAGTAACTCAGTGGGTCAGACAACAAACCTGAAAACACGGGTAGGTATAAATGGATAGATAACGGATAGGTAATTTTCGGGGACAGTTTCTTCCCAGCAATTATCAGGCAACTGAACCATCCTACCAACAACTAGAGAGCAGTCCTGAACTACTATCTACCTCATTGGGGATCCTCGGACTATCTTTGATCGGACCTTACTGGCGTTATCTTGCACTAGACTTTATTCACTTTATTCCCTTTATCGTGTATCTGTAAACTGTGGATGGCTCGTTGTAATCATGTGTTGTCTTTCCGCTGACTGGTTAGCACGTGACAAAAGCTTTTCACTGTACCTCGGTACACGTGACAATAAACTAAACTCAGGTGACTTTTTGGGTCAAGACCCTTTTTCAGACTGACTGGTGTTATGTAAAGTTGAACATTTAGATAAGTAATTGGCTTGCAGGATCTATTGGTATTTTTTTCATTCCCACAATTCTTCCAAAGTTATTTTGGAAAAAGCTCAGACAGTCTATTTGAAATAACAGAACCGTGTCTAGATTAGTTTCCAACAAACTATCCCAAATCCCAAAGATAAACTTTAAAATGGGGCTAGCAAACAATTTGCTGAGCATCCAGCACATTCAAAAAGATGCACCAATATACACAGAATAAAGGGTTACTGGCAGGAACTAATGCAATCCCTAACATTTGCTAAATAGGAGCAACTGATTAAAATGGAACATTTGGATGAAACAGTTTGATGCCAATAATGATTGCTGTGCTGTCCTTATAACTAAACAAGATTTCTACTCTTTGAAAGTATCATTCGGCAGAGCTCACACACAAGAGGAAATAAGATTTATTCAGAATGCTGAACATGGGGCAATTAAAAAAATATATTTCCACAAAAAAATGTGATAATATGAGGTTTGAGAATAAGACTTACTTGTGTGATGGAAAGGGTTATGCTTGGAACCCTGCATGAGTTACAACTGACATTCAGTGAGACATGGAACTGACAAATTACCTTTGCAGTAATTCTAACCATTAATTATTGTCATTTATCAAATTTAGAAGTGTTTACTTTGCTACTTGAGTGATCCACTTCAAGTGACAGATTGACCTGAATGGCTCAATTCTGATCTGCAAATTCTCTGCAACATGAAATATCCAAGGTAGCAAACAATCAAATCTTTATTTCTAACGCATCTCGGAAACAAAATGTTTGAGTACATTGCTCTCCAAAATATATCTTTTATGCAATCAGCCATGCAGAAATATCAACATAGAGGGTTACCTGCTCTTGCAGTTTCTGAAACATGAAGGGGTGTGGATGGGCAAGCATCTTCTCAGTGAGACGAGACTGTCCCTCCACATTCACCTGCGTTGCTGCCTTACTGCACAGGTAGGTCTTGTATATCTGCTGTGCCTTGCCATGAAGCTTCATTCAAAAGAAGAGAATTTGAACAAATCATTAATAAATATTACACATGAACTAAATTATAAATCTTATATCAGGTTGGAACTAAATTGATTGTTTTAAATTTAAATTATATTGAATTCTAATCATTATAAATATTAGCTGTGTTAGTGCTTGATAAGATTTTTATGACAATTGAAACATAGCACGCATCCTTTTGTTTTAGTTGTGTATAAGCTTCCCAAATATATGTCAGTGCATCAAATGCAATAACCTAATCTGAAACCACTGAAATATATAAGCTTCATGAGTTTTCCTAGTGTCAGGATAACTCAGCAGGTTAGGCAGCATCTCTGGAGAACATGAATAGGTGACATTTTGGGGGTGGGACCCTTCTTCAGACTGACTTATGAAAGCAAGTCTGCCATGTGCTTTATGATCAGTCTGATGAAGGATCCCTACCTGAAAGGCACTTATCCATGTTCTCCAGTGATGCTGCCTGACCTGTTGGTTTACCCTAGCACTTTGTGTCCTTATGAGATTCACTAGTTCTTGAACCAATGGTACCCAACAATTATTTTAGAATTGCTAGGTGAATTTTGTGTAAGAAGACACCCTGAGAAAATAATTGTGTGAAAGTATGAATATCTAGAAATATGAGTTTTTATCTGCTGAATGTACTTGAAATACTTTTTCTTACATTAGCCAATGCTAATGCTTGCTCCTTAGTTGATGAGTAACCATTGGGAAAGTGGACACAAAATGCTGAAGTAACTCAGAGGGTGAGGCAGCATCTCTGGAGAGAAGGAATGGGCGACGTTTCGGGTTGAGACCCTTCTTCAGACATGCAAAGAAATGTAAAGGTTGAGAAGTTACATTGCAACTTGGTTGGACCACACCTGGAATTTTGTGTGTAATTGTGGTCACCACACTGCAGGAAGGTTGTGATTGTTCTGGAGAGAGTGCAGAGGAAATTCACCCAGATGCTACTTGGACAATAGGATTTCAGTTGTGGTGAGAGACTGGATAAACTGGGCTTGGTTTCTCTGGCGTGAAGGAGGCTGAGCAGTGATATAAAATTATGAAAGGCGTGAACAGTGCAGATAGTCAAAAATATTGGTTTGAGGTTTGAGGAAATAATTGGAAAGGGGATCTGGGGGGGGACACAGAGAGTAGTTGACAACTGGGTTGTCAACTACTCTCTACTGGGTCTACTGCTGTTAGATGGAATAAAAAACAACCACGATGTTCAAGAGGCATTGCGACAGGCACAAATAGACACATGATAGAAGGACATACACCTAATGCAGACAAATAGGATTAATATAGATGAGCAAAAAGGTCTGCATGGGTGTGGTGGGCCGAAGGGCCTGTTTCTGTGTTGTGACCATTCACATCACACACAACGAGATGCAAAGGCCTGACACATTGAAGAACATGTGTCCGTTCACCTGTATCACTATGCTCTCTGTGACTGTTCAATGTCTTACCAGAAGTGAATTTGTTAAGCACTTCCCAGTATTCAGCATAACAGCAACTTGGTAGCTACAATCTATGAATAGAAATCTGAACTGGATTTGCTGACATCCCACTTTAGTGCATGCTGTGTACCCGAGCAGACTGTCAAATATATTTGGCAGAATGCCTTATCAGAACAATACAACGCAAGATCAGGCCCTTCGGCCCACAATGTCCATGTCCATGCCCATGTCTCACAACGTCCATGTTGAACATGATGCCACATTCGGGGTAACTATTTCACATAAAGGATGGTGGGTGTATGGAACAAGCTGCCCGAAGAGGTAGTTGAGGCTGGGGCTATCTCATCATTTAAGAAACAGTAAGGCAGGTACATGGATAGGACAGGTTTGGAGAGATACAAACCAAGCATAGGCAAGTGGGACTAGTGTAGCTGGGACATTGTTGGCCGGTGTGGGCAAGTTGTGCCAAAGGGCCTGTTTCCACACTGTATCTCTCTATGACTCTATTAAATTGATCTCCTCTGCCTGCGTGTGATCCATATTCCTCCATTCACTGCCTGTTTTTGTGCCTATTTAAACGCCTCTTAAATGCCACTATTGTATCTGCCTGGCAGCACTTTCCAGGCACTCACCACTCTTAGTGTAAAAAGCTTTCCCCACACGTCTCCTTTAAATGCTGCCTCTCTCCCCTTAAAGCTATGCTCTCTGTTCTTTGATATTTCAACCCTTGGAAAAGGTTCTGACCATCCACCCTAACTATACATATCATAATTTTATGTACTTCCCTCAGGTCTCCCCTCAACCTCCGATGCTCCAGAGAAAACAGAACTCATAAGCACCAGGCTAGGCTGGCAATAAGAAGGGCATGTCATCGGACCCGTCATTCACAGCTGGAGTATCAAATCCCAATGTGAATACAACACTGGTAATATAATACTTATTGATCCAGTCACTTCCTCCACATACACACATTTAGCACATCAACTGAGTGCAAACCCCCAATATCGATTATTTTAAAGACATCTACAAGCATCCAAATGCAAAGTTGGAATAGCCAAATAAACATTTGGAATTTTAACTTATAACATAATAACTGGTGTTTAATAAACTTTAATATTGGTAAAATAAAAAGGGACAATGCATTTTTGAGCCAGTGCAATTCAGATAACTCACAGATGGAAAGTTGTGACATGTATCAAGGTAATGGCCAGAGAATGCCTATAAGCAACTTAACTTGATGCTGAAGATAGACACAAAATGCTGGAGTAACTCAGAGACTGGCAGCATCTCTGGAGAGAAGGAATGGGTGATGTTTTGGGTCGAGATCCTTCTTGTCCTGCTGAGTTACTCCAGCATTTTGTGTCTGTCTTTAAGTTGCAGAAATGCAGGTTGATTCAGGAATAGCACACAAGGATGCGGATAGGACTAGTAAAATGCAAAATGTCATAAAGTTTGTTAGTATTATCTCATAACCTGGGCTGTTGGGAGGGAGAGTAAAAGTGCATATTGGAATTATTTCAGAGATAATTTCAAATCCTGATGATTAAATCCAGAAATAAATGGTATAGTAAAAGATCACCTTCCATTCCCAATCTCAACGTATTATTTGAAACAATAGAATATTACAACCATCTGTCTGGCCTTATAAAACAGTTTGATTTTGTAACTACATGTTCATTTTTGTACATATAAAGTGTGAGCTGTCAGTGTGAAGAAGTGACTTGCTTCATCTTTTGTCAGTATCATCATTAAATATTCTCAAATTTGGCAATGTGTAGCCATACACACACTAAGGGCCATTGTTATTCTCCTTCTATAATGGTTCCCAATCCTACCCTAAGCACAATATGGGCAAGAAGGGGAGTGTAAATTTTACTAGCTCTCATCCAAGCATATCTGTGGAGTCAGTGATTGAATCAATAAATATTATATTTATATTACAAGTGTTGGATTCCCAGCAGCGTTATATTACCAGTGTTGTCAAGCAGCTTTAAGTTACATCCACTGAAATTGGTAGCCTCCTATCTTTAATCAAGGCATGTCACATCTCATACAGATTTTGCTTGATCATAGGAAAGGTTCCTGGGATTAAATGAATATGCATTGCCTTGCAAATCATATTCAAGAGCGATTTTTGATGGAAATGAGATTTATTGCATTACAATTCCTGTAGCCATGTAATTTATCAAATTTTGTTAATGATCAATTTTATTCTGGAAATACAAATTACAGGTCATGTCCATATATTTGCCATCACTGGTTCCATTTTTAATTTCATACTTTCCTTCAGTCAAAGGTGATCTTGAATAGCATTGTTATAACAGAACTGTACTTCAGAAATTGTGCAATTGCAGATCAATAAAACATCAAAAAGATAATCTACTAATTTGGTGACTATTTGCATCTGGAGAAATGTCACTTCGCTCCATAGATGCTGCCTCACCCGCTGGGTTTCTCCAGCATTTTTGTCTACCTTCGATTTTCCCAGCAGCTGCAGTTCTTTCTTAAACATTTGCAAAGCTTGGGTATGCAAGCAAAGAACGTCACTGTGACTTGTCACTTGTGACAATAAAGTATTCAATTCAATTCAATTCAATACTACAACCAAGGACAAAACACCTACCAGGTTTTCATCTTGAATTTTCTTGAATTCTTCACATTCTAACCAGAACAAGACATTCTCTTCACTAAATTCACGTTTTAGAAAATCCTATGGAAAGAAGAAGAAAAATAACTCTCACGTTATTCACAGATACATCAGGGTTAAGATTAAGAGCCTGCTCACTTAGGCTATTGTTGAATCTGTTTCCAACTCCCATCATTCCAACCACAAATTGCATAAAGAAAAGGTAGTTCCTCGTGTCGTCTCTGTTTTTTTTTTAAGCTGTGCCCTCTGACAATGCCATCAGAAACATGTTTTACAAACTATATCTAAAGCGTTAATGTTTCTAAACATTGCCATGAATAAGATTATAAGATTGTGATATAAAGGAGCAGAATTAGGCCATTTGGCCCATCGAGTCTACTCCACTATTGATCATGGCTGATCTATTTTTCCCTCTCCAGCCCAATCTCCTGCCTTCTCCCCCTAACTTTTGAGGCCCTTTGACGAGGTCAAACCTCTCCTCAGCCTTCTCTGCTAAAAGGAGAAAACAGCATTTTCTCCAAGAATCTGTAATCTTTTATTCCTCGAACATTCTGTATCTATTCCAAAGCCTCTGTGTCCTTTCTTAAGTGCAGTGTCTATAATTGGGCAGAATGGGTCAGATTTCCTTGGCTTGTCCCCAGTTTCATGCTCGCCCCTGGGTGATCTCTTGAGTGTCATTATTTTTCCACCGCCCTGTGGGAAATATTATACAGGAGGCCACAGCCTGTCCATGACTTGGAGAGGGCTGTGAATGGGAGCCAGTCCTCTGGGGCTGGAACCCAGGACTCCAGTTTGCCTCCAGCACTGTCCTGAAGCCCTTTGATAGTTTGCCACATACTTCTTAAATGTTTCTCTGATATTTACAGACTTTAAGGTCAGCAACCTGTTCACTGCTTTTTGAAGGGCCTGATGCATTCAATGAATAAATGTATGAATGAATGAATTCATCCCCTCAACCCAGTATACCTGGAACCACACTGGGACTGTGTCAGAATCTAACTTCCAGCACATTTTTGGTTTCAGAGCAGCAGCATGCATATGTGGAGGTTGAAAATGTGTTGAACGTTGGAGGCAGATAGGCAACGGGTTCTCTGTAGATCTTGCATTGGTCCAATGTTCAAGCTAGGGTAGGATCAGAGCTTTACACTGGTTTAATACAACTTCCTGGCATTTGACATGCCTCTAATCATAAAACCCTGCATCTGTCTTACTTAATCAGCTTGCCCTACTATCTCCAGAATTATGTGCACAAGCATCCCTGGACTCTCCATATAACAGGGGACCCATCGTTCAGTCTGAAGAAGGGTGTCAACCCAAAAGGTTGGCTGTCCATTCCCTCCACAGACACTGCCTGGCCTGCTGAGTTAATCTCGCATTTTGTGTTATATTCCAGGTTCTAGCATCTGCAGTCTCTTGTGTCTCCTGAACTCTTTCTTTGTGAATTGCTTTAAAATGGTACAACGTAATTTTTATTTTTGGTCATAAAGCCACCCACCACAGAAACAGCCATTCAGCCCATCATATCCATGCCAGTCATCAGGTACTTAACCATACTAGTCCTGTTTCTCAACAGTCAATTGGCCTGTTTCTGTGCTGTATTTCAATAGGACTATCTCTGGATCCACCTCTCAGCAAAGGCAGACATTGTTGGTGGATTTACCATAATCATCACAATGCTGGCATTGGCTACTTGATAAAAAATGTTTCAAAGTCAAACCTCACACCTGGCACAAAATCATGGACTACCAGGCAACAGTGATCTGTGTCTCTTGGCTTCTGACACGTGGATTGTCTATTGCAAGCACCTCAGGGCACTGGAAAGATACTTCCAATGCTGCTTTTGCAAAATCCTCGCAATCAACTGGAAGAATATATGAACTAATGTTAGTTCATAACTTATAATAGCAGAAATAGGCCATTCAGCCCATCAAGTCTACTCCACCATTCAATCATGGCTGATCTATCTTTCCTTCTTAACCCCATACTCCTGCTTTCTCCCCATAACACCCGAAACCCTTAGGGTCCTCTCTCACACCAAAACCTCTCGCATCAAGCAGCTAATTACACTCAGTTGGCTCCATGTATGACATCAGATTTCCAAAATGGATGCCAAGCTCTGTCACAGGAAGAGATTATCAGGCGGAGGGAGAAAAAGATTCAAGAATATTCCCAACAATCCCTCGACTCTTGGGAATCCCTGGGCCAGTACAGTTCAAAATGGAGAAGGAATATTCAGGATGACATTAAACTTTGTCCATGTGTCAGGAGCAAAGGAAGCCGAACATAAATGATGCAAGGAGTGTACCGCCTCACAATACCCATCAGCCTGTCCCATTGCGCACTTCCTGTTCCATCTGTGAAACAGTCTGCAATCCCCACACTTCTTTCATCAGTCACCTCAGAGCCCGGAGGACAGAGTGGAAGCAATCCTAAAGGGGTTTTATTGTAAGAAGACTACATTTTCAAGTTATGTCTGATGATAGGGTGCAGATCCAAAATATTGACTGTCCATTCCTTGCACTGATGCTGCTTAACTAAAAACTATCTATCAGGCAGATCCCAGTGTGTGCGAGCAGAAGGTATTACTTCTAGCTCTCTTAATGTATCCAAGGGTGTGCCACAGGGATCGGTTCTAGGACCTTTATTATTTACTATTTATATTAATAGTCTAGATCATAAAGCTCCGAACGCAAATTTTCACTTTTATGCTGACGACACAGTGATATATTGCTCTGCGTCTACCCCAAATCAGGCTCTCTGTCTGCTCCAAACTGCTTTTAACACTGTGCAACGTAACCTGTGTGATTTAAAACTTGTTTTAAATGCTGACAAGACAAAGCTCATGCTGTTCACTAAAGCTAAATCAAAGCCCTCGGACCTCCCTCCTATCACCACTTTGCAGGGCTCTGTGGTTGAATCTGTGTCTCAATATAAATATCTGGGAATTATAATTGACGATTCTCTCTCTTTTAAACCTCATATCCAGCAACTTATGAAAAAACTAAAGATAAAATTAGGTTTTTACTTTAGAAACAAATCTTGTTTTTCTTTTGAAGCCAAAAAAAGACTTGTTGCTGCAACGTTTATGTCTGTGTTGGACTATGGTGATGTTTTATATATGAATGCATCTTCAAAATGCCTACAGTCTTTGGACACGGTCTATCACGGAGCACTGAGATTTGTTACTAATTTTAAAATCCTCACGCACCACTGCACTTTGTATGCTCAAGTTGGATGGTTTGCCCTGTCCACCCGCAGACTCCATCATTGGCATATCCTTATTTATAAGACTATCCTCGGTGTTCTTCCTTCATACATGCAGAAGTATGTAATTCGAAAAAGCACAGGAACTTATCAGCTCCGCTCTGAGGACTTGTTCTTACTAACTGTACCTAAAGTCCGTACTGAACTGGGGAAAAGGGCATTTAGTTATGCTGCTCCCTTCGCATGGAACCAGCTGCAGAATGAACTGAAACTTAAGGAGCTGGTTTCTATAAACAGATTTAAATCCCTTCTTAATGATGTTGAAGCAGGCTCTTCTGTCTGTACATGCTTTGTTTGATGATGTTCTGACTGTGACTCTATTTATATGTTCTCTGTTGTTTTTTTTAAATTATTGTCTGTAACTGTGGAACTGTGCTGCTGCCTGTCTTGGCCAGGACTCTCTTGTAAAATAGATTTTTAATCTCAATGAGACTTCTCCTGGTTAAATAAAGGTTAAATAAAAATAAAAAATAACCCACTGAGTTCCTCCAGTACTTTGTGTTTTTTTTTCAAGTTATGTGTAGCCTGTAAGTTTAAAAACATGCCCTTTAGCCCTCAAATCTAAGTACTTGATCAAATGTAAACCAAGTCTCAGGAGCTTGACTGAACACTCCCTAAAAAACAGAACTTGTACAATGATGTTTTCTATTACTCAGCCTCTTTTATATCTATGTTCCCGCTTCCCTTTTTATTCCACAGACTCCAATTTTGCTGACATGGTAATAATGCAATACTGTAACATAGAGACACTGAATATCCATGAACTGACATTAAATGGAGTCGTCTGGAATTAGCAGGTTTATCTTATTTGTACAAGCATACAATATTGATAGCCCTCCGATCCTTTGGCACCACTTCTACCAAGATGGGTAATTGAAAGATTATGGCCAGAATTTCCACAATCTCCTGTTTTATAAGCCTCAGCAAATGAGGTCACATTGCATCTGTGCCAGGAAAATTATTCACTTTAACTACCACCAGCCTTTCTAGTACTTTATTTTTGAAATCTCATTCAGTATCCTGGCAACCTCCTTATTCACCTATGCAAAATCCCATTCATCTGCAGTATAATTGTAATGTTTGTTCAATTGCTTTAAGATCATAAGATCATGTGATAGGAGCAGAAATAGGCCCATCAAGTCTACTCCGCCATTCAATCATGGCTGATCTATCTCTCCCTCCCTCCTAACCCCACTCTCCTGCCTTCTACCCATAACCTCTGACACCCATACTAATCAAGAATCTATCTATCTCTGCCTTAAAAATATCCACTGACTTGGCCTCCACAGCCCTTTGTGGCAAAGAATTCCATTGATGCACCACCCTCTGACTAAAGAAATTCCTCCTCACCTCCTTCCTAAAAAAACGACCTTTAATTCTGAGGCTATGACCACTAGTCCTAGTATCTCCAGCTAGTGGAAACATCCTCTCCACATCCACGCTATCCAAGCAATTCACTATTCTGTACATTTCAATGAGGTCCCCCCCTCATTCTTCTAAACTCCAGCGAATACAGGCCCACTGCTAAAAAGTGCTAAAAGAAACAATTTTCAAATATGCCTTACTTCAATAATAATCTAATCTGGTTGTAATTTTATTTTGAAAAGTTCCTTACAAAATCAAGTCTCATTTTGACCTCTTCTTTCATTTCACCTTCACAGATAAAAGTTAACCTATGATTGGAGCAATTGTTTTCATCAGTTGTACTCAATCCATATTGAAAAAGAGGAATGATTTAAAGTATTTAAATTTCTAATTTCTAATGAAGTCTAATTTCCCTGAGACTCTGTATGGAGAGCTTCAGCAATCTAGCTGAGAATAATCAGAGAAACCAGAGTGAATGAGGGAAGTTTAGCTCTAATACACAAGGATAAAATGGTTGAATGAACTTGCAGTCTCCAGAACATTTTTTAATTAATTTCCCATCCAGGTTGCAGAGGCCTGTAGAATAAGGCCACTGCTGACCATGATTGATAGGGTGGATTCGAGACTGCAAATGTTTCTGTGAAAAGTCTGAGTGAAAACGTTTAACCCTCCTGACTCACAAAGAGTGCTGAAAAAGGAATTATCTTGTGGAGCTGTCAGCTCCAGCCAGGCTTTTCATTGTCGGGTTTCTTGCCTTTTGTGATGAGAACTCACTGATCCTACATGAGTTTTACATAATGTTGCCAAGATATCGGGTGCTATGAAAACCACAGCAAGCACTTGTACAATAGGTTAGGATCTCACTTCATGCACTTTGCAATTTGATCTCCAAACCTCCCCAGCTCCAAATGGTAAAAATCAAGACTCAACATACTAAACCTAACAGTCAGTCTGAATAAAGGTCCCAAACCGAAACGTCACCTATTTATGTTCTCCAATGATGCTGCCTGACCTGCTGAGTTA
This sequence comes from Amblyraja radiata, assembly GCF_010909765.2. Classification (NCBI taxonomy): domain Eukaryota; kingdom Metazoa; phylum Chordata; class Chondrichthyes; order Rajiformes; family Rajidae; genus Amblyraja; species Amblyraja radiata. The sequence continues at coordinate 25,336,167 of NC_045970.1, read as the reverse complement.
CTCCAGCACTTTGAGTCTTTATAAAGCATATTTTTCAATGGCCTCTTATGATTTGTCAGTAAGAATTTCGTTGTTCCATTTTGGGACTTGTGACAGTAAAACACTCTTGACTCTCTCAAACCAGATAATTTAACTACAGATGAATAAAACCACTCCTCACACCCACACAGAATTATATACCATTTTATAGCTAACATAGGAACAAACAAGAGATGAAGTAAAATGGGTGCATTTACACCTTGGGAATGAAAAAGAAACATGAAAATATAACAATACCACAATAATTTATACCATCTAGTTGATTTCTAAATGACTGCAGAAAGTGAGCAGTTACAGCTGGACCCAATGAAGAACTAAAAAGATGAAGCTGCTTTTGGTACTGTCATTGTCCCATGGATATAGTTCATTCTGTTCATGTTCTTATATTTGCTTGGCTGGAGCTGAGCAGTCGTTTTCTTTTGTATGACTTGCAGAGTTTATTTTTGTGCACTAGCTGTCTCATCAACAGGATATAGAAAGAAGTGAGTGTAGGGAGTGGTTGACTTGAGAAAGTTTGGTCATGCCACCTCACTCACCACAAGCTTCCGCGACTTCAAACATGCCCAGTTCATAGTCAATGTTTAGGCTTCTCAATCCAAGTGAAAAGAAATACTCCTTATCGAATTAAAATCCATTAATCAAAATCCCCACTTATCAGATCAACCCATAACAATTGAAAGGATTATCCATATATAGCCAGACACTAATTAACTATTCAGCATTAATCCGTAACGCTTTCAAGGCAGATATTTTAGAATCTGAGAAAATGTGTTTTCTGCCAGCAGTTTTCAAAATCACTGCCCTCAGGAATTGCACACTATTCCAAAGAACAGCCACAATAAGGGCTCTATTTATAGCATAGCTTGAAAAATAAAAGGAAATTACATGTTCTAGGGAAAAGTCTGGGCCTAACGTTAAAGAAAAATGCACCCGTATAAACATAGTGGGCAAGCAATTAATAAGCAAAAAAATAATGTTGAAAAATAAAGACTTGCATGTGCATAATATCTCTGATACCTCAGGTCATTGAACCAAATTCGGTATTCTGGATATGTCGTCACTAATGCTATGTAGAAAATGCAGCAGCCACTGCACCAGCCCAGCAAACTCTTGTGAATAACAATGTGATAATGATCAATTACTCTGCTTGCTTATGATGTTAAATGAAGGACAAATGTGCAGTAGAACACTGAATTCCTACTTGCTTCTTTGAAAATGTGCGGGGAAGTAGAACATAGAATAGTGCAGCACAGGAACTGGCCCCACGGCCCACAATGTCTGTGCTGAGCATGATGCTCGGATTCTCTTGAACTTCTACAGGTGCACAGTGGAGAGCATACTGACTTGTTGCATCATGGCATGGTTCGACAACTTGAATGTCCAGGAGCGGAAAAGACTGCAAAATGTTGTGAACACTGCCCAGTCCATCACCGGCTTTGACCTCCCCTCCATCGAAGGGATTTATCGGAGTTGCTGCCTCAAAAAGGCAGCCAGCATCAACAAAGACCCACACCATCCTGGCCACACACTCATTTCACCACTGCCATCGGGAAAAAGGTACAGGAGCCTGAAAACTGTAATGTCCGGGTTCAGGAACAGCTTCTTCCCTACAGCCATCAGGCTATTAAACACAACCTCATATAAGCTCTGAACTATAATAGACTATTATTATTATTGCACTGTTATTGTTTGTTTTTTGAGTATGTGTGTGTGTGTATATATATATATATATATATACATATATTGTGAATATGTGTATATATACACAATGAACTTTTTTTTCCTCTCTCTCTCTCTCGTTTATTGTTCACAGTGTACTATGTTTACATATTCTGTTGTGCTGCAGCAAGTAAGAATTTCATTGTTCTATCTGGGACATATGACAATAAAACACTCTTGACTCTTGAACTCTTATTTGTCTGCACATGATCCATATCCCTCCATTCCTGTTTATCCATGTGAATGAATGAATGAATGAATGAATGAATGAATGAATGAATAAGTTTATTGGCCAAGTATGTTCACATACAAGGAATTTGGCTTGGTGCTCCACTCGCAAGTGACAACATGACATACAGTGCCTTTGCAAACAGCTCTTAAATGACGTACCTATGGTCTTCCTGAGAGAGCAGAGAGGACATCAACTTAAAGTCTAATCAAAAGTGCCAGTGAACACCAGTGTCACACTTCCTCAGTACTTCATTAAGATATCAGTAATTTCTGTGCTCAAGTCATCATAATGGTACAATAATCATCCAACCCAGAGATGAAAACGGCATCAAATGAGATATAACATTCAGAGCTAGAGTTTAGCTCACTCATGCAACTTGTCCATCACGTCACCTACTTATTTCTATGAAAAATGTCAAATTTCAAATACTTCATCATCCTTCTAGATGACACTTCCTGAACACAACTCCTCAATGATATCAATGGTCCTGAACTGTAATAATCCTTTAAGATTAATAAACTAGATGCCTGAACTAATATAGACACAGGTAACTGCAGATTCTGGAATCTTGCATAGAGCAAAATTATGAAGGTACGTGACCCGAAATATTGTGTATCTGTCCTCCAGAGATGTTGTCAGACCCGCTGAGTTACTCCAACAATTTGTACCGATACCTGAACTAATAATCCACTAGAATATACACATCAATCCTACTGCAGTTTAAGACTTTTAAATTCATCCGAAAATGTAATCCAATGGAGACCGCTGATCTCAATTAGCTGCCAAATCACCATAAAATTCCAACTGATTCAAATCATGCCATTTTGGAAAATAAACTTGCTTCTCTTATCTAGTACAATTCATTTATGACTCCAGTCCATAAAATCCCTTAATTACGGCAGAGTAGCACAGTGGTAGAGCTGCCGTCTCACAGCGCCAGAGTTTTGGGCTTAATCCTAACTACGGGTGATGCCTGCGCGCAGTTTGTGCATTCTCCTTGTGATCGCATGGGTTTTCTCTAGGTGCTCCAGTTTCCTCCCATATTCCAAAGACGTGCAGGTTTGTAGGTTGTATCGGAAGGAACTGCAGATGTTGGTTTAAACCGAAGATAGACACAAAATGCTGGATTAACCCAGCGAGACTGGCAGCATCTCTGGAGAGAAGAAATGAATGATGTTTCAGGTCGAGACCATTCTCCAGTCTGAAGAAGGGTCTCGACCCCAGATCGTCACCCATTCCTTATCTCCAGAGATGCTGCCGGTCCCGCTGGGTTAATCCAGCATTTTGTGTCTATTTTCAGGTTTGTAGGTTAATTGTCTTCTGTAAATTGCCCCTAGTGTGTAGGATGGGATAGCGTGGAACCAGTGTACGGGCGATAGATGGTCGCCGAAGGCCCTGCTTCCAGGCTGTATCTCTAAGCTCTACCCTTTGAAGGTTAACAACTTTAACAAAGAGGGGATTTTCAATAAAGGCTTAAAAATAAAAATAGAAGTTGGGATTTTTTTTTTCTCAGATCAGATATTCAAGATTTGTGGAGTATGGCATGTGACCACTTACATAATACCATTTGTAACTATGCTAGTGCTGCTATTTTGTACAGTTAAAAAAAACACATCTCCATTAATGATGGATCACCAGAACATTCTATGTTCTTGTCATAAGTCCACTAGAAAGAACGGAAATGTGTCTATGGTCACGTTAAACTTAAACTTCCAATCCAAGTGTTTGGTCGTTCTGAAATACCTGCAAACCATGAAATGGAAGGGAAGAAAGTAAAACAAGGGAGAGGAAGACACTGTAAAACAGGAGAATAAAGGAAAAAAGGTGAGACAGAAAGCATAAGAACATAAGATAAATATTTTTTGTGTTGAATTTAATCCTATCAAGACTACCAGTTGATTGAAATTTATCTGAAATTTTTCACTACAGATATTAAAAGTGCTAACAAATCAATTTAGTAAATTAAAAACAGACAGACCCTGAAAAGCTTTACTCCTTCTGGATCTTCAAGGAGATTTTCTAGTGAAATGGCCCACTTTGAGAATCCTGATGTATTCGGCTGGCTAGAGCAGGCACGCACAACATTATCATGTATTTCTGTAAAACAAAAAGACACAAAGCTTAACAATGAATATTACCATGGCATAAATGCCTGGAGTTTTGACCGCCTTTTTTTTAGATATGCTAAACCTGTGCTGCACATAGTGGCAACACCCGGTCAGATCCCCTGCAAAAAATTGTGAAACGGGATCAAAATCTTATGGAAACATAGTTGTAAGAGTAAACCAATCATCCTAAAATGGTAGGTTGTACCCCAAATCACCTGATGGACGCAGGCCCAATTAAATGCAGCTTATAACTTTTACTGTAACTGTGCACTAGTCTGAGAAGTACATCAGGCCTTAGAACCACAATCCCCATGGCAACCATATAGCAGCAATGTACATTATGGCAGTCACATGGGGGACCCGATATTCTCATCAAGAAGTGCGAAGGAATTTTTGTGTGTTGGTACAGGGGGGGGGGGGGGGGGAGACGATCTGCTGGGGCATAGAACTTGGCAGGAGATTACACCAGCTTCCATATCTGAGAATCCCCACCCAGGAAACCAGCAGCATAATCACTGATGGGCCTGTCCCACTTACACGCCATTTTCGGCGACTGTCGGCATCCGTCATGTCGCGGGGTGAAGCCTGTATGGTCGTGAGTAGTCGCCCAAAGAGTCGTACCTTATTCTGGTCGCCGCTGGATTTTCAACATGTTGAACATTTTCGGAGACCTGCTGCGACTATGACGGGTGCCGGCAAGTCGCCGAAAAAAATTGCGCAAGGCCCTTACGCAACAGGCCCTTCACTGTCTGACTGAAGGGAGATGAATCTAGATGAGGGAAAGAATCTGGAATGCAAGACAGTATATGGTAGGTGGTATTTGATCAATAGTGGTGGAGCTCCTTGTGGGACCATTGTAGCAAAGTTTATTGTGCTCAAGGTACTGACTGACAAACCAGAGAGATTTCATTTCAGTCACTCGTCTGTATTGAGCCGACAGACCAGTGTGTGAGACTACAAATGGCCTGAACAATCCTGTGCTTGGAACAGTTCAGTCTGAACAACTACTATTCCCAGAGTTGCGGCCTGTCCCGCTGAATTACTCCACCATTTTGTGTCTCTTCAGTGTAAGCCAGTATCCGCTTACAGTTTAGTATTCCTAAACAACTCTTCCTGGTCATTATCCAACCCCACAACACCTTAATATCCAGTGGCAGTCCAATGACTAGAATCTTTACAAAAAAGTGAGTTTACAAATCATGTCTGCAACGTTATACAGTTCCTGAAAGATCAAAAAGGCAGATCAGAATATCTTTCAACTGTTCAGAAGCATAGAATTTAAAGAGCAAATATATTTAATTGCGAATAATTGTGCCATATCCATAGAAAGGTCAAATTTAATTAAAGTCCATTGTATGTGGGATGGGACAGATTTACTACTTTAGAGTTGGCATTTATTTAACATTTTCAAGGCTTTTTCACATAAAGAAAATATATGCTATTTGAACTTGTGGTTACATGTCTCCAACCTCCTCAGGATGTTGTAGATTGATTCACTGCCACTGAAATACATTTGAGTGTTAGCAAATGTGGAAGTTAACACATGTACAACATTGTCCAACAATTATACAAATAGTGAAATAGCTCTGTTTTGGTGTTGGTAAAAAAGAATATGTTGGTCAGAACACAAATAGAAATCTCATGCCCTTTGAAGAATAGCTCAGGGCTTCAATTTCACATGCTTCCAAAAGAACAACAGTGAAAGGCTCTCCTAATACAGCCTTTTCTTTCAAACACAAAAGCTTTCGCTGAAACTACGCACTGCCTTTCCCAATGAGCATATCAACACTTTGTCACTAAGAATTACACCTGGTTCAGCTGCCTCGTTTATTTCCTTCTTCTTCTTCACCAGCTCATGTAGGAAGGAGCTGCAGATGCTGGTTTAAGATCTCCCATTCCTTCTCTCCAGAGATGCTATCTGTCTCGCTGAGTTACTTCAGCATTTTGTGTCTGTCTCCTCCGTTAATCCATCAGACCATGCACCCCTCAAAGGTTCTTTCCCATAAGCCCAGCACTGAGCTCGCATCTTTCCATGTTCCTCTATCTAGCTTTGTTGCCTATCTGAACGGTATTATTTATAAAATCCACTTCCTGTCCTTTCCGACCAAACTACTGGCCTTTCTATTACCCTTCTTATCCCTGCTCAGCTACCTGCCCTCCTGCAAATGTGCACCCTTCCTCCAAAATGCAATCTCTCAATTCTTATGAATAAACCCCACTTGTCAAACGTCCTTTCTGCCCTGATTTTTTTCCACATGTGACCTATTGCAAATCGTTCATGAAAGTCAATATTTAGTAGTCAGATTTCCAACTCTGCCTCAACAGTGTCTCAGCGTTGTAGTGGCTATTATTAAATTTACAGGAAACTCTTTTCCCCCACACTTTTGAATCCATCTGTAGGCGTCAACATCCTCTTCATCCTCTGCAATTATCCAGCTGAGTGCCATTGCCTTGTTCTATTCACATCCATCCAGTCACAACCAGAAGATCACCTGTTATCACTTCACTATCACTGGCTCCTGGTTCAGTAACACTTGGAATTTAAAAGCTTCCTTCCTTGCTTTCAAATACCTTTATGATCTCACCCTTCCTCGTCAGTATTTCTCCTCCATTCAAATTATTTTCCTAGATGTTTGTACTGCTCCAATTCTTGTTTGGCACATTTCTGAGTTTCATTTTCTAGCAATTCTACACATATCTACAGTTGCCTAGTTTCCAGGCTTCATGTCTCCACCCAAAACCTCTCGGCCCCTCTCTCTTCATTTAAGGAACTCCTCAAAACCTATCTTCCTAATTAGATTTAGTTGTCTGTCCGAATATTTAATATTTGTTCTCAAATTTTGCTAGATGTCAGGCCTTCAAAGTGCCTTGACAAAACATGTTATATAAATGCAAACTATCGGCTAGAGTAATAAGATTATTCCAAATTACAAAACAAGCACACTTCGAATTTGGGGATAAGCCACATAAACTACTTGCGAGGCAACTGAGGCAACGAGAAAAGGAAAAAACTATTACTAAAATTAAATCGGATAAGGGTGAGTTTTTAACACTGCCTAAGGATATTAATAAGAGGTTTGCCCAATTTTATCACAATTTATATACATCTAAAATAAATACAGATGTAAGTAAAATTACAAATTTTTTAGATAATTGCAAGCTCCCAAAATTGGATAGTTTAGAACAAGAGCAATTAGGAGCACGGATTACTAGTGAAGAAATAAAACAAATAATAAACTCACTGAAAAATGGGAAGACCCCAGGACCAGACGGTTTTAGTAATGAATTTTATAAAAGATTTCAGGAGTTAATTATACCAAGATTATTCAATTTATACACGCAGGCTTATACCGAAAATAAACTACCAGAAACCCTAGCAGAAGCAACAATAACACTTATACCAAAAAAAGATAAAGATTTAGATGAACCGGGTTTTTATAGAGCTATTTCACTACTAAATACGGATCAGAAAATTTTAGCAAAGATTCTAGCTAGAAGGCTAAATAATTATATTAACAATTGAATAAATACGGATCAAACGGGATTTATACCCAAAAGACAATCATTTAATAATTTGAGAAGGCTTTTCAATATAATGTACTCTCATAATGAGGACAATGAAGATATTTCAGTTGTCACGCTGGATGCAGAGTAGGCATTTGATCAAGTAGAATGGCAGTATTTATACAAGGTACTCCAAAAATTCAATATGGGAGAGAATTTTATTAGATGGGTTAAACTACTTTACGATAGACCTACGGCAAGAATATTAACTAACAATACGCTATCTCCAAAATTTTACTTATCAAGGGGTAATAGGCAAGGGTGTGCCTTATCACCATTGCTATTTGCCCTTATGATAGAACCGTTGGCCGAAAGGATTAGAAATCACCCGAATATTCACGGATATAACACTAAGGATTCAAAGAATAAAATTTCACTATATGCTGATGATATTCTTCTATATATTACTAATACACACGAGTATACCCACCTTATTAACACTAATTGAGGAATTCGGCTCTTTTTCAGGATATAGAATAAATTGGAATAAAAGCGAAATTATGTCTTTAAAACCACAGGATTCGAGACATTTACTAAAATTCCCCTTCAAAATTGCAACAGAAAAATTCAAGTATCTGGGTATTCAAATTACGAGAAGACACAAATCATTATTTAGTGCCAATTTTATACCACTATTAAATAAACTGAATGATATGATTAAATTTTGGAAAACACTTCCGCTCTCATTGATAGGTAGAATTAACGCTATAAAAATGACTTTCTTACCACAATTAATATATTTGTTTCAAGCGATCCCAATATATATTCCAAAATATTTTTTCAAAAAACTAGATTCCACTATCACTAATTTTATATGGGATTACAGAACACATAGAATTCAACGAAAGCATTTGTGCAAATCTAAAGAAGTTGGGGGTTTATCATTACCTAATTTTATGTATTACTACTGGGCAGTGCATATTAAGAACATAATGTACTGGCTGGATAGTTCCACTCAGCAGTTGGAGTGGATAAGAATGGAGAAAGAGGAGTGCTATCCGCACGATATAGGAACGATCCTGCTCTCACCGATAAAATTGAATAGTATAATATATAAGAAGAACCCAATTATTCACAATATAATAAGAATTTGGAAACAAATAAAAGTATCCTTGAAATTAAATAATCTATCAGTACTAACTCCACTAGTGAACAATACCGCATTCAAACCTTCTCTCATCGACAACACATATCAACAATGGGATAGACTGGGGATTAGGAAAGTAGGGGATATGTATGAATTGGGTAAACTGTTATCATTTCAACAATTAAAATTAAAATTTTAATTGAAGGATAATCAATATTTTAAATATATGCAGGTATGTGACTTTATGAAGAAATATACACATAGATTTCAAACTATATTTTTAGACCCTTTAGAAGAAGCAATGAATATTAAGGCTGATTCACAAAAATTAATATCATACTTTTATAATAATATATTATATAGAGAATCACCCTCAACAGAAGCACTAAGGGAAGATTGGGAACAGGAGCTAATGATAAAGATCTCGAAGGATAGATGGGAAAAGTATTTGATGAACACACATAACTGTTCTATTAATACAAAACATAATTTAATTCAATTCAAATTATTACATAGACTATATTATTCAAAAACGAGGTTGAATAAATTTTATCCAAACGTCTCTCCCAGATGCGATAAATGTTTGTTTCAAAACGCTAATATAACACATTCATTTGTAGGATGTACAAAGTTGAATAAATTTTGGAGTGATATATTTGATATATTTACAAAGCTCTTCAAGTCAAGAATAGAACCCAAAATGGAATGGATTATATTTGGAATAATAGGAGAAGATACCAATTTAAATAAAGACCAAAATGTTTTTTTTAATTATGGGTTAATAATTGGAAAGAAATTGATACTTAAATTTTGGAAAAATACAGCCATACCAACTGTTAAAATGTGGGTTAGGAATATGATGGACATAGCACGCCTTGAAGAAATGAGACTCCGACTAATAGATAAATATGACCAATTCTTAAGGAGTTGGTCTCCTTTCATCGACTTTTTGGAATCATGTGATGCAGCGGTACCATAAGGATTGCTGATTTCAGTTCATGACGTGGATAGATCTACATCTCCGAATATAGATTTGAAAAATTCTCTTTTAAGGGGCCTTCTCTTCTATTTCTACTTTCCACCTTTTCTTTTTTCTTTTATTTTTATTTATTTTTTTTTTATATACACACTTCACATTTTTCTACTCTCTACCATCTATTTTTCCACTCTTTCCCCTTTCTATTGTTTTCTTTTTCTTGTCTTGCTTACTTCCTTCTCATAACATAAACCCAGAGGTTGTACATGGAATGGATTACGGTATGACATAGTTGGCACCTAAAATTAGGTGCCACTGTATTGTTTTGTATTGTATTAACTTCTAATAAAATAAACCAAAAAAAATAATAAATAAATAAATGCAAACTGTATATAAGGGACAATGCAAAAACATTCAGGCTTCAGATTTCTTTCCAACCCAGAATATGGCTTGCTAGCACCTGATTTCTAGACACAGCCTATCAATCTACACAACGAGTCAGCATTCTCAAAAGAGGAAGGGAGGCCATTTTTTAACCATAAAAAACAGCTCACAAAACTGCCACCTTCTATCCGAGTGCAACCACATTAAACTATCCTTCCTCATGCTTGTCAAAACTAATGTACTGCCACTTCAAAGGAGGACTTTGTGGGCACAGAATCTTTGACGGCTTTATATTTAACTGTTCGTACTGCGGCCACCACTTTTATGTTATTTCTACTTAAATCGCAAACATGTCGGCATTTTCCTTTCCGCATCTTGGCTATGTCGAAATCAAGGCTCAAAGCACTGTCCCAAATCTAACTCCGTTTTTTTTTTACCCTGGGCATTAACACAACACCTATTTTGCTTAAACATTTCCTAGTGACAATACATTGTGACTTCTTGATTAACTTTGACTGAGCCCCCTAATCTTTGCAACTCCTTCCAGACCAGTGCAAATAAAAGGAAACTTATGCATAGTGTAATTTGCTGCTTCTTTTTGTTGTTCCTGGCTGAAAGTGCATGCCTCAGGGAAGAGTAAAGAGGATAAACTGAAATGAATGAAAATTAAAATATTTATATTATATAACAGATAAAGTTGACGTGAGGGTTTAACTTCAAAACAATATTAAAATCATGTTTCAGAAAATTATTTTTAGAAAAAAAAAGATTGAGTGACCTTAAGATGGTCAAATGCTATCTATTTTCATTTATAAACTGTAAACCTGTAAATATGTCAAATATGTTGTGTTAAATTCACCCTTATTTTCTGGTTGCTTTTACATCAAACGCAGAAAAAATGGCAGGCATATTTCCTCAATGTAACTAGATCAACAAATGTATAATATAGTGTCTTGCCTGTTTTAACATAATCTATCAATTAAGTTGTCAAAAATTATCATTCTGCTTTGCTGAAATTATTTCAGAGTTCCATTATGCTCGCTTGAGAATTCTAAATTGACCACTCCAAACTGGCAGCACTCCACATTCATAGAGTCATAAAGTGATACAGTGTGGAAACAGGCCCTTCGGCCCAACACGCCCACACTGGCCAACAATGTCCCAGCTAACCTAGTCCCACTTGCCTGCGCTTGGTCCATAACCCTCCAAACCTGTCATATCCATGAACCTGTCCAACTGTTTCTTAAACGATGGGATAGTCCCAGCCTCAACTACCTCCTCTGGCAGCTTGTTCCATACACCCTGTGTGAAAAGGTTACCCCTCGGATTCCTATTAAATCTTTTCCCCTTCACCTTGATCCTACGTCCTCTGGTCCTCAATTCCCCAATTCTGGGTAAAAGACTCTGTGCATCTACCCAATCTATTCCTCTCATGATTTTGTATAAGATCCCTCCTCATCCTCCTGCGCATCATGGAATAGAGACCCAGCCTACTCAACCTCTCACTATAACTCACACCCTGTAGTCCTGGTAACATCCCCGTAAATCTTTTCTGAACCCTTTCAAGCTTGACAATATCTTTCCTATAACATGGTGCCCAGAACTGAACACAATATTCTATATGCGGTCTCACCAACGTCTTATACAACTGCAACATGACCTCCCAACTTCTATACTCAATACTCTGACTGATGAAGGCCAAAGTGCCAAAAGCCTTTTTGACCATCTTATGTACCTGCGACTCGACCTTCAAGGAACCATGCACCTGTACTCCTCGATCCAAACACACAAACATAGTCATGGGTTTATATGAAGTAAATGAAACATGAACAGCTGAATATTACTGTCCCGCTCTTAGTAGATAGTTAATGGTGCACAAGTCAATCACTCCGTGTCTATTGACAGATGGAGAACTTCAGTGAATGTTCTGTCCTCAATCGATCAGCCTAATAATACATCAGCCAAATATTTATAAAGCAATTCTTATAAATTTCAGTCTAAAGTAGGGTCCCAACCAGAAATGTCAACTGTTCACGTTCTGCATGAGGGACCTCATTATAAATGAAAGGCATGGATAGAGTGGATGTGGAGAGGATGTTTCCACTAGTGGGAGACTCTAGAACCAGAGGGCATAACTTCAGAATAAAGGATGTACCTTTAGAAAGTTGAGGAGGAGTTATTTTAGTCAGAGGGTGGTGAATCTGTGGAATTCATTGCCACAGATGGCTGTGAAGGCCAAGTCAATGGATATTTTTATGCGGAGATTGACAGATTCTCAATTATTAAGTGTCAGGAGTTATGGGGAGAAGGCAGGCGGGGTTGAGAGGGAAAGATAGTTCAGCCATGATTGAATGGCAGAGTAGACTAGATAATAATAATAATGGATGGGATTTATATAGCGCCTTTCTAATACTTCTAATACAATTATTAATTCACTCCTCAGTCACACTCGGTGGTGGTAAGCTACTTCTGTAGCCACAGCTGCCCTGGGGCAGACTGACGGAAGCGTGGCTGCCATTCTGCGCCTACGGCCCCTCCGACCACCACCAATCACTCACACACATTCACACACATTCACACACAGGCAAAGGTGGGTGAAGTGTCTTGCCCAAGGACACAACGACAGTATGGACTCCAAGCGGGATTCGAACCGGCTACCTTCCGGTCGCCAGCCGAACACTTAGCCCATTGTGCCATCTGTCGTCTCAACTAAATGGGCTGAACGGCCTAATTCTGCTCCTATAACGTATGCAGAGATAGTGACAAATTAGTTACTTGGTGTCACGGTGTCTTTTGTGTAAAGCAGCATCTCCAGTTCCTTGCCGCTACATACATTTTCCATCTGTCGTTATTAAATATTCAGTATTGTTTCAAACTCTGGTACATTCAGGAGGGCTGTGAAAATAAAAAATCACTGCAGATTCTAGAAATCTAAAGAAAAATCAGACAATGCTGGGGATACTGAGAAGGCCCAGCCATCATTGTTGGATGAGAAACAGAGTTAATGTTTCATGTCAAAGGCCCTTCATCAGAGCTCCATCGTCAGTCCTGATGAAGGGTCTTTGACAAACTTGAATTCTGTTTCTCTTCCCACAGATGCTGCCTGAGCTGCTGAGTATCTACAGCATTTCCTGTTTGTAGTATGGCAAGCTATTTGCTTCAAAACTGAAACACCACCTGCATTCCAATAACGAACAGCACATTGAAAATTATCCGATAATACTGTATTATACAAGGATTCTTATTTTACAAATGCAAAGTGCTTTCTTCAAGAAATCTCACCAGGCAAAAGCTGATTTTCATGAATAAGTTAAAATATTTTCTGTAAATAATGTGCATTAGAGAATGTACAAAGTTTAAATAAGCTCCAGCTAAAGTGCAAGATTAACGTTAAAAAAACTGTGGTGTACTCAGGCTAAATTACAGAAAATGGATGATGATTTTCTATTAATTGAAGTAATTTGTTGAAGGCAGTAGGCATATGTGATTCTTGGAGGTGAAACAGCTACATAAACATTTTATGCCTGCTAATACTTCTGACAACTAAACATTTTTTTGCTGCTGCTGCTGCTGCAGCAAAAAAAATAAAAATAAAATAAAAATAAAATAGCTTACAGTTAAAATCTGCAAAATGGCAGTTGTTTTAAAATCAGGGCATTGCTTTTGAGGGAGTATGTTAGGTCAGCAAGAATGGTTGTTGGGTGAATGAGACTCTTTATGAGTCATGACATGGTAACAGCGTTTTAGAGGGCCTCAATTGCATGGAATGTGTAGCAGGGAGGCAAGCCAGGATCAGAATACTCTAGTCCGGAAAAAAACCCATTACGTGACTGAGGTATATTGGCAGCTCATGCTGTAAAGGCAAGGACTGAACTTGGTGATTTCATAGTGGCTAGAGAACTATATAGTTGTAGAAACAGCACAGCTACAATGTCCAAAACTGAACCAGGGCCAAACGTGTCCACAAGTCTGTGAAGAGTCTGCTTAAGTTTCATACTATGCCAGGGAGAGGGATGATGTTAGCCATTGGCAAATAGAGTGGGGGACTAAGATGACAGCCTCCGTCTTCCCAATCTAACTGGAGGAAATCTCCGCTCATATAGTTCTGAATGTCAGCCAAAGAATTACACCGTTAATAGATAGAACTAGATAGAATAAATGCACATGGTATTTTCCCAGGGTAGGGGAATCACGTACATAGGTATAAATTGAGAGGGAAAAGATTTAATAGGAATAATTTAATAACAACTTTTTCACACAGAGGGTGCTGGGTATATGGACTGAGCTGCCAGATGAGGTAGTTGAGGCAGGTACTATAGCAACATTTAAAAGACAATTGGACAGGTACATAATGGTACATAAAAGGTTCTGAGGAATAATGGCCAAACACAGGCAAATGGGACTATCTTAGATGGGGCATCTTGGTCGGTATTGGGGTGAAAAGAAGTGGTGGTGAGGTAACATTGCTGCACATGCAAAAAAAAGACGTGTTTTTTTAATGGGCCATGAAGCGAGCATGTAGATTAGCAATAGGAAGGCATCAAATTTAGATCCCTGTGGAACACCAGGTGGAACACTGTGGATACTTGAAGTAGTGTCATTGCTGACAATACTCTTGCTACAACAATAAGATTGAATACAATCATGTCAGTGCAGTCCCATCCAGATGAACAGTAAGTTGCTGTAAAATATAGCAGCACGGTGGAGTGGTCAATCTTGTCTAAGGCTGCAAAGTAATTAATAATGACAAGCAAGCACACAATCACAATCACATAGGACATAATTTGTGATTTAGGTTTGCGCTGCTTGTGTAGCAAGACAGAATTGTTCCAAGTAAGAATGCAGCTAAATTGGAGGATAGAACACATTTAAGAACTTTGGATAGAAAACACAGTCTGGAGACAGGTCGCTTGGATGGATGGAAGAGGCAAAAATTAATTCTTTGAGACCAGTGATGGCAACAGACTTAGAAAAAGAGGAACCAGTATCTGAGGAGAGAACTCTCTTCCCTTCTGCTGCTTCCTACTCCATTAGTTTCATCTTACTTGCGCCATCTCCACCATCTCCAGACATACTTAGAATAATCTAATAATCTCCACCATCTCCAGACATACTGAGATCATAATTGTTAGCCACACCACCTCCACCCCTTGAGCCTGTCACTCTCTCTGTGTGTCTGCCTCTGCCTCCTCCATTATCTCTCCACTTGCATGTACACCTTTTTCTGCACTGGTGCACTGCACAACCTGCACACCGTGGCATAATTGCTGTACCTGTGTACACAGTTCTTCGATGTCATGTAGCTGTGCTTATTTGATAATCCAATGCAAAGCCCTTTAAAAAAGTGAATAGATGTAACAAAAGGGCAGAGCAAACTGGAACTAATCAACACATTTGTCACTTTGGCAATTGCATATGTGCAATGCTCTCCCTAATTGCAGAATGTATAAAACTGTAATGCAGCCTTTAAAATACTTTTAATCAAATAAACTTCAGGGAGTTCCGCAGAGTTGCTCCAGCATTTTGTGTCTATCTTCGATATAAACCAGCATCTGCAGTTCCTTATTATTACATTTTAACTGTTCCACTGGAAAATTTCTTCAGGGTACGCCTATTTTGAAGAAGTTCTCCTCTCTCTGAAGGGAGCTCTTTGAGACCTTCTCTCACTGCTCCCCCTCTGTGATTCCTACTGCTCTCTGGCTCTATGACGTTCCAGGAATGCTGCCTGACCCACTGAGTTACTTCGGAATTTTATGTCTATCTTTTAAATACTTTTAAGATGTAGTCGCCATTGTAATATGCTAAATCCAACTGCTAACATGCACAGGAACTCCCAAACAACAGACTTATGATAAAATTGAGTGATGTTGGTTAACTTGCTTTCAAAATATGTTACACATTTGTTAGCATATGCACGAGAAATCAAACAAGGCTTCAGTTTAATAGCTGATGTGACAAAAGACTGACAATGCAGCACTCCTTCAGTAACACGTTGGATTGTTAATCGAGAATTTTATCCTAACGTCGCTAGAGTTGGACCTGAACATCATCTACTGTCTACTTGAGGCAGAAATAATTTAAAAAGTCCTGGGCAACTTTAAAAACTTGGAGAATATTTCAACTCACAAATAAGAGAATCAAGGATTCTGCGGAATCAAGGGATATGCGGAGAAAACAGGAAAGAGGTATTGATTTTGGATGATCAGCCATGATCACATTGAATGGCAGCGCTGGCTGGAAGGGTCAAATGACCCACTCCTGCACCTATTTTCTCTGTATCTAAGATTTTTTCAAATACGCTATTTTTATGTCAATTTTGTAAAACTGTAAATACACCATACACTGTGAAACATTTTGGCAGCACAAACAATATACAGCAATTTTGCATCAGTTGAGTGAGTTATAGTGGTAATTGGGACATGAATCATAGGAATTAATAAATGATATCCTAACCAAGTTGTCTTTATTTAGGCCAAGCAGCAGAGTCAGTGCAACTTCACAGTATTGCAAATGCAAGCAGCAACCTTATTATTTCCTTGTAACTCAATGAAAATTTAGACTCATATTGGTAGTCTAAAACACAAATAAAGAATGAATACCTGCCTCTGGCTGCTGGTGGGTTTTTTTTAAAGGATACTATTATATAACTTTTGCGTGCTTCTCAAATTATGAAGCATCTCGATATGTTCTAATATGTTGCAAATACAAATTGACACTCCTAACCTGAACAATTGTTTGGGGTCCAAAAAGAATTGATGAGCTACAGGGCAAGGGCTAAGGAATGGCATTGGTTTAAACTAGTCTTGCACTAGCTACAGAAGCCAAATATCTGGCTTCAGAGTTACACCGATACTATGTTACTAAAGGTTTATGCTGTATGACCATTTCACAACCAGATGCCCAAACCCCACCAATTCAGCGAGGGGCTTCACAGGTATGTAATACCAAAGCTACATCTCCCCTCTACAATTCAACATCTCTCTGCAAAAGATAATGATCCAGATTAGAAAGACACCGATCCTTTTGTTTACTATATGAAAAATTTAAGTTGATTTTAGTATCCAATTTATATCAACTAACATAAAAATTGCAAAACGCAAAAAAACAGGTCAAAGTAATACCTGCTGTCAGAGGTGCAGATCATATGCAGCAAGCAATGGTGATATTCTTAACAATGAATCTTTTAACACATTCTAAGTTGTTATTCTATTTATAGCATTTTAGCACTGATTTGGATTTTGTTTGCTTTTGAAATGGCACCATAGAAGTCAATAGTATGCTTTCCTCATTTTAATAGCCTTCTCTTTTTTGAATAGGAAATTAAATGTAAAGGCCTAATTTGTGTTGCTTAAATTAATTTAAAGGAAAGATGTTCTCAAGTATTTATTACTATTTCCCTCAATACATCCAATTTACAAAAAGCCACATCAAATGATTAATTACAGATAAAGACACATTTACCCCACTGTGAAATCGGAACGAAAAAAAGCATCCTACTTATTAACATCTTCTCAACATATAACTGATTTGTTTTTATCTGGGTCTGGATGTCAATGGTAAGCCCTGCATTTATACCGCACACCATCTTGCTCATAATAAGGTCATGATGTGTCATATTTTGAAATTGCTGCAGTCTGTCTGAAGATGACACTCCCATACTGCTATTAAGTCAAGGTTCCAGGATTTAGAGCAACTTTGAAACTGATTGCGTTGTCCTGGATATGCAGAACTTATCGAGAGTTGTTGGAGCTGCACTCACCACCTCTGTACAGCTTGACAGCAGTTGGTGCTTTAGTATTTACATAGCTGGTCCAGAGGAGCTTCTGATCAGTGATGGCACCTAGGATGTTGATGGTGAGGGATTCAGCAATGAATGTCATTGAATGTCAAGCCATTGAATGGCAGGGTAGGTACCTAGAAACTTTACTGTTGGAAGTGATCATTGCCTGGCACCTTTGTGGTGTAAATGCATTCCCATATTATTTTAACAACATTATCCTAGTTAGTCTATGCCAGCTCTTTTATTTCAATCAGTCCCAATTCCCCACTTATTTCCCAGTAATCTATTCCTCTTATCAATTCTCTTGGCACCCACCCACACTAGGGGTAATTTACAGTAGTCAATTAACCTTGTGGGACATTTGGGAGATTTGGAGAAAACCCAAAGGAAACCTACACAGTGTAAGCTCCACACACACGGGGCAACAGGCCACAGGAATGTGCTGCAGCTGCACAAACCACTGCATTGCCTATGGTACTTGCCATTCATCACCCCATACTTCAATGTAGTCTGGGTCTTGCTGTGTGTAAAGATGAGCTGCTTTGTTCGCTGAGTTGGGAATGGAATTAAACATTCTGTAACTGTCAGCAAACATATCAAAGCTACACATCCCCTCTACAATTCAACATCTCTCTGCAAAAGATAATGATCTTATTTTTGGCCCATGGATTCCATGCCAAGTATTGATCACCCATTCACTGTGACACTATGTTATCCCACTTTCCATCCACTCCCTACACACTAGGGGCAACTTTCAGATGGCCAATTCACCTACATTTACTCACTCATCTTTGGGAGGTGGGAGGAAACCGGAGCACCTGGAGGAAACCCATGCGGTCACGGGGAGAACATGCAAACTCCACATTGACAGCACCCAAGCTCAAGATCGAACACGGGTGAGGCAGCAACTCTACCAGCTGCACCAGTGTGCCATCCTATGCCGCAATGGATGAAAGGTCATTTAAAAAAATAGGCAGAGATGGTCAGGCCCAGGACACTACCCTGAATAACCTCTGCAGTGGTATCCTGGAGCTGGAATAATAAACCTCCAATAACCATAACTTCTCTCTTAGGTAATAACTCTAACCACTGGAGTTTTTTTCCCTGATGCCTGATAACTTAATTTTAATAGGGTTCCGTGATGCAACACTTAATCAAAGACTGGCTTGATGTCAAGAGCATTCACTGTCACTTTATCTTTGGAAACAGTTCTTTGGTCCAAGTTTGGGCCAGGACTGTGATAACGTCTGGAGCAGAATAGATCTTGCTAAACTGGGTACCGCTGAACAAATTATCGATAGATTCTGTGTAACAGCACTGTCATTATTCCTTCCGTCGCTTGCTGATGAGAGAATTGATTGATTGGGCAATAATTAATCGGAGTGACCTGCTTTTTGTGAACGGGACATACCTGGGCAATTTTCCAGCATGTCAGATGGATGCCAGTGTTGTAACTGTACATGAACAGCTTGATCAGAAGTTCAGCTTATTCTGGAGAGCACGTTTTTCGACGTGAATGTTGCAATTATGTTATGTTCATAGTTACACGTGTTGGTTATTATGCATTCAAAGTTTTCTTTTGCTGTTGCCATCCTAGCACAATTTCATCAAGTCATCAAATCTGAGGAAGGACATTATTGCCATAGAGGGAGTGCAGAGAAGGTTCACCAGACTGATTCCTGGGATGTCAGGACTGTCTTATGAAGAAAGACTGGATAGACTTGGTTTATACTCTCTAGAATTTAGGAGATTGAGAGGGGATCTTATAGAAACTTACAAAATTCTTAAGGGGTTGGACAGGCTAGATGCAGGAAGATTGCTCCCGATGTTGGGGAAGTCCAGGACAAGGGGTCACAGCTTAAGGATAAGGGGGAAATCCTTTAAAACCGAGATGAGAAGAACTTTTTTCACACAGAGAGTGATGAATCTCTGGAACTCTCTGCCACAGAGGGTAGTCGAGGCCAGTTCATTGGCTATATTTAAGAGGGAGTTAGATGTGGCCCTTGTGGCTAAGGGGATCAGAGGGTATGGAGAGAAGGCAGGTACGGGATACTGAGTTGGATGATCAGCCATGATCATATTGAATGGCGGTGCAGGCTCGAAGGGCCGAATGGCCTACTCCTGCACCTAATTTCTATGTTTCTATGTTTCTATGTAAGACTTTCTATAAAATTGGTAATGAACCAGTGTCAATTTAGTGACTCCCTTTCAACACTGCAATTATATCTTATTATGCCAAGTAGAACATGTTTAAACTCTTGTAACACAATGTGCAAAATGTGAAGGGACAAGGAGTAATCTGAAAGTAAAAGTATAACAAATTAAGTTCAATTAAAGAAATATATAATATATAAATATTAAGGCATTACTGTCTAATGAATCTGATTAGTCTCAGGACTATGTTGGGAACAATTCAATTTGGAGTGTAATTGTTGTATTTCATCTTAATTTCAAATTTAAATTTCTGTCAAGGAAATCTGTCATTCTTTCCTGGTATTTTATGTCACTGTAGACCCATCAATTTTCTTAATCATCTCCTCAGTTGACAGTAAGTAGGAGTGGACAATAATTGTTGCTCCCATGCAACATGTCCA
Source organism: Amblyraja radiata (assembly GCF_010909765.2). Lineage (NCBI taxonomy): Eukaryota > Metazoa > Chordata > Chondrichthyes > Rajiformes > Rajidae > Amblyraja > Amblyraja radiata. The sequence goes on along the minus strand of NC_045970.1, from coordinate 25,315,684 downwards.
TATCTATGAATGAATATAATAAAACATTTCAGTGAATGTAGATAGCACTAAAGTGAATGCCCTAATTACAGATGTTGGTGTTGAGTTTTCCTTCATATAAACCCTCATAAAATGGGGTGTCTTTTAAAATGGGATGTCTCTCAAAATAGCTAATTTACAAAGGCTACCTCATAAAAATCGTACTTTGAGAAAAATAATAGGAAAAAGTTACAACTCTCAGAATGTGGTTATAAAAATTAACAGGCCTAATATATAAGGTAATAAGTAATGTCTAAGTTAGCAATAGAAGATGCTAAAGAACATAAGAAAATGGGACCAGGAATCAGGAGTGGGCCACTGTTCACCTCACACCTTCCCATTGTTCAAAGTGATAATGGCTGCTCTGTGCCAGGCCTCATCTTTCTGTGCCATTTCCCATAGCACTCAACACTCTGATGCTTCAAGAATGTATCTACTTCCATTTAGATACCCCCAATGATCCAGCCTCCACACCTCCAGGGTAGATAATTCCAGAGAATCGTTACCCTCTCTACAAGAAGGCACTTAGTAGTGTGCATGGCAACATTCCACAAATGCTACTGTTTTTCATCAGTTACGTTTATTTTCTCTGTACTGGTACCGTTGGTTCATCTTTCTTCAACCCTTTACTACTTATTGTTTCTGAAATCTTGACTGACATATATTCCTTATGAATATTGCATTCTGAATGATAATCGGTTACAATGGAAAATAATTACATTTAAGAGGATTAAGGCTTTATTCTTTGAAATGAGCACTGTTGAAACCAAATGTGAGAAGTATCCCACTTTTCAAAAATTCTGCTTAAGATTTGATCAGTTTAGGAGATTTTTGTAAAAATATTACTCAGTCCATGCTTGCCACATTGGAATTAGTCTTGCAAAGCGTAAAACTGGATTATTTATAAACAATATGTACCAAAGATAAAATTGAAATTGAAAGTGTTCTAATAAATTTGGGTATTATGTCTGATAATTATTTTATGATACTATGAATTTTAATTTGCCACCATCCAATTATTGTAGCTGTAACCTCAATACATTCAGAGGTAAACCAGGGTCATTATTTATCAAGTAAATCTGGTATTCAGATTATACACTTGCTCATTTCAATTTGATATTATGTTACTCTACTCTGTTCATTAAGCACATCAAACATTAATAATGGAAAATTATGTTAAAATATGTAGAAGATGTTTCGCCAAACTATAGTTAAAAAAACTCAAACGTGCTTGGACCTTTGAATTAACATTAAAAAGTGATACAAACAATAGTATTGAGAATCAAAATGTACAATTAACTGCAAAATAACAACTATGTTTGAATGCAAATCCCATTGGAATGAAAGCATGACATGATCAAGGACTAATTAGTAAGATTACAAATTCTAAAACTTTGGTTTTGCTCTCCTGAAAAATAATTGGATTCATAACATCCAACCGTTGCAGTTTTATTCCGTTATAAAAAAAAAAAATCCTTAAAAAATTGAAATATGGCATTAGACAATTTAAACATTCGAAACAGCATGACTTAACTGACTTCAGAAAGTGAGTAACACAAAAGTCTTAAATAAATATTCAGCCTTTGTTTCAAATATGTATGTAAGAATCTGGTTGCAATTTAAAGCTGGCTCTGTTCAAAGTGATCAGTTGATTGTATTATGTTTAGTCACAGTAAAACAACATGTTTTGTGTAATTTGGTCTTGACTGGCTAGCTATTTAATATCTGATAAAGACACTGCTTAAATTGTGAACTCTACAATATCAAGCCTCTATAAGAACGGGTGAATTATTAAATTCGAGTCGGGGTTGGACAAGGGAACTCTGGACGATCAGGAAGGTTCTAAATTTGGTCAAAAAGGAAATGTAAGATTTAAGGAAGATGAAATTAGACAGGCCCTTTGAGCAACATAAAGAAGGCACATGAAGGGTCATTGGCAAGTTGAATTTCTCAACTTCCTCATCAACAGAACACAATCTGTACGAATTGTCAGCAACACTTCCTGTTCGATAGCCATCAGCACAAGAGCACCTCAAGGCCATGTGGTCAGTCCCCAGCTCTATTCACTCCATACCCAAGGCTGGGTAGCACGACACAGTTCCAGCTCATTCTTCAAATTCTCCAACAACACCACTGTTATTGGACGGATTACGCATGATGAATAGTCAGAGTATTGGGGGGGGGGGGGGAGATCAATTGAGTGACTGAACGGTGCCAGAACAACAATGTTGCTCCCAACGTCAGTATATCCAAGGAACTGATTGTTGACTTTAGTAGAGAAAGGCCAAAGATCCACCAAACTGTCTTCGATGGGACGGTGGTGGAGAGAGTCAAAAACTTCAAATTCCTGAGTGTGTATATCTCTGAAGATCTGTCATGGGCCCAGAACATTGATGCAATCATAATGAAAGCCCAACAATGCCTCTACTTCCTTAGAAGATTCAGGATATTTGGCATGTCTTGAACTTCTAAGCTAGATAGGGCTCTTAAAGATAGCGGAGTCAGGGAATATGAGGAGAAGGCAGGAACGGGGTACTGATTGGGGATGATCAGCCATGATCACATTGAATGGTGCTGCTGGCTCGAAGGGCCGACTGGCCTACTCCTGCACCTATTGTCTATTGTCTATTGGGTACAGTCGAGACCATATTGACTGATTGCATCACGACCTGATTCGGCCCAGGAACGAAGAAAATAAAAAAAAAGTAGTGAACACTGCCTCGACAATCACGGGTACTGACCTCCTCACCATTGAAGGGATCTACAGGAGTTGCTGCCTCAAATGGGGAGCCAGCATGATCAGGGACCCACAATACCCTGGCAATGCACTCATTTCACCTCTGCCAGTGGGAAGAAAGTACAGGAGCCTGAAAACTGTAACGCCTTCCCAACAACCATCGGGGCTATTAAACACTACAGCCTACAACTAGGCTACATAGACTTTGTAAACATTGTTTTATTTATCTTTGCACTATTATTGTTTGTTTGTTTTTTTATACACTCAACTTCTTTTTGTTGTTTATTATGGTGTTTACAGAGTATTATATTCACATATCTGTTGTTCTGCTACAAGAAAGAATTATATTGCTCTGCTTTAGTACATATGACAATAAAACAATCTTGATTAAAGAAAATCCCAAAGCTTTTGTTGCGTACGCAAAAAATTAGAGAGTAACTCGGAAATAAATTGAACCATTCAAGGATAAAGGAGGAAATCTATACCTGGAGGTAGAAGATGTAGGCAAAGTACTAAATGGGTATTTGAATATGTATTCTACAAGGAGAAGGACATAGAACATAGTGAGATTGGTGTGGGGTATACTAATATATCATGGCAGTCTGACATCAAGGATGAGGTGGTGATGGGTCTCTTAAAGCATTAAGATAGATATATTCCTAGAACAACATGGGATCTATCCCAGGTTACTGAGAAGTTTACCAGTATGCTGCCTGTATTAGAGGGTATTAGCTATAAGGAGGCTGAACAAACTTGGATTGTTTTCTCTGGAATGTCAGAAGTTGTGGGAAGACCTGATAGAAGTATATTAAATTAGGAGAGGCATTGATAAGAATTGACAGTCAGAACACCTTCACCAGTATGGAAATGTCGAAGACTAGAGGGGGTAACTTTAAGATTAGAGGAACAAAGTTTAAAGGAAATGTGTAGGGCAGCATTTTTTTCACAGAGTGGAGGGTATCTGGAACGCTCTCAGGGGTGGTGGTGGAAGCACATTTGCCGAAACTTTTAGATAGACATGCGGATATTCAAGGATCTTGGGATCTGGATCACATGCAGGCAGAGGAAATTTGTTAAACTTGGCATCATGTTCAGCATAGACATTGTGGGTTGAAGGGCCTGTTTGCACTCTTCTTCTTCCACTAGTTCTCCCATTATATTATATTAGTAACATCCTCAAAAAAAAAACTCCAGTATATTTTGCTAGGCATATTTAAAGGGTCAATAGAAAGGTCAAGAACATTTCTTCTCCTGGGGTCTCTGGGCATTACTAAGCTCTGGCTTCACTTTCTATTGATTCAAGAAATCTAATACAATTATTAAAACCAAAACAAATATTACTTTACTGCAATTGTATCTGACTTGTTGGCAATTCAGCAATTTTTGGAGTGCATCCTGAAATTTAAGTAGGGCTTTAGCTTTAACAACAGAAGGCTAATGGCTTTGGATTTTCTCCTTTTTTTTATATAGTGTGTGCTAATTTACAAAAAACAAATTGCATCAAAAGAGGGAACTTCAATTCATCTTTCCTGAATGTACAATGATGTAGTAATATGATGAAATAACACTATCCCAAAGAAAATTATAATTTAGTATTTGAAACAGAATTTAGGTTTCAATAAAACGTTCAATATTTTTATTTTGCACTATCTTGAATTATAACATTTGATTTCAAACTCAACTCTATGGTTTATTGAATGGAGAGCAAAATGAAACAGCATGTTCTCTTTAACTAACCTCTTTAACAACCCCCCCGCCTCCGCTGTGCCCCATCTGGACTTGCCCCTATCCGCCCCCACCCTCCCCTTCCACCCACATTCCTTCACAATTAGAAACTCTTCAATCCTCTTGTGTCACACCTTCTGTGTGTGTTATATGATTATATACATTTATATAATTTTCATGTATGTGTGTTTATAAACATTTTATTCTTTAACAAAAATTAACAGAATTATGAACTAACAGAATTATGAATCTAACCCTATATATCACGCACACAAACTTCCCCCGCAATGTCAATCACCCTGCGAGTCGGGTCGGTTCCGGTTACTACAAAATCAACTCAAACACTGCTTGTGAACCATTTAAAAATAAATAATTTAAAAAACATTAAAAAAGACAATTACCAGAATCAAATTTTATTGTTGACAAGAAGTATGAACTGACAGATTTATGAATCTAACCCACACAAACTGTTGCCCCACAACATTGATTACACTGCGAGTCGGGTCGGGTCAGGCTCAGGTTACTAAAATGGGCGTGGAAAAATGCCCATGATCCCCTCCATAGCGTACTACACGTCAGTCCATTGCATTTCGCAGGAGTAGCCTATCTTGCTCCGCTATAGGATCTTTGCTTCTGTCATTTCATCCCTGGCCTTTGTCCACCATCTGCCTATCAAAAATCCCCCTCGCATGTATCAACCTATGACATGCCAGACTTTGTCCTGCAGATGGACACAAAATGCTGGAGTAACTCAGCGGGACAGGCAGCTTCTCTGGGTAGAAGAAATGGGTGACGTTACAGGCCAAGACCCTTCTTCAAAAGGTCTTCAGAAGAAGCGTCTGAAGAAGGATCTCGACCCAAAACGTCACCCATATCTTCTCTCCAGAGATGCTGCCTGTCCCGCTGAGTTACTCCAGCATTTTCTGTCTATCTTCGGTGTAAACCATCATCTGCAGTTTCTTCCTACAGGCCTTGTCGTGCCCCATTCGCTCTTCCAGCCTTCTCCCCCACCCCCACCCCCCTTACAATCAATCTGACGGGTTCCAACCGAAAACATTATCTGTCCACGTTATCCAGAGATTCTGCCTGACAGGCTGAGTTACCCCCGCGCTTTGTGTCCTTTTTTAAATAACCGGCAACTACAGTTCCATGTATGTACGCTGTCTTTTGTACCATCACAGAGCTACATACAAGAGTGATTCCTCAAGCTTAAATGCTGAGCAACGTTACTTTATAATCATACATAAACTGGATGCAAATGATCAACCCGAACTAAATCTACATATTTTATTATTCAATAAAATGTGACACCCAAAAACCTATAAATTCGAGGGGCATGGTTTATGCTACAACTGGTGAAAACAGGCATGAAATTTGGAAATACATGGTTACTCTTTCCATACTTGAGTGATGGCAACACATTCACTCAATCCAGTCTATGGTGCTTCAGCAATTCAGGATGAAGCGATGTATTAATCAAATAATCTTCATCAGTAAAAAGTATAACCGTTAACTAAGGGCTGGTGTTTGGCGTACTCATTAAGGAGCCTGCTAATGCAAAACAGACTGGTTGCCCTTTTCACTCTGTGACTTTGATGCGACAGCTGCACATTTGGTTCCCAAAGAACGAGTTGCCCAGAGCCCAAGTTTTTTTGAAGGAACCACTTTCATCACAGTTAGTTGCTGTGCGTGAGTCAATCAGTCAAGTCAGTTTAAAATGGCTGTTCGCTCAGTGTGCCTGTCCACATGGTGAGACAGGTCTAGCTGTGATCTCACAAAAAAAGCAACACAAAACTGCTGGGGATTAACTGTGCATAGGAATGCGTTTTGTCTCCCCAAACTGTATTGTTTTGGGGAAAAAAGTATTTGTTACAAAGATTACTTTTAAAACAAGTGATAGCAAACTCTTCCCATGCCAGTAACAGTCCGTTTTATTTTGTGCCCCTATGTTTAAGTAAATGCTTTCTTTCTCTATCGGGAGTCAGTTAGCAAGCTCGCTGGCTCCGTGCACAAGACGAGGCGGGGGAGTCAGCACATAAAGTTAAACGGCTGGAGCCCGTCAAGTGTTGGGAGGAAGTTGGCAGCAAAGATTATAGAGGAGCTCCTCTAGTATCTTTGGTTGGCAGCGGCTGCTCTTCACTGGAGCTTCTTCTCTCGCTGCTTGTGTGCTTTGGTGCCCGGTCCGGTCCAGATGCCCGGAGGAGAGACTCTGGCTGCCCCGAGCACCGCGGGGAGGGGGAAGGGAAGGGGGGTTGCAGGGTGGAGGTGAGGGAGCGCGCGTGTCCCGGGGAGTTAGTGAGGGCGGGAGCGCGCGTGTCCCGGGGAGTGAGGGGGGGGAGGCGCGCTCCCGCGTGTGTCCCGGGCAGGGGTGAGGGGGAGGCGCGCTCCCGCGTGTGTCCCGGGCAGGGGCGCATCAGCCGCCCGCCCACCCGCCGGCTGACAGGAGCCCCGGAGCCGAACGGGGCGCCGGCAGCTGAAGCAAAGAAGCAGCGGCGGCTGCAGCGCCCGGAGACTGGCACCTACCTGAAGGCGGCCGCTTGCGGCTGAGCCGGCTGACAGCCTTGGACATGAACATGGTCCCGGCCCCGGGACTGTGCTCCTTCCCTCTCTTCTCTCTTCCCTCTCTTGATCTGCGACTCGACTCACTGAAGCGCAAAAGTGTGCATCTTCCTCCTCCCCTCAGCCGGCAAGTGACAGGGGCTTCCTGTACTAGTTGCACTTAATTCCCAACGCATCACAGGTTCAGCCCTCGCAATTCATTGACACCCCGGCTGCTACTGAAAGAACAGGAAGAGAGAGAGAGAGAGAGAGAGAGAGAGAGAGGCAGATCAAAGAAAGGAAATGCGAGACTGTGTCATGAGATCAAGTGCCTGAAAGCATGTCCATTCTTCTTCCTCTTGCTGTGCACGAAACCCCACTACCCTGTGCCGGTTTCTTCGAAAAGACCAGGCACCTGGGAAGATGCGCTTTCTCTTGAATAAAAACCACTTGAAATACTCAAATGAGTGATCCGGGGGTAAGTTGTGCAAAGAAACCAGCCTCTGTCCAAGATGGGAGTGGCAACGTTTAATTGCAATAAGTCATTCTTTGGTCGTTCTGCATAGTATAGACCGCGAGGCAGATGTCCATTCGCCCCGAGTCCATCAATGAGCCGGTCTTTATGCTCGCCTCCGCATCTACCTTCACCAGATAGTTTGCAGTGGTTCCACGTGAGGGCATCTATCGAGGGCAATCAAATGAGTTCCTATCGAGGGCAATCAAATGCCAGCGAAGTCCAAGTCCTGAAAAGTGAAAAAAATACCAGCCTTAACCTTCTTTTCAAAGGAAAATACAAAGTGTTGGAGAAACTCAGCGGGTCAGACAGCTTCTCCAGGAGGACGTGGATAGGCGATTTTTTAAATTTGGTCTGGACGCTTCTTAAAACTTCTATTAAATTTCACATTATTTATCTATCCAGTTTCCCCTTAAATGTATCTCTGCTGATCACTAAAACTGTTTCATGTTATAAATGCTTTCATTTCCTCACTACCCAGTGAGTAAAGAAGTTTCTCCTGAATTCCCCGTTAGCTTTTTAGAAACAAGGAACTGCAGATGCTGGTTAATACACAGAATGACAAAAAGGTCAGACAACATTTCTGGAGAACATGGATATGAAACCATTCTTCAGATTGGGTCTGAATATAATGTTAACCCTCATTACCCAAAAGGTAGAATTCAAAAGTGGGGAATTTATCATATGATTCTTTCAATAGCCCAGCTCAATTCTATGATCACAGCCAGATTACTGCACACAACATTCGTCATCTTATTTACAGAACAATATATCTGTCTTGAAGCAGGTGTTGAAGTATGAAGGTGTTGAAGATTGAAGGTGTTAGCTTTTGAGGAATATTTAAAATTAGCTATATTTTCTGGAGTTTAAAAAAAGAGAGATGATCTCATTGAAACAAGATCCTAGGAAGGGTTAACAGAGTAGAATTCATGAGGTTGTTTCTTCTGACGTGGGTCTCAAAATAAAGGGCCCACCATTTAAGGAATCTAATCGTTCAAAAGATTATGAATCTTCATAATTTTCTACCACTGAAAGCTGTAAGTCAGTGAGGATGTTCAAAGATAAAATAGATGTTTACACTCTGGGTGAATTAAGAGTAATGGGAGCTAGTAAGAAAAGTGGAAACTAGTGATCAGATCAGCCATGCTCTCATTGAATGGTGGAGGAAGCTTTAGAAGACGACTTTCACGGAGGTACTCTGAGTCAAATCAAGTAAAACCCGTCAAAATTCTAAAGATCCCCATTAAGTCACCCTCAATCTTCACTTTCCGAGGGAAAACTTCACTTTTCCACGAGCAGTAGCTCTACTCAATAACCAAAAGTCTGTAGCCTCCTTTTGCTCTGGTATTTTATTTCATTCACATGATTAAACTATAATGTTTTTTTCTTAATGTTTTAATGTTTAATGTTTTATTCTTAATTGTTTACTGTATGTCATGTTGTTACTTGCGAGCGGAGCACCAAGGCAAATTCCTTGTATGTGTACATACTGTACTTGGCCAATAAACTTATTCATTCATTCAAAAGAGACAACACTTTGTTCACATTTTCCTGATAGGCAAGAAATTCTGGTATTATCTTTGTAAATTATATTTATACCTTCTCTGCTGTCTCAATTTCCTTTCACAACGTAGCACTCAATGTGAGCTAACTAAAGCTTTACCATAACTTTTTACTTTTCAATTTTCTCCCTGTAGGAGTAAGCCCCATGCTTGATTACATACTATGCATGTGGTGTGAGATGTTCCAATGATAACCTCCTGAACTACTGTTATAGCCTGTTTCCATTATAACACTAATCACATTTAAAATAGATTTCAATGCAATTATCCGATGTTCCATTCCATTCTGAATTTGTCAGTCATTTATTTGGTGTCTGTGTGCTAAATATTAGAGGCTATTGTGGTAAAGGTCCTGTTTCTGGTCTGTTTTCAGATAATATAACCCTTCCCAACATGTGTTAACAAGAAGAAAAAATAACTTGTTTCTATATGGTGTTTTTTATATCCTCTTTGGAATGTGCTTTACCGGCATTTATTAACTTACAAGCTGCTCATGTATAAGTAATATTCAAGCACCATGAAGAAATAGATGCCTGAAAGGAACTTGTTTAGGTACAGACAGGGAAATAAGTTTTCCCGTCTTATTGTGAGAATACTCTGATCAATGTTAAAAAGTGGAATCAATTGAGGAGTGTGGCCTCATCTTCACTGTATGGTTCTTTTAAACAGCTATCACACATGCTGCTCATGGTGGAGGAAACAAAGAATTGATGGCTGGCCACTTAATATCATGGGCATTAATTGTCATCATAAATGTACAACTGGATTAAAAGTACTGAAACATTTGTCAGGAGTTGAACATTGAGTTATTGGCACTAGGACTGATAATGAAAACAAAAACAAATGAGAGTAAATTTAATGATTTTACATCTCGTACACATGTTCTTTTAGATCATGTCTTTGGGAGTGCAAAGGCTGACAAAGAAGCAACATTAATGATAACATTGGCAAAGGAAGCTGAATTGTAAGTTTTAGTTGGGTTTATGCAAAATTATATCAATGAAAATTGCATTCATAATTGGTTACTGGTTACATAGTTAAACTATGTACAACGTGGGTAACATGGGATGCTCTCCTGAGATGCTGCTTGACCCGCTACTCCAGCACTCCGTGTCCTCCCATGGGTAACATAGTACCTATAATATGAGCTTTAACCTGTTGTTCAACGAGATTCGTGTAGGATGGAACCGAAGATGGGCACAAAATGCTGGTGTAACTCAACGGAACAGGCAGCATCTCTGGAGAGAAGGAATGGGTGACGTTTCGGGTTAAAGCCCTTCTTCAGACTGAGAGCCACAGAAGATGAAGTCTAGAGATTCGGAAGGGAGTCTCGACTCAAAACATCACTTCTGTCCAGAGATGCTGCCTGTCCGGCTGAGTTACTCCAGCATTTGGTGTCCATCTGGCTTAAGGGAAAGAATATAAATTTCCTTGGAGAGATGCATAATGGAGCAGATTGAGACTTCATCTCTTGAATCAATTCTCTAGAACGTTCCATGTAGCACACACGGACACCAAAACTTACCATATATCCCTGAGCACTCGGACTAGTTCTGGAGAAGTTGGCTTTGATTTTGGAGCATAGACGGAGAGCAAGAAATGGAAAGCAGAAACTTTATGAGAGAATTTGGAAGACAGAAAATATAACAGTTGCACAGTTAAGTTACTGGGTTAAATCTTGAGGTATAGACCATTGATCCAAAACATGACTGAATCTTGCTACAGCAACTGCAATTTTTAAATTAAATATGAACTATTGAATCACTCTATCTTTAAAAAAAGTCTAATTAATGGGAAGAATATAAAAACAAATCTAGTTTACCAGTGTTCTTCCAGGAAGGACGTTGGCCATCCTTATCCACTCCAGCTAATGTTACTACAGATCTATTAATATGGTTGACCCTTAAAGTACCTTCTCAGGTCATGCAATATTAGGTATGGACCGCAAGAAATGATAGAATAAGAATTTCTTGTTAGAGCAGATTTAAATTCTTTAATTTCAGTGCTCACACGATTTTATACTACATTTTTAAATTCTGGGGATAATATTGAAAAGATCTAGAACAAAGTCAAGTGAAACATTTTGAAACAAGTGGAACTGTCACTTTGGCCCACCAGAGGAACACATTATCTTCCTTTCTGACTTATGTCAGGACCCATTTTAGTTATCATGAAGCTAAACTTACTATAGCCCAAAAAATACCAGTCATAAAAAAAGAACATACTCAACTCAAAATGTTGACTGTCCAATTCCCTCCACATATGCTGTTTGACCCACTGAGTTCTTCCTGTTGCTCTTTTTTGCTTTGGTATAAATTCCAGCATCTAGTTTCTTGTGTCTCCAACTTATCATTGTATCTCCTTTGGTCACATTTTAATAAACCTGCTGTAATCTTGCTTTATTTCTGGTTAAATGACTATCTCATTTAATCAGATCTAATTTCTTTGACTTACTGTGACATGTAAATCTATTGAGTTCAGACACGTTTTAGGTTTTGTTTTGACTATGTGTGACTTGATTATTTAATCAACTGAAATTACCTTTAAATGCCATTTTTGCGATGAATATTTCTAAAACAGGGTTCTGAAGTAACACAAAATTAGAAGAATGTAACACATGATTCCATTGCTGGAGTTCACTTCCTCTTTCAAGCAGAAACTTGCTTCAGAACTCAAAGCACTTGGTAGTTTCTGTAAAATTTCCTTTGTGGTTTCAGTGCCATGGCTTAATATAGTTGTGTTGATTGTCTTGCATATTCTTAAACAAATTTCAAGAATGAATGATATTCCCATCACCTCACTGTACAGTTAAAACAAATTTTCATTTTAAATTAAAACAATGTTTAATTCAACGTCTTTTAAAATCCTGGTAAATGTGTCATTGTGCAAAATACTGATGATCTGGTGGCTTAAAGCACTTCAAGGCATTTTGTAGTTTTGATGGACTAGTTCAGGCTTGCTCAGCTCACGGAACAATGGCACAAGCCAGAACATTAAACAGCTGTTAACTCATTTCAAAAATCTTTTTTCATGGGTCTTTTAAAGATCTATTTTTAACTTATGTAACAACATATCAGCACATTGCTAATAACATTAATTTCATTTTTTTTTAACACTAACTCTGCTTCCAAAATATCTATTTCTCATAAATCATCCTGTAGTGAGAATAATTGATAATCTTCAAAATCTGAATCTTGGGCAAATAATAAGCTTGTATCCTCTATGTCATAAGATTCATAGTGCTTACATGTTTTTATAATTAAATATCAATGCACAGATATTATATCACAATGGAGGTTGTCCACATTTCTATTCTATTAAAAGTTTAATTGGAATTCTCAGACAATATTACCAAGACAGATAGAGGATCAACCAGCATCTTTCTGTTATTGATGGTTATTAGTAATAATCCATGAAGTGTATACACATGCATTGACAATTATCTTAGACTAAAACACAACTCCCAAAAGAAAATACCAAACTTGAGTTTTCTAAATATCAACATAAGTGGATTTAAACCAACATTTTCTTTCATACCAGATCAAAACAATTGAATAAAACCTACAACCATTTAAAAAATATGCAAATATGCTGCAGACATCCACAATCTTGATTAAAACAAGATGATGATAGATGTGTTGTTTCCATGCTTGCAATGTCACATATGGTCTCAAAAAAAGGAAAATGTATTTTAAATGTAAATCAGGACAGTAAATAGAAACGGATTTGTTGTGCACTCAATGTTTAGAAAATTTGCAGCACCATAATCATTCTAGTGCACAAAATTATTAAACCAAATTATGCACATTAAAGGACAAAAAATTTCAAAGAACATAAATTATTAGTGGGATAAGTGGCACATCGATAGAAACCTGACATATGGCCACACATTTTCCAAGGATAGTGAGGTCTAAACTCATACTCCCCCTTGTTACCTCGTGCTGCTGCTATACACAAAACATTTAATTGCAGAAATAATCAAGTTTCTATCAATAATTCTTTGTCCACCCCCAGGGTGTGCTATTTTAGTATTTTCCAGCACTTTGAAGCATAATCAGCATTCAAATATTAAATGTTGTTGTATGAAGTGTATGCAAGTCTTTAATACTGTGCTGAGCCTTAATTGCTGTTTAATGAAGCCACTGGTCTGTAAAAAGATATGTATATGCGAATTATAAAACCATCAGAAGAATATTTCAAAATACAATATATTTTAATATAGTTTATTGGTTTTGGAGATTTGTGGATATTTCAGTGTTTTAGTTTCATGTGCATGAATTAGTTTTATATTCAGCTTAAAAAATGTAAGCATTTGTTAACAATTTGTCCATTTTACTTTGTGGTTTAGGTTAGTTTTGTTTAGTTCAGCGGTACAGCATTGAAACGGGCCCTTCGGCGCACCGAATTCATTCTGACCATCTATTCACACTAGTTCTGTTATCTCACTTTCGCATCCATTCTCGACACACTAGGAGCGATTTACAGAGGCCAATGAACCTACAAACCAGCATGTTGTTGGGCTGTGGGAGGAAACCGGAGCACCCGAATGAAACCCACGCAGTCACAGCGAGAATGTACAAACTCCACACTGACAGCACCCAGTCGGGATCAAACCCAGGTCTCTCGCTCTGTGCGCCAGCAGCTCTACCAGCTGCGTCACTGGGCCGCCCTACCATTTTGCTGTCTATGGGAATTTCCCTGTGTGATTGGCATCTCGGTCAACTTGATAACATTTCTGTTGCCAGATGTCTGAAAATTCTTTGAGCAGCTGCCTGACAAGACTTGATGTTGTATATCAGTAGGCTTTTATTGCCAGCATTTTCCAGACAAGGGTGAACAGATACTTTATTTTAACAATGTCATGATCAATCTTTCTTGGTGACCCAAACTTGGTGCATTGGAATCCATTGCGTGTGCATTCACTCCCTCAGTGGATAGAATAACATGGATTTCTGAATGATCAAACAAACCTGCAATAAAGATTTTTTGGCTGTTGCACTTTCATTTTTAAGGTGAAAAATGATATCCTAAGAGATTTGGATTGTAAGCATGATCAGAGAGAAAGCGCAGAATCCATCTAGTCCTGAGCAACTTTTGAGACAGGCACCAAATATTTTAATTAGTGTTATCTTATACATATGAGACCATGCCCTATGTAAATAAGCTGGTCTACTTGTCTATGATTGCAATGGCTACACTGCAAAAACAAATCCACTGGCCATGGAGAAATCCTGGAGCGTCTGGTAATATAATCAGTGCAAAATAAAGATGCCAATTATTTTCTTTCGCTGACCAGCAGCCAATATGAAGGAACCATATCCTGGATATGAAGCAGTGTAAAATCTGTTGGGAATCCATCAAGGTAGAGAACTGTAAAGTGGGATGGCTAACATTACTGATACAATTGAATTTTTTTTTGTATTTAGTATTGATTTTTTGTTTATTATTGCACTCTAGGTGAGCATTCCATTTTAGATAAACTGTCCACAGCTTTATTCTGCCTCAAAAATAATGTTAGAATCTGGATTAGGTGCATTGGTTAATGTTTAATGAAAATAATCTAAAGTAGAAAGTCATTGACTCTGAACATTTAAGCTTTGTTCACACGTTTCCATTCACTGCAGCTATCGTGTTAACATATGGATATATGGAAAGGCTATACCTATATCACAACATAGGTGTAGAAAACAAAATTACAAAACACGATGAGTCAAAAACTGAAGAAATTGCATTTCAGAGGGAATTTCAATTTTATTCTCGGGCAGTGCTTTTCATTCCTTCTGCCATGGAATGTAGAGAATTGAGGAAAAAATTAGATTGATTAAAATATGCAGGTAGTGATGTATCTGTACTTTATAACTAATCTAAATGTGTTGGTTTCAGTGATCGAAGACTGCACCGGCATCTTTTACTCTAGTTTCATTGAGCATGTTGGCTTCATTGTCCATGTTGCCATGACAACATGAGCTGGTATTGTACCCCTATAATCATATGCATGGATATCCTTTCCATGTCCTTTTCTGCAACACAATAACCGGCGAACTACTGTGTTGCAGAAAAGCTAACCTAAAACTATTTCTGAAGGAATTCTCATCAAAAACCCATTTCATTTCACATTTCCTTCTTTATGTGTTCAAATCAAGAGTCAATAAAAAGTTTTGTTTTGTAATATCTTGTCAATTCTTTCCTCCAACATTGCTGCATTTACATGCATGTTGTTATGGATCACTTCTATTATATTCAGAACCAATTGTACCAAGTAGTTTGCAGATTTGCTCCGAGCAAATAAAATAGGCAGACTTAAAAAGAAAAACGTAAAAATGAAGAAGCATCTTCAATTCATCAAACTTGGTGTTAATGCATAAATTCAAAAAGAGCAATTTAACCCGGAAATATGTAAACAATAATAAATGAGGAAAACTACTTTACAAAAAGGCTGGGCAAAATGAGAGGAAGATGCCATTATTGGTTTGTTTTGGATGGCAACGATATTTGAGAGATGCACAATGAAGGCAATACTACAAATCTAACATTTTGCATGAAACTTTAATAGGATCACATTTGTATTTTCACTAAACAGATAATCTATTTCATCTCAATTGGCTGTTTGTTGAAGATTACATTGTGCAAATATCCGAGGAGCTTCCTACATTACAACCCAAAGTCTAATTGGAAACGAAGAGCTCTGCTTGTAAAAGGAATTGTACAACTGAAAGTTTTATTAAGTTATTTCTTTTCCCACCAATGTGGCCTGAACTACTGAACATTTCTGGTATTTTATATTTTTTATTTCACTTCTACTCCAGTTCTGTGGGTTTCAAATTGCCTAATATGTCTGAAGAAGTATCCTGACCCAAAACATTGTTTGTCCATTCCTGCCACAGATGCTACCTGGCCCATGATTCCTCCAGCAGTTTAGTATTTGCTCAAGATTCCAGCATCTGTAGTTTCTTGCGTCTCGTGATGGATGTGCCCCAACCTGAAATGGTCTGTCTTTTCCCTCCACAAATGGTCAGATCCACAGGCTCTAGGATGGTTTGGGAGATGTTGCACTCTATCCAATTTATTTTAGTCTTTTGTGTCCATAATTGACTCTTGGTAGTCAATGCCATTGTGAGTGGTCCTTCATTTTGAAGTCAAAGGCCAGGAATTCTCATGAGTTGATGGAGATGTTATGCTTTTCACCAAGGAGCCATTACGAACATTTTAAAACTTTACCTCTGTCACCTGCAAGCTCATGCTGTGCCAGCAGTAGGAACATCGCATGCTTATTTTAAACTTCAGACAACTACATACCAAGTTCATGTAATGCCATTTTACAGCTCACACATTGGACTGAAATAATGCAATCAACTTGCAGAATAACACTGCGGGTGACACCTGACATCGGAAAAATAAAATCAACACCAGTTTCCAGCTTTCATCTGAATGTCGTGACGATAACTATCATCGTATAAAAATCAAACCAAAATGATTTATTTTCATTTGGTTTTATTTTAAATATTAATCAACGTAATTGAAACTTATTTGGAAGTTGTGATTCATTAATGCAGAACCCAGACGGATCACTGGCATTTTCTCCGATGAGCCCCACCTTAATACGGTATACATTACCTTAAAGTAAATCCCCAATTCTTCTGATCACCTAGGCTTATGAGAATATGTTGAATAATATTCCCCAAAATATTGGAAGTTGAATGATAACTTAATCAAGACATTAGAAATGATATTCAGTTGGATAGATGGAAAATTCAGAAAAGTTATGCTAAATAATTGGTGCCAAACTATTCAACGGTAAAATTGGGAAACATTTATCCTCAAAGAACAGCACAACTATGAAACTCTTCTATAATCCACCCCAAAGATACAAGGGTGACGGGTCAATGTTTTCATATTCATTAGAGAAAACAGAACAATTTGACAGAAAGTAAATCGGTGAAACGTGCTTGAAAATATACAAAAATAGAGGTTCAATAGCTTGAGTTTGTAAGCCAGAAAGTTGTAACCACAAATCCAAGAAATAAACATTCCTACTGTACACAGATGTTGAGATATTCATCATCCTACCATTAACTAGCCAGTGCAAATTAGAAATGGCCAAGCAAATGCACCTATGAACAATGAATGAATGAGTCAAGACGAGTCATATTCCTATATGCAAAAGCTAACTGGAAAAATTAGGTGTGATTATGAAATCAAAAGCAAATATAGAAAGCTCTGCACAATTAGCACGGTCTTACAGATATAAAACTAGCTACATTATCCAGTTGTGTAAACAAAAACAGCAATTGAACAATG
Source organism: Amblyraja radiata (assembly GCF_010909765.2). Lineage (NCBI taxonomy): Eukaryota > Metazoa > Chordata > Chondrichthyes > Rajiformes > Rajidae > Amblyraja > Amblyraja radiata. Next base: position 25,298,292 of record NC_045970.1, on the reverse strand, counting down.
CCTTTAACAATTGACAGCTATAAAGTTGTGCTTGTTACCTTGCACAACAATTAATGTAGTATCTACAAGTATCATAGACTATCAGTGACAGAATTGTTTATTGATATGAAATATAAAAGATGGAATAAGTGAAACTGCCACAATTAAGGTTGAGGACTATAGAATTGATACAAATCAGCACAATCTAATTGAAGGACTTAAGGGTTGAATAATCGACTATTTTTCAAATGTTGCTTAATTTCCTAACCACTGCAAAACAATGGTTTTCTGTAGAAAGGGAATACTTTCTACAGAAGCAGAGTTAAAACTGCTTTTCTTCTTGTGTCTTTGAAATTTTATTCAATGTATTCTACAGTAGGTATTAGACAAGACTTGAAAATTATGTTAAGCTTCTTAGGGTATTTTAAATGTTGTGTTAGTACGCCAAAAAGCTAGACTTTGTGATTACTACCACCCCTTTTCAGAAAAAAAAGCAGCACAATTTAACCAAAACTGCAGTAATGCATTTGATAATACTTATGTACAATGTGCTGTGTGTTATGGGGGAAAGGGGAAAAAATGAGTGCCTCTTAAATAAACGGAACTGATGCAGTTTCAAATAGTTAAATAAAGCACAGCTTTTTAAATATTCTTGATTAATATTTGGTTGTATTTATTTTATGACTGTTGGCAGATCCTGGGGATAAATAAAGTTCTGTGCTGTAGGTCTTGATAAATCTCAGCCATGTAGTTATGGAACTAGTGGAGCTGCTGCCTCCAAGCTCCAGTGACCCAGGTTCAATCCAGATCTCAGGTGCAATCAGTATGGACTTCATATGCTCTCTGTGGCCTTATCGGTTTCGCTCAGGTACAGTGCTTTCCTCCAACATCTTGATGACAGTTTGATTGGTTTCTACAAATAACCACATGTGCTGGAATTAAGTTAGCAGTGGGGGGGGGGGGGGGGGGGGGGAGAGAGAACATGAAGAGGGCAGCAATAACAGATGGGAATCTGGTGAGAACAAATGCAAATGTGTACGATGATTGGTGCCGTCTCACTGAAGGACCTATTTCTGTGCTCTACTTCTAAAAATCCAAACATAAAATAATACTCAACAAAATCAATAGTTCCTAATTCTGTATATTATACTAAATTTACCATTTCCATTCATTCATCTTGCCTTCAAGTATCAAAGAGCGTTTCAATATTTCGCAATGCAAAATAAATTGACCACAACCAAACTGCAATAATACAGCAGCATCACCATCAGCATGAATTGGGTGCTGCATAAGGTAGTCTCTTTTAAAGATACTCAAACCTAAGAGCACCAAGAATAAGTGTTTCTCATTTCTGATGCCAGATGATCCAATGTGCTTTGATGGGACAATTCCATGCTGACAGTCACTTTTTGAAAAAGGTGGCAACGTCTATTCAAATGAAAGTTTAATGATCAGATGAAAGAGATTAAACCCATAAAGTTCCCAATGATTTTTAAAGCAACTTTCATGATTAATGCAGGTTAGACCGTGCAATCATTAAAAGTGGCTAACCCCATATAAGCAAGACAATCTAACTGGACATGATAAAATTGTTTTAAAATCATTTTATTTTTAAATACAGAACAAAGTAATCTAGACACAACATTGTCATTTTCTGCATGTATTCATAATCCACCCATTCCACACCTAACACTCAAATGAACAAGCCTTTTTGTTTACAAAGTGAATCGCACCAACATGCAACCACTCAAAAATATCCTTAAAATTAAGTTTTATAAATGGTACAGATTTTTACACTGCACCAGCAATTAACAAATGGCACATCTTACTGTTAAAATGAAACAGTTGGTTTTGACATGATTTTACATTTTACATTGTTAAGTTTAGACTTAAAACACTCCAGTGCAGACAGCCTGAAGAAAATATTCAACCTTGCGTTAATTTTATGATTCAAAAATCTTAATGGTTTTAACAAAGCACAGCAACAGAATTAAAACTAAAAAAAGCACTGAAACTAATCTATATGTCACTAAGTTGCATGAAGAAATAAAATTTAAGGCTTCAGTTTGAAGTTTACTTTGTATAATTTTACATACCACGTTACTGTAGTAGGGAAGATATATTAACATACTCTTATGAAACAGCCATACACTGCATATTCTGGGCAACTGGCTACATGGGTTCTGTACAAATGAATTACTTTTATCTTTTAATAGCTAATCGAAACAAAGTAGTTAATTGTGAGATCTATACAGGAGGACATGCTTTGAAAATTATCAGTATTAAATGTTCTTTATATAGATATTTACACATGTAACCTACACTCTAAACCCCTTTCCGCAGATGTATGCACGTATGTAGAGTACACCTCTGAAATAACCAAAACAGTGCAAGGGATGCCAGCAGTCCAAATATTGCCAGTGCTCCCTTTTATAGTTTCCTGATGATGTTTAGAGTGTAGTGCAACCCATTATTTTTTTAAATGTTGCTTCCACCAGCGGCTGCTTCTTCCATGCGTTAGATGCTGAAGCTACAGAACCAACTCAAAGCTGAAAGCTGAAATTAAACTTGAGGCACCTTGATCTTTGTCAGTGCACTGGCACTTCCAGATTTAGATATTTTCCAATAAAACAACAGCTAGTCGGTCTGTGGCAATGAGAAATTCACCTTTCTTGTGGTCACTGAATATTAAGCTAGATTTTAGGATACAACGCATTAAAAATCCCTTTATAACAGTATGTAATTAATATTGAGGAATGTTCAAATTAAAAAAGATTGTCAAAAGTCTTGTTGACATTTTCCCACTAACACTGCATTTATTTTTAAATTCAGACAGAAAAGCACTTCATTTTCAAAATAAATTCATCATTCTCGATTACTTCGCTCTTCAAAAACCAATTAACAGATTATATATTCCCACCTCCCCAGACCCTCCCCATCCCAGAGCAAAAAGGAACTGGGAAATACTTCACATCCTCCACCATGAGCTCAGCTGCGATATAATTTTTTAAAATATTCAGCTCTAAAATAAATAGTCTATATTTTGTTCATGGTGTCAGTGAACATTGATGTCATTAGAAAAATCTGGGCTCCTCTTTGCTTGAGGTAAACAGAATGAGTCCCCGCTCACTGTGTCTGGTAACCTGCCATTCCAAAGCCAGCCTGATTAGGTATAACAGCAGTACCCTGTCCTTGGGGTGGCTGAGCACCAAATCCACCTACCCAGGCAGTTGTAGATGGAGGCTGGCTGCAAAGAAAGAAAATATATGTGATTATTTTTGCAACTTAAAATAAAAACATCCGAAAAAGTGCACGAATTGTATAATTATTAAAGTACCTCAAGATGATCGGGTAGGGTGTTGGGTAAACATACCAAACTAATTTTCTCACAAAACCCACAAGATAACATATCCAGCTCTTGCCGAGTAGAGACCTGTTGGGCTGGTGTCGGAGCCTCTAGGTCGAGTCGGGCCGTGGACGGGTCAGGACAGTGCCTCGAGGAGGTCTTGGGCCGGGACAGAGCCTCAGGTGGAGTAGGGCTGAGGACGCCATCAGGCCAAAGTGGACGGGCCGTGCCGCAGAGAACTGCGGGGGACTCAGATGGGATGAATAACTTTGTCAGCGCCTTTGTGGCGACTCTTGTGTACTTGTGTGCAAAAACCAATAATTTCATGGTGCCTAATGAGGTACGTGACAAAGTGACATCATCAATTTTATATGCCTAGTTCTCCACAAATGCGAAAATGTTAATTGACCTTAAACTTTGTTCAGTACATTACTTACTCTACTCCAAATCCTTGTTGATTCCATGTTTGGCCATACATTCCGTAAGGGGGCACTTGCCAACCATTGGCTACATACTGGCCATATTGCTGGGCATTGCCATACCACTGGCCCCACTGACCCCAGGGCTGAGCAAATTCCATCTGAATAAAAACAATAATTGTACTAGATATTAGAGCTTATGCTCACCATTAAAAGTCAGAGGTTCTCCTTGGTTGCAAAAGATATCCCACACATCACATTACCTGTTGATACTTGTTGGTAGTATCAGTAGTTTCTTTACCCCAATAGCATTTAACTACGTGGCCTTCAATAGTAGTTCCATTGACCGACACAATAGCATGAGCAGCACTATCATGTGTGCCAAACCTACAATAACAAAAATATTAGTTATATATGTGCCTGAATAAACATGTATATATGCTCGAACCTCTGACAATCTAGGAGCTTACAAAATCTGCAATATTTAGCTGGCAGGAACCCCAGGTTTATGTGCCAAGTTACATCTGGAAACATTTGCTGCTGTTTATCAACATGAGGACCAAAGTTGTGCCAATGAAAGTCAAAGAAGCCATTATGAGACTGAGAAACAAGCATAAAACTGTTAGGCTTAACAAAATCAATTGTTTGGAACATCATTAAGAAGAAAGAGAGCACCGGTGAGCTTACTAATCGCAAAGTGACTGGCAGGCCAAGGAAGACGTCCACAGCTGATGACAGAAGAATTCTTTCTATAATAAAGAAAAATCCCCAAACACCTGTCCAACAGATCAGAAACACTTTTCAGGAGTCAGGTGTGGATTTGGCAATGACCACTGTCCACAGAAGAGTTCATGAACAGAAATATAGAGGCTACACTGCAAGATGCAAACCACTGGTTAGCCGCAAAAGTAGGATGGCCAGGTTACAATTTGCCAAGAAGCACTTAAAAGAGCAACAACAGATCTGGAAAAAGGTCTTGTGAACAGATGAGATGAAGATTAACTTGTATCAGAGTGATGGCAAGAACAAAGTATGGAGGAGAGATGGAACTGCCCAAGATCCAAAGCATACCACCTCATCTGTGAAACACGGTGGTGGGGGTGTTATGGCCTAGGCATGTATGGCGCTGAAGGTACTGGCTCATTTATCTTCATTGATGGTACAACTGCTGATGGCAGTAGCATGATGAATTCTGAAGCGCAGAGACACATCCTATCTGCTCAAGTTCAAACAAATTCCTCAAAACTCATTGGCCTGCGGTTCATTCTACAGCAAGACAATGATCCCAAACATACTGCTAAAGCACCAAGGGAGTTTTTCAAAGCTAAAAAATAGGTGCAGGAGTAGGCCATTCGATAGCCATGGCCATTACTGATCCTTTACTGAAGTGAATGCAGTCTGAAGGAAAAAGTCCTAAAATTAAGTGGTCTGAATTGGAAACTTTAAAAAAATAGCAACAATGCAAACTAAAATTTTTTCCAAAATGCATGGTCAATCAAGATATAACTGGAGATAATGTTGTGACTTATTGATAAGGATTGAAAAGGGAAAAAAATATTAACTAGCAGCAATGAAAAAAATGCAGGTTTTACAACTTCTGCTTAAACACATTAAACAATGTTTTAACTTGTTGTACATTACAGCTATAATTTAGATAAAACAAACGAAGCCTACCTGACAAAGGAATATCCTTTCTCAGGAAAAACTCTGATTTCCATAATTTGTCCAAATGGAGAGAAAGTCTGACGCATAAGCTGTTCTAAAAGTGAAAGATTGTAAAAAGCAGAGTAATATTAATATCTACATATTTTAGAAGACGGGTCTGGTTGCCAAATATTTATTCAACATGGCCCATACCTGTTAGACCTGATGATATACCTCCACAGTAAACCGTACAATTTGAAGGACTGGATTGACCAACTACTTCTTCAAATCTTAGTTGCTTAGAACCATCTAAAAGAAAAGAAAAACATGTGCCCATATATTAGAAGCAATAACAAGGAACTAATATGAACCATAATCAATGTGGCTTATTTACAAATTGTTCTGACCACTGATCAGAAAATCAACTACACAAATGCTGATCAAACCAGAGGCTGGGCATCTTGCATCAAGTGCCTCTACATAATACCCAAAGCCCTCCCAACATTTATAATGAGTGTGCTGTGCAGTTTGACTATAAAACACCAGGCAAGAGCAAAGCCAAAACACAGTGAAATGGAAAATTCAAATAATACAATAGTCCACAAAGTGCCCATCTGTTGCTCAATTAATTGTGGTGATTCTTTCCACAATGTGTTCAATGTGCTATCTCTCAGTCACTTAAAAGTGGCGATATTATCTCGACATCAATGAAAAACAGCCCTGCAACTTCCTCTTGCTTTGCCCCCAATTCTTGCATTCAATTTGTACGTTGATGTCCACAGAGGCCGTTTTCTTCCACCCATGAGAAACCAGCTTACAATACCAAGCACTGTTTTAATATTATTTAAAAACTCAGTCTGTTTGTTTCATGATAACAGACAGCATCATTGCAAATCAGCATTGCATCTTCCTTAAATATGGAGCCACATTTTTTACCCACATTGTAAACTTATTTTTCCACTTTCACCATGCGTTACTACAGTTTGACCATGTCCTTAAAAAAACACGCCAGCCTTCTCTGACCATCACTGTCTTAAATCCACGCTGCTTGCTGCCCGTCTCTCAACATTTTATAATTTCTTCTAAAGATTTGTAAATGTCCTTTACCTTCACACAGGACAATGTGAAAGGTGATTAGTGAAAGGCCTGGATAGAGTGGATGTGGAGAGTATGTTTCCACTGGTGGGAGAGTCTAGGACCTGAGGTCATAGCCTCAGAATTAAAGGATGTTCCTTTAGGAAGGAGATGGAGGAATTTCTTTAGTCAGAGGGTGGTGAATCTATGGAATTCATTGTCACAGAAGGCTGTGAAAGCCAAGTCAATGGATATTTTTACAGCAGGAATAAGTAGGTTCTTGATTAGTATGGGTGGCAGGGGTTATGGGGAGAAGGCAGGGGAATGGGGTTCAGAGGGAAAGATAGATCATCCATGATTAAATGGCAGAGTAGACTTGATGGGCTGAATGGCCTAATTCTGCTCCTATCACATGAATTTACATAACTACATAACTGTTTTTTAGAAGATAGGTATTCAAATGACCACTATATTCTTTGGGCATTCTAAAAATGATCTGAACTGGATATTTCATAACTGTACACTAAATGTGAGAGTTTTGTGAAAATGGTTGCAAATAGTTAACAAATGGTAAAATAAAATAATTAAAATTAGCTGCCTGCAAATTCATTATATATATTGTTTTGAGAGTTTATTTCATGGAAAAACACCTCAGTTTAATATAAAATTCTGCTTAATTTAAAAGCTATCCACATAATATAGATTGAGAAACCTACTCTCTGGTGCACTTTTTGGAGCTGGTGGTTTACGTGTTGCCCAGTTTGTTCGAATTTGCCGGCCTCCCAGCCACTGTCCTCCCATGTGGACGATCGCATTTTCCGCATCCTGTGAAGGGTAAAAAAAAGTTGTGATATTTAAATTAAATTCGATGCCATTAAATAATTATTTAAGAGTCACTAAGCTCAATAATGCAGGAGACAATACATCAGTGCAAAGTCGTCAAAATCTTAAAGTGATGGGGGCGTGGGTGATTAGATTAACATGTGGCACTGCCCCAGTTGCTGAAGTCAGGTAGGACAGTTGCTGCCACTACCCTCAATCATGCAATGCCTTTCAAACATCAGACCAAATCACAAGCTTGTTCTGAATGACACAGATGCCACATTAGCTTTGCAGTGACCCCAATTAAGCAAGTTTAAGATAAGGACTAATCATCTCTGACATTTAGCTTTCTGGATTTTAATTTCAATCGCAGGTTATCAAGGCTACATTAAAAGTGTAAGAACTCCATATTAGCTATATTTGATCCGATGCTATGCAATGCAAAAAATGGCCCGTTTCTCAGTTCTCCATCTCCTGTGCTACAACAAGGTTTTTCACACATTTGCCTCTTTCTTTGCCTCAGATATCTTTTACACAGAGAGTGGTGAATCTGTGAAATTCTCTGCCACAGAAGGTAGTTGAGGCCAGTTCATTGGCTATATTTAAGAGGGAGTTAGATGTGGCCCTTGTGGCTAAAGGGATCAGGGGGTATGGAGAGAAGGCAGGGATGGGATACTGAGTTGGATGAACAGCCATGATCATTTCGAATGGCGGTGCAGGCTCGAAGGGCCGAATGGCCTACTCCTGCAACTATTTTCTATGTTTCTATGTTTTATCTTCTCAGACCCATTGCTTTCCATCTATTGACAGAGCCCTTGACCACATCTCATCTATTCTGCCACACCTGTGCTCTATCTACCGTTTGGACAGATCTTCTCTGATCCTCACCATCCACCCTAACAGTCTCCACGGTCAATTTCACAATTTAACAGAACTCCACACCAGCTACATTTTCACCTTTGCTATCAGCTTATTAAGGAAACTACTCCATTTGCGGCTTCCAGGTATGTTCTTATGTGCCCAACACTTACATCTGGCGGGGCCCTTCTACGCTCATCCCTGAATTTCTGCTGCTGTTCAACAATGCTTAATGTATGCCTCGTTCTGAAGGGCTATATTAGTTTTTACAGGGTTCGTACACATGGAACAGCTATAAATTCAAGGACTTTTCAATTACTTTCTAGGTCCAAAAATCCAATTTTCAAGGACTAAAGTCCAGCAAACATTGATGGTTTATCGGAGACTTGTATATAAATTGCTTGGTATTGGATGATTTGATTCTGTACCAAATAAAAGTAAGAAGGTTGGCTGGTCATCATCTGAGATACGATTGAAAATCAAATTTTTTGCACACCTCTGGTACAAACAACACAGCAGAAAAATCAACTTTCAGCACAGTTCCTTTGAAGTTATGAACCATTGATATAGCCATATTATAGCCAAATGCCCATTGGAATTTGGAGTTGAATTTCTGTTGTGTTACTTGTGTGCTCTGATGTACAGACACTGATTTTCAGTGAAATCTGAGAAGGTGATCAGTCAGTCCCACACGCTCCCACACATACCCACTCCGTCGACCCTCGCCTTTCCACCAGCCACCAGCGGGCCAGAGCAGTCACCTCACCAGAGTTCCAGGCACCAGGCCCACAACCTCCACGATGCAGACAGCACGTGGTCTGACTCGGCTGGGTCCTAGCGCTCCTCCCCTCCTACAGGGAATGTCGTTGGCAAACATATCTAACAATGTTTCCCGACTTTTAATAAAAATACGCATTATAAACTTGATGAAAAAACACATTACTCTGCATGAATTAATACTTTTATCATAAAAAGTGAATTTCAGGACTTAAGGACCTATGATAAATCCAAGGACTTTCAAGGTCTTGAGTTTAAAATTCCAGGACTTAAGGACCGTACGAGCCCTGTTTTTAGCTTGTTGTGCTCATCACTACATTGTCATAAAAGACCACATTGTGGCTCTTTGATTTACAAGGGCAATCTTTCCATCTTCATGGTTCGGCATGACAACCAAGCTAAAATACCACTTCAGAATGAGGCATTGAACAGCTGCAGAAATGGCAGCCTGAATTTGTAACCATGTAGCCTGGCATATGCTCAGTACCATACAATTAAATCAGAAAAATAACCACGTTCAGTGATGAGTGTAGAAGGGCCTGCCAGACGCAACATTAAGCATACCTTGAAAGATATGGTGCCAATATAGTGATGGTTCAACAAACAACTACAACATGCAATAAAACTCAACAATCCCACAACCAATAGATCTGATAAAAGCTTTGCAGTCCTGTCACATTTTGTCATAAATCACTGCAGACAATAGTGAAGAGGAACCTCAGCAATGCAAGTGACTATTTGAGTGCTAAAGAGTCTCTGACTTAATTAACCAGGGTTCTTTGGATCCTACAATCAAGACGACATCCTTATGATAGTCTTGCTACTGGTGAGGATATTGGTGCCGACTGCATAATGCTCAATTATATTTGCAATTTCCCACTACATAGAATCAAGTTAACAGGTTAGCATGGCCTAATCAGCAGCAATTAATATTTGCGTAACAAAAATGCCAAGCAAAGACCATACCAAATACGAAAACGTAGCCAGCTTTGCTTGAGATTTAGTGGCATAATCATAAGGCACACCAGCATATACACCCTGGAGAGAATACCGGATCAGACTGGAACTCAATGGAAACAGCCACATAAATATTATGGCTCCTACAAGTAAATCACCAGCCGACCCAAAAACCTCTTTCTACCATTTAACAGGCACAAATGCAATTCCAGCAGGTGCAACACAAGAAGATTGATCCCTTTGAGACCAAAATATTCCACTTGATCAACATCAGATTCACCACCCTAAACATTCATGCCCTTCATCACTGCGGCGGCAACGTATAACATCTGTAAAATCCATTCTAGTTACTCATGTATCCTAATCCAATGAGCCCACCTGTGATGCATTTGGACAAAAAACATCCTACCCTGATGCATTACAACTTCGAAAGGCAATTGTTCTGTTCAAGACTGCAAGAAATTGCAGAGAGTTGTGAACACAGCCTTCATCACAAAATAACCCCTCCTCCCCTAATCACCCCCACCTATACTTCATTTTGTAGCAGGAAAGCAGTCAACATGAGGAACATCCACTCCGCTCATTATCTCTTCTCCCTTATCCCATCAGGCAGAAGATATAAACGGATTAAAGCACATAGCAAATTCAAGAATCAACTTCTTTGCTCCTGTTATAAGGCTGCTGAGTGTGCCTCATAGGCTTGGGATGAATTCATGCTCTTTCAATCTACTTTGTTGTGGTCCTTGCACTTTTTATTGCACTCTCTGTAGCTGTAAAACTATATTCGACATGCTATTTATTTTCTCTTTTGCACTTGTGTGGTATGATTTGCCTGGATAACACAAATATTTTTTTCACTGTACCTCAATACAATTAATAAACCATTATTTTCAACACTTGCGACCATGAGTACTAGAGCAGCAGATACATGGAAATACCACCTGCATGTACCCCAAATAAAACATTAGACTGCCTTGGAAATATTGTTGTTCCAAGTGCTGCATTAAACCTTGTATCAAATAACAGTGTAACAGTACCTTCAGCAGAGGGAGCAGAACATGACAGTGGCCAACTACCATCTTAAAAGTTTGGAGTGAGCAATATAGGCCTTGTCAAAAGTGTCGCCATTTTGAAAAATTGCTAAATAGAAATCAATGGAAATACAAGAGACTGCAGATGTTGGAATCTGGAGGATTAATATTCTTTTGGGCAAACTCAGCAAATTAGACGGGGGGGCAAATAGAAGAGCATGTTTGAAGGACAGATGGGAGAGTAGGTTACTGAAATTGGGAGAATTCAATATGAATGCTGTCAGGCTATAGACTAATGGGTGGAATACAAGTTACTATTCCTCTAGTTTGCTATTAGCCTCACCCTGACAGTGGAGAAGGCAGGATAGACAGCTCAGCATTGGAATGGAAAAGGAATGAAAATGGGTTGCAAAAGAGAGCTCCAGATAGATAGCACTCCATGGAATAGCAAAGTTGGAGAAGGTATGAGGGGATATTTGCCTCACTAGTCAAAGGCTGTTTAGGCTCCTGGGTGGTGGTGAGGTGTAGGGACTGGTTTTACACCACCTATAAATAAAAATCACCATAAATTAAAATATTACAAGCCAATGTATGAAGTAGGGATTGATTGTGAAGAATTATTCCATACTGCCAAATTTATGCTTTAGAGGATGGACATATTCAATAGCTTGATTTCATAATTATCTGTTTTGGATATGGGACGAGAACCTCGAAGCTTCTGCTTTTTTCGAGTTTGAATGCTGTGAAACAATGTATTTGATACTTTACAACGAGTCAGGCCTACAAAATTAATGATTCACAGACTAAATCCTATTACTGCAACGTAGTAAGGAAACATTCATTCGTAATATAAAGAAACATCAGAAAAGATAGCAAAGTAGAGGTTTATGAAGGGAAGGTGTAGAAACAAATAAGTTTACGGTGAAGGGGAAATGTTTTTAACAGGAATCTAAGGGGTAACCTTTTCACACAAAGGGTGGTGGGTGTACAGAACAAGCTGCCACAGGAGGTAGATGAGGCTGGGACTATCCCAACATAACAGAACAGTTAGCCAGGTACATGGATAGGACAGGTATGGAGGTATATGGACCAAACGCAGGCTGGTGGGCCTAGTGTAGCTGGACATGTTAGCCAGTGTGCACAAGTTGGGCCAATTTACATAATGTATCATTCTATGACTGACTAAATAGCTTAATTCTAGACAATGCACCACCTAAAACTGGACAATTCCTGCTTGAAACAAAGGTTGGGACAGAATGGGTTTAATCCAGATATGTGATGAAATGGGAGGAAATCATTGAATGCATAACATAATTGCCTATAATTTTTGGTCTATTTCCAGTGAAGACTGCATGCTTAAAACTTGAGCGAACCTGTATCAAAATGTGGTTTAATTACATTCAATTTATTTCTTGCAAGAACGTACCAGTTTACTGTAGAATGACACAAATCCATAGCCTTTGGATTTACCCGTTGCCAGATCTTTTACAACGCGAGCATCCCTGTGAAAATAGATACAAGTTAATGAGTAAAATAGGTAAAACACCCTTGAACAAAATAAAAAGGAACCACACACTGTATTGTCAGCACGTCTTTTTTGAAACAAAAAGGGATTATTATAATCCCACCATAACATAATTAATTGTTCTATCCTTTTGTTATAACTTAACTTTCCATGTAGCAATAAATAGCAAACATGCAAACTCTGGTATCCTGAGCTTGGTTTCACCTATTATATTGAACTGGAAACCATGAACTGAATAGTTTTTAAAAACACAGACCTTCACTGCCACTAAACTGAGAAAGTCTTCAGTACAAATACAAGTTTCCAATTTTCCTTAACCATGCATTTCTATATAGACCCTTTAAAATGCGTGTTCTACCTAGCCACACAGATAATTGAAATATAAAAATTCAGAAAAGAGAAAAAAAATAGGAATTAAAAGGCATACATCGCCTGTTAACTGAATTCTTTATTTTTCGTGGTATGGTCAATTCTCTACCCTCTTTTTGGACTGTGGGCAGCTGTAAATTTTGAAAAATTGAGACTTTCAGAAATTTAGAAAATGAATATGAAACTAAAACAATACTAAGCACACCAGTACGAACAACATTTACATAGGATTCGTAAGCACGTCAATAGGATTGGGAATACGAAATTCGCACTATATAGAGCACATTAAAATGTTAACAATCAAGTCTAATAAATTTATAAAAAAGAGAATAAATAGAAATGAGAAAAAAAAACTACAACTGAGTTAATGAACTTCCAGTGTGCACAGTTCCTTGCAGTTAGCCATGGGGATCCTGTCCATTCTTAACAGCAATTCTGTAAAATAACCAGAATGCTATTACTTTTAATTATGACTTGGAACTACAAAAAATCTGCACATTACTCCAGCATTTTCTGTAGCCGGTGTACAAGCAGTCTTACAATTGTTCTTCTGTTGAAATTTAAACGAACTTATTTACTAGTATTTAGATAAATGAGGTAGATGAGAAGTACAAAAGCAATACATGCTGGACCAAAGCCATTGCAATGCAAATAGCCAACAGTGACGTAAAGGGTACTCAATAAGAGTGCAGGCATAAGTGCAAACAAGCAGAGTATTTCAAGAAAAGTATTAATCGATGGCTTTAAATATATTTTACAATGTAACAGGTACTGAGCCTCATTTTAATAATTAAGGAGCCAGGAAACAGCAAGCATAAAAGGATGATGCAATGGCCCTGACATGCACTTGGAAATATTTCTGAAGTCTGCCAGCAGCATCTATTGGTAGGAAACTGATACTACATGTTAACATATTGCCCAATTACAAATGCCTGCTGCTTTAGCTATTGGTGCATGATGGGAAAAATGGCATTCACATCATAAAACAGTGAGTTTTTTTAATAGCCATTTGTTGTGATGAAGATACAATTTGTTGCCAAATCAGCACAAATTGCTGGAAAAACCTACGTCCAATTGGCATCAAAGGTGAGATCTCGCCGTCAATCTCCCCATGCATATAAAGCAAGTTGTTGGACTTGTTCCCTAGAAATTAGGACTTTGTTAAAGGGGCAACTAGTGCTACTCAACTACAGAGGAATAGAAAGGGATCAAAACCAATGGCCCATCTTATTAGTTACTTCATTCTACAATATTTTTCCTCAACTACCTTCCTATCAAATCTAATTCTTAAATTTTTAAGAAGGAACTGCAGATACTGGAAAAATCAAGACATAAAATGCTGGAGAAACTCAGCGGGTGAGGCGCATATATGGAGAAAAGGGGTCTGAAGGGGTCCTTTTCTCCATAGATGCTGCCTCACCCGCTGAGTTTCTCCAGCATTTTTTGTCTACTTTTAATTCTTAAATGTACCCTTTTTCTTCATTACCTATTCCCCAATTTCCCGTTCTGATCCCCACTTGCCTGCTTTCACCAAGTTCCCATGTGCTCCATTACCAATTTACACTGCATAAAAACTGTGGAGCTGAAAGGCAGAGAAACTAATCTAATTCTGCACTTAAGAAATGACTTTGGAAAAAGGTTCATTACCCCCCACTCTTTCACAGGCTTCTATTTCACTTCTTCTTAAAAAAGACAAGGATCCGACTCAATGTGGATCATACCGCCCCATCTCACTTTTGAATGTAGATGTAAAAATTTTGGCGAAGGCGCTGGCTTGCCGTTTAGAATGCCAACTTCACAAAATAATCTCAGAAGATCAAACAGGTTTCAATAAAATTCGTCATTCCTTTTCTAATATCCGCCGATTGGCCAGTGTGGTCTATTCGCCCAGTGCTTCTCCGCGCCCAGAGGCTGTTATCTCTTTGGACGCGGAGAAGGCATTCGATCGAGTGGAGTGGCCATATTTGTTCAGAGTCTTGGAGAGATTTGGATTTGGCAAAATATTTGTAGCCTGGGTTAAGCTATTATATCATTCACCCTTAGCATGTGTACAGACAAATTATTTGCGATCTGATTATTTTCAATTAACACGTGGCACTCGTCAAGGCTGCCCATTGTCTCCGCTTCTTTTTGCGATTGCAATTGAGCCCCTCTCTATTACACTTAGGTCAACTACATTATTCCAGGGCATTAGGAGAGGAAACAGGGAACATCGTGTGTCTCTATATGCCGACGACCTTCTTCTTTATGTGAGTGTCCCTACAGCCAGTGGCCCTGCAATTGTGTCCTTGTTGGATCAGTTCGGGACTTTTTCCGGCTATAAACTAAACCTCCAAAAAAGCAAATGCTTTCCCATCAACCTAGCCCTACAGATCCAACAGGAAACCCTGCCCTTTCCCATATCTCAAGAAGGTTTTGTATATTTAGGAATACACATCACCCGCTTTTTCACATCCCTGTTTGCAGCTAACTACATGCCTCAAGTTAGCCAAATGAAGGCTGACTTTGAGAGATGGCGTAGTCTGCCACTCACTATGGCTGGGAGAGTGCAGTCAGTGAAGATGACTGTACTTCCCAGATTTCTTTACTTGTTCCAATGTTTGACTGTTTTCCTACCCAAGTCATTTTTTAACTCAGTTAACCAATCTATAACCTCCTTTATATGGGGTAACAAGGTTCCAAGGGTCAATAAGTGCACTCTCCAAAGAGGTCGTGAAGTAGGTGGACTGGGCCTTCCTAGCTTTATTAATTATTACTGGGCATCCAATATCCAAAAGATATTATTCTGGCTCCACCGACCAGATACAGACTGGTGTCTGCTTGAATCACAATCATGTTACTCCTCGTCTCTCTCAGCTTTAGTATATTCCTCCCTGCCATTGAAACCCTCTAGATTTACATCCAACCCTGTCGTACTATCCACCATCAAAATTTTTAACCAATTTCGTTGCCATTATAAGCTTACATCAGCTTCAGTTCTGGGTCCCATTCATAGTAACCATTTATTCCCCCCCCCCTCTACACTTGACTCAACCTTTCGACAGTGGGGTTTGAATGGTCTTATGTGCATTAAGGATTTATACACTAACAACATATTTGATAGTTTCGACTACCTACACAAAAAACATGGCCTCCCACATAATCATTTCTTTAAATATCTTCAGGTTCGCCACTTTGTCATGAAAAAAGTTCCTTCTTTTCCTGATCTCCCTCCTGTCACAGTGTTGGATAAACTCACTCTTACCTTTGCAAATAAAGGACTGATCTCTGCAGTATATTCTCAATTGATGTATTTAGGAGATCAAAACCTGAACAAAGTTAAAGCTAGGTGGGAGGATGACCTTGGTATGGATCTGTCTGAGGAATGCTGGACAGAAGCGCTGAAAAAAGTCCACTCCTCGTCATCATGTGCTAGATTGGGGCTCATACAATTTAAAGTTTTACACAGGGTTCATTCAAGCAAAGCCAGGCTTGCTAACATATATCCAGGGACGGACGCTGGCTGTGACAGGTGCTCGTTCTCTCCAGCCAATCTAGCTCATGCATTCTGGTCTTGCCCCAAACTTGTTAACTACTGGGCAGTGGTTTTTAAAACCACCAGTGAAGTCCTTGGGATGACAGTGAGACCGTGCCCTCTTGTAGCTGTATTTGGTGTAACAGATAAAACCTTGGGTTTAAATACAACCCAGACTGATATCATTACATTTACATCACTTTTGGCCCGTAGGAGAATCTTGCTGGTCTGGAAATCTACCACTCCTCCATCTGCCACTGCTTGGCTGGAAGACGTCATGTTTTTTTTTACG
Source organism: Amblyraja radiata (assembly GCF_010909765.2). Lineage (NCBI taxonomy): Eukaryota > Metazoa > Chordata > Chondrichthyes > Rajiformes > Rajidae > Amblyraja > Amblyraja radiata. Next base: position 25,281,685 of record NC_045970.1, on the reverse strand, counting down.
GTTAGAAAAGATTAAATTCACATTGAGGGGGTCTGTGAAAAAGTTTTATTTGAAATGGGAACCCTTTTTTATCATACTTTGAGGGTCTAAAGGAACTACCTATTGACTGAGGGCACTTGACAGTAAGTGGGGATCCGCCTTTATTCTGTTTTGTTACTTTATTATTGTTAAAAAGTGCATTTCATTTTGTGATATATTTGGATTGTGAAAAAATAAGCTGCCAAGGGGTGTTTAGGGAGGGTGGGTTAGGGTTATTTTGTTTATATTATGATTATTATTTATAAAAAACAAAATGGAGGAAAATATAATGCCATACATCAGATATACTGTGAATTTTTATTTTTTTCCCCCCTCCAATAAATAACTATTAATTTTTTTTTTTTAAATGACTTGCAACAGCTAATTCTGGGCCACTTTCACTATCCCAGAATATAATTTAAATTACAGCATTTGCTTTAAAATGCATACAAATGTGAAAGATGACCCAATTAACCTGTTCACTGCCAAATGTTTATTCCTCACTATTGACCATAACCCAAGTATACTCGGGGATTGTACTGAACAGGTGAAAGGAAAGATTGGAAGCTTAATTTGGTAGTGTAAGGCAGAATTAATATCAAAATGTTTTGAAAATTTAAATATTGAACCATATCATGAAAACCTCACTTCAGGGCTCTAGACTTTGCAGGACAGCATTTTGGCTGCAAAACCGGATTTTATGACTAGTATGGAAACCATCAGCAAGGTATGGAAACCATGACCAGCAGTCAGAACGGATGAACAACCCCAAGAAATTCTAAACTTACCAACACTGGTCCGTGAATAATGATTTCTATTGAACTGGACTAGCTGAATTTTGGCCCTAACCAAATCTTCATTCATTATCAATTGAATCCAGATCACCCTTGCATAAATTTTGGCATAACCAAGAATGCTCTATATCACCTGGTCCTTCTAAACGGTCAATTTTTCAATACTTTAGGAGACAATGCATTTAACGCAAGTAAATTGTTTTGACAAAATTCTATCATTTTAAATTGTAAACATTTTACAAAAATGTCCCAACAACTGAACGCAAAGAATGTTATAGGAAATAGAAAATAAAATAACGCAAACTGTTCACATAGTGAACAAAAGTTAGTTAATAGGTACGTGTTTAAAAAAATTAACATAGCCGCCATCTTAGGCCTGAATATCTAGCCCTTTCAATTTGCTGCACCATGTAGCATTGTACCAGTATCATTTTGTGATATCGAGGTGCAAATTGTGGCTATTAGGACAAACGCTAACTGAACACCATAGTCAGAGACAGCTCAATTTCCACCCAGCCAATGAAAATGTATCCAAAACTATGTTCATCAACAACTAACCACTGAATTAACTACTATAAGTGCCAATGTTACTTCCATTACAAAACAGGAACCACAAAAAAGCGTGGAATTTACAATTATTTTGCTTTCCAATATTCCAACACCAATTGCCGTTACTGTAAAATTACATTCAGATCCCAGTACTGTGCCTTAAACCAAACATATTCTGTACACCAGCAGCTCACCAGAGTAAGATAAATAGCTTGCACTTAACTTCCTTATGCAAGCACAAATGTTGATTTTAATATAACGATAAACCAAAATTTTGCAATCTTTAATTATAACTCGAGAACCTACAAAATGTCATCAGAAATGCTACACAGTATGTCAAATCAAATATTGTACAAATTTACTTACGACAATTGACACACTTAATTAAATTCAACAAAATTCCGCTAAAAATACACAGAAACAAAACAAGCACTCTGCACATAAGGACAGTCTTTATACTAATTAACTTATCCAAAAAAATGTGCAGCGCAACTTAACTGCATATCTTGAAATTATGCAGCAAACACTATTTCAAACCCTTGGCCATTACATACACATGCACACACTCACTTCAGAAACGATGTTATATGTAGGGTCTTGTATATGCAGTGCCCTCTATAATGTTAGGGTCAAAGACCCATCATTTATTTATTTGACTCAGTACTCCACAATTTGAGATTTGTAATAGGAAAAAAAATATCACGTGGTTAAACTGCACATTGTCAGATTTTATTAAAGGCTATTTTTATACATTTTGGTTTCACCATGTAGAAATTACAACTGTATTTATACGTAGTCCCATTTCAGGACACAATGTTTGGGACACATGGTTTCACAGACATTTTTAATTATTCAGGTATTTAATTGCTCCTTAATGCAGGTATAAGAGAACTCTCAGCACCTCGTCTTTACTCCAGCCTTTCCATCAACTTTGGAGACTTTTACTGTTGTTTATCAACATGAGGACCAAAGTTGTGCCAATGAAAGTCTAAGCCATTATGAGACTGAGAAATAAGAATAAAACTGTTAGAGACATCAGCCAAACCTTAGCCATACCAAAATCAACTGTTTGGGACATCATTAAGATTAAAGAGAGCACTGGTGAGACTACTAATCGCAAAGGGACTGGCAGGCCAAGGAAGACCTCCACAGCTGATGACAGAATTCTCTCTATAATAAAGAAATAACCCCAAACACCTGTCCGACAGATCAGAAACACTCTTCAGGTGTCAGGTGCGGATTTGTCAATGACCACTGTCCGCAGAAGACATCATGAACAGAAAACAGAGGCTACACTGCATGATGCAAACCACTGGTTAGCCGCAAAAATAGGATGGCCAGATTACAGTTGGCCAAGTACTTAAAAGAACAACCGCAGTTCTGGAAAATGTTCTTGTGGACAGATGAAACGAAGATTAACATATATCAGAATGATGGCAAGAGCAAAGTATGGAGGAGAGAAGGAACTACCCAAGATCCAAAGCATACCACCTCACCTGTGAAACTCAGTGGTGGGGATGTTATGGCCTGGGCATGTATGGCTGCTGAAAGTAATTATCTTAATTGATAATACAACTGCTGATGGTAGCAGCATAATCAATTAAGTGTATAGACACCCTATCTGCTCAAGTTCAAACAAATGCCTCAAAACTCATTGGCCAGCAGTTCATTCTCAGCAAGACAATGATTCCAAACATACTGCTAAAGCAACTGAGGAGTTTTTCAAAACTCCTAAAATGTGGTCAATTCTTGTGTGGCCAAGTCAATCCCCTGATCTGAACCCAATTGAGCATGCCTTTTATATGCTGAAGAGAAAACTGAAGGGAACTAGCCCCCAAAACAAGCCTAAGCTAAAGATGGCTGCAATACAAGCCTGGCAGAGCATCACCAGATAAGACACCCAGCAATTGGTGATGTCCTTGAATCGCAGACTTCAAGCAGTCATTGCATGCAAAGGATATGCAACAAAATACTAAACATGACTACTTTCATTTACATGACACTGCTGTGTCCCAAACATTATGGTGCCCTGACATGGGGGGGTGACTATGTATAAACACTGCTGTCATTTTGCAATTGTGAAACTAAAATGCATAAAAATGGCCTTTATTAAAATCTGACAATGTGCACTTTAACCACATGTGATTTTTTTTCAATTACAAATCTCAAATTGTGGAGTACAGAGGCAAATAAATAAATGATGGTCTTTGTCCCAAACATAATGGAGATCACTGTGAATTGAGACCCTGTTTTGGCTTCATTAATTCATCATGTAGTTATAACATTTTTAATTAGGAGTTCAGCTTGCACATACATATCTAAAACGGCAGCTGGGTGCAAAAATTTATATATTTCTAAGATGACCTGTAAACTAGTCAATCCTGAATGAGGCAACCCCATTATTTCTGAAATGGAAAGCACTTTTTATGACAGTGCAAGAGGTACACAATGCAGGTGATTGACATATGACATCAGATGAGGGATGAAAGAAAAGGTCCAAAGCGAATCTAACAGCTCCATCTAGGATTCTTATTCATAAAATGACAAATACAATTCTGGAAACAGAAGGGTCTCGACCCGAAACGTCACCCATTCCTTCTCTCCAGAGATGCTGTCTGTTCCGCTGTTACTCCTACTTTTTGTGTCTATCTTCGGAAACCATTATTCACAAATGACTAAATAGCTTCAAACTAATGGTCAAATAAAATGTAAAATTCAGTGATATGTTAATGCCTTCCTCGCTCGGCAACTATATTTGATGTTATGTTATTCAGGATGACAGGGCCCCGAATGGGAGCTGCAGGAAAGGTAGGGAAGAAGGTGGGAGAGCCACAGGGCGAGGGACGAAACCATGGTGAGCCGGTGAAGGGAGGGAGGCCACAAGGAGAGGGAAGGAAGGAAGTGAAACGGAGGGAGGAGGCCCGCAAGGCGGGATTTAAATAACTTCTCAATAAACCGCCATCACTCTCAGCCTGGTTACCGGTTTAACTCTCCTTCATGCTTTTGCTATATTCATTCTAAACTATTCCAAGCTCTGTAGGCTGGACTTCTTATGTCCTTCAAGAATTTGATTCCAATAGATGGTTCCGACTCGGTCCATGTCCTGCTGACTCAATACACCCATTCTCACTGGTCTATCTACAAGCCTGTAGTTTCAGCAAGTTTGCATATGCTGCGTGTGATACCTGTAATCAATGCACCACAGATTTCTTTCACCTCATCAATGCCACCTGTGCCTTCAACAGTCTTGACACTGAGAGGGAAGCACGGGGAGCAAGAGAGCGAGATCTTATATTATATAATTACCCAATAAGATTTTAATGGCCAAATTTTGCAATTAATTTTGTTCACCAACAATTCAAAATGGACACCCAGATGACAGCCATCACAAAAATAAAATTAACACCTTCTGATTGTATTACAGGATTGTGAATTTATTGTCTCGTACATGACAGATCTTGTGCCTGTAAATCAGTTTAATTTTCTACTTTTCAATAATATGCATAAGCAATTAACAGGAAAACAACATTAATTTCATTCAGCACAAGGAATATATCCTCAACTGTCTAGTGACAGAACATAAGTTCAAGCATCCAACTTAGGTGTAAATTGGAATACATTAAAAAAAACTTTGATGAGTGAAGGTGCAAAAAATACAATGTAAATTTTGACAGAACTGGTAAAATACTTACGATATTCGACCAAAAGGGGCAAATGCAGATTTTAGATCCTCTGTGCTTATTTCTGGACTTAAGTCACCCACAAACACATGAAAATGATCTGAGAAGGTAATTTTAAACAAAAAAATTAATCTTTTATTAAATGTGACAATTTGTGATCTTCCATCATGCATCTATTCAAATAAATCAGAATCTTTCTCCTTGGTATTTATTAGCTGTCCCTTAGAAGTTTGACTTTGTTAATAATGCAATTGTTGGAGCAAGTTGCCTCCTTAATAAAGCAATTATTCCATAAACCAAGAATTAGGACAAATATTACAACAAATCACCTTTAAAATAACATAGTAATGAGGTGTACCCAAGGCTTGTTGAAAAATTTCCAGACATTGTAAGCTGAAAGGCCTGTTCCTGTGCTGTTCTACAGTGCCCACCATAATGTTTGGGACAAAGACCCATCGTTTATTTATTTCCCTCTGTACTCCACAATTTGAGATTTGTAATAGAAAAAATTGCATATGGTGCACATTGTCAGATTTTATTAAAGGGTATTTTTATACATTTTGGTTTCACCATGTAGAAATGACAGCAATGTTTATACATAGTCCCCCCCCATTTCAGGTCACCATAATGTTTGGCACACAGCAATGTCAAGTAAATGAGTCATGTTTAGTATTTTGTTGCATATCCTTCACATACTGCTTGAAGTCTGCGATTCATGAACATGACCAGTTGCTGGGTGTCTCTTCAGCATATAAAAGGCATGCTCAATTGGGTTCAGATCGGGTGATTGAATTGGCCACTCAAGAATCGACCATTTTTTAGCTTTGAAAAACTCCTTTGTTGCTTTAGCAGCATGTTTGGGTTCATTGTCTTGCTGCAGAATAAATCGCCGCCAATGAGTTTTGAGGCATTTGTTTGAACTTGAGCAGATAGGATGTGCATATACACTTCAGAATTCATTATACTACTACCATCAGCAGTTGTATCAACAATGAAGATTAGTGAGCCAGTACCTTCTGCGGACAGTGGTCATTGACAAATCCACACCCGACTCCTGAAGGGCGTTTCTGATCTGTCGGACAGGTGTTTGGTGATTTTTCTTGATTATAGAGAATTCTTCTGACATCAGCTGTGGAGGTCTTCCTTGGCCCGCCAGTCCCATTGCGATTAATAAGCTCACCAGTGCTCTCTTCTTCTTAATGATGTTCCAAACAATTGATTTTCGTAAGATGTCTCTAACAGTTTTATTCTTGTTACTCAGTCTCATAATGGCTTATTTGACTTCCATTGACACAACTTTGGTCCTCATGTTGATAACAGCAATAAAAGTTTAAGGTGATGGAAAGACTGGAGGAAAGACTAGGTGCTGAGAGCTCTCTTATACCTGCATTAAGGAGGCATTTAAACACACCTGAGCAATTACAAACACCTGTGAAACCATGTGTCCCAAACATTATGGTGCCCTGAAATAGGGTGACTATGTATAAACATAGCTGTAATTTCTACATGGTGAAACCAAATAGTATAAAAATACTCTTTAATAAAATCTGACAATGTGCACTTTAACCACATGTGATTTTTTTTCTATTACAAATCTCAAATTGTGGAATGCAGAGGCAAATAAATAAATGATGGGTCTTTGTCCCAGACATTATGGAGGGCACTCTATGTTCTAAATTCACCAAAGTACATTTATTTTTTTGCAGATGGATTTAGAACTAAAATGTTTACATAATACAATTTGAATTAAACATATGTGTAAGCTTTCAGGAAACTGAACTCAGAAGAACATTCAAATAAATACATTTTGGGTTACAGACATGTTGGCATCAAAATATCATGCAACTTTAAAGTTAACAACAGCTTCTTTAGGGATGTGAAGAGGAAAAAAATAGTTAAGACCAAAGTTGGACCCTTGAAGACTGAAAAAAGGGTGAATTTATTATGAGGAACAAGGGAATGGCAGACGAGTTGAACAGGTACTTTGAATCCATCTTCTCTAAGGAGGACCCTAACTATCTTCCTGATGTACTAGTGGCGACGAAGAAACTGAAGGAAATCCGCATTAGGCAGGAAATGGTGTTGGGTAGACTGATGGGACTGAAGGCTGATAAATCCCCAGAGCCTGATGGTCTGCATCCCAGGATAATTAAGGAAGTGGCGCTAGAAATCGTGGACGCATTGGTGATCAGTTTCCAATCTTCTATAGATTCAGAATCAGTTCCTGTGGATTGGAGGGTAGTTAATGTTATCCCACTTTTTAAGAAAGGTGAGAGAGAAAACAGGGAATTATAGACCAGTTAACCTGACATTGGTGGTGTTGAAGATGCTGGAGTCAATCATAAAAGATGAAATACCGGCACATTTGGATAGCAGGAACAGGATTGGTCCGAGTCAGCATGGATTTACGACGCGGAAATCTTGCTTGACTAATCTTCTGGAATTTTTTACGGATGTAACTAGGAAAATGGACAAGGGAGAGCCAGTGGATGTAGTGTACCTGGACTTTCAGAAAGCATTTGATAAGGTCCCACATAGGAGATTAGTGGGCAAAATTAGGGAATGGCAGGCAGTGACCAGTGGGGTACCCCAAGGCTCGGTGCTGGGACCGCAGCTATTTGCAATATAGATCATTCAAGTAACATTAACAAATTTGCAGATGACACAAAACTGGGTGGCAGTGTGAACTGTGAGGAGGATGCTATGAGAATGCAGGGTGACTTGGACAGGTTGGGTGAGTGGGCAGATGCATGGCAGATGCAGTTTAATGTGGATAAATGCGAGGTTATCCACTTTGGTAGCAAAAACAGGAAGGCAGATTATTATCTAAATGGTGTCAAGTTGGGAAAAGGGGAAGTACAACGGGATCTGAGAGTCCTTGTTCATTAGTCAATGAAGGTAAGCATGCTGGTACAGCAGGCAGTGAAGAAAGCAAATGGCATGTTGGCCTTCATAACAAGAGGAGTTGAGTATAGGAGCAAAGAGGTCCTTCTGCAGTTGTACTAGTGAGACCACACCTGGAGTATTGTGTGCAGATTTGGTCCCCTAATGCAAGGAAGGACATTCTTGCTATTGAGGGAGTGCAGTGTAAGTTCACAAGGTTAATTCCCGGGATGGCAGGACTGTCATATGCTGAGAGAATGGAGCGGCTGGGCTTGTATACTCTGGAATTTAGACGGGGAGGGGATCTGAGAGGGGATCTTATTGAAGCATATAAGATTATAAAGGGTTTGGACATGCTATAGGCAGGAAACATGTTCCCGATGTTGGGGGGAGTCCAGAACCAGGGGCCACAGTTTAAGAATAAGGGTTAAGCCATTCAGAACAGAGACGAGGAAACACTTTTTCAGAGGGTTGCGAGTCTGTGGAATTCTCTGCCTCAGAGGGCAGTTCTCTGGATACTTTCAAGAGAGAGCTACATAGGGCTCTTAAAGATAGCAGAGTCATGGGATATGGGGAGAAGGCAGGAACGGGGCACTGATTGGGGATGATCAGCCATGATCACATTGAATGGCGGTGCAGGCTCGAAGGGCCGAATGGCCTACTCCTGCACCCATTGTATGTAAACATTTTAATCGCCATTGCCTTCACCTCCCAATCCACAGAACAGAAAAGATGGGAGTAATGGGAGGAGTACATTTAATTTGGCCCAAAAAGTCAACTCAAATTGTGATAGCAAATTAACAACCAAGGAAAACAACCGTACAAAATACTTGGCCTTTAATGCATTTTCCCAATTCTAGCCTTGTAGAGGCAATAAAAAGTGTCACTCATTACCTTAATGTTACGCAATTCTACAGGGACAATAATAACTTTTAATAATGTACTAGAGTGGACCAAATCAATACAATCCCTGGTCAATTCTTCCCTTCCCTCCCGCACCACCCCCTCCCCGGGCACTTTCCCTTGCAACCGCAAGAGATGCTACACTTGTCGCTTTTACCCCCCCCTTCCCTCGACTCCATTCAAGGACCCAAGCAGTCGTTCCAGGTGCAACCGAGGTTCACCTGCATCTCCTCCAACCTCATCTATTGCATTCGCTGCTCTAGATGTCAGCTGATCTACATCGGTGAGACCAAGCGTAGGCTTGGCGATCTTTTTGCCAAACACCTGATCGCATTAACCAACCTAATCACCCGATGGCTCAGCACTTCAACTCCCCCTCCCATTCCGAATCCGACCTTTCTGTCCTGGGCCTCCTCCATGGCCAGAGTGAGCACCACCGGAAATTGGAGGAGCAGCACCTCGTATTCCGCTTGGGCAGTTTGCACCCTAGCGGCATAAACATTGACCTCCAATTTCCGGTAGCCCTTGCTGTCTCCCCCCTTCTCAGCTCTCCCTCAACCCTCAGGCTCATCCGTTTCCTTTCTCCTCCCCCCCACCCTACATCAGCCTGAAGAAGGGTTTTGGCCCGAAACATTGCCTATTTCCTTCGCTCCATAGATGCCTCTGCACCCGCTGAGTTTCTCCAGCATTTTTGTCTCCCTTCAATACAATTACTCAAGTGGACAAATGGTTGAACGCCTTCTTTCAAATGCAGAACTTTTACAGTCCAAGAGTGGCAAGCTACTGACTGATAAAAGATTAACTATACACATGAGTTTACAAAAAAAACTTAAGAACTTACTAGTTGTGTCTTTTTTCTGGCTACTTGGTGTTGTTGCCCAATTTACTTTGACTTCCTAAAGTAATGTAAAAATTGTAATTCATTAAAATCAACAATTTACACATTAAACAAAAATACAAGTATTTGCAAACTTTGAACAATGCGTCTTTTAATTTTTCCTGGTAAAAGATGGAATATTCTTGGTTTCTTGGTCCTCCAAAATATTCCAAATGGAATTTAAACTGGAGGTGGTGAAGGGAGGGCTTAAGCCAGAAAGGGTTATTGGGAAGAAAGAGCTAGTTTAAATTTAGTTGCATCTGGTTGGGTAACTATAGTTGGGTGGAGATTATTCCATGCTTTAATTGTGCGGGGGAAGAACAAATTGCTGTATACATCTGTCTTTGTAACTGGGATCACAAATTGGATCGAATGCCATCGTCTGCTCCTAATTGGTTTGGGTTTGGTGTAGGTCTTGTAGTCTATGTCGAGCTGATCATTTAACATTTTGTAAAAACAGATCAAACGGTGAGCTTCACGTCTGTCTTGGAGATGGTTCCACCCCAGAGAATTCAGAAGTTTGGTGACACTCGCTTCTCTCATAGGTGTTAGTAACAAATTAATATTATAAAATTAATATTATATTATAATTAAATTATTATATTTATTTATTATTATATTTATATTATAAAAACATCTTATGTTAGTACATGGAGTTTACTCACAGGGGCTCTATTAATATAGTAAAATCATGAGAGTTTTGCCAAGATTATATTGCAACAACAAGATTGCTATGTAGGTCAATTCAAATTCAGCGGGATGTGCTACTTTGTACTTTCTCTAATGTCACAAGTAAATGAATTGATAATAATTTCAGATATTCAGCAATTATTGGCACTGGGAATGTCGCTCTGTTCCATGAAGCATTTTAATTGATATGGTAAAGGTTTACTACAGTGCAAATTCACTTGCGTAAAAAAATCATCTAACTGCAAGTATTCAGATTTTAATTCTCTCAAATGCTGAAATACAATGAACGAGGTTTCAATTATATTGTAGCTTCTACATGAATTTTATATGCCCAGATTTTTATTTCATCTCCACAACATGTTTAAAATATTAACTGAATATTTTCTTTCTTTCTAGTTGCTGCCCACTGCTGCCCTTCAGGACAACTGATTGCTTTTCCACTTGATGACATCTCTGCTGCGGAGCTTCAGTAAGCCACATCAGTATCGGGGAAATCGGTGCCTCAGATCTTTGTAGATGGCTCTAAAGTTCCTGATGAACATTGATGCTTCACTACCAACTACAAAATCCAGACCTTCAGCTACAAAAACAGCATATTTTTAGATTTATAGAATGTACTATTATGGAACAAATCAGTGCAAAAAAAAAAACCCAACCCAAATTATGGATCATTTAGACTGTCCTTATATTCCTTTATGCACTTCGTATAGACATATACCTAGCCTCCCCTTAAATGTTCTAATACAATTTAGTTCCAAGTTGAAAAAAATTCTAATATCCACTTCATCCTACCCATTCTTCCCTCACCTTCTCAAAATTAAAACCAAGCTGTTTCCTCCCTTTAGTACCTCTAAACAAGGGAAATGTTAACTGTTTCTCTTTCCATTTGTTGCCTGCCCCGTTGAGTATTTCTAATGTTTCTATTTTAATTTAAGAATTAAGATTTATGGATTTTTTCATTAATTTAAAAAATGTCAAATTAGATTATTAGATATCAACAGGGAACTACTGACATCAGTGGTGGTAAAGTTGTTTGAGAGGACTCTTAGGGACTGGATCTATCAGCAATAGGATGGGCACGGATTGATTTGGGATGATCAGCATGGCTTTATGCATGGGAAACTGCATCTCGCAAATCTGGTATCAATCCACTTGGGAGGGGAGAGGCTCAGTGCAGGGCATTGGAGTTATCTATAGGGACTCCGGAAAGCCTTTGACAAGACCTCGCATAATAGGCTTGCCAGGAATGTTATATTATATGCTATCAAAGGTAAGCTAGGGAAATGGATATAAAATTGGCTTGCAGCAAGGAGTGAGAGGGTAGTTGTGGAAGGTTATTAGAGGCCCCAGGTGTGATTGCTGAACCCGCTGTTTGTTAAATATATTAACAATTTGGAGGACAATGTAGTTAATGAATTTGCAAATGACACCGAAATAGGTGGTATAGTGGACAGCGAGGGAGATTATCTAAGTTTACAACAAGATCTAGATAGTTGGGAAGGCAGGCCAAGGAATGGCAAATGGATTTTAACAGCCCCTTTTTGCACAGTAAATTGTAGAGCCTTCGAGTGTTACAGAATAGAGAGATTTGAGTATAGGTGTATGGTTCCTAAAATTGGCAACAAAGGTGGATAGTATGGTGAAGGTGACATTTGTTGTATTGAGTACAAAAGTTGGGACAGCATAATACAGTCACTAATGAGTCCACACTTGGAGTATGTAGAGTTCTAGTCACCCTGCATTAGGAAAGATATCAGTAAGTTGGAAATAACACAGAAGAGATTGACCCGAAGTTGCAGGCTTACGTTATTGGGGAGGTTTGGGTAGGCTGGGCCCTTTTTTTGGAGCGTAGTAGTTCGAGGGGTAATCTCATTAAACTCTATGGGATCATGAGAGTCATAGATGACATGAATGCTCTGTCATTTTCCCAATGGCAGGGGATTCCGAAATAGAGGGCATAGGCTTAAGGTGAGAGAGGAGAGATTTAAGTGGGATTTCAGGAGAAAATGTTTACTCAGTGGGTAGTCCAAGCAGCCAGGGCAAAACAGTCACAACTTTTAGAAGAAAGTTGGACAGCTATATGGAAAGAAGGGTTCAGAGGGCTATGGGCCAAATGCAGGCAAAACATACTAGCCCCATGTGGCAGCATGGACATGGTGGGCCAAAAGGCTGTTTCTGTGCTGTACAGCTCTATAACTCTCTATGTTAATAGAACTTTTCTGAAAGTGAAATGCCAAATACAACATCGTATATATTGTGTTGAATTAGAAGAACTCAGCCAAAGAAAGTCAATCTTCTTAACCAACTAACCAAGGAAACCTATGTCTGGTAGAACATCATCAAGCTTTGAAAACTTTCACAGTGCATGGCTTTCTTCACTCACCCGTTATGTATGATAGCTTACCTTACCCATTATTTTACGCCCATTCATTGCAGCCAATGCAGCTGCTGCATCTCTATGCTCAAAGAATTCCACAAAGCAATATGGATCATTGCTTGAATGCTGCAAAACAGAAAATCCAACAGAAGAGTTCACCCTTCTGCTTGCGGTTTGCTGAGAAGAAAAATTCATGAAAACTTAGTACAAAATAAAACAAATGAAATACTTACAGATCTACATTAAAGCCTTTAACTTTTATAGCCAATCTGTCTATAAACAAAAACAAGTTACAATGAAATTACTACTTTAAAAAAATATAACACTGGGCTTCCCCTAGCTTAAAGTATATGATTTTTCTCAATTAAGCCCCCAAAATCTCTAAAATTAATTTTGATAGCTAAACTCTAAAGCCTCTGCTATGTGCAACAAAATAAATAATGAGGATTTACTTTTACAGATATCTTGCAACAATTACTGAGGCACTGAACTCTTCTTCCTAAATCAGGAATAGCACGTCATCAATGATGGGGTATTTTTCCCATTATGGGGAAAAAAGATTTAAAAGAAAAGGAAAAAATGTATTGAATTCTTAAGCAATTTAATCTTCACATTGAATTTTCTCATCATTTATTAGTACATTGGGTTTAATTTAAAGGAGTTGAAAGTGCCATTCTTGAGGTTGTGGTCATATGACTAACGAATTCAAGAAATTAAGAATTCAATAAATGTTTTTAAGCCAGATAGTCCTTGCTAATAAAAGTTAAAATTCATGACAGTAATGACTTCTGCCAAAGTGACCAATGATGATGAACCCCAAACTGATTTTAGTGTGTCTATTTATGTTTCAAAATAAAGTATGAAATTAAACACTTTCTGTGTGCTATTTTTGAAAATTCTGTTACATTGACATGTGATGTAATTTTCAGAGGTTTAAATGATTGGATACATTATCCGTGATAATGTTGAGTGCATCAACAAGATTCATGGAATTCATGGAATAAATATCGGAAATTAGCTGGGCTCCAAGTTAAAAGACATGCATAAACTTGATTTTCAAATAATAAATCCTGCAACAGTCAATGCCAAATTTACAACAGAGTGAAGGCAAAAGTCATGCATCAACATTTGACAAATTGGCCATATAAAATCATGTTTTTTCCCCACATATGGTAATCTCTACTCATTTTTCAAAATGGATGCTTATGAGGCACTTCAATATTTAAATTAAAAATACCCTGATATATTTGAGGTCCACAACATTAAATTTGCAAATTCAAAATTGACTGTACCAATGGCCAATAGAAACACTACTAAAATTGTGTCAATATCAGCATATCATCCAAAAAGGAAGACATTTTGGTTTACATGGTCCATAACATTACCTATTTAGTGCTTAAATTAATCAGTTAATTGATGCCTGGGGCTATCAGACAATTATATTTTTGGGGTGGAAAAAATAGCAAAACTTATGTAAACCGTAATCACAGGAAATAAGAGAAGGTGGCAAGCTGCATCAGCAATTATCGCAGCAGCAAGGGAAGTTGATCTATATATATATTAACTTGACCAGGAGGGAGGGCACTCCAATGTTCCACTGAATCGAAAATATCAACTTGCATAGAATTTACAAAATAGCCTCAAACACTTTATGCTAGGTAGATGAGAGTTGAAAGAATTTTTCAAGAATCGCTAATTTTCCCCAATACACATTTTACATGTTTTGCTTTTTTATTGCCCCTTACAAACGAGTGTCTCTGGAATTATTACAATACGCTAGCATATAATGAAACATTGCTTAAGTATCCGCTGTGCAGGAAGCAAAGATAGTGAACTATGATAGTTTCGCAAATCCTGTGAACTAAAAACTCAGGGGTATCACCAGAATAGATTTGAGAAATTACTTACTTTGGCAAATCACTTACATTTCCGACTTCATTCAGGCCATTTTTATTTTACGGTGCACCAAATTGGTTCAGATAACGCGCGTCTTCATTAACCTTGCAACATTAATCTGCTTTTTTAACAACACTTAAAATTATATGCTGACAAAGGGTATTTAGGATCTAAATCCGTATGGTAATAATCCTTTAACTCTTCTTTATCACTATAGGCAGTGCACTTCTCCATCTTTACTATGCTCCACTAGCAATTCTACACCAGTGAAGCAATTATAGAACAGTGAAAACAAAACACGTTTTTTGTCCCAGTTATGTCAGAGGAAGCCAGATAATCCTACTGCTTCTTCAACTTCAAATGCTGCCTTTGAAATACAAAAATGCATCTGGTTTAAATGTAGTCTATGACAAAACGTAAAGCAGTTTCTAACTTTTCTCTTAATGAAAAATTTAAAATTGATGAATTTTCATTGTCACTTCCTGACCAAAGGATACACTTCCCTATCAAGATGAATTAAAAATTGAAAAACTGCTTTTCAAAGTTAGTGCATGGATGGAAGCAATCCTAAAACCTCATCTCCTTTTATATATAATTCCCTGGGTTTTTCAAGAAAGCAAATTACAAAAGAATATCCAGCGCCACTCCAGTTATATCCAGTGATAATTATTTCCCTGGGTTCTTGAATATTTTTTCCTAAATCATTAATTGGTGTAATCCTTCACAAATAACAACTGATTCTGCTCAACAAGTATATTGTAACACACACAATTTTTAATACCGCAACGCATAAATGAATAACAAATAAATAAGCAAAAACAGTGCAATTCTAAATCCTTTAACCAACATTGATTTAATGGCAAAACGGTAAAATCTTAAAAATTGTAGTCTAAAACTGTTGCTTGTATGCTCATTGTGCAATCAACAAATTGAGTATTTAACTCAGGCTGGTACTCATGTGATATTAAGTTCCACACTGACTACAATAATAATGGCATTACTCTGGCCAGGGTGACAATGTCCTCTCATAGGAACACACAAGATCCAATGTACTAATAGAATTGCAGGAGAGCTCCCCATGGTACCTTGGGCATCTGTCCCATAATAAACATCTGAAATAACTGATTTGATTATCAGTTATTAGAGTACTTAATAAGATCATATTCTATAAATTAATATTTTAATTTCCTTGTTGGAAGTGGATCGCTATAATGGGTTAATATACTCAAATTATTATTTGCAAACAAAAGTATCTAACTTTTGCATGTAAATTAAAAAGAGACGGTAACTTGCCTCTGTCTCAAGGGCATTGCAATTAATGCTCTTAAACAGACAAATGAACTTGACTAAGTGTAGAAGGCAGAGTGAAACTTAATACGTATTACAAAGTGCAATGGTGATAACTAGAGCAAAGTGAAAACAATCCAGCATGCTGCTGAAACTGTCCTACTTCATTGACCAGCTACATTAACAAGAAAAAGCAGATAAATATTTAGCTTGAGGACCACAAGGAAAATATGCTCAGGGCTCGTAACCAGCCTTCCAACAAAAACTAAATAAAACAGAAATGCTCAGTAGGTTAGGCAGCATCTGTGGAGAGAGAAGCAGAGTTAACATTCAGGACAATGACATTTCATGAAAAGTTCCGATGAAAGATCACTGACCTTAAGTAATGACTACTTCTTTGCAGATGCTGCCTGACTCTCCTGAAATAGGGAAAATGCTGGAACTATTCATATTTCCAACATCTACGTAATATTTTATTTTAGATCAGAGCACAAATCTATATCTTGTGTGTCCCAGAAGAGCAACATCACTTGTAAATATCACCGTATTAACTCTCCCCACCCCCAACTTTCTCAACCAGTGATGACACTTGTAACGTTACTACAATTATGCTAAAAAGTTAAAATAATTCAATTTTGGCTGCGAGCTTCCCAAGAAATACAACTGCTCTTGATGCTATATTATAAACCATGAAAATGTTAAATTGTGGCCAATTTAACACTATCTAATCTTCCATTAAGTTGGATTTGACAGTGATGTGTTTTTGACTTCTACATGGATGTTTTTCAGGATTGAAAATAAATCATTGCTGCAAAACAAATCAAAACAGGATATTATGGTTCGTGAGTGGATGTGTAACAATGCTGTGTTCTTACCTCTGTAATCATTTTGCAACTTTTGCATGGACCAATCTGACTAAAAAGTTGAAGTATAAGGGCTTCTGTCACATCTCTAGAGAGGTTACCCACATAGCTGGAAAACAATTATATCTTAATGTTACCATAGCATGCAACTATCATGATCACATTTTTATGCAGTTTTAGATGTTAATTAATCCGCAAGAATCATTCTGATATGTTGTAAAGTTCCCAAACAAAACATACAATTCTACTGGTATACTTTCCTTCTGATGAGTGAATCATTCCCACATTATGTCATTGAATTTGCTGCATCTCCCATTCAAAGCTGGGAGCCTTAATGAAGTGCCATACAAAAAACTCTAAACAAAATGTAGAAATTTAGTGACATTATAGAGCTTACTATGGAGGGGGGGGGAAGAAGAGGTTGAAATATCTTGGTGGGGGAAATATGCATCCTGATGAAATTTGAAACAAAAGTAGTATCACAAAGTTACAAAGGGTACACCAGATAGACAAGGACTTTTATTCCTGCAGTATGGGAGGTTGATGATTTTCCTTATAGAGGAATATAAAGTAGCGTGGGGGCATAAAGTGGGTGGTCAGTCCTTTAGTGACATTATAGATCTTATTATGGAGGGGGGGAAGAAGAGGTTGAAATATCTTGGTGGGGGAAATATGCATCCTGATGAAATTTGAAACAAAAGTAGTATCACAAAGTTACAAAGGGTACACCAGATAGACAAGGACTTTCATTCCTGCAGTATGGGAGGTTGATGATTTTCCTTATAGAGGAATATAAAGTAGCGTGGGGGCATAAAGTGGGTGGTCAGTCCTCCCCCCCACCCCACCCAACATAATGCAGTCTGACTGGAGCACATGGATACAAGGTGAAATTGGAAAGCTTTAATAAGGACTTTAGTTTAGATACAGCATGAAAAAAGGCCTCCAAGTCCATGCCAACGATCAACTCAAGGGGCACAATTTTCGACTGATTGTGGTGGGTACATTTAACCAGAGGAAGCTTAGGCGATAGGTACACAATTCCAATGTTTATAAGGCGTTTGGATAGATAACTGGCTAGAAACGGTTTATGTGCCAAAAGCAAACAGATTGGCCAAGCTCAAATAGATATGTTGGTCAGCAGGAACAAGTTGAGCTCGTTTCCAAACTACATAACTCCATAAATGATATGTTATGTTTCACCAAATGTATTCTCACAATTAACGTGATAGAACATAAGTCAGCAGTATAAAACATGAGCAAAATCAACGTAGCCTTCCCAAAATACTACGAAAACACTCATATTTTCAGAGAAATCAGATTCATTATTAGCAGCAGAACCACATTTTTAACGCAATTTTCTTTTTCCTGGAGGATCTAGAGCTATACCCAATTATATTAGGGAAGTAAATAATTTTACTAAGCTAACCTAAAGGAAATGGAAACAAATTATTTTACACGGGGAAGGGAAAAATAAATAAATATTTGTGCTCTGGGGCCACTTGGTGAACATCTAGAGCGATACCCAATTATATTAGGTAAATAAATAATTTTACTACGCTAATCTAAAGGAAATAGAAACAAATTATTTTACACGGGGAGGGGGAAATAAATAAATAAATATTTGTGCTCTGGGGCCACTAGCTTATTCGGCGTTCCTTGGCATATAATTTTTTTAAAAAAGGTTAAATGGGAACGTGGCAGCGAGGAACCAGTCAGCGGTTAAATGGCCAACTTTAGCGAGGGTGACGACGTGGATGCAGCAACTTGTGACTGGTGTAAATTGTCACCGTTTGCTCTATTGTTCGCCTTTCGCACAGAGGCCGCAAAGTTTTCCCTCCTCCTCCTCCCTCCCCCCGGCCTCCGTGGAGCCGCCGCTGTGATCCGGCGCCTTCCGCTCCCGCTCCCGCTCCGTCGGTCGGTCGGCCATAGCCGCCTGCTCCCCGCACCAAACTAATCGCCAACCACCGTGTGTGAGGCGGTGGGAAGCCCGGCTCCCCGGACTTTCCCTTCTCGGCGCCGGGCGGCCTCCTCCCCGGGGGTCGGAGCGAGCGAGCGAGTGGGGAAACGCGACGCCTCGCCATCTTCGGTCGGCCCGCCCGCCGTATCTACGCAGCCTCCTTCAATTTTTATTCTCCGTCCCGACCAAACCCTCCCTCCACTCCGCGCCCGGGCGAAGGAGGTGAGTGCGGCCGCCGGCTTTTCGTGTTAACTTACAGGGTCCGCGGGTACGAGTCGTCGTCCATGTCCCAGAGCCGGCGATCGCCGTTTCCCTCCGCGCCGAGCGAGCTCAAAATGGCGGCGGGCGAGCAGTGAGTCAGCCCAGGCGCCGCGCATGCGCGCACTCCGCCCCCGCCTCCTCCTCCTCCCTCCGCTACTTGTCCGCCTGGCCAATGAGCCCAGTGGACCGCAGCACCACAGCTCTCATCTGCAGCATAGTCCCCTCACTTCACCCAACCCAACACCAGCCCACTACCCCAACCTGGCCAATGAGCCCAGTGGACCGCAGCACCACAGCTCTCATCTGCCTGCAGCCTGGTTCCCTCACTTCACCCAACCCAACACCAGCCCACTACCCCCACCTGGCCAACGAGCCCAGTGGACCACAGCACCACAGCTCTCATCTGCAGCATAGTCCCCTCACTTCACCCAACGCCAGCCCACTATCTTGCCCACTACCCCCGCCTGGCCAATGAGCCCAGTGGACCGCAGCACCACAGCTCTCATCTGCAGCATAGTTCCCTCACTTCACCCAACCCAACACCAGCCCACTACCCCAACCTGGCCAACGAGCCCAGTGGACCACAGCTCTCATCTGTCTGCAGCCTGGTTCCCTCACTTCACCCAACGCAACACCAGCCCACTATCCCCACCTGGCCAATGAGCCCTTTGGACCACAGCACTCATCTGCCTGCAGCCTGGTTCCCTCACTTCACCCAACACCAGCCCACTGCCCCCACCTGGCCGATGAGCCCAGTGGATCCCAGCACCAGAGCTCTCATCTGCAGCATAGTCCCCTCACTTCACCCAACCCAACACCAGCCCACTACCCCCGCCTGGACAACAAGCCCAGACGACCAGACGAAAGCTTTCATCTGCAGCCTGGTTCCCTCACTTCACCCAACACCAGCCCATTCCCCCCATCCCTGTGCCAATCTCTCCTCCTCCAACTGTTTGGTAATCATCACTCCCCTCCTTGAAATCCCTGCCAAGTATTGCACAGAATCCCAGTTCTGAAAATCTCCTGGGAAGTGTTGCATGCATTGATTTTTTTTTGTTTAAAACTACATCTCCCAGGCGCGTTGTTTGGGCTGTGTACAATCCCTCCCCCCACTGCCACCCCCCAAACTGGAGACTGAAATGAAAGAAAGATTTTGCAATTTCCCGCGTGGTTATAACAAATCTCAGGAAGCCCCGAGAGGTTTTGTAGCCGCAGGTTATTTTTGAAGAGCAACTTTGCGATGAAGTGAAACAAAGGATGGGAGATTCTCGGAGGATCTCGCAGTGTCTGGAAAGGAAGGCGCGGGGTTGACGTTTTACGTAGGGCTTTTCAACAAGTTTGCGATTCATCAGGTCCAACTCGATAATTACTGTTCATCAGCCTGAAAGATGACGTCTCCTTCGTCGGCGCCTACTTGATCTGGTGATGACTGCCATTACCCCTCACTGTTAAAGAAACAAAGGATTCTGTGGTCAGGTGGAAAACGAGAGTTGGTTTAAAAGTCAGAAGTGATTATGGTGAGAATAACTGATAAAGTTTGAAAACAAAGAAATGCTGTAAAAAGGTAGAGAGGATGCAAAATAGTGTAAACCTTGGAAGTTCTGTGCCGAATAACTCTACAACTATAACTGCGTTTGTTTATTTGGCAACCTTAGCATTAGGAAACATCCCAAAGCATTTTATATTTGTAGAACTAATATGGAACATATTGTACCACTGATCTACATAATGAGACAATAAGATGGATAACCAAAAGCTTGATCTATGCAGAAGAATAGACAAGCAGAACCGTTTATCCCACCGTGGCTGGGAGGCTGGAGGCCATAGCTTGAAGATGAAAGGGGCAAAGTTCATAGGAGATGGGCAGGCCACATTTTTTTTTAATGCAAAAGGTAGTGGCTGCCTGGAATGCACAACCAAGGGTGCTGATGGAGGCAGTTGCAACAGTGGCATTTGAGATGGGCAAGGAAGCCCAGAACATCACGCAAACCAACCTTCCTTCCATAGACTCTATCTACACTTCATGCTGCTTTGACAAGGCCACCAGCATAATCACGGACCAGTCTCTATTAAGACACTTCACCATAAATAGGAGCACCCTTGTGTTTTTGCCACATTTTATAGTTACATTTCTTTGCCTTTCATTTCAAAGAAACCATTATTGATCCGATGTAAGGTACACAAAATGTTGGAGAAACTCAGCGGGTACAGCAGCATCTATGGAGCGAAGGAGATAGGCAATGTTTCGGGCCGAAACCCTTCTTCAGACTGATAGAGGGTGGGGGAGGAGGGGGGGGGGAGAAGAAAGGAAAAAGGAGGAGGAGGAGCCCGAGGGCTGAGGTAGGAAGGGGAGGAGACAGCAAGGGTTAACAGAATTGTGAGAAATCAATGTTCATGCCACCAGGATGCAGATTCCCCAAGCGGAATATGTGCTGTTCCTCCAATTTCCGCTGTTGCTCACTCTGGCCGTGGAGGAGGCCCAGAACAGAGAGGTCCACAACAATTCTCCAACCGGGCACTGAGATCTACCCTGACAGCGATACATCCTTACCCAGACTCAAAAGCACAGCCACATTTGCTTCCTCAGGGCATGCCTGCGCCCATCTCATACCTCATGGCTTCCAGCTCCAGTTCCCTACCTCCCAGTTCGGACCCAAGCCAGACTATCGATAGCGACTGGCTTTCTACCGGCATACACAATTCTCCAACCGGGCACTGAGATCTACCCTGGCCGCGATTCCACTCTAAGTGATCCGATGTATCTGGTTCATATCCATTTTTACTATGCCAACCACAACTTCTTTAAGAGTGAGTAGCTGTCTTAACTAATTTTTCACTCACAGCCAAATAACATAGGGCAAACTGTGCCATGGGCATGTTTTTAATGTGTCATTTATAGTATGATGCTTCCATTGCGAAAGACAGGCTCAGCTTGGGCCTGTTCAAACCCATTTTCAGCGACATGATAAAATTAAGTTCATATGACTTCAAAACGAAGAATGTTTCCAGTTCTATCTTGTTCAATATAGAATATCATCCCGTTCTCTCACAACTCTGATTGTCACAGCATTAAAACACAATTGGGCAAATGGCAGGTAGGGAAGTAGACATAGCAAGCCTGTGCCAGTCATCAGCCACGGATGACACGCATTATCATGCAGACAAAATGAAATTTGCAATTGCAAACCCGGATGAATTAGAATGGCAGGATGTGACACCAGGCCCTGGCACATGCTTTCAAGCAGTTCATGTTTAAGAGGGAACTGCAGATGCTGGAAAATCGAAGGTAGACAAAAATGCTGGAGAAACTCAGCGGGCGAGGTAGCATCTATGGAGCGAAGGAAATAGGCAATGTTTCGGGTTGAGACCCTTCTTCAGACTGATGTGAGGGTGGGAGGGGCGGGAAGAAGAAAGGAAGAGGCGGAGACAGTGGGCTGAGGGAGAGCTGAGAAGGGGAGGAGAAAGCCGGGACTACCTGAAATTAGAGAAGTCAATGTTCATACCGCTGGGGTGTAAACTGCCCACGCGAAGTATGAGGTGCTGCTCCTCCAATTTACGGTGGGCCTCACTCTGGCCATGGAGGAGGCCCAGGACAGGTCGGATTTGGAATGGGAGGGGGAGTTGTAGTGCTGAGCCACCAGAAGATCAGGTTAGTTATTGCGAACCGAGCAGAGGTGTTGGGCGAAGCGATCGCCAAGCCTACGCTTGGTCTCACCGATGTAGAGCAGCAGACACCTAGAGCAGCTGATGCAATAGATGAGGTTGGAGGAGATGCAGGTGAACCTCTGTCGCATCTGGAAAGACTGCTTGGGTCCTTGAATTGAGTCAAGGGGTCTTCAAGCAGTTCATAATGCCTCTGCAAGAGGCACACAATGCTTGTGATTCGCTGAGTAATTCTATCTATTGGCGAGATGCAACATAAAGATGTTTTTATCCCGTTCCTGTTCAAATGATCCTTGCTGCCACCTGTGCCTGGCTATACTCAGTGTGACCATCACTGCTGTGTCTTCCTTTGGATTTGCTTGTTACCCCTACAGCAACTTTCCTGCCTCGCCTTATCACTTCCCCCAATTAATTTTGCATGCCGCCATCCACTGCTTTTTCACTCTTCACTCCCAGCCCTATTCAGAAGCACTGATGATGTATTGCTTTGATAGGAGAATTTTAGTCATGGCACAACACAAGCAACTGAAAAAACATGTCAAGTTCTGAATTCCATGAAGTGCAGATTTGAATTTGTCACAGATCATCATACAATTCAACAGTGTGTTCTCCAAATGTTTGCTTTCTGCATTAGGACTTTATAAAATACCTGACAGACTAAAGGCATTCAGAATTTGTGCCTCATGCAGTGACAGAATGAAGTTCGTTCACGATTTCCTAACAAGGTGTACAGCTGATATTTGTTTGCTGATATATAGATACTTCTTGAACAGAGTGTCCATTGTCAATGCTGTGTCAACCATTCAGCTGCTGGATACATATTGTACCGCTGAATAATTTAATTAGAAACAAACCCATTTACAGGTCAGTGGAAACAAATAACAGCAATGTGTCCAGGGTAATTCAGAATCATGCTGTGATGGAGAGATACAGCAAGGAAATAGTCCCATTGACCCACTGAGTATGTGCCAACCATCAACCATCTATTTACACTACTCCAACATTAATCCCATGTTTATTCCCCCACGTTCTCATCAACACCATCCCCCCCCCGCCCCCACCCCCCCACTATTCTATCAGTCACCTACACTCCAGGGACAATTTAGGAACAACCTACACTTCTTTGGGATGTGGCAGTAAACCCGGGGGGGAGAGAGAGACCGCTTCCCGGAGCTCCCGCAACGCGACTTCTCCAGCCCGTGTCGCGGGGTTGGAACGACCCGGAGCGGGGTCATACATCGCCCAGCACGGCTTCATGGCCGTGGGACATTCCAGCGCCCGCCGGGGGCTCCAACTTCGAGACTTCTAGACCGGGAGCGGGGCCGTAAATCGCCCGGCACGGCCTAAAATGGCCGTGGGACTTATCATCGCCCGCTTGGGGCTTGGACATCGGGAGAGACATGGAGAACAGGGGAGAGAAAAGACTTTGCCTTCCATCACAGTGGGTCCACTGTGATGGATGTTTGTGTGAACTAAATTGTGTGTATGTCTAGGAATTGTCTTTGTTTGTATGGCTGTGGAAACAGAATTTCGTTTGAGCCTCACTGAGGCTCAAATGACAATAAATTGTATTGTATTGTATTGTATTGTATTATATTGTAAACAAGAAACCTATGCAGTCATAGAAAGATTGTACAAACTCAACAGACAGCACCCAAAGTCAGCATTGCAAACAGGTCTTGGGTGGTGTGAGGCAGCAGTTCTATTTGTTGCACTACAATGTTATAAAAAAATTACAGATCATCACTTTAAATTATGTGCATAGTTGTTAACGGATATGATATAGTTGGGATTACGGAGACATAGCTCCAGGGTGACCAAGGCTGGGAGCCCAATATGCAGGGGTATTCAATATTCATATTCATAAAGGATAGACAAAAAGGAAGAGGAAGTGGGGTGGCATTGCTGGTGAAAGAGCAATAGTAAGGAGAGACATTAGCTTGGATGCTGTAGAATCAGTATGGGTAGAATTGCGAAATAGCCAAGGGCAGAAAATGCTTGTTGGAGTTGTGTACAAACCACCTAACAGCAGTAGTGTGGTTGGGATAGCATAAAACAGGAAATTAGGGATGCGTGTAGCAAAGATACAGCAGTTATCATAGATTACTTAAATCTACATATAGATTGCGCTAACCACATTAGTAACGTCACTGAGAAGGAAGATTTCCTGGAGTGTATACGGGATGGTTTTCAAAGCCAATATGTAGAGGCACCAACTGGAGGGCAGGCCATCCCAGGCTGGGTATTGTGTAATGAGGAAGGATTAGTTAGCAATCTTGTTGTGCAAAGCCCATTGGGCAACAGTGACCATATATGGTGGAATTCTGCATTAAGATGGAGAGTGACAAGGTTAATTCAGAGACGAGGGTTCTGAACTTAAAGAAAGGTGACTTTTCTATGAGATGGGAATTGGCTAGGATAGACTGGCAAATGACACATAAAGGGTTGACGGCGGCAATGGCAAAGATTTAAAGATTGCATGGATGAATTACAACAATTGCTCATCCCTGTCTGGCTTAAAAAATAAAATGGGGAAGGCGGCTCAACCGTGGCTAACAAGGAGAATTAGGGATAGTTAAATCCAAGGAAGAGTCATATAAATTAGCCAGAGGAAGCAGCAAACCGGAGGACTGGGAGTAATTTAGAATTCAACAGAGGAGGACAAAGGGGTTAATTAAGAGAGGGGAAATAGAGCATGAAAGAAAGCTTGTGGGGAATATAAAAACTGACTGTAAAATCTTCTTTAGATATCTGAAGAGGAAAAGATTAGTGAAGACAAATGTAGTTCCCTTCCAGTCAGGAACAGGTGAATTTATAATGGGAAACAAGAAAATGGCAGACCAGTTAAACAAGTACTTTGATTCTGCCTTCACTAAGGAAGACGCAAACAATCTCCCAGAAATACTAGGGGACCGATGGTCTAGTGGGAGGGAGGAACTGAATGGAATCCACATTAGTCAGGAAATGGTGTTAGGTAAACTGTTTCGAGGCAGATATATCTCCAGGGTCTGATGGTCTGCATCCCAGAGTACTCAAGGAGGTGGCCCTAGAAATTGAGGATGCATTGGTGATCATTTTCCAATGTTCTATGGACTCTGGATCAGTTTCCGTGTACTGGAGGGGAGCTAATGTAACCCTACTTTTTTAAGAAAGGAGGGAGAGAGAAAACATGCAATTATAGAACAGTTAGCCTTACATCAGTAGAGGGGAAGATGTTTGAGTCCATTACTAAAGATGTAATAGCAGCGCATTTGGAAAGCAGTGACAGGATCGGTCAGTCAACATGGATTTATGAAGGGAAGGGCATGCTTGCCTAGTCTTCTGGAATTTTTTGAGGATGTAACAAGTAGAATGGATAAGGGAGAGCTAGTGGATGTGGTGTATCTGGACTTTCAAAAAGCCTTTGACAAGGTCCCACACAAGGGATTAGTGTGCAAAATTAGAGCACATGGTATTGAGGGTAAGGTATTGATATGGATAGAGAACTGGTTGGCAGACAGGAAGCAAAGAGTAGGAATTAACGGGTCCTTTTCAGAATGGCAGGCAGTGATGAGTGGGGTGCCACAAGGCTCATTGCTGGGACCCCAGTTGTTTATAATATATATTAACGATTTAGACAAATGAATTAAATGTAGCATATCCAAGTTTGCGGATGACACAAAGCTGGGTGGCAGGGTGAGCTGCGAGGAGGATGCTATGAGGCTGCAGGGTGACTTGGATAGGTTGGGTGAGCGGGCAGATGCATGGCAGATGTAGTATAATGTGGATAAATGAGGATATCCACATTGGTGGCAAGAACAAGAAGATAGATTAATATCTGAATGGTGTCAGATTAGGAACAGGGGAGGTGCAACGAGACCTGGATGTACATCAGTCATTGAAAGTAAGCATGCAGGTACAGCAGGCAGTGAAGAAAGCAAATGGCATGTTGGCCTTCATACCGAGAGGATTTGAGCAAAGAGGTTCTACTGCACTCGTACAGGTTCCTGGTGAGACCGCACTTGGAGTATTGTGTGCAGTTTTGGTCGCCTAATTTGAGGAAGGACATTCTTGCTATTGAGGGAGTGCAGAGTAGGTTCACCAGGTTAATTCCCGGGATGGCGGGACTGACATATGATGAAAGGATGGATCGACTAGTCTTATATTCTCTGGAATTTAGGATGAGAGGGAATCTTATAGAAACATATAAAATTCTTAAGGGGTTGGACGGGCTAGATCCAGGAAAAATGTTCCCATTGTTGGGAGAGTCCAGAACCAGGGGTCAAAGAATAAGGGGTCGGCCATATGGGACTGAGATGAGAAAACCGTTTACACCTGAAGAGTTGTGAATAGGTGGAATTCTCTGCCCAAGTAGGCAGTGGAGGCCAATTCACTGGATGTTTTCGAGAGAGAGAGAGTTAGATATAGCTCTTGGGGCTAATGGAATTAAGGGATATGGGGAGAAAGCAGGAACGGGGTATTGATTTTGGATGATCAGCCATGATTATATTGAATATGATCATGGCTCGAAGGGCTGAATGGTGTACTGCACCTATTTTCTATGTTTCTATAATGTCTGAAGAAGGGTCTCAACCCAAAATGTCACCCATTCCTTCTATCCAGAGATGCTGTCTGACCCGCTGAGTTACTCCAGCATTTTGTGTCTATCTGAGGTTTGATGGGCAATGGAATTACCCAATCAATCTATCCGAAAATGGGGATTTCACATTATGGAGGCAAGAAAAGAAGATTCACTTATAGGACAGCTAGGACCTTAGTTTAACAGTACATGTGTATTGTATCAGATAGAGAAATTCTATCCAAGTGGGAGGGAAGCAACGGGAAATTCCTGTTTTCATTCTTTGCCATGGCATGCGATCTTTGCATATATTGTAACTGCCAGGCAGAAATGATACAAAATCACATCACAAATCAAAGTAATCCATGTCAACAAATCCATATTAAAAATATAGCAAAAGAAAAGTAATATTTTATCTTGGGACTGAAGATTTAGAGGAAGTAAATAAAATTAGTTACATTTTAACAATTTTTTTGTCGATTGATATTTAATTATAGAATGTAAAGAGTATTTATGGTGATTTAACCTTCCCCTAAAAATCATGCATAAAGTGAATGCTCACATTTTTCTCAGAGTAGGGGATTCTAAAACTAGATGGCATAGGCTTAAGGATTAGAGGGGAGAGATTTAAGAGGGACCTCAGAGGCCACATTTTCACTCAGAGGATGGTCCATATCTGGAACCAGGTGCCAGAGGAAGCTATAGAAGCAAATACAATTGAGACTTTCAAAAGACATTTGTGTAAATTTATGAATAGGAAAGGTTTAGAAGGATATGGCCAAATGCAGTCAAATGGGGCTAACCCAGAATGCCAATAGCCCACAATGTCAGCATGGTCACAGTGGCGCAGCGGTAGAGTTGCTGCCTTACAGCGAATGCAGCGCCGGAAACCCGGGTTCGATCCTGACTACAGGTGCTGTCAGTACGTTCTCCCCGTGATCTGCGTGGGTTTTCTCCGAGATCTTCGGTTTCCTCTCACACTCCAAAGACGCACAGGTATGTAGGTTAATTGGTTTGGTAAATGTAAAAAAAATTGCCCCTAATGTGTGTGGAATAGTGTTAATGTGCGGGAATCGCTGATCACTGGACCCGGTGGGCCTAAGGGCCTGTTTCTGCACTGTATCTCTAAACTAAACTAAAATCTAAACTAAAGTTGACCCAAACCACCATGTTTCTATGCTGCATAGCTCTATGACTAATATGGCAAGAAGGTTATACATTAATTCAGTAAATCTGATGCATGCTAACAAAGGCAAAACGTGTCAAGTACGATGCACAAATATCTGTATAAAATGCTTCATCTTGGTCGATCCGTGAATAATGAAACCTACTGGTACTGGGAAATCAGAATCAGAATCACACTTTATTGGCCAAGTATGTTTTGCAACTTACGAGGAATTTCATTGGCCAGGTCAGTCATACAATTAAAAGTAACAGATCACTCAAAAACACATTTTAACATGAACATCCAACACAGTGACTCCTACACATTCCTCACTGTGATGGAAGGCGAAATAAAGTTAATAAAATACAATCAAGTGCAGCCTAACCAATGATTTGCATAATCGTAACGTGACATCCCATCTCCCATTCACAATGCGTCAGCTGTTGAGGGTAAGCATACCATACAGCTTCATCACCACTCTTGTCGCATCTTTTAATATCTCACTGTTCAATAACACTCCCCTGGGACTCCATAATTCACTGTGTATGTCCTGGCCTGCTTTAACTTCCGGAAAATTGGTCACTTTGCACTTGTCTGAGTTATGTTTTATGACCCATTCCTCTGCCCAATATCCCAGTTGATCATTATCCTGTTTTAAGCTTCAACAGCCTTCTTCATTGTCCTGGAATGTATTTGTTATACCCAACAATTTCAATACCTTTTCTAAACCTTTTCAATAGGTATTTTATTTCTGACCTTGTTTTTCAAAGGCAAGTCTATAAAAATAGACATTGACAGCAATGTTCTTGTGTGAGATTGTTACGAACATCCTGGTGCCCTGAATAAACGGAATGATTCACCAAAAATGTTTTACAGTTCCCAACACCAATGTTGAATCCATTCAATGTTGTATTCCTGTCACTAACTAAACATGTAATTTAAAGTCCCAAGCAACATCTGGCATGCAGGAGTCTATTGAACGAACTTATTAAGGCCAATAGAAAAAGAGTCAAACGGCATGGAAATAGACCCTTTGGCTCATTGAGTCAACCCTGAACACCAAGCTCCCAGTTACTCTAAGTCTACACTAATCTAATTTTTTTTACCTCCCACACTCTCATCAACCTCCCCCAGATTCAACCTTCACAGGTAGATACGGTTTTTGATACATTGTCATTCATCAGTCAGGGTATTGAGTATAGAAGTTGAGATGTTACAGTTGTGCAAGAAGTTGGCGAGGCCGCATTTGGAGTATTGTGTTCAATTTTGCTCATCCAGCTATATGAAGGATGTCATTAAGCTGGAAAGAGTGCAGGGAAGATTAACGAGGATGTTGCCAGGACTTGGCCTGAGCTATAAGGAGCGATTGGGCAAGCTAGGACTTTATTCCTTTTAGAGGAATATAAAATCATATGGGGAATTAATAGGGTGAATGCAAAGAGTATTTTACCCAGGCTAGGGAAGTCAAGGACCAGAGGACATAGGGTTAAGATGAGAGACAAAAGATTTAATATGAATCAGATGGGCACCTTTATCACCCAGAAGGTGGTGGATATATGGATTGAGCTGCCAGAGGAGGTAATTGAGGCAGGTACAATTAACAAAATTTAAAAGACACCTGGACAGATACATGGATATGAAATGTTGAGGGGGATTTGGGTCAAATGGGACTAATTTAGATGGGGCATCCTGGTTAGAATGGATGAGTTGGGCCGAAGAGCCTGTTTCCATGCTGTATGACTATGATTTATGGTCCTAAAACCTACTGCCTGGCTGGTGGCCAATGTAAAGAATCACATTGCATTAATTTATTTGTCAGGATCATTTAAGTGTTTGCCAGACCTTGTAGTCACAAATATGTAAGATAGGTAGCTGATGGCTTGGTTGGCCAAAGCACTGGGTTGATATTAAACAGAATGGGTGAGCATGGGTTTATGTATGGGTTTCTGAATGTCATGAAAGGCATGCTTGTTGTGACCAAGGCTCCCTCAGATCACCAAGGAGTTTTCAAAACCGCAAGGGTGTAATTTCATCAACAAGCAGCAGGTGAACAAAATCAAAAGAACCATCTTTATGCTTGAGCCTGCATGGTTTCCAAGCAGCTGATGACCCTTTAGGTGCCTGCTTGGAGGAGAGGTATGGGAAGGATTTAAAAAAATAGTTAATGATATCAGTGAGGAACTCAACTAAAGAGGCCGGGAAACAGTAAAATCAAAGGCATCCAAAAATTAAAAAACAACTAACATACTGAGGATGTGCATGAAATGCCTCATCAAATGCTGAAGTGCCTTTCAAGACTGACCAGCCACCATACCAGGAAAGGTTCTTGGTGCCACTCACTATCAAGCCTGCAAATCAGTGGCGTGGTAAATGGTTAAGGATACTCTATATTCAAAGTTGTAATTCAGTGTGTTGGATATTATCTGACCACGAGAAAGGGAAAATCCTTGTGGAAGGGCCCAATGAGTCCCTGTGAACTTGTTTCAGTGATATGGGTCAACCTACAAGATAAAAAGAGGATCAGAAGCAGGATTGAGCCGTTCGGCCCCTTATACTTGCTCTGCTATTCTGTAATATCATGGCTGACTTTTTAACTCAGTGCCGCTTGCCCCTACTAACTCTTGATGTGTCGAAGTGCATTTTATGCTGAGGATCATTGAAATGCTATAGCACAGAAAGAGGCTTTTGGCCCATTGAGTTTATGATGGGTCACAACATATAGGAAATAGAAGAAAAAAAACGTTAAAAAGTCTTATGTGCAGGGATCAACCAATCATTTGGCTCCTCATGCCCGCTCTACAAGTCAGTAAGATCATGACAGATTTTTTAAATCTCAGAGCCACTTTCTGCACAAAGCATATCTCCTGATTCCATTTTGTAACCAAAAATCTATCTATGTTTTGAATATTTTCATTGACTAAGCCTCCTTAGCCCTGTTGGGGTAAGTATTCCTAAGATTCATCAACCTCTGGTTGAGAAAATATGTTCATATCTTGGTCCTGAATTGCTGATCCCTTTAAGAGAGTACTGGTATATCTCCTAGTGCTGGACTCTTCAGCTAGGGGGAAACTTCATTTCTACATCTATCCTGTCACGCCCCATTTGTACATTTCAATTAGATCATCCCTCATTCTTCTAAACCAATGGCAATTTTAACTCATGCTCACCAAATGGAAAAAGAGGCGTGGGTGAGCAGTTACAGTCACGTGAGAGTAAATTCCACCTCTTTCCACTTAGTTTAATTACACTATTTCTTTTTTAAATTCAGTGCGACAGAATAAAATACACGCTAATCTGCATGTTGTGATGTCCTTCAATGGCCCCACCCACAGTTAATCCAATATCAAAGGTCTTGCCCAGTCCACCAAAAGGATTGTCCACCAAAGAGGATCGGCAGAATTCAAACTTACATATTCTAAACTTGTTTTTTTCTTATTTACAGCCTCCTGCACCCAACCACACTAGTGTGATCTAACTGCTTTCAAATGGTAATTTTTGCCAGTTTTGATGAATAGTCACTCGCCTAAAATATTATCTCCGATTTTTCACCCCAAAGATTATTTTGAGCATTTATTGTTTTATTTCAGATTTCCATTGAAAAGAGATACAAAACCAAAGTATTTTGATTTTGGATCATTGATAACAAGACCTATAACCATATAACCATATAACAATTACAGCACGGAAACAGGCCATCTCGGCCCTACAAGTCCGTGCCGAACAATTTTTTTCCCTTAGTCCCACCTGCCTGCACTCATACCATAACCCTCCATTCCCTTCTCATCCATATGCCTATCCAATTTATTCTTAAATGATACCAACGAACCTGCCGCCACCACTTCCACTGGAAGCTCATTCCACACCGCTACCACTCTCTGAGTAAAGAAGTTCCCCCTCATGTTACCCCTAAACTTCTGTCCCTTAATTCTGAAGTCATGTCCTCTTGTTTGAATCTTCCCTATTCTCAAAGGGAAAAGCTTGATCACATCAACTCTGTCTATCCCTCTCATCATTTTAAAGACCTCTATCAAGTCCCCCTTAACCTTCTGCGCTCCAGAGAATAAAGACCTAACTTATTCAACCTATCTCTGTAACTTAGTTGTTGAAACCCAGGCAACATTCTAGTAAATCTACCAAGATAGTTTCTTCCCAGCTGTTATCAGACAATTGAATAGTCCTTTTATCAGCTGGAGTGCGGTCCTGACCTCCCATCTATCTCATAGGAGACTTTTAAACTATCTATAATCGGACTTTATCTTGCACTGAATGTTCAACCATTATCCTGTATCCGTACACAGTGGGTGGCTTCATTGTAATCATGTACAGTATTTTCTTCGTCTGGATAGCATGCAAACAAAAGCTTTCCACTCTACCTCGGTACACATGATAATAATGAACACCAATCATTTTCATCTCCCAGAATGCCCAATAATTTCACCTTGTTTAAATTTTATACCAAGCCCTCATTCCCAAAACAAGCACCCCCTTGTTTGATTTCTTCACACAATCCTCACTCACATTCTCTTTTAACATGCAAACACTCACTTTAAATTCCACATACTTGGCTTCAAATTCCTCTCCTCCTTGTCCTGGTTGCATCCCGTTTTTCTCTGCAGCAGTTGCACCATGTGGAAAAGTTTTCCACACCACCGCTTTCTTTTTCATTAGCCAGTCATTAATTCTCTCCTTTTGCAATACAAGATAACGTATAACTTGATGGATAGGTGCATTGGAGACAATAATATATCAATATGAAGGGAAATCCCTGGATATCAATAATCCAGCAAAAAGTCCTGTACATTGCATAAGATGTGACTGGTGATTTATCAGATCCTGGCATCTGAATATTATTTGTTCCTCATCTCAAATTGACAGAGCAGAGGAGGCCAGGTCACCTAAGAATAGCAATGTTACAACATTTTGAGATTTAAAAATCAAGTCTGCAATTTATCCCATCAGATAAAGCATAAAAAGAAGTTTAATTTGACACTTAATTCACTTTCATATCTTCAGTATTAAAAAAGTTATGGCCATTTTCGTACTCGGAAATTAGCATCTTGTTCCCTATTGCTTTTCCATTGACTGAACACAAAAGCTGTGATCGAGGACAGTCAAAAGCCCATAACTTTCTTAAAAATTAAGAGAACTAAAAGACATTTTCAGTTATTATAGATTCAAACATTCTGAAACAAATATGAAACAATCTTACTTGGATGACCTGAAATTAAAGCATATAATTAGTTAGTTACCTAATTGTAGCTAATTACAAAATTCAATTACTAGATCTAAACATCTATCCATTTCTTAAGAAAAGATTAACATTTTTAAATAGCCTAAGTGTCCAAATAACATTCACACAACAATTCACAATATAACATGATTCTTAAATCTCATTGTCATGAATTTATAGGCCAAATGGAAGGAATTTAATGTTTAATTCCCGTAAATTAAAGGCCATTTAAATCATCTTGCGAGTGGGTTTTTGTGGAACGCGATCGATTGGAACGTTGCATTTGCGGCGATTTTGAACCCCATATCGGCAGGAAAAACACTGCCGGTTCGTATGGGGCCATAATCACATTTTCGCCAATGAAATTTGGATTAAAGTCATCATAAGAAGTAAGTTTATATGTAAAATAAATGACTTACATTATGATTTGTCCCCTACGTTAGATCCGTCCCGTTGTTGGTGTTGACAGCGTTAGAAGTAGCTTTTTTATTTTACTCCAGCGATTAAATTGCCCCGTGATTTTTTTTTTAAACTTCCGAGAACGGAAGTCGGAACGATTTTTCAGCACCAGGTAGTAGCCCGAGAAAATATATCTCAGACAGGCAGGAGAAAACGGCATTTTAATCCCCCCCCCCCACCCACAAAGGCGCCAAAGTCGCGCACATGGCCAGTGGCAGAACTGCAGCGCCGCTGAAGTAACATACCTACTAAGAAAGCACCGTCGTGAACTGCACCCCACTCTAATATACTAGTACATAGCCTGGTACTCTACATGGATTAATCAGTGTCAGAGGGTTCTGCACATGTTGGAATACTCAGCATGAGTAAACAATAAACAATAACTAGCACTGTAACTAGAAGTCTGAAGAAGGATCTCGACCCGAAACGTCACCCATTCCATCTCTCCAGGGATGCTGCCTGTCACGCTGAGTTACCCCAGCATTTTGTGCCCAACAAACACTGAAGACAACCCAGAAGGGAGCTCACTGGAAAGCATGGTTGGAAGTATGGATCTCAAGGCCTCACTAGATATTATCTGTGACCATTATTTTAAGGAGGTTACCTCTTTGAAGATTGTTTGACTAATTGCTTTCTGGCCTGCAACATGCATGTCTGTGAAGAACCATTGAATTAACTTTCACTCTTTGTCTGATCTCCTCAATCATCAGTCCGTTAACTCTGCAATCAACATAGTTTGGGATTAGGAATCCACTGAGAACACATGTCTTGCATTGCTGATGGTGATGTGGTAGCGAAGAATCACGGCCTGATGAATTAATCAAGGACTTTGAGTGGCCACATGACTGCAATGGTCAGATAATTATGGCAGTAAATAAACAATAGACAATAGGTGCAGGAGTAGGCCATTCGGCCCTTCTAACCAGCACCGCCATTCAATGTGATCATGGCTGATCATCCCCAATCAGTACCCCGTTCCTGCCCTTTCCCCATATCCCCTGACTCCGCTATCTTTAAGAGCCCTATCCAGCTCTCGCTTGGAAGCATCCAGAGAACCTGCCTTCACCGCCCTCTGAGGCAGAAAATTTTACAAACTCACAACTCTCAGTGAGAAAAAGTGTTTCCTCATATCCGTTCTAAATGGTTTACCCCTTATTCTTAAACTGTGGCCCCTGGTTCTGGACTTCTCCCAACATCGGGAACAAGTTTCCTGCCTCCAGCGTGTCCAAACAATCTTATATGTTTCAATAAGATACCCTCTCATCCTTCTAAACTCCAGAGTGTACAAGCCCAGCGGCTTCATTCTCTCAGCTTATGACAGTCCCGCCATCCAGGGAATTAACCTTGTAAACCTACACTGCACTCCCTCAATAGCAAGAATGTCCTTCCTCAAATTAGGGGACCAAAACCGCACACAATACTCGAGGTATGCTCTCACTAGGGTTCTATACAACTACAGAAGGACCTCTTTGCTCCTATACTCGACTCCTCTTGTTATAAAGGCCAACATGCCATTCGCTTTCTTCACTGCTTGCTGTATCTGCATGCTTACCTTCATAGACTGATGAACAAGGACCCCCAGATCCCGCTGTACTTCCCCTTTTCCCAACTTGACGCCATTTAGATAGTAATCTGCCTTCCTGTTTTTGCTACCAAAGTGGATAACCTCACATTTCTCCACATTAAACGTCATCTGCCATGCATCTTCCCACTCACCCAACCTGTCCAAGTCTACCTGCATTCTCATAGCATCCTCCTCACAGTTCACACTGCCACCCAGCTTTGTGTCATCTGCAAATTTGCTAATGTTACTTTGAATCCCTTCATCCAAATCATTGATGTATATTATAAATAGCTGCGGTCCCAGCACCGAGCCTTGCGGTACCCCACTAGTCACTGCCTGCCATTCTGAAAGGGACCCGTTAATCCCCACTCTCTGTTTCCTGTCTGCCAACCAATTTTCTATCCATGTCAGCACTCCACCCCCAATACCATGTGCCCTAATTTTGCCCACTAATCTCCTATGTGGGACCTTATCAAATGCTTTCTGAAAGTTCAGGTACACTACATCCACTGGCTCTCCCTTGTCCATTTTCTTAGTTACATCTTCAAAAAATTCCAGAAGATTAGTCAAGCATGATTTCCCCTTCATAAATCCATGCTGACTCGGACAGACCCTGTTACTGCTATCCAAATGTGCAGCTATTTCATCTTTTATAATTGATTCCAGCATCTTCCCCACCACCGATGTCAGGCTAACTGGTCTATAATTCCCTGTTTTCTCTCTCCCACCTTTCTTAAAAAGTGGGGTAACATTAGCTACCCTCCAATCCACAGGAACTGATCCTGAGTCTATAGAACATTGGAAAATTATCACCATTGCATCCACGATTTCTGGAGCCACTTCCTTAAGTACCCTGGGATGCAGACCATCAGGCCCTGGGGATTTATCAGCCTTCAATCCCATCAGTCTACCCAACATCATTTCCTGCCGAGTGTGGATTTCCTTCGGTTCCTCCGTCACCCCAGATCCTCTGGCCACTAATATATCAGGAAGATTGTTTGTGTCCTCCTTTGTGAAGACGGATCCAAAGTACCTGTTCAATTCATCTGCCATTTCCTTGTTCCCCATAATAAATTCATCTTTTTCGGTCTTCAGGGGTCCAACTTTGGTCTTAACTCATTTTTTTCTCCTCACATACCTAAAGAAGCTTTTAAATAGTGGCAAGTCTGAGGTGCGGAACCCAGCACGAGGCAGTGCAAACAAAACTGATTGGGGTTAAAAATACACTGAACTCATTGTCAAAGTGGCAGACAACACAAATTGGCAATAGAAATAATAAAAAATTGTAGATGATGGAAATCTGCAATAAAACCAGAAAATACTGGAAATAGTCAACAGGTCAGGAAGCATCTGTGGAAAAAACATTTAATGGCCAAGACTCTTTGTGAGAACTGGAAAGGAGAAATAAATGGGTAATTTAAGTTACAGACTAGGTAGGGGGGTGAATCCAGCCCTGCCCACTCCTTGGGATGCATGATCTGTCTAAGCCACAGCTCCAGGCATGGAATTGGCCAACCAAACCATCCCAGTTGGTCCTTATTGATTATTGTGTAAAAGGAATATGTGAGTTAGTATTAATAGGCAGATATTCAAAGTGACCATTACTGAAACCTATGGGGTTCACAGAATGCATGACAGATGAGTTAAGAATTCACCAGGCTCGGGAATTATGATTCTTTCCTCTGTATCACCATCAGCAACATGAGACAGGTCATCTCTGTACTTGTTCTCACCAAGCACACTGCTCACAATGGTCTGTTTCCTTTATCGTCGTTACTTTTTTGCATATCTTTCATTCATTTGTTCTAAATGTCTCTACATCACCATCCATATCTCTCATTTCCCTTTCCTCTGACTCTCAGTCTGAAGAAGGGTCTCGACCCGAAACGTCACCTATTCCTTTTCTCCAGAGATGCTGCCTGACCCGCTGAGTTTCTCCAGCTTCTTGTGTCTATCGTCAGTTTAAACCAGCATCTGCAGTTCCTTACTACACACACAACTTGTTCTCAGTGGATTCTTAATGATAAAAGAGTTAAGATCAAATCTTGAAACATTTCCTGATTTCCTCATAGGATAATCGTACTCAGTTTAGAGGATTTACCGTTGATCATTCTATGAAGAACAATGTAATAAAATACTGTTGTGTTTTACTTTATTCGAGCTTCATTGGGGAAGAGCTATAGAGTTTAATTTGCACAGCAGAGTTAATATACTGAGACCATCCAATAATCAGATGTGGAATTATAATAATGGAAGTATACAGGTCTAGGAATTATCTTGTGATCCACAGGCTAATACTAGAAAACTAAAAACTAAAAAAGTGTTAACACGATTATTTCTGAAATGTGCAAAATGGAGTTCACCAGGTGTTGTTGGATGTCTTTTTCTGGAAATTCTAGTTTAGTTTAGAGATTCAGTATGGAAACAGGCCCTTTGGCCCTTCAAAGCCACACTGACCATTAATAACATAGATCTATGTTATCCCACTTTCTCATCCACTCTCCAAAAACGAGGGCAATTTAAAGAGGCCAGTTAACCTATAAACCCAAAGATAGACACAAAATGCTCGAGTAACTCAGTGGGTCAGGCAGCATCTCTGGAAAAAAGACGTAGTGGAGAAGGCGGGGTTGGGGTAGAGAGGGAGAGATAGATCAGCCATGATGACTTGATGGGCCAAATTCTGCTCCTAGAACTCAAGGAATAGGTGACGTTTCGAGTCGATACTCTTCAGTCTGAAGAAGGGTCTCGACCTGAAACTTCACCTAATACTTTTCTCCAGAGATGCTGCCTGACCCACTGAGTTACTCTAGCATTTTGTGTCTATCTCAGGTGTAAACCAGCATCTGCTATTCCTTCCTACACAATCTACAAACCCGCATGTCTTTGGGAATGGGTGGAAACCGGAGCACCCGGGTCAAACCTACAGGGAACCCGCTCGACGAGGGAAGCTGCCAAGCCCAGCCCTGCTCATCCCTGGGGTCTGTAGCGCCGCAGAGGAGGGTGGAGGGTGGAGGGAGTCAGAGACGGTGGCCGACACTAGAATAATGGATCGGTAAGAAGAACGAGGGGAGGGGAGATTTGCTCTCTGCACCCTCACGGTCGGCTGCAGGAGGGTGGCCCTGGCGCAAGAAGGCTGAAGTCCGGGCGAGGAGGGAGACGACGGTTCGCTGGTGATCCGAATGGAGGCGATAATCTTTCTGATTTGTATGCAAAAAAAACTTTTTCAGTGTACCTTGGTACACGTGATCATAAAGAATAGCAATGTTACAAAATTTTGAGATTTTAAAAATCAAGTCTGTAATTTATCCCATCAGATAAAGCATAAAAATAAGTTTAATTTGACACCTAATTCACTTTCATATCTCAAGTATTTAAAAAGTTATGGCCATTTTCATACTCGGAAATGAGCATCTTGTTCCCTATTGATTTTCTATGGACATAACAAAAAAGCTGTGATCTTGAACAGTCAAAAGCCCATAACTTTCTTAAAAATTAAGAAAACTGAATGAAATTTTCAGTTATCATAGATTGAAGCATTCTGAAACAAATATAAAATAATCTTACTTGGATGACCTGAAATTAAAGCATATAATTAGTTAGTTACCTAATTGTAGCTAATTTCAGACTTCAATTACTAGATCTAAACATCTATCCATTTCTTAATAAATGATTAACATTTTTAAATAGCCTAAATGTCCAAATAATATTCACAAATAATTCACAATAAAACATGATTTTTAAATCTCATTTACATTAATTTATAGGCCAAATGGAAGGAATTTAGTGTTCAATTGCTGTAAATAAATGCCCATTTAAATCAGCTTTCTAGTGGGTCCCTGTGGAACGCGCTGGTTTGGAACGTTCACATTGCGGTAGATTTGTGCCCCAAATGCCCAGAAAAATACTGCGCGATATAATGGGCCCAAATTGAGCTACTCGCAATATTAAACTTTGTATAAAGGGTTCTTTAGAAGCCCTTTTTAATGTAAATATATACAGCCTAACTTCAGCTGTTTGCTTTATGAGACTCTGCGGTTGCTGGCGGTCACGGGTTTAGAGATTGATTTTTAAACTACTATAACTATTTTACGAGGCCTTTAAAACTAATAATAGCTTTTGCGACGGGGTCTTCCAGCGATTTTTCGTTAATAATTAACTAGGCTGAACATCTTCGATTTGAACAGCCTAGAGAAAATCGCGTTTTAAACCCGCCCCCTCTAAACGGCGCCAAAATCGCGCACACCCGTAGCGGCAGATTTTCAAAGACGCTTCAGGTAGGCTTTGCAACATACCTATAAAGAACCATTGAGGCATTGTGGACCGTTAGGATCGACCCCGGGTCTCTGGCCCTATGAAGCAGCAGCTCTACCACCTGCGTCACCATAACGTGTCACAATGCAACCACATATATATCACAATGCAAGACCTTCAACACAAGTTATTCTGTTCAATGATCAGTGTGTAAACTGGTGACTTGATTAAATATATAAAATTTGCTAATGTGTTAAATCAGTTTTTGATTATTTTAATGGGGAGATAATGTCTGCCATTTTGAATGTGATCGCTAATTCTTGGCTGTGTTTAACGATTGTGCCATCAAACAGATGACTCTGGGCTGCTTGTGAAGAACCCTTTCATAAATATTTTGCTTGAGCATTTTGTGTCTCCACTTGTGTAAGTCTGTATAGTCTGCAATGGCCTGGTTTGGAGACAAATAATCTGCAATAAACACATGTTACAAAACCTGTAAAAAGTAGGGAGTGAATACAGTGAACTTCAGTTGCTGGTTTACAAAAAAGAAGAAACCAAGTGCTGGAGGGTCAGGCAGCATCTCTGGAGAACATGGAAAGGTGACGTTTTGGGCCGGGACCCTTCTTATGTACTATGTTTACATATTCACATATTCTGTTGTGCTGAAGCAAGTAAGAATTTCATTGTCTCATCCGGGACAGATGACAATAAAACACTCTTGACTCTTGACTTCAGGCAGATACATTGAGCAGTTGTGCCAGAAATCCTGAACCAAAAACAAACTGCTGGAGGAAGTCAACGGTCAGGCAACATCTGTGGAAGGAAATGGATAGACGATGTTTTGAACTGGGACCCTTCTTCAGGACTTGGAGTAGAGAAGAAATAGCTGGTATAAAGAGATAAGGGAAGAAGTGGGGAAAGATGTTGGATCCAAGTAAGAAGGGGTTGATTGCCAGATGACTCAGAGTAGAGTGAAGGTTGAAAGTAGCATCAAAGTCTCCTTACCTGCTCTTTCTGAAGTTTGTTGTTTGTTCAAGATTGCAGCATCTGCAGTCTCCAGCGTCCCCATGTTGCCAGAAATCCTTCAAAATAGGTCCAGAGCTTTGACTGATACTCTGGCTTTCACTCTCATCTTCTGCGTACAGTTTTGGTCTCCAAATCTGAGGAAGGACATTATTGCCATAGAGGGAGTGCAGAGAAGGTTCACCAGACTGATTCCTGGGATGTCAGGACTGTCTTATGAAGAAAGACTGGATTGACTTGGTTTGTACTCTCTAGAATTTAGGAGATTGAGAGGGGATCTTATAGAAACTTACAAAATTCTTAAGGGATTGGACAGGCTAGATGCAGGAAGATTGTTCCCGATGTTGGGGAGGTCCAGGACAAGGGGTCACAGCTTAAGGATAAGGGGGATTAATCCTTTAAAACCGAGATGAGAAAAACTTTTTTCACACAGAGAGTGGTGAATCTCTGGAACTCTCTGCCACAGAGGGTAGTTGAGGCCAGTTCATTGGCTATATTTAAGAGGGAGTTAGATGTGGCCCCTGTGGCTAAAGGGATCAGAGGGTATGGAGAGAAGGCAGGTACGGGATACTGAGTTGGATGATCAGCCATGATCATATTGAATGGCGGTGCAGGCTTGAAGGGCCGAATGGCCTACTCCTGCACCTAATTTCTATGTTTCTATGTAACCTGCCCTTGCAAATAGTTGATTTAAATTGATAAATGTACAAAACAGAACACATCACCTCTCCTTACCAGGATTCAAAATAACACTGAATTATTTTTGTGAACATTTCAGACTTCTCTACTTTTCCTGTCTCTCTGAAATGGAATATCTCACTGCCCACCAAATAAACGTAAAGCTGCTGAATCCTGGTGTATTTCCATATAACATGTAAATAAATCATGCGGTCATTAGAAATAATGTATGTTTATGATGTAAGCACTATATGTTGGTGTACACTAGCTGCACGATTAGAATAAAGTACATGCCTTTGTACAGATGCTACCCTTTTGTGTAATTATTATTATTACCAGTGTTACCACTTATCAGCACTCCCACTGTGGTGCACTGTCAACTGCTTTGCTGACCTCAAAAACAAATCCACGAAAGTGCAGATTTCCCCTTTCCCAGCACCAGATAGTCTAACGCCTGCTAAATGAAATGTTAATGATTCCAGCTACAGTGATGTCAGTACCTAAGTGGCCAATTCGGCCGAACAATTCTCACTGAAAGCAAACCATCAGAAATATTTTCAGAAATAATCGTAAAAATTCTATGTGAGGCCAAATAACTTTTTTTTGGGTTTTACGTAGGTTGAAATATAGGAGATCAGAAGGGCAAAAAGGGGCCAGGAGATAGCTCTGGCGGAGAGCATCAAGGACAATCCCAAAAGATTTTATAAATATGATGCATAAGGGAGAAAAGGATAACTAGAGAGAGAGAGAGAGAGTGGGACCTTTCAGGAATCAAAGCGGTCACCTCTGTGTGGAGCCTCAGTTCGGCAAGGTTCTCAATTAGTATTTCTCCTCTGTATTTACCGAGGAGAAAGACAGTAAGACGGAGGAACTTGTGGTAGTCAATGGAAGTCGTATTGAGAGCAGTCAGTGTCACTGTCGAAGAAGTACTGAAGGTACAGTCATGCATGAAGGTAGACAAATCTCGAGGGCCTGATCAGATATATCAGAGGACATTTCGGGAAACTGGAGAGGAAATTGCAGGAGCACTGGTTGAAATTTGCGAGTCGTCCTTAAATACAGGAGAGGTGCCGGAAGATTGGAGGGTGGCAAATTTTGTGCCTCTTTTCAAGAAGGGCTGCAGGGAAAATGCTGGGAACTATAGGCTGTTGAGCTTAACATCTGTAAGTGGAAAGTTACTAGAGAGTATTCTGAGGGATAAGTTATACCATT
Organism: Amblyraja radiata; assembly: GCF_010909765.2. Classification (NCBI taxonomy): domain Eukaryota; kingdom Metazoa; phylum Chordata; class Chondrichthyes; order Rajiformes; family Rajidae; genus Amblyraja; species Amblyraja radiata. The sequence continues at coordinate 25,238,847 of NC_045970.1, read as the reverse complement.
TGGACACAAACAATCTTCCTGATATACTAGTGGCCAGAGGATCTGGGGTGACGGAGGAACTGAAAGAAATCCACATTAGGCAGGAAATGGTGCTGGATAGACTGATGGCTGACTCGCTGATAAGGCTGATAAATCCCCAGGGCCTGATGGTCTGCATCCATTAAGGAATGGCCATTAAGGAAGTGGCCCTAGAAATCGTGGACGCATTGGTGATCATTTTCCAATGTTCTATAGATTCAGGATCCTGTGGATTGGAGGGTAGCTAATGTTATCCCACTTTTTAAGAAAGGAGGGAGAGAGAAAACAGGGATTTATAGAATAGTTAGCCTGACATTGGTGGTGGGGAAGATGCTGGAGTCAATTATAAAAGATGAAATACTGGCACATTTGGATAGCAATAACAGGATCGGTCCGGGTCAGCATGGATTTACAAAGGGGAAATCATGCTTGACTAATCTTCTGGAATTTTTTTGAGGATGTAACTAGGAAAATGGACAAGGGCGAGTCAGTAGATGTAGTGTACCTGGACTTTCAGAAAGCATTTGATAAGGTCCCACATAGGAGATTAGTGAACAAAATTAGGGCACATGCTATTGGGGGTAGAGTGCTGACATGGATAGAAAATTGGTTGGCAGACAGGAAACAAAGAGTAGGTCCCTTTCAGAATGGCCGGCAGTGACTAGTGGGGTACCGCAAGGCTCGGTGCTGTGACCGCAGCTATTTACAATATACATCAATGATTTAGATGAAGGGATTCAAAGTAACAGTAGCCAATTTACAGATGACACAAAGCTGGGTGGCAGTGTGAACTGTGAGGAGGATGCTATGAGAATGCAGGGTGACTTGGACAGTTTGGGGGAGTGGGCAGATGAGGTTTCATGTGGATAAATGTGAGGTTATCCACTTTGGTAGGAAAAACAGGAAGGCAGATTACTATCTAAATCGTGTCAAGGGAAAAGGAGAAGTACAACGGGACCTGGGGTTCCTTGTTCATCAGTCAATGAAAGTAAGCATGCAGGTACAGCAGGCAGTGAAGAAAGCAAATGGCATTTTGGCCTTTTTAACAAGAGGAGTTGAGTATAGGAGCAAAGAGGCCCTTCTGCAGTTCTATAGGGCCCTAGTGAGACCACACCTGGAGTATTATGTGCAGTTTTGGTCCCTTAATTTGTGGAATGACAGCTATTGAGGGAGTGCAGCGTAGGTTTACAAGGTTAATTCCAGGGATGGCGGGACTGTCATATGCCAAGAGAATGGAGTGGCTGGGCTTGTATACTCCGGAGTTTAGAGGGATGAGAGGATATCTTATTGAAACATATAAGATTATTATGGGTTTGGACATACTAGAGGCAGGAAACATGTTCCCGATGTTGGGGGAGTCCAGAACCAGGAGCCACAGTTTAAGAATAAGGAGTAAGCCATTTAGAACGGAGATGAGGAAACACTTTTTCTCACAGAGAGTTGTGAGTGTGGAATTCTCTGCCTCAGAGGGCAGTGGAGGCCGGTTCTCTGGATACTTTCAAGAGAGAGCTTGATAGGGCTCTTAAAGATAGCAGAGTCAGGGGATATGGGGAGAAGGCAGTAACGGGGTACCAATTAGGGATGATCAGCCATGATCACATTGAATGGTGGTGCTGGCTCGAAAGGCCAAATGGCCTACTCCTGCACCTATTGTCTATTGTCTATTGGATGGGCAAGGTCTGATTAGGGTTAGTCAGCATGGTTTTGTACGTGGGAGGTCGTGCCTCACAAATCTGATTGATTTTTTTGATCGTGACCAAAAAGGTCGATGAGAGCAGAGCTGTAGATGTTGTGTACATGGTAGGCTGCTCTGGAAAGTTAGATCGCATGGGATCCAAGAAGAGATAGCTGAATGGATAGCAAATTGGCTCCATGGAAGGAAGCAGAGTGTGATGATGGAAGGTTGTTTCTTGGACTGGAGGCCTGTGACTAATGGTGTGCCTTGGGGTTTGGTGCTGAGCTCATTACTTTTTGTCATCTGCATCAATGTTTTGGATGAGAACATACAGGACAAGATTAGCAAGTTTGCTGATGATACAAAAGTGAGTAGTTTTGCAGATTGTGAAGATGGTAGTGAAAGATTGCAGCAGGATCTGGATTGATTGGCCAGGCAGGCAGAAGAATGGTTGATGCAATTTAATACAGAGAAGTGTGAGGTGTTGCATTTTGGGACGTCGAACAAGGGCAGGACCTACACAATAAATGGTTGGGGAGTGTTGTTGAGCAGAGGGAGTATGGTTCCTTGAAGGTCGAGTCGCAGGTAGATAAGGTGGTCAAAAAGGCTTTTGGCATTTTAAATGTTGGTGAGACCGCATTTAGAATATTGTGTTCAATTCTGGGCGCCATGTTATAGGAAAGATATTGTCAAGCTTGAAAGGGTTCAGAAAAGATTTACAAGGATGTAGCCAGAACTAGAGGGTGTGAGCTATAGGGATAGGATGAGTAGGCTGGGTCTCTGTTCCATGGAGCGCCAGAGAATGAGGGGGGATCTTATAGAGGTGTACAAAAGTTTGGAGGGATATGGACCAAGCGCAGGCAAGTGGGACTAGTGCAGCTGGGACATTGTAGGCCGGTGTGGGCAAGTTGGGCCAAAGGGCCTGTTTCCACACTGTATGACTCTCTATCTCAAATAGACATTTTTTTTTAAACCCATGATATTTTCAATAATTATTCTTAATGAATTGGATCCACAGTAATCAATCTTTCAGGACCAGAAATAATGTTGAGTAGTTTAGAAGAACTTTTAAAAAGCTCTTTTATGTATTCTGCATGGCATAAATTGTTTCCTTTTTCATTGAGTGGTTGAAGATGGTGTTTAAAAGAAACAATTCCATGTTAATCACTTTTGCAAAGATTGCAACAGCAGCACAGAACAGAGTAATACTGAGGGTGCACAAAATTGCTGGGGAAACTCAGCGGGTGCAGCAGCATCTATGGAGCGAAGGAAATAGGCGACGTTTCGGGCCGAAACCCTTCTTCAGATACTGAGAGTGACTCTGAATTTCTATGGTTAACTATACTCCAGAAATTCCTATTGGATCCCTCTAGTCTGTACCGGGGAATGCTGAGAATCACTAATCACAAATCTCATTGCAAATTCCAGATCATTGTTGTGTTTTTTATGTTTCATTGCCTACCCGCTGGAATTTTAAATACAGTTACATCTCTCTTGCACTGTGAGTGTTACTACTGGCATTGGACCCAAGACGTGATTTTGGAAATCCTCCTTATATGGATATACCATTCAAATAAAACGACATCCAGTCAAACCCTTTTATCATTGCCTGTCCTTATATCACGGTGAAACTTTGACCGTATTTGGCTGGAATTGCATTTATAGATGCTTTCTTCACTATTATAATCAGAAATCCACTTCATAAATTTAAAGGGGTGTACGATAATTGCTCAGGGCTGGGGGGGAAAAGACGCCCTCTGTCAATAGATTATGACCGTAAAGCTCCTCCCTATTTCTACCGAAAGCCAGTACAGTAAATGCGATCCACTTCCTCAGCACCTATTCCAGGGTTACTGGCAGACGCAGAGTAATAGTTCATGTGTTGGTTAATCATCTAACCCGGTCATTTACAGAAGAGCAGGGAAACACCCAGAATCTTCCAGCTCTTGGAGACTCTGATTGCTCACTGCTCTCAGATCGTGTTCCAGACACTTTCCAGCCCTGCCCCAGCCTCCCTCGTCAGTCTATATATTACACAGAGGGGAGCGGTGTCAAGAATGGCTCAGTTCACCGTCCCGAGCTTTGCGATGAAGGTTTCTCCCAACGCCAAGGCCGACAGCGACTCTCTGCCGCCGGGTTGGGAGGTTAAGATTGACCCACAGACCGGCTGGCCTTTCTTCGTCGACCACAACAACAGGACGACAACGTGGAGCGACCCGAGGCTGGAGCCACAGAAGGTCAGTGCAATGCCCTAGAGCTCCTTGTCGGCGAGTCAAAGCCACCAAGAGTTTCCTCGCTTTTTAATCTGACCAGTTCTATTTGCATATAAATTGTACCAAAGAAGTGTTTTGCTAAGTGTTTTTATAGCGCGTTCTGCTGCTCAGTAATGTTTATGTTATATACAAGCAGCTTGGCCGTGCACCCAGTGCGCAGAGACTGCAGTGCGTGTGTCCATTCCCTCCGTGTGTCACCTCCCTCTGTGCTGCCTGCAAGCAGTGCATAGCAAAGGGGGGTGGAGGGGTGGAGGGTTGGAGGGGGGTTGGTGCTGATATTTTACACATTTTTACAGGCATTGTAACAATCATCCAGTTTCCACTTGAGAGTAACGATTGACAGTTACAAATAACACATTTTTCTGACCCCCCTCCCACCGAAGGTCCTGTAAATGTATGGGAATTAAATTTAAACACAATTAATAAGTCTTTTAAAGTTACCCAGAAACAAGATGGCATCGTTATAGTTTCAGAGATTAAGACTGTGCCTCGGATGACGCACTGCAGTCCAATCTGATGGAGCATCGGCTGGTTAACCTTTAACTTTCACCCTTTAGTAAGGTTTATTTAAAGCTTTTACTGTTACGGTGTTAAATATGCAGCTTGCGTTTTGGGGAAGTTGACCCCGTCAGTGTATATAATGACAAAACAGAGCACCAATTGCAAGTTCAACCAACCAACCCCCCTCCCTCACTCACTCCCCCCGAATGAGATTGCGTTTGTACAATTTGAGATGAAGTCGAATTCGTCAAGAGTCTGATAGACTTAATGGAGTCGGGCAGCTGGCACCTTGTTTAACTGACCGAGCCAGTTGTCAGGAGAAAGTTTGGAGACATTGGGGATCTGGTGGAGCTTCACAGCTGTCAGATGTTAAAAGTAGTGCTATGTTGGTTGTGACATCCAGCATAGCTCAGAGGCATGCAGTGAAGTGTCTACCATGTGAAGTAAGCGACCAAAAACTGATTGTTTTTTTCCAGCGATGCGCTCATAAATTTGAAGTGTGTTTCACACGTACAAGGCAAGCGCTCCAATCTTTGTACCAAACGTGGACAGTGAAAACAAGTGTCCACAGTTGCAGTAGGAGATAAAGTTGAAATAATTAGAAAAAATAAAAGATCTACAGATTGTATATAGTTTCAAGGACGAGCTTTGTAATTCTTAACTAACCAGGTATTTGATCTTAGGTACACAAAATTGCTGGGGAAACTCAGCGGGTGCAGCAGCATCTATGGAGCGAAGGAAATAGGCGACGTTTTGGGCCGTAACCCTTCTTCAGACTGATTGACATTGTTATCTAAAAACAATGATATAACATTTATGTAATTTTTTTCGATTCTCATACTAAATGCTTAAAATAAAAACAGACAATGAATGGTTTCTAAATAAAGTTTATAGAAAAGTGGTAACTCATTTTATCTATAAATATTCATAACATTTTAAAATAACAAGTTAGGAATAAACTTGTGCTTAGCTGACTTTGCCTTGTATTTCTTGAAGACTTTACACTAAAACACAAGCTACATTATACATTATAATGTTGACTTTTCAGAAAGCAACCTTTAGGTTGATCCCTAAAATGTGGAGGTTTGTGGGCAAAACTAGAGTAACTCAGCGAGGCAGGCAGCATCTCCATCTGAACAAGGGTCTCGACCCGAAACGTCACCCATTCCATCTCTCCAGAGATACTGCCTGTCCCGCTGAGTTACTCCAGCTTTTTGCGTCTATCTTCGGTTTAAATCAGCATCTGCAGTTCCTTCCAACACAGAGAAAGACAATGCCTGAAAATAAATGGGAAAGAACAGGAGATTGGGAAGGACTGTATTTTCTTTGTGAAAAATTGGCAAAATCTTGATTCAAAGCTGAATGGCCCTCTCTTTTGCTGTATCATTCTACAATTCTCTATCATGTGGCCACTGGGAGAGTGGTCAATGCTTGGCCATAAATACTTCATTAAGTTCTACAAGCAGGAGATATTATTCATACACTTCAGGCCAGACATTACCCTCAAGGTGAAAGGGATTATTTCACAGTAATATGCTTTTCAATGGCTCTGATGAGAGTGAACTGAACACCAACCAGATAAAGTGTACCTGCGATTTAAGCCTAGACATTCCTCGGAGTCATACACTAAGGGAATGAGGCTCTGGTTTGGGGAAATTGGTCTGAAATCAATGCTGGATATTTTATATTGAACAAATTTCCTTTAACCTATTAGTGCTACTTTCAAACAATCTCTTTGAATCATATTTACTTTATAACCCTACCCTTAAATAATTTTGTTCAAAACTAGACCACCTTTAATACCTTAATTGACTTAGAAACATAGATAAATAGGTGCAGGAGTAGGCCATTCGGCCCTTCGAGTCAGCACCGCCATTCAATATGATCATGGCTGATCATTTAAAATCAGTACCCCGTTCTTGCTTTTTCCCCATATCCCTTGACTCCTTTAGCCCTAAGAGCTAAGTCTAACTCTCTCTTGAAAACATCCAGTGAATTGGCCTCCACTGCCTTCTGTGGCCGAGAATTCCACAGATTCACAACTCTGGGTGAAAGTGTAAAGTCTTCAAGAAATAATGTACAAGGCAAAGTCAGCTAATCACAAGTTTATTCATAATGCAGTTGTCTCTTGTGGTAATGTTGGAAGTTTGTACTCTGACAACCATTTGGGTGAAAAAAACAAGTCATTTTCTTGTATGCTTCTAGTAAATTAATAGATTTGGAGATTCAAGGTTATAAAAACCTTTTAGGCAACTATGTGAACACCTGTGCAGGAACAGTAATCTGACTCCTTTAAAAATGTGGGAGGAGGAAATCTCCCTGTGTTCTAAAAGGTCTGTTGCTGTTCTTCATTCCAAGAGTAACTCAAAGTAAATCTTAATGAATCCATTAAAAACGCAAACCAAATCATTAGAGTTTGTTTCTAGAGGGAAATACATGATTTAAAACATACAAAATTTCTGCTAAACTGGTATAGAACTCTGCCGACCACAATGTGTAGGAAAGAACTGCAGATGCTGGTCTGAAGAAGGGTCTCATCCCGAAACGTCTCCCCAGAGATGCTTCCTGTCCCCGTTGAGTTACTCCAGCATTTTGGTCTACCTTCTAATTCAACCACATTTGGTATCTGCAATTCTGGATGCTATTATATAGAAAAGATATAGAGGTACTGGAGGTTGTAAAAAGACTGGTAAGGATGATACTGGAAATGTAAAGTCACGTTCTTTAGGAAATAATGAATAAGATGGGTCAGCCTTCTCTGGAAAAGAGAAGGCAATAATGTGACTTTATAAAGACATCTGAGGTTGTAGGCACACGCCTTTGAGAAATACCAAGACTAGAGGCATCTGTAATATTTAGTCACCAAATAAACGAAAAAGGGAAAATAGACACAAAATGCTGTAGTAACTCAACGGGTCAGGCAACATCTCTGGAGGGAAGGAACAGGTGATGTTTCGGGTCAAAACCTTTCACCTAATGGGTCCAAAATGTCACTTATTCCTTCTCTCCAGAGATGCTGCTGACCCGCTGAGTCAATCCAGCATTTTGTGTCTCTTTGGTGTAAACCAGCATTTGCAGTTCCTTCTTACACAAGTGAAAAGGGAAATACAGAAGAAACTATTGTACCGAGGATTTGCAATTTGCTTGCAAAGGGCGTAGTTCAGGTGCAAGATGTCGGCACATTTAAGGGTAGATTAGATAAGCATATGAAGGAAGAGGAAATATAAGGCTTTGCTGATATAATTGTGAGAAAAGAGCTTCAACTAGGGCATAGATGTCACCAGAGACTGGTTGAGCTAAACGACCTGTGCTTGTGCTGTATGTTCCAATTAATTCTATGTGGCATTTCCTTCATGGAAATTAAATTGGAGCTGAGCACATTTGGACAGTCTAGTAAAATAAACAATGTTCAGATGAGAAACCTGAGAGCTAGTTTGTCCAGTTATTGGTTCAGTTGTGATTTGTACAGCAAGATATAACTCATAGGAATATGCAGATTTTAACAACAGCATCAAATCATATTTTAAACATAAAAATATTTCACAGAGTTTCTCAAGTAAAGAGAATAAACATATAGTGAATTATGAAGCCCAGAGGGACGGAGCAAAAAACCTTTCCAGAAAACGAGTTTTGAGGAAAGTTATGGGGCCGAGTGTATTAGTGAAATGTTTTGGAAAGGAAGATGGAGGAGCTAAGACATACGTACATCAGTCTTTGTCATGTGGTGGTGATGACATCTGGGAGGTGTGTAGGTGGGGTATCATATAGGTGATAAGGAGATGGTAGAAGCTGTAAAAAATAGATTGCGTGAAGAGCACATGAATAGGAGGAAGCCCCACACACCACTCAATGTTGGCTCAACTGCATCTCATGTCTGTTTACAGGCTTTGTTTCTACCACTTGACTCTCTTCCATATTCCATCTGATATAAAAGTGAGCTTTCTTTGCTAGCACCAATTCCAGATTTTCAATCCCCTCTGTGCCTTCAGCCAGTGTGCTTCCTGGTTTCTTTCCTAAACAGCCTATACCCTAACTTTTAGATTGTGTTTCTTGTTATGAGCTCTCCAATTAAAGACATACCTTTCACATACTTTATTGCGTATGCAGATGAGATCATCCCTCATCCTTCGAAATTCAAGGAAATGTAGAACCAGTTTATCCTCATAACTTAATTCTCTAAAGCCTGGTCTTTTACTGGTGAATCTGTGATCCATCCAAAACAGGGTGGTGCACTACAAATGGGATCTAACCAAGATTTCTCCAGCTGTACTTCCAACCCATTGTGGAATTAATTGTACATTGGACCACATTTTGACATCACTTCTGAGGAATGAGTGAATCTTAAAGAAAGAATTTCATTCAGGACATCCATGCTCTTGTCATTAATATTCAACATAGGAACAGCAGTGAAAATCCTCAGAGGTGCATGATGTGATGCTTCAGAAATGTTGACTTGCCTTGCCAGTTTCCAGCAGTATGCCTTCATGCTCCAGTGCAAAATCGTAGCTGATCTGTCTACCAGCATTTAGTTTGTTAATTTACGAGGAAAAGGCAATAAACTTCTTAATGGACATTTTTTTAAAATCTAATTAGTTTTGACAAGGAATTGTACCATTATTTATCTATACATTTATAGTTTTGCTTTGCTAAATGATGAAAAGCTCATCATATTTAATGATTATAAACCTAGAGATAAACTGTACAATTGACCTGAAGAAGGGTCTCAACCTGAAATATCATCCATTCCTTCTCTACTGAGATGCTGCCTGTCCCGCTGAGTTACTGCAGCATTTTGTGTCTATCGTCTGTACAATTTAAAATTTCAACTCTTGAGAAATCATTAGCTTTTCAAATAAATATCATGAATTGCAAAGCATCTCTCCTTGACCTGTTAATTTTGCACATGGTTATCACACAATTCCCACAAGACGTTAATTCTGACTTAGCTTCACTATTTCAATTAGAAACACAACCAGCTACGAGTATTCAGCAGGTCAAGCATTGTCTTTGGAGATACAGAATTAACATTTCACCTTGTGATGAAAGAATCAAGTCTTTCCAGCATCTTCTGCTTTTATTTAAGTTTTCTTGGATTTGTGGATTTTGCTATTTAAAATTATTATTAAATATGCCTGTAGGTAATGCATTAAAACAGGTAGGAATCAGCAATTCATATTAATGGTAAATGAGAAGAATTTTATCAAAATGATTCTCAGATATTTTGTTTTTATATTATTAAAATTTAAATGTTTAGATTAGTCCAATTTTTGGGGTAGTTGGTTGGTTATTTGTACTTTCAAAATGGTAATACTTTCATGTAAGCTCAACAAATAATTAAATATTAATATTAATTCTGCTCTGTGCATTTTCTATTTTTAGGAAAGACAAAGTTTTTCCAATGGCCCTCATCCATCAGGCTATCTGCAACCATCGCAGGATCCCTCCAAATCGTGGCACGGCAAGGAATATGGGTCTTCTGGGCCTCAGCTTCGTCCGGGTTACATTCCCATCCCAGTGGTCCACGAGGGAGTACCCGAACATTATTTACAGAAAGTACACTACTCACCTCAGCAGCCTGACCTGCAGAGGCTTAAAAGTGAAGTGCGGCCACACTCCCCGTTGCGAGCACAGTCTCCATCCAGGTTGCCAGCGAGAGCTGACTCACCAGTTGGGTCTCCATTAGAAGCCACACAAGCAGATAAACAAAGTGGACGAGCATCAGCAGCTGCCGCTAATCAGCCTCAAGGGTCAGAGGTAATTTGTCTTAGCTCAAGATTTCATTTTGTCGTCAGGCTACTGTCAAATACTTGGCAAGCTCTATCAGAAACCCAAGATAAATTAAGTTGCCAGTCACTTAAAGCCACCGTTGGCAAAATGATCTCAAAACTGGCTAATCATTCACAAGAAGATTTATTTTAATTTAAACTCCTAGTGAAGATTCCCTTTAACAATATTACTAGGCAGATTATAAAGATGTCACCTGTTCCTTTCCAGAAAGTTAATTGTGGATTTATTTTTAGACTGTCATGTTTGGGAGTCTAAAAATAGCGAACCCATGATGGGATATTCTTGTCCATCTTCTATTACTCTGGCACACTATGCTCCATTAGAAGTTTTACATTTGCCTTTTGAACTTTGGAAATTGTATTCTGAGTTATAGGCATCAAAAAGTCTTTGTAATGAGATTAGTATGATTTTGCCAAATTCTCTTCTCAGTTCTATTTACATAATGACTATAATATATAATGAACCAAAAAGTATCTTTAATAACATTGTCTATTATCTTTTCTTTCAGAATTCATTGTTCCAAACTAGCCCCCAAACATTTTCATCGCAGCCACATAGTCGATCAAAATTGGGAAATTCCCAAAGGCCTTCGGGTTATATTTCTATACCCGTGATTCATGAAGGGATTGGAGGAAAGCCAACTCAACAAGTGTATCCCCCTGCTCATCATGCACAGTATGCAAGCCAGCAAAGCCAGCACCCAGTGCAACAAGCTCAGTACCCAACACAGCAAACCCAACAAGCCCAGTACCCAACACAGCAAACCCGTCACCCCGTACACCAGGCAGACTTCCCCCCTGTACAGCAAGTGCATCACCCTGTGCACCAAGCGCAGTACCCAAGCCAGCAGGTCTATCATCCCGCCCAGCAAGTACAATATCCTTCCCAGCCAACAGAGTACACAGTCCAGCAGCAGCACCCGGCTGCCTACAGAGTTTCTCCTGATGACTGGGGAACAACCAGAGCTGGTGCACATTCACCACTAAGAAAGACTCAAAAGGAAGCATCAAGCCGTGAGAGCTCCCCAGCTCGGATGCCGACCCAGGTCCGATCACAGTCACCCATCTACACCAGCACAGGGGTGGACAGACCACAGGTACATCAGCTTGTTTCAGACACATTTCAAATTGTTTATGACCATAAGAAGCAATGATAACGTGTATCTTTAAAATGGGAAGATATGCTAATCGGCTTGCACATGGTACTTGTAAATCATAGTCTTCAGAGCAAACTGGAAAGTGTCAGTTGACTGTGTTAAAGTTGGGGTCCAAAGCAGGAAGGGGTGATTATAGCCTCACTGAGACATTAAAGGGAGCCAAAGATACACATAAAACGCTGGAGTAACTCAGTGGGCTAGCATCTCTGAAGAAAATGGATAGGTGATGTTCCAGGTCAGGACCCTTCTTCAGACTGCTTGTAGGGTGCGGGTAGGGGGACGGGGGGACGGGACGCAAAGCAAGAAAAGACCAGGACAAACCAGGGTAGGCAACAGATTACCTCATGTGTAGGAAGGAACTGCAGATGCTGGTTTAAATCGAAGATAGACACAAATGCTGGAGTAACTCAGAGGAGGGACAGGCAGCATCTCTGGAGAGAAGGAATGGGTGACGTTTCGGGTCGAGACACTTCTTTCAGACTGAAGAAGGGTCTCGACCCGAAAAAGTCACATATTCCTTCTCTCCAGAGATGCTGCCTGTTACTCCAGTTACTCCAGCATTTTGTGTCTAACAGATTACCTCAGGCAGGTAGATTCCCAGATAGGCTGTCTGTTGGCTTGGGACGGTGTGATCCCAGGAGGGATACATCGTCGCAAACTGTGGAACTGGTTTTCGACTTTTAAGTGGAGGAAGGGAGGAAAATGTAGGGGGAAGTGTTTGTAGAAGTTACCATTTTGTGTCTTTCTTTGGTATAAACCAGTATCAGCAGTTCCTTTTAATTACATTAGGAGCTGTATTGAAGATGGCAACAGTATATTGGCTGCACCTTGTTCACACAGTCTCCAGCAGAGACTGCTGAAATCAATAATATTGACTGGTGCAGATTTGAAATGATGCAAAGAAAACTAGGTTTACACCATTCTCCAAAAGCTGATATTTTATACCACTGACTAATTATTAAACTCGCATTGGAAAGTAAGAAAATTAATTTGTCCACTTCCATATAAGTTCAGGGAGGAGAATTAGGCCATTAGGCCCAACAAGTTTACCCTGCCATTCAATCAGGGCTGATCTATATTTCCCTCTCAACCCCATTCTCCTGCCTTCGCCCCATAGTCCCTGACACCCGTTCTAATCAAGAATCTCCGCCTTAAAAATATCCATGACTTGGCCTTCACAGCCATCTGTGGCAACGAATTCCACAGTTTAACCACCCTCTGAGTGAAGAAATTTGTTGACACATCATGGTGAAGCTTTTAAAGCATTTGACACCTCAAATTTCTCTTATAGCAAGATTGCAAATAAAGTCCTTCGCCTGGGGCCCGTGTCAGAGATAGCTGTAACCATATATATAACCATATAACAATTACAGCACGGAAACAGGCCATCTCGACCTTTCTAGTCCGTGCCGAACACGTATTCTCCCCTAGTCCGATATACCTGCGCTCAGACCACAACCCTCCATTCCTTTCCCGTCCATATAACTATCCAATTTATTTTTAAATGATAAAAACGAACCTGCCTCCACCACCTTCACTGGAAGCACATTCCACACAGCCACCACTCTCTGAGTAAAGAGGTTCCCCCTCATGTTACCCCTAAACTTCTGTCCCTTAATTCTCAAGTCATGTCCCCTTGTTTGAATCTTCCCTACTCTCAGTGGGAAAAGCTTATCCACGTCAACTTTGTCTATCCCTCTCATCATTTTAAAGACCTCTATCAAGTCCCCCCTTAACCTTCTGCGCTCCAAAGAATAAAGCCCTAACTTGTTCAACCTTTCTCTGTAACTTAGTTGCTGAAACCCAGGCAACATTCTAGTAAATCTCCTCTGTACTCTCTCTATTTTGTTGACATCCTTCCTATAATTAGGCGACCAAAATTGTACCCCATACTCCAGAATTGGCCTCACCAATGCCTTGTACAATTTTAACATTACATCCCAACTTCTATACTCAATGCTCTGATTTATAAAGGCCAGCACACCAAAAGCTTTCTTTACCACCCTATCTACATGAGATTCCACTTTCAGGGAACTGTGCACAGTTATTCCCAGATCCCTCTGTTCACCTGCATTCTTCAATTCCCTACCATTTACCATGTACGTCCTATTTTGATTTGTCCTGCCAAGATGTAGCACCTCACACTTATCAGCATTAAACTCCATCTGCCATCTTTCAGTCCACTCTTCCAACTGGCATAAATCTCTCTGTAGACTTTGAAAATCTACTTCATTATCCACAACCCCACCTATCTTAGTATCATCTGCATACTTACTAATCCAATTTACCACACCATCATCCAGATCATTGATGTACATGACAAACAACAGTGGACCCAACACAGATCCCTGTGGCACCCCACTAGTCACTGGCCTCCAACCTGACAAACAACCATCCACCATTACTCTCTGGCATCTCCCATTCAGCCACTGTGGAATCCATCTTGCTACTCCACCATTAATACCCAACCATTGAACCTTCTTAACCAACCTTCCATGAGGAACCTTGTCAAAGGCCTTACTGAAGTCCAGATATACAACATCCACTGCTTTACCCTCATCAATTTCCCGAGT